>NC_044320.2:54271809-55471809 GCF_007474595.2 Lynx canadensis | reverse complement strand
CCTTTTTAAAGTAACCATGAGTTTATGTTGAAGTTTTTAACTTTACCTCTATTTTTATAATTTTTGTGTAATATAATTATAATATTTTGACATTTACCTCAATTTTTATATTTTATAATTTAATTATAATATTTTAAATTAATGTTTGTGAATACATTTCTCCATTTTCCACTAATCTGCAAGATAACTTGCTATATATTCTAATATCATACTATGAGGTAAATTTAAGTATTTTTTCCAAATGTATGAGTCCCTCTTTTCTTCTTGAAACTCATGGATCAAGCATCCTGGACCAGGATAAAATCTAGATGACTCCTCTTAATGGCTTAGGGACAAGGCACTCCCACATTGAGTTGAGACATTCTGAAAGTGAAAGAGGGTTTTGTTAGTAATGACTGTGGGGTTACAAACATAAACAACAGATATCTCAGGCAAATGTGGACATGTGGCCACTCTTTCAAGTACCAAATGTACAAAGAAAATTCTCTACATGTGAAACTGCCATGTGATATATAGAGGAATAGAACACCTTGTATTTGAGGTAGAATCTCATGCAACCACAGGAAAGGAGACAAAGAAAGACTCAACATAATTTATCTTCAACTCTTCATTTTCATAGGCATAGTATTATTGTTAATTTTAATATAAGGATATTTAATATTGAACTCTAATTTCTTAAAAGCTTTAGATAAATAAATATTTATCATCTTAGTATTTCCCTTTCAAATTTCCAAACGTCAGTTCTGAATATCAAAATGCATAACTAAATTTATGTCAATAATTTTTTAGAAGTATAACTAACACTACATTTTGAAAAGCTAAACACTGACAAATTTCTTAAAAATTTTTCCATATGTATAAGTAATGTTTAAAATGTTGGCTCATAAGAAAAACTCATGAATGACAAACATACAATTAGATTATAGCATGGCTTAGATGCAACGTCATATTCAATACCAATATCCAGTACCATATTCAATACAAATCCAGTTAATGGTATACTTAGGGGTTTTCTTATAAAGAAAGTATAGGAATTTCATACAGTTATAGCCATAGAAAACTTCTGTGCAAAACTTCAAATCTTTATATAAATTATAGCATATCATATTCATAATCTGAACATTTTAGTCTACAAAACCATAATAATCACCAAAGATATAATAATTTGTCTATCCCTGTTTGGCTTTAATGACTTGGTGGCTAGGCTTTAATCAACAGTGTGGAATAGAGTTTCCCTAAAATCCAACTAGGCATTAGGCTTCTCACATGGATGGGTCCTTGAGATATCTGTCATACCCTATATTACCATCCCAGGTATTAGGGGAAGGTTATCCATTTTAGACACTTGGGCCACCTTAGACTACTCTTCACTTTTATTTTTAACTCCCTTGATTGGCATAGTCAAGAGAGTATATACCAGGAATTATGCTTTGAGTCATCATGCCCTCAACTCAGTCTCCATTCTTTAGATATGACCGGTTAGAGATAAGAACCAGTAGACACATTCTGCAGATAAAACTTCACAACACAAACTCTCCCTAACAACCTAATAATATCCCATAGACTATCTTCTCTTCACACTAGCATCCAAAGATTACTATTTCTTCCTTCACCTTCATTTACTATCTTTCAATAATAAACTATGTATGATGATGGAGGAGGAGAGAATCTTCTTGCCATTTTCACTTCTATTACCAATAGCATCATTTCAAGTGAGTTACTTATTGGTAGCAAAGACTCACGTGCCCATGCACTCATGTGTACATGCATGCGCACACATGCATACACACACACACACACACACACATACACACATTCACACAATAACAATGGAAGAGAGTTTCTATTTAGATAACAATTTCCAATAAATCTTATCAGAAATGAAGCATTCACACGTCATAGGAGCAGATACTGTATTGCGTATCAATTGACCTACATTTGTCGCATAGAATTCCTACTGTCAGAGTGCTACTGGGGTATTGGTGTATGTACAGGAGAGAACTACTGAATCAGAGAAGACTTAGTTTCATTGTGCCTCTGTCCTTTTATATTCAAAGCTTTTAACTTTATTCGGGAAGATTTGAACAAATAGTTTATGCTCTTATAGAAGAAAATATTTACCTGGTTCTTGATTCAAACTCAGCCTTAGCAAAATCATATCCTATTCCAGGTGAGAAAGCAGAATTCCTCATTGCCCAGTTTTCAACTGCACAGTATCTGTGCCCCCAGCCTTTCAGTGTCCTAGAAAGCCCATTTCCCAGTAGAATTAATTTGGCCAAGGGCCTGCCAGATGAAAGATTCATATGATCCTTCCCAGAAGCTATTTTTAAAGTATTTCAGGAGTAAGACTTAATAGTGCTGTGAGATTTTAACCATATGAACACCTCTAGGAAATCTAGTTTTGGTGAAAGAATGCCTGATAAGTTATTATTCTTTGTTACTGAGAGGATTTATTCACCAAAGAGCAGAGGAAACAAAGAAGGATTTGCTTCTTTGAATTTAATTCTAAATTATAAGAAATAACTGAAGGATGGTGTGGTTGTAATAGAAACCTTGGGGAAAAGTAGCAGGTCATGTTAGTTTCTAAATAGCTGAGAATGAAAATAATAGGCACATTTAGACACATATCTTATACTTTGGTTTTTGGCATATAATTTAAAAGTTAAGAAGAATGAGAGCGATAAGCTATGGCAAATAAGTTAAAGAAGCATCCTATTATAAAAGAATAGTGAGCCCTAAAATGAAATTACAAAGGACATACAAGAGGGAATAAATAAATAAGCCAATACACCTACAAAGATAGTTGTTTTATGATATTTCATTTATGACTATGACATAATGGTCATATAACCAAGGGGAAAAGTAAAATAAAGGTATATTACAAACCCTATAAAATAGGTCAGGAAAGCTAAAGCTCAGGCTTAAGAAAAACTGTAAAGAAAAATGAAGAATGCTATTTTAGCTATTTTGTAGCAAGAAAATATACAAGGGATAAAACACTGGATAGCTGCAAATGGGAGAAAGAAGCAATGTTGAAGGAATATCTCTTACATACCCAATACTCAGCTATGAAACTGTATGTAATTGTGAGAGTAATAAACCCTGAAAGGACATTATTATCAGTCCCATTTTACAACTGAAGATCAGAGAAGTTAGGCAATTTTCAGAGGTTATAAGACCAGTAAATGTGTTTTTGGAATCAGGTCTTCTTGACAACAAATATCACAGGGGAATAAACAACCAATGACTATTTTACTTTCATGTTTACTACCAAGGAAAATGGTCTTCAAACTGAAATGAATAAAAAAATTAAAACTGAAAAGAAATTAAAGTTTAAAATATACAAGAAGATAATGAAAACCTACTTTGTTTGTAATAATCAGTACTCAGATGGAATTACATCCTGAGCTACTGAAAGAACTTGACCTACATTGTCTCATGTAAGCCTTGCAATTATTTGGGTGGAAGATTTTACAGATCAGGAAACCAAAAGTTAAAAGATTTTAAAATTGTCAGACACCCAAGAAACTAGGATCTGCTGTGGGGGGCTGGGTTTCAAGCCCATGGCTGTAATTGAAAGCACATACTAAAGTAGTTACTTGCCAAATGATGTTGGAACAAGTTACTTAATTGCTCTAAGTTTCACTTTTGCCTTTTGCAAAATAATGACAGAACCTGACTTATAGAAATGTGGCAATTATCTGTGTTAAGAATACCCAAATTTGCATGGTACTTAGCAAGTGCTCAATAATATAAATACTGTCAACAATTCATAATAATCAGAAGAATTACCTTTTTAGGTGGAGTGCTATCATGCACTATCAAGCATTAATAATGTGACACTTTCCCATTTGGCTGTCGGTTTTTCCTTGTGTACAGAACTACTTCATAGGGAACACCGGAGAGAAGGGGACTTCCACTGCCTCTGTCCTAAACCTTCATCGCATGGGGGGCCCAGTGAAGGTCAAATAAGTATTACAGCACCTCCTGCTAAATCTCCTACTGTTTAGCAGATAGATCTGTGCCTGGTGGTGTTAGAAATTATACACTGTTGCAGCTGAGTTTAGCAAGAAGTAATCTATATGGGTTGAAGGCATACCTGGGCAGAAGCTAAAACAGGAATCTGGTGTTAGGTGGGGTCAGAGTTTTCTCCCCTTGAGAAAGAGCCTTTTTGTTAATCTTACTCTGCAGACAGACTGTCACTTCACATGGGCAGCTTTTCATAGAGGACAAAGCTTTGCCAAGCAAACTTGACCAAGTACAGTGTATTCCTCAAGTGCAACTGAGTACACTCGCAGACCTCCAATGTGAGAGATTTCTTTGGAATTCTGAGTGATGATAGAAAAAAAAGATCTAATGAATTTCTACTTCTTATTTCCCTCTATCCTTTTACTGCATTGACCAAGGGAAATCAATAGCAGGGTAAGTCTTTCTTCAAAGAGAAAACAGATTTTTGCTAATGTTGGGAGAGTATAAAATGACAAAATGCAGGTCATTTAAGATGCACCTGACTAGTGTGTCTTTGAGAGCACAGGCTTGAGGAATGTCAGCATCATAATACATTAAAGAAATACATAATACATAATACATCAAGATATACCTAATACATCAAGTTATTGTAAAGTTTTTGGAGACTCACTTGACAGCAAAATTAAGTTCCTTTAAAAATTTTTGAGGGGTGCCTGGGTAGCTCAGTCAGTTAAGAGTCCGACTCTTGGTTTCCACTCAGGTCGTGGTCTTCCAGTTTGTTGAGTTCGAGCTCCGTGTTGGGCTCTGCACTGACAGCAGGGAGCCTGTTTGGGATTCTCTCCCTCTCTCTCTCTGCCCTTCCCCTGCTTGTTTCTGTTTCAAAAATAAATTAAAAAAATAAGCATTAAAAATTATTGAGATACAAATTATATACAGTGAAGTGTACAAATCTTACAAACACCACCCAGATCAAGGTATAGACTATTACTATGTTTCACTTTATTTCTTTTTTATTTTTATGGGAAAATAAAGAGACTGGATTTTTTTAATTCAAGTATAATTAAAATACATTGTTATGTTAGTTTCAAGTGTACAATATAGTGATTCAACAATTCTATCCATTACTTAGTGCTCATGATAAGTACTCTTAATTCCCCTCACCTATTTCACCCATCCTCCTACCCACCTCCTCTCTGGCAACTGCAAATTTTTCCTCTGTATTTGAGATTCCAGTTTATTGTCCTGGAATTACTGGATCATATGGCCAGTCTATTTTTAATGTTTTGGAGAGCCTCCATACTGTTTTCCTCAGTAAACAGCAAATTCCCTTTGTTCCTCTCAGTCTATACAATACCTCCAAAGAGGTAATTACTATTTTTATTTCTATCACCATAAATTAGTTCTGTGCGTGCTTGTTACTCATATACTTAGGATTGTGCAGGATGTAGTAATTTGCATCTGGCTTTTTTTTGTACTTTTTTAAAAGTGTTATTTATTTACTTTGAGAAAGAGAGAGAGCATGCACGTGCATATACACGCAGGGGAGGGACAGAGAGAGAGGAAGATAAAGAATCCCAAGCAGTCTCCACACCCAGTGCAGAGCCCAACATGGAACTTGATCTCACAACCGTGAGATCATGACCTGAGCTGAAATCAAGAGTTGGTCACTTAATCAAATGAGCCACCCAGGTACCTGGCTTCTTTTGGCTCAGCATTATATTTTTGACTTCCATTTCTGTTACTGTATATTATCAGTATTTAGTTATTGTTATCATTATTTTACTGTGTATTATTCCATTAAATGAATGTATCACAATTTAAAAAATTCTATTCTCCAGTTTGTTCCCAGTTTGGGGTTATTGTGAATAAAGCTACTATAGATACAAGTACTATGAATACATAATGAGAATATGAACACATAATGAATACTGTGACTATTTTTGTATAAGTCTTTTTATTGTCATGAGTATGATGTAGGAGTGGAAGTGTTGGGGCACAGGATAGGTATATGTATAATATTATTGGAAACTTTAAGTGATCTTTATAATCTGACATTTTAAAATGGTCACTCTGGGGCACCTGGGTGGCTCAGTCGGTTAAACGTCCAACTTCAGCTCAGGTCATGGTCTCACAGTCTGTGAGTTCGAGCCCCGCATCGGGCTCTGTGCTGACAGCTCAGAGCCTGGAGCCTGCCTCGGATTCTGCGTCTCCCTCTCTCTCTGCCCCTCCCATGCTCACGCTCTGTCTCTCTCTGTCTGAGACATAAATAAAAACAAAAATAAAAAATAAAATAAAATGGTTACTCTGCTTATTGAATTGAAAATAGAATACTTGTGAGGGTGAGAGTGGAAATACAAGACTGATTAGGAGTTGACTGCAGGAAATCAGGAGATGATAATGGTGGTAGTAATGAGAAGTAATCACATTCTGGACATATTTTGAAGGTAGATATAAGTAGAACTTCCAAATTATTTGAATATGGGTTATAAGAGAAAAGACAACTTATAGATGACCCCAAAGATTTTGCCTAAACAATTAGAACAATACAATCCCTGTCAACTGAGATCAAAATATGGTAGACAGAGCTGGGGTATTTTTTTTTTTTTTTTGAGGGAGGAGGGGTGGAGATGGAGGGAAGGGATGGTGTGGGGGTTTGGACAAGCTCCATTTCAAATGTGAACTAGATCTATATCCCAGTAGTGCTGTTGAGTAGGCAGTGAAGAAATAAATCTGAGTATCAGGAAAGAGGTCTTCCTTAGCCAGAAATATAAATTTGTAAGTTGTTAGCAAAAAGATGGTAAGTAAAGTCAAAAGACTGAATGAGATCTCCAAGGGAGTATGTGTAGAAAGAGAAGAGACCATCTAAGGACTGAGCACTGGACACTCAACATTAAGAGGTTGAGCAGAAGAGAAGGAAGCAGCATAAGAACTTTTGAAGGAGTGTCCAGGAGGAAAACCAAGGAAAAGGAAAGTGTTTCAGGAAGAAAGGATGAGCTGTGTCAAGGGGTCCTGATAATGAAAATAGGGAGAGCACTGGGGATCGACCATTGGTTATTACACTGAAGGGTCATTTGTGATCTTCAGTAAAACAGTAGGACTGTGGGAATACTGACTCTTTTTAGGAATTGCAACTGCTATAGAGAAATTTAACAAGTTTTGTAATATTTCACATGATATATTTTGTTTTTATTTGGAGAGAGAGAGAAAGAGAGAAGGTGTGTAAGCGAGGGAGGGGGCGAAGGGAGAGAGAGAATGCTAAGTGGCTCTATGCTCAGCACAGAGCCCGACACGGGGATCAATCCCACGACCCTAAGATCATGGACTGAGCTGAAATCAAGAGTCAGATGCTCAGCCCAGTGAGCCACCCGGGTGCCCCACGTGATAGGCTTTTTGTCAACTTGCAAGCTGCTAAAAGCCACACACCTTCCGGTGAAGTGCTGCATGTGAGCTGTTCCAAACTCTATCTGGACACGTAGGAGAAATTCACCTGGCTGTGACCAAAGCATCAAATAAGGGAAGAAAATAATGATGAGCTTATATTTATTTGGCTTTTATTTTTTAAGAAGAGGGGGAATTTAATTTCTAGCTTCTAATTTCTTTCTGGGAACCTTCTTATGGGAGAGAAAATTTCAAGGAACATCAGTTAACTAGTAGGCATATTTTAGAAATCAGACTTTTAGTCAGTTCACACCCAATAGTGTCAGATGCTATGATATTATTTGTATCTTACAAATAATAAAACTGAGGCATAGATATGATAAGTTATTTGCCTCAAGTTACACAGCTAGAAGATGCAGCCAGTTGGCTCTGGGATTTATGCTCTAAAGCATTGTACTCCAATTTAATGGAGGTGAAATTTGAATATTTGACTGGGCAAAAAAATACAAAAGATATGAAATTCCAAAGTGAGATTCCTGGCAGACCAGCTTACAGATTTTCAAAGGATGTAAGAGAGAACTGGTTTTACTATCCTAAAGTGACTTATCCCAAGTATATAAAAGGATCAAAAGAGTTGCAAAAAAGAAAGGGGTTTTCTAGGGTGGATTTCTTTTTTTATTTTAAATTTTAATTTAAACATTTACTAAAAATGGTGTATATATTTAAGATGTACAACATGATGATTTGGTATACAATTTTACATAATGAAATGATTACTATATGTAGTTAACATACCATCTCCTGACACAGTGGCCATTTTTTGTTTGTGATGAGAAGGCTTGAAATCTAGCAAACTTCCAATATTCAGCACAGTACTTTATAGTCATCTTGCTATACACCACATCTCCAGACTTATTCATCCTATGTAACTGCAGCTTTGTTCCCTTTGATCAGCATCTCCCCATTCCCCCAACCTTGACACCCCTAGTAACCACTCTTCTACTATGTTTCTATGTATGCAGCTTTTTTTTTTTTAGATTCCACATATAAGTGAAATCATGCAGGTTTTTTCTTCCTTCCTTCCTTCCTTCCTTCCTTCCCTCCCTCCTTCCTTCCTTCCTTCCCTCCTTCTTTTCTTCATCTTTCTTTCTTTCTTTCTTTCTTTCTTTCTTTCTTTCTTTCTTTCTTTCTTTCTTGTCTGGCTTATTTCACTTAGCTTAATGTCTTTCAGGTTCATCCATGTTGTTGCAAATGGCAGGATTTTCTTTTTACAGCTGAATAATACCCCCTTGTACATACATATCACAATTTCTTCATCCATTTATACATAGATGGACACTTAGGTTGTTTCTATATCTTATCCATTGTGAATAGTGCCACAAGGAATATGGGAGTGCAAATATTCTCTTGGAGGTACTGGTTTCATTTCTTTTAGGTATATACCCAGAAAAGGGATTGCTGGATCATATGGTAGTTCTGTTTTTAGTTTTTTTGAGGGATCTTCATACTGTTTTCAACAATGGCTGTACTAATCTAGATTCCTATCAACAGTGTACTGGCATTCCCTTTTCTCCACATCCTCACTAGCACTGGTTATCTTTCTGATAATAGCCATTAAACATAAGACCTAAAACAATGAAACTCCTAGAAAAAACATAGGACACTGACATTGGTATTAGCAATGATTTTTTTGACTATGACACCAAAACGTCAGGAAAGAAAAGTAAAACTAACCAATTATTAAGACTGAATAACCAAGTGGGACTACATCAAACTAAAAAGTTTCTGTGCAGCAAAGGAAATAGTCAACAAAATGAAAGGGCAATCTATGGATTGGGAGAAAATATTTGCAAAAAATGTATCCAATAAGGAGTTAATATCCAAAATAAATAAGGAACTCATATAACTGAATAGCAAAAAACAAACAAAAAAATCAAAATCAAAAACAAAAAAACAAAAAACAAACAAAAACAAAAAACAAAGAACTCCATTAAAAAATGGGCAAAGGACCTGAATAAACATCATCCAAAGAAGACATACAGATGGCCAATAGGTACATGAAATTTTGCCTGACTTCACTAATCATCATGGAAATACATATCAAAACTACAACGAGATATTAACCTCACACCTGTTAAAGGAAGATTTCTTTAGAGAAAGCTAGTGTTTAATTATTAATCCTTAAGGTGTGTGTGGAGGGTGGTGCCTCTTGACCCCAAATAGTGAGTGAAGCTTCAGGGGAACCATGTGAAAGTTCGGTGTGTATCCTCTATATTCAAGGGAACTGGCCCTTGATACATACAGAGAAAGCAAAGCAAACTGCAGTGTCAAGATTGAGACTGGATCTTGGCAATGATCTCTCATATATCCTACAGCCAACCAATGGTGAGGAACCCCAGTTGGACTGTTAGGTTCAGGTTATTTTAAAAGCGACTTCCTAAGAGACTGTTTTAAAAGCGACTTCCTAAGCCAAAGCAAGAGGATGTCAGAACTTAGATGTTCTGGAGAATACTCCAGATACAGAGCTCGAAAAGTACTGAAGCTGTCTAGAAAGCTAGACAACACAACTCACGAGTGTTATTGATGCCCCATGTGAAAAGTTGCCCAACAAAAAAACACAAGTGAGGAAGTAGCCAGCAAATAAATTCTCGTCCCTCTGCAGCCAGCTTGCCTTTGAGAGTTGTCAGTGGTTCAAGGAAGTCTGTCAAGAAGGTGACCTGTGTGTAAAAATCAGTTAGGATTTCATGCAATTTTGGACCAGGTTAGTATTGAACCCACTATCTCTACTTGCTTTCCTTCTTACTTCTTCTCCCTCTGCTCCCCATCACTTCCTCTTTTCCCCTCACTCTTGTTATCTTGGTATAGAATCTACCAGTAAAGTCTCACTTAAAAGCTTTGCTTCAGTCTGTTTTCAATCAAAGGTAGGCTCCTCCAGCATTGCTTTGGGCCTTTCCAAGGATGGCATTGCTTGAGACCAGGGGTGTGCAATAGGTCTGCCCTATTTAGAACTTCATTTGCCTCCAGTTCTAACGCTACAGCCTTCAGGTTGATTTATCATTGATAAAGCTGGCATTCTGATCTTCTTTTGTCCATATTCTGTGTTTCTTACTCAACTGGTCTCAAGATCAGTAAGAAAAGCATATTATTGGTCTCTTCCAACCCCAATAGCATAGGCTGTTTCTCTCCTTGCTCTTAACTTTTAAATGCCACTTACAACTCTTACAAATTTAATTTACATTGTGAACTATCTGAAGTGAGTGGTCCTAATTTAGACTTACATGAGTTACTTACAATGTCTAGTGCCATATATTATATATAGTAGGTGGGCAACTACTAAACTAAGTCAAACTATTTCTCATTCCCCATAAAATCAAGTTATTCATTTTAGTAAAATGATCTTTAATATTTGGTACCCATTTAAGAAGACCTGAAACAATTGAGACCAAAGAAAAGGTGAATACAATGAATAATAAACATCTGAAATTATTTTAAAAAATCTCTGGAGCTGGAAACTCCAGCAGAAAATTGGAAGCAAATATCGGAGACTAAATTCTCTGAGGTGTGATGTTTAATTAAAAGGCAGAGCTTGTTAAAATAACCACAATGCAAAACAGTTCCAGTCACTAAATTTTACCTTTGAAATTAATGTTAGTTTTCATTAGATGATAGCGGAAGGTCCAGATTTAGAGGATATGGAAAAGCAGTAGAGCTTACAACCTATGGTCACATAGGTTGCTCTCTGGCATTAGCTGCTCTTAGCAGAGGAAGTCTTAATAAAGGTACTCCATGCTATTAGAACAGAATGCAAGTGTGTAAAATGGATGAAAGTAAATGCATCTTCCACGATGTGCGTGTGTGTATGTGTGTGTATGTGAGTATATGTTTTGTGTTTTGTGTTAAAAATGAAATGACATTTTTCAATTAGTCCTCCTCCTGAGTGAATATATAGATACCAGATAAGGCAGCAGAGAAATAGAAAGTGTCAAAGCTATTAACAGGATGATTTTATTTTTAAGATTCAGTCTAATAATTATCTTAATAACTACCAACACAACAATAATAGCTACCACTTTTAGAGCCCAAACAATATTCTAAGCATTAACCTAAGCACATGTGCACACACACATGCATATATACACACATACATACACACACACACACACACACACACACTCATGTAAAACTCAAAACAAATACATTTGAGGTTTCTTTTGAGGATGGTGCCATTGTTTCCTCCATCTTATAGATGAGGTAACTAAGACACAAATGAATTAAGAGACTTGTCCAAGTATATACAGCTGAGTGTCAGAGTCAGGATTCATGCCAGGTACTCTGGCTGTAGGCTCCTTCCTATTCATCTTTAGTTTCAAATTGTTCTATAATAATTTTTCTTTTATCCTCAGAAACATGCTCCAGTAAATATTTTCAAGACGAACATGCCATTAGATTTGGCATTAAATACAAAGTAATTTAAACTTACTGAATCTTGGAAACATTTTAGTCTTTCTCATATGGCAACTTCCAGTTCTATTGTTAACTCATGATCCACTCCTAAAACCACCACCTTGTGTGTGACCTTTGACCCAGCAAATTGACTTCCAGGAATATCCTGAGAAAAATACTTTGTATCTTTCTATGATGCTACTTACATCATAATGTAAAGCATTATTTACAATAGCAAATAATTACAAAAATCTATAATTTCATAGAATAGTAAGAAATTGTCTAATTTCAGTTACAGTCATGCCATGGAATACTAGACATCCAATAAAAGCACCTTGTAAAGTGACAGTTACCTAAATGTGAAATTTCATATATATTGCAAAGTGAAAAAATTACAAGATGTTATTATAGTATTTCCCTCTTTTGTTGGTATTAAACTGTATTTGACTGCACAACACACACACATACAGAAAAATCCTTAAATGTATGTACATTAAAAGGTTTTACATTGTTATCTTTTGATGGACACATAGGAGTCATTTAAATTTTCTTCTCAGAACCATTCAATGCTTCTTAAATTTTTCATAAGGCATATGTATTATCTTTGAAATAAGAAAAACATGTATTAAAAGTAAAAACAACAATTTATATGTATCTATAGATATAAATATACATATGTAGTTCCTAATGAAATATTAAATATTGAAATATTAAATATACACCACTGAAATATTGCAGTGGTGTAAGCCAGCTTTTATGTCCCAAGAGTAATCCATCACCATAAATGATTTCTAAAAGTATATGTCAGAAAGCTTTTTAGGACTTCGTGCTCTGCATTTTGTTCACATCTCCTCACTTGGCTATAACTAAGGAATTCTTAAATTTTTTTTTAATGTTGATTTATTTTTGAGAAAGAGACAGAGAGTGAGCAGAGAAGAGGCAGAGAGAGACACACACACAGAATCTGAAGCAGGCTCCAGGCTCTGAGCCATCATCACGGAGCCCGATGTGGGGCTTGAAATCACGATCATGAGATCGTAACCCCGAGCCAAAGTCAGATGCTTAACCGACTGAGCTACTCAGGCACCCTAACTGAGAGAATTTTTAACCTTAGATGGCTCATTTTCTTATTACATGAGTATTTCACCTGTGGCACAGTAAGTTTTTACAAAGCTAAGACAAACTGCATTTGAAATGTATAGTCAAAGTCAATGGAGGTCATTTTATGTTGTTGCGGCAATTTCTATAGCAGCAAGTTGATGTAGTCATATTTCTCACCTGCTAGTGAATGATCATCTATCCGCTTTTAATTTTTTCCCCAAATCCAACTACTATTTTTCCTCTCTTTTATTAATCACCACTTTCAATGTTACATCTGTGTCCCCAAATAGGTGTTTACCTTTTTAAAACACGTGGTATATTTTGTGTGATTGTGTTTAATTTATGAAAATGGTACACTATAGATCTTGTTCTGTTTCTTACTCTTTTTTAGCGAGCACCATATTCCTGAGATGTACTATATTCTACCATTACTGCATCATATCCCCTAATGTCTGGCTCCAGCACATTTTACTCATTCATTCCCTTATTGATGGACACCTGGATTGCTTCCTCTTGTTCTCCTAGGAAAGACCTGGATGAGTGGCTTTGTGCATGCTCACCGAGAGTCCTGAGGCCAGAGGTTCTCAATGTGACTGCTGGGTCCCAGGTCAAACCCAGAATTAGTTCACAAAACACTGGCCAATTTCCTTCCAGAATGATTGTGTCAGTTTATATCCTAAACAAAAAAGAAATGCTAATTAAAAAACAAGAGAGTTGTAACTGTTTTCTCATTCATGTGGGACAGAAGAATTCATTTTTCAAGAAAATTTTGTTTGGGAAAATATTTAATGAGTCCATTGGGCTTATTTAGTGAGTACATATCCATCTAGAATGGAAAGTTAGAGACAAGAAAAAGCTAAATGGCTTTGCCTGCTAATAGAAAAGACCTTTTATTTTGGCAAAGGAACTCGTTCTACATGATGATGCATTTAGAAAATGTATTTTTTTCCTTAATGTGGGCAAAGATTATGCTATCTTAGAAAATTATTATTTGTTCTTGGAATTGGGGTGTGTGTGTGTGTGTGTGTGTGTGTGTGTGTGTGAAGCCACTCGGGAGGAAAGGAATAGAACCAAGAGGACTAGAGGAAGCATGAGGAAACTCATGTTTTTCTTCCATTAATGGGTCCTAAAGCTTACTGAACTTTAAATGCCAAGACCCACTACAGATATTCTGCTGAAGCTCTAACTCAATTACTTTAATTCTATACTGACTATGAAAATGAGCCTCCATAACTCTTGTATTTTCATTGTGCCTAAGAATTGTCTTGTTGTGAGCAGAAGTAGGTCCCAGGAAGTTTCTCCTTGGGATAGAATAAATCGGTTTCCTATACTGTTCCTTCTTTGAAACAAGGCTACAAATAACAGACATCCCAACCCAAGTGGGCTTAAGTAACCAAGTTTTATGTAGATTCGCTCATGCATCAGAAAAGTCAAGGGATGAGCCATGAAGCTGAATTCAGAACTGAGGCAATGTTCCTATCTATGTTTTAGCTCATCAGCTAATATTTTGGGCTGTGTGGTAGCAAATGTCAGTGGAGGCTTTAGTAATTATATCCATTTAGATTTTACATCTAGGAGAAAGGAATGAGATTCTGTTTATGAAAAATTTCAGCAAAGTCTCATTTTATCTCTTTGGATCTAATTGGACCACATGTTCATTCTTGAACCAATTGTGTAACTAGGGTCTTCTGTCATTCTTCTTTACAAGACTAATCAGAGCCTATGCCAATCTCTGGAGCAAAGAGTGACATTCACATGAAACATTTATGTTGATAATGGGGGAGGTGTCCTTACCTGAAACCAAAATCAGATCCTGAAATTGTATGCACAAATGCCAAGTAACAAATATATATTTTCGTTCTCTCAGTAAAAGCTTGCCTCTTCTCATTTCCTTTATCATACATGAAGAAATGAAACAGATGCTCCAGGAGTACCAAGATACTTGAAGACAAGTGTGTATATCTTATGCACAGAACACACATTTGGAAATGTTATTTTGGACAATTTGTCCATGGTAGATTTTCTGCCAAAAATGTTTATCTCTTAATCTGCTGGCCTCTCTTTTTCTTCATCTCAGTCATTGTCTTATAGTTAGAGATCTTAAATATACAAAAAATTGATTAAATGAATAACTAAATGAAATCACAGTTCTATTCCACATGTTCTTCTAAATAAATTGCCTCATAGTTTAAGAAACAAAGCGATGGGGCGCCTGGGTGGCGCAGTCGGTTAAGCATCCGACTTCAGCCAGGTCACGATCTCGCGGTCCGTGAGTTCGAGCCCCGCGTCGGGCTCGGGCTGATGGCTCGGAGCCTGGAGCCTGTTTCCGATTCTGTGTCTCCCTCTCTCTGCCCCTCGCCCATTCATGCTCTGTCTCTCTCTGTCCCAAAAATAAATAAATGTTGAAAAAAAAATTTTAAAGAAACAAAGCAGATAAACATAAAGGGAAAAAGAGAAAGGCAAACCACGAGAGACTCTTAACTATACAGAACAAACGAAGGTTGATGGAGGGAGGTTGACAGGGGGATGGGTTAAATGGGTGATGGATATTCAGAAGGGCACTTGTGATGAGCACTGGGTGCTGTATGTAAGTGATGAATCATTAAATTTTACTGCAGAAACCAAAATTACACTGTATATTAACTAACTAGAATTTAAATAAAAACTTGGAAGAAAAAAAGTACCCACCTAGGTCAAAAAGGATAATATACATGCTAATATTTCCCATTTATATTAGAAATAACTGAACCAAAAACAACCCCACGTATTCTTCACACAAATTTATAGCCAGAGAGTCTAATTGGCCATCAGAAGTATCTGTCCCTCCAAATAGTCTGCACATAAAAATATATTGCTTATTTTGTACTTTTATAATCTAAACTGGGAAGGAAATCGAATGTGACATATTTTTATCTTCCAACTAGGAAAGATTTTTAGACAAAGTAGAGCCAAAACATTAAATTCAGACTCCGATTAACAAGCATTTGTTTGGTGATTATTTTTTTGAAAAGTTTCTTGCACGATCATCTGAATAGAATCAAAGTTTACATATGCTCTTTGAAAAATTTGCTATTACAGAACGGTAGAGAGCAGATTCTGCAGTATGTCTTCTTGAGGACTTGTAAATGATCACTATTCATAAATGTCTCTGTATAACATGGATCCTTACTATGCAATAAAGTTAGCATATAGGATCATTCCTAATGTTGAGTTTGTGAACAAGTGCTTAAAGGAGAAAAAGAATCAATGATTAAATGCCAGGTAGGGTGGCCGGCACTTAACATTTAATGTCTCATGGTAAAGATAATTAATCCCTGTTTGTAAGTGAGGGAACTGAAATTCAGACATTAATACTAAAGCGAAGTTAAATGCGTTCCATTGTGTATAAATTGATTAAATGAGTGGATTAATTAGTGGCACAAAGGGTCCAAGTATGTGGTGGGTAAAAGGGGAAAGAGGCAGAAAATAAAATTAAAATTATTTAGCACATAATGATAGGTCAGAACATCGTGTAAGAAGATTTACATATCAGACCTCTTTAAATATCAAATTGTATGGAGTATGTCCTTAAATAAGATAATGGAAGCAATAAATCAGGAAAGCAATTAACACAAAATAGGTTTTCAATAAATGCAACAATGTAGAGTGTATATCTCTTTAAATGCAAGGGAACATTCACCAAGATAGACTATATGTTAGGCCAATAAACACATATGTATTAAATTTAAAAGGATCAAAATTGTACAAAGTATATAATTTGCCTACAATGAAATTAAATAGAAATCCATAACAATAAAATTATTTAGGAAAATATAAATTATCTGGAAATTTTAAACACTTCTTTTTTTAAAGTTTATTCATTTATTTTAAGAGGGAGAGAGAGATAAAGAGAGACAGAGAATAAGTCGGGGGGGTGGTGCAGAGAGGGAGGGAAAGAGAATCCCAAGCAGGTGCTCTGCTCGACACTGAGCCCTACGTGGGACCCTATCTTATGACTGTGAGATCATGACCTGACCCTAAATCAAGAGTCAGATGCTTAACCTACTGAGACAGCCAGGCACCCATAAAACTCACTTCTAAATAATTAATGAATCAAAGTTCACATCACAGAGGAAATTTGAAAATATTTTCAGCTAATGACATTAAAATAATACATATCAAAATTCTGTTGGATACTTTATAACAAAAAATTTATATGAAATGGACAAATATCTTTAAATGTCATGCAAGAATAAATAAAATCTGAATACCACTGTGTCTATTAAAAACTTTAATTTGTTATCTCAAACCTTCTAATATCACTATAATAGTGAAGTACTGTAGTATGTTTCTTCCTCAAATCATGAATAAATCAAAGATGTCCACCTTCACCACTTCTATTCAATATCGTATTAGGGGAGGTACCAGTCATTGGAATCATGCCAGAAAGAAAACTAAGAGGCAGAAATATCAGATGAAAGTAGAACTCTCCTGGGGCTCACTTGACTAAGCATCCGACTCTTGATTTCAGCTCAGGTAATGATTTCATGGTTTGTGAGTTCGAGTCCCACATCGGGCCCTGTGCTGACACTGCAGAGACTGCTTGAGATTCTCTCTCCCCTCTCTCAAAATAATTTTAGTTATCTCTCAAAAAACACAACTTAAAAAAAGATTTTTAAGTAAAACTGTCCTATTTACCAATGATATGATTGCTTAGTTAGAATACCCATGGAATCTACAAACCTAATTAATCAGTTTAGCAAGTCTATAGGATATGATGCTAATATGAAAAGTCAATTGGATCTTCAAAGAATAGCAGCAAAAATTGAAAGTTAAAATTTCAAAATACCCATTTATCATAGAATCAAAATTTTTTAAATATGAAATTTATTGTCAAATTGGTTTCCGTACAACACCCAGTGCTCATCCAACAGGTGCCCTCCTCGATGCCCATCACCCACTTTCCCCTCCCTCCCACCCCCATCAACCCTCAGTTTAGAATCAAAATTTTAACATAACTATGGAGGCATCTGGGTGGCTCAGTCGGTTAAGAGTCCAATTTTGATCAGGTCATGATCTCGCATTTCATGGGTTTGAGCCCCACATCAGTGTGTGTGCTGACAGATCAGAGCCAGAGCCTGAGTCAGATTCTGTATCTGCCTTTCTCTGCCTCTCCCCTGCTCACACTTTGTCTCACTCTCTCTCAAAAAATAAATAAACATTAAAAATTTTTTGAAATAAAATAAAATAACTGTGAATAAATGTAACAAAAACATCCAAGACTTCTACTCTGAAACTACAAACATTGTTGATCGCAGCTAAAAATTCAAACAAATGAATGGAAGGAATAAATCCAAATATGTTAATGGACTGGAAAACTCAATGCTATTAAGGTTACAATTCTCTCTAAACTGACCTACAGATTAAATGCAATTCCATCTTTATACCACTTTGGCAAGCTCATTTTATTTTTTTTATTTTTTTAAATTTATTTTTATTTATTTTGAGAGAGATACAAAGAGCAAGTAGGGGAGGGTAGAGAGAGAGAGGAAGACAGAATACCAAGCAGGCTCCGTGCACTGTCAGCGCAGAGCCCGACGCGGGGCTCGAACCCAAGAACTGTGAGATCATAAACTCAACAAAGACTTACATGTAAGTGTACACAGCAGGTTTATTTATAATAGCCAAAAGCTAGAGACCAGCGAAATATCCATTAACAGGAGAAACAAATTGTGGCATATTCATGAAATGGAATACTACTTAGCAATAAAAAAGAAACAAGAAAGTCTTCAATATACACAGCAACATGGATGAATATCAGAGTCATTTTAATAAGTGAAAGAAGCCAGGTAGAATGAATACAAAATGCATGATGCCACCTATGTAAGATTCTAGAAAAGAAAACTAATCCACAGTGACAGAAAGCAGATTAGTGGTTGCCCAAGGATGGAGATGGAGAAACGAATGGATTATAAAGGTAGCCTAGGAAACCTCTGAAGGTAATAATATTCATTATCCTGATTATGATGGTAGCTTATACATATATCAAAACATCAAACTCTGTATTTTTAATATTGGTAGTATATTATACTTTATGTCTCAATAAAGTCATAAAAAGCAAGTATAGGGAGAAAGTAAGATTATTCCTTTCAGCAGGAAATTGTGACACAAAAATATTCCATTGCCTTCCAGAAATCTGCAGAATTCAGTGCGGCATAACAATTTGCAAGTCTGAACAACTGCAGATGGTAGGAAGCTCTTTCTTTTCTCATACGCAGTGGTAGTCAAAGAATGCAAAATACTTCTACGCCTCACTTTGCCCATCAGCACTCCTTAAAATTCCATGCCCAGAAATACATTGTTTTCTTATTTGATGTCTACAGACATGAACATGCTCAGACCTGCAAACACACTGGCCTCTAACACTTATATGGCAATAACTGCAATCGAAATTATTTGGATTTGTGCTTTACAAACAACTTTTCTTTTTCACATGCTCTACTCAAAATTACCAATTTTTTCCATTTTGTTTAATAGGTAAATGATTCAGCACTATTGTCTCTGTGGCAACAGGTTTTCTTCAATTTACTTTTCCCACTTTTTTGTAGGTCTTTTTAGCATAATGCTTCTTCTGTTTTACTCCCTCCACTAAAGTTAGATTAACCTTAAGAAAATTGATGCTAAAGCCAGTGATTATTATGTGAACTGAATATCTGGTGTCAGTTCAGGTCCTTTGCTTTTGAATCTTCACTTAATTAGCACAGATTAGGGGAGGTGGGAACATTTATCTTGAAACACTATCAAAATTGTGCAGAAACTGAATAGATCACTGGTCTATAAGATTATCATTTTATATGAGACAAAGTGAGTTAATTAGTTAATTACTTGGTATGAAGGATAAAAGTCACTTCTGCTTTTATTGTATTTACTCTGGTAATAAACAGAGAGTTTCCGTACTTAATGTTTATTCACTCTTTGGCAGCTTTCCTAAATACCAAAAAATAGTTGCATTTAAAGTGCCAAAGATTTCCTGGCAGTAGAAGTCAAATAATTCCAGTAAAGGTCTTATATAACTTGGTTTTTAGAGTAATTAGACATCACTGAAGACAGCTTATAATTTTAGAGCTGAAAGTGGCTCCAGAGATTACCTGATACAGCTGTCTGGTTTCCCAGGTGAGTCAACTGCAGTCCACGTGGCAGGTGACTTACTCACACTGACACACTGAGTCATCTGTTTTATTCTTCACATTCTATAACTTCTTAGTGTGGCAAATAGTCTCATAAGTTATTAAATTAATACCACAGAGGAGCATGGTGAATAACTTATATTAAGGTGTGATATTTGAACTTTGAGCACCCTAGGGAATAGAGAGGTATATGATGACACAAGACTGAAAAATAATCACACTCTCCCCAATCTGTGCCCCAAATATATACAATCCAATTCTATAAATAAATTAACATTTCCACTTTCTCCACTAATTTACCAAAATAGCTTCCGGATTTTAGTATCTTCATGCTTCTGAATAAATCAAGGTCAGTTTCCACATACATTACACATTCTCCATTTCCTTGTTTAAGAATCCAGTAAACACTAAGCACCATACAAGATCATTTCCTTTTTGAATGTGATAGAATCGAATTTAAGTTTTAAAACCCTAGTGGTTGCTTCTGTGTAGAGGATAAATTATAGGTGTGGCAAGAGCTGAAATAAGGATATAAGTTTGGCATCCACTGCCTTAGTGTGTTGTGAAGTAGAATAGGCTGAGAGCAAAGAAATGGACATATCTGCATGGTATTTTGAATGTGAAATTGGCAGATTGATCATGAGTAGTAAGGAAGAGAGAAATTGTGGATGTCTTCCAGGCTTGGATCCTGGATGGATGAATGGGTGATGGTATAATTTAGTGAAAACAGAGATTAGGGAGGTGAAATAATTGCCTTGGAGGATGCCAATATAAAGAAATTCTATTTTGGAAATATAAATTTAAGATACAAATGGAATGAAAGAAGTCACGTGGCGGGGGGGGGAGGTGGGGCCGCCTGGGTGGCTCAGTCAGTTGAGCTTCCGACTTCAGCTCAGGTCATCTCACAACTCCGAGAGTTCCAGTCCCACGTCAGGCTCTGTTCGGACAGCTCAGAGCCTGGAGCCTGCTGCGATTCTGTGTCCTCCCCCTCTCTCTGCCCCTCCCCTGCTCATTGCTCTGTCTCTCTCTGTCTCAAATAAATAAAAACATTAAAAAAATTAAAAAAAAGAAGTCAAGTGGGTAGAAAAGGTCAAAGTTAAAATAAGAATGTGGGAGTAATCAGCATATAAAGGATATTTAAACACATAGGACTAAAGGCATCAGTTAGTAAGAGACTATAGATACAACCAGGACATTTTAATAGTAGGATTGGGCAGAAAAGCAGTGAAAGTTTCAGCAGTGAGACTGAGAAAAAGCAGAAGAAAGGTAGGAGGAAAGTGGGGGGGGGGGTATTTTCTGTTAAAAACATAACTAGCCATCAGGAAAATGTATATCAAAACCACAATGAGATACTACTTCATTCCCCGCTAGGGTGGCTTAATCAAAAAGATTAATAACAAGTGTTGATGAGGATGTGGAGAAATGGAACACTCATAAATTGCTTGTGAGAATAGAAATGGTGTGGCCACTTTGGGAAAGAGTCTGGCAGATTCCTCAAAATGTTTTTAATTTATTTATTATTTATTTATTTATTTATTTATTTATTTTAATGTTTATGTATTTGCAGAGAGAGAGAGAGACAGACAGAGTGTTAGCAGGGGAGGGGCAGAAAGAGAGGGAAACACAGAATCTGAAACAGGCTCCAGGCTCTGAGCTGTCAGCAGAGAGCCCGACGCAGGGCTCGAACTCATGAACCGTGAGATCATGACCTGAGCCAAAGTTGGACGCCTAACTGACTGAGCCACCCAGGCGCCCTGATTCTCAAAATGTTAAACATAGAATTTCCCATGTGACTAGCAATTCCACTGTTACATACCCAAGAGAAATGAACATAGTCCATACAAAAACATGTACTTGAATGTCCATAACAGTATTACTTATAATAGCCCCAAACTGGAAACAATGTCCACCAACTGAAAAATTGATTAATAAATGTGGTATATGTATACAATGGAATATTATTCTTCAATAAAAAGGAATGAAATATCATACATCCTTAACATAGATGAACCTTGAAAGCACCATGCTAAAAACCCAGTCACAAAGATTACATATGTATTATTCCATTTATATGAAATACCCAGAGTAGTCAGATCTATGGAGATAGGAAGTAGATTAGTGAGTAGTTGCCTAAATGGTGGTAGACAGTGGACGTGGGTAAAGGAGAGGAGAGGGAGATAGAGAATGAAGAGTGTTGAGATATGGGATTTCTTCAGGGGATTATAAAAACTGTTCTAAAATTGATTGGGGTGATATTTGCACAACTTGCGGACATACTAAAAACTATTAAAGTGTATACTTTAAAAGGGTGAATTAGATGGCATATGGATTATATCTTAATAAATAAACTATGTAAAAAAAGGAAAACACAGTGTTTTATGATGGCAGAATTTTCAACTGTGCTGATATTACTGAGCCTGATAAATTGGCCATTGTTTTCAGCAAGGTCAGTCATGACTTCGACAAAGTAGTTGAGTATGAGAGCTTACTTGGATTGAAGAAAAATGATGAGCAAGTGGAAACATTAGTTTAGGCAACACTTTAGTGTATTTTACTATGAAAAGGATCAGATAAATCAAATTATAGCTGGAAGTCAGAGTATAATTGTTGCTTTTAAGATATGAGATATTACATCATGTTTTTATGCACCTATGCATAAATCAATAGAGAAAAAAAGTTTAGAATTAAGGACGGTGTAGTAATTTCAGAGATACCAGAGTGGCTAGATGGCTATGAATATTGAATGCAGTGAAAAAAAGGAGGACCTGGCCTTTAGAAAAAGCAAACTCTTCCTCCACTTTAATGGGAGGGAAGGCCAAAAACACGGATTCAGACTCATATTGGCTGATAGAGTTGTTGATAGAAAAGTGAAAACTTTTCTGACTGATACGTTCTAATATTTATACTATTTCTAACATAGTATAGTTAAATATTAGGCCAGGGGATTAACTGAAAGGGTTTCAGAGTAAGGAAGTGTACGTATTTGTTGTGGAGAATGAGAAAATTAAGTAAATTGGTATCCATTGTTTTTTGGGATGAGGATTTTAAACTGCAATTGTCAGCACAGATGTGGAAAAATTTTTCAATAATGTTTAACGTGCTATGGTGTAAGTAAGTAGTAGTAAATAATTGGGTTTAAACTTAGTTTGGGTTTTTTTCCAACATACTTTCACAATGGAGGAAGCAAAAACAGTAAATATATGATATTTGGACCATGGCAGGTAAGTAGGGAAAAGAAGACATGAGATGCATTATAGTGAAAGAGTGATAGAGTCAACATCTCATGAAAAAATTTTTTGTTGTTGTTGTGGAAGTGTTTGCAAAAGTAAGGAGCAAATGTATTAGGTGGTATATTCATAGTAGCATTAAAATAAACCATAATTTGAAGCATTACTGTTCTCTCCTTCTCCTCTTCCTTCTTTTCCTCTTCTGTCTTCGCCTCTTCTATCAGTTGGCCTAATAATTAATTTCTAAGCAATTGTTCTAGGGAAACATCCAGATATGCTTTTTATTTAAATAATCTCTCTGATAAGATTTCTTTGTGCGTCTACCAAATCATATTTCTAAGCTGGAGAAAAATATTCACATAGAAGTAATGAAGCTGGTTTATTAAGATTTTATTGATAAATAAGTCTATGATAGAAAATATATTTGGAAAAATATCATAGTGCCTTTTGATTGTTTATGGCTATTTCTTTTTAAAATTTTTAAAAAAAGTTTTTATTTAACTTCTAGTTAATGTACAGTGTTATATTAGTTCAGGTGTACAATATAGTGATTCAACACTTCCGTACATCACCCAGTGCTCATCACAAGTGGCCTCCTTAATCCCCATCACCTATTTTATCCATCCCCCCTGCCCTCCTCCCCTCTGGTAACCATCAGTTTGTTCTCTGTAGCTAAGAGTCTGTTTCTTGGTTTGGGTTTATGGCTATTTCTAATCAACTTGACTTAAAGAAATGTGGACAATATGCAGAGAACAAGAGTGGGAGTTAAAAAAAATTTTGTTTGAATTAAATACAATGTAACTGATCTCTTTAGATAATAAAACTAGCATCAGGACAAAAAGCAAAAGGTTTATGAAGAAAACACAGCTTTGAACAAAAGTAAGCATTTCTGAAAGGCAACTAGAGATCTACCAGGAAGTCATTACCCACATTCAGTTATTTTATCCTAATTACAGCTGCCTCATGGGTTGGCAACTGATAGTGACAGCACAATTACTTACAATAGAAAAAAATATCTGGATTGGTTTTTGAGGAAGGGAAAAAAGAAATTTCATAATATTCCTCATCTGAAAGACAAATGAAAGAATTAATCTCTTAATTGAAAGTAGTTTTAAAAAGATTTCCAAATTGTTTAACAGAGAATTATCTTCCTTATGGCCTAAGGAAATATTCTGCCCCCAATGCCAAGGAAGTTTAAATAAATTTATTTTTCTTTCTTTTCTTTTGGTTTTTATGAATAATTATATATGTTTGCCCTTGTCCATTCTATTTTGCAAGCTTTATAAAACTGAGTGTTTTATGATATGTTTGTTGTGGAAATTGTGATAGAATTATAAGGACATGAGGATTCTACTGGGTTTTATAGTTCTCTTTTATTTTCAGAATTGTTATTATAATTTCCACATATGGTAGGTAGATGCTTAATAAGTACTGTTGACTGCTAAAACATTTTTAGTCTTATTAGTTATGAATCTTACCAAGATCATTGCAATTAAATCATTAAGTTCAATATATACTGATCAAATCTCCTCCATACTAGGCACATCAGGGATGAAAGATACATGAAATACTGATATATACAAGGTGTTTACATTCGATTTGGAGAAAGATAACTAATACTTAAGCAAGAAAAAATATAAGTTCTGATTGTGATGTGTATCAAAAAAGGGCACAAAGTGATAAGAACAACTGGTATAGATGACCAGATGGAGAGGTCAAGAAAGGCTTCTAAAAAGTAGTATTATATGCGTAGCCATTGAATAAAGTGGAATGAGACATAAAAATGTGTTGGGGAAGAGTGGTCTAGACAAGAGAATAGCAAAATGTCAAGTTCGGAGCCAGCAGTGCGCCTGGCATATTTGAGAAACAGTAAAGTGGCTAATTGCCAGACTGTTCTGATCAAGAAATATAGTAGTAGAAAATAAGGCAAAGGATTAGGTAGGGACTAGTCACATAAAGTCTTAGGAGAGAATATTAATGAATTTTAAGCTCAATTTTTTTTTAAATTTTTTTTCAACGTTTTTTATTTATTTGGGACAGAGAGAGACAGAGCATGAACGGGGGAGGGGCAGAGAGAGAGGGAGACACAGAATCGGAAACAGGCTCCAGGCTCCGAGCCATCAGCCCAGAGCCTGACGCGGGGCTCGAACTCACGGACCGCGAGATCGTGACCTGGCTGAAGTCGGACGCTTAACCGACTGCACCACCCAGGCGCCCCTTAAGCTCAATTTTTGATGTGAAATCATTGCTTGTGTTTTGAGCAAGGGAATGGCATGATCTTGTTTGTGTTTTAAATAGATGAGGGGCTACTGTTGGCTCAGTCCGTTCAGCAGCCGATATTGGTTCAGGTCATGATCTCAGTTCGTGAGTTCGAACCCTGCCTTGGGCTGTGCTGACAGCTCAGAGCCTAGAGCCTGCTCCGATTCTGTGTCTCCTTCTTCTCTCTGCCCTTCCCCTTTGTTCTCTTCTCTCTCAAAAATAAATAAATGAACTTAAAAAAATAGATCATTCTAACTTCTGTATGGAAAATAGATTGTAGGAAAAGTGGAATCAGACCAAATGGTAATCTAATGTGGTATCCCAGGCAAGAACAGATGGCTGGAATTAGCCTGGTACTGGGACAGGGGATCAAGAGAAGCAGATTCAGGTATATAAGTAGAAATTAGTGCTGATAGGGTTTTCTTATTTCCTAGAAATGGGATATAAGATAGCACGAGAGGACCAAGTGTGACTTCAGGTGTTTAGCCTGATAAAACAAATGTAAAGAAAATTGTGACCAAAAATAAAGAAATATTTATCTCAAAAGTAAAATTTACCAATGAAAGAAATTTGGTTGACATTAGCTAGTAGTTTTAATTGTCAGTACACATTTCTGAGCACCTGAAGTGTCAGATCAAGTACTATGTTAAGCACTCATATATAAGATAATGAGGCACAGCTTATCTCAGAATTCATAATTCATAAGTTAGTCCTAGGCTGTCATATTTTTAGAAGATTGAGATATTTTGACTCTGGTTTACATAAAGATAGAAATAAAATCAATGTTTCGTCAATATTCTAATATAACTTCCCGAAGTCTTAGCTGGCCACTTATTTTCTGGACTTCTCTTCCAATAGCAAGGATACAAAGAGATTATGGGTTTGTAAACCTCTAATGTCTAAACCCCAACCTGGTAAGAAGGAAGGAAACAAGGAAAATAAAAAGTTATCTATAGTCTATTCTATTTCTGTCTGTGTCTATCGTCCATTCAGCATTAGGCTGCTAATGTTAATTCAACCTTAAGGTTGCAAACTGGTGATCCTTTTGGTTAAATCCAACGTAGAGGCAGGTTTTATTTAGCTCTAAGTGGTTTTTTGAAAAAAAAATAATTTTAAATTGGTTGCCAACATTTAACATCACAAGATTTTATATCTTTCTCTTTAAAGAAATCTGACGACACTAGAGATAAGATCTATATTCCTGTAAGACAGCTGGCTAGAGCTGATTAAATGCCATGTCTTTAAATTTAGCAGTTTGCCACATTCTCAGACACTCACTGTTGTCTCCCAATTCTTCAGACCAAGTGTCAATTTAAAGTTGTCTAAATTGAGGCTGATCCACTCATCTGTTTTTTTGGCTGCCACTCTTCTCCCATAATCCATCCTCCACACCTCAGCATCAATTTGAATGATCTTTCAAAGTGGAAAATTAGATTGTATCACTCCTCTGTTTAAAAAGTCCAAGTAATGTCACATTGTACTTAGAATAAAATCCAAACTAACTTTACAGCAAGGAATATTCTATTATAAATATAATTCATGTGAATGTATTCTTCATTTTTAGTAAATGGTACTTTGTGAACCTAACAAAGAATAGTTAGAGAGAATAGAGACAGAAGCAAGGCTCACCCGAAGTGGATCTCGAGCTCACCTGAAGCAGGTCAAGCTCACAAACTGTGAGATTATGACCTGAGCCAAAGTCAGATGCTTAACCAATTGAGCCACCCAGGTTGCTGTTTGGTATATTTTAAACAAATTAGCAATATGCTTTATTTGGTATTGTAAGGGAGAAGTTTTATTTTATTTTATTTATTTTATATAATACAGAATATGAATAGGGTCACTGAAAAATTCCAAGGTTATCCAGGAAGACAATTTATTTTGATAAAAAGAGTTCTTCCATGAATAGACACTTCTCAAAGAAGACATTCAGGTAGTTAACGGAACACATGAAAAAATGCTCAGCATCACTCATCATCAGGAAATGCAAATCAAAACCACAATGAGATACCACCTCACACCTGTCAGAATGGCTAAAATGACAACTCAGGCAACAACAGATGTTGGTGAGGATGCAGAGAAAGAGGATCTTTTTTGCGCTGCTGGTGGAATGCAAACTGGTGCAGCCACTCTGGAAGACAGTGTGGAGGTTCCTCAAAAAATTAAAAATAGAACTAACCTATGACTATGACCCAGCATTGCACTACTAGGTAGTTATCCAAGGGATAGAGATGTGCTGTTCCAAAGGGACACATGCACCCCAATGTTATAGCAGCATTATCAACAATAGCCAAAGTTTAGAAAGAGTCCAAATGTCCATCGACGGATGAATGGATAAGGAATATGGAGTATTACTTGGCAATCAAAAGGAATGAAATCTTGCCATTTGCAACTACGCGGATAGAACTAGAGGGTATTATGCTAAGCGAAATCAGTCAGTCTGAGAAAGACAAATATCACATGATGTCACTCATATGAGAAATTTAAGATACAAAACAGATGAGCATGAGGGAAGGGAAGCAAATATAATATAAAAACAGGGAGAGGAACAAAACATAAGAGACTCTTAAATATAGAGAACAAACAGAGGGTTGCTGGAGGGGATGTGGGAGGGGGGGATGGGCTAAATGGGTAAAGGGCCTTAAGGAATCTACTCCTGAAATCATTGTTGCACAATATGCTAACTAACTGAATGTAAATTAAAAAATAAATAAATCAATGAGTCAAAAAAAAGTTTTTCATATGGGAGATAGTGAATTCTTGAAATGGAAATTAGCCAAATCTCAAAAGTAAATTATAATCCATAATTTGTTGTAATTGTTTTTAAAATAGTCCTTTACAGCATGACATTTCAAGTATTGGCTGAAATTTCAACCATGTAACTTCCACTAAAGGAAATTAATTGAATTGATATTTCTCAAACTAGTGTCTTAGAAATGTCTAGTCTGATTTTTGAGGTCAGAAGCTGAGATGCTTATATATCTTACTTTTCTTTATTTCTTTGTCAAAACAAGAGCACTAGAAAAAGAGGATTTGTTTTTCTTCCTAGATGGAAAGTAATCATATGGAGGAAGGAATGGGAGAAATAGAATTAAAGCTTCATGGTAGTCCCCCGCCCCCATCACTCTGCCTCTTTCATGTACCTATCCATAGTCCAAAGAAACAAAGTTCCCATGGTAAATGCATGTGAAGAAAGAAAAAAAAAATCAGGTTCTGAAGTGGCAGGGCCCTAGGCATTTAATACTTTTCATTTACTGCCTCTTATGTATAAAAAAGATCTACACTTATGCTCTACATTTAGAGTTTATACCTGTCTCTTCTCTTGAAATTTTGTTAATTAGCCTCACTTTTTAGCAGTAGTCATTGTATCTTTTTGTAACATTCTCCTGACATGTAATCACTCAATGATAACACTTTTATACATTTTAAAAGCAAGGACAATAACTACCACCTATCATATAGCATAGTGGTATTGGTCAAATGAAAAGAGGCAGGTGATAAAGATATTTTGTAAACTACTGAATTAGGAAAATATTATTACTTGATGTCATATCAAATACTGATGTTTCAAAGATGCTTTGAATAACAATCAAGCAGCCAATATAAACATTGCTTGTCTAATGTTATTTTACTTATTTTGATTATGTCCTCAAAAAATCCAGTTGAATTATTTCTTAAAATATAATCATCTGAAAGCAAAAGACAATGTACTGTGGTCACTATAGTCCAAAACAAAGCGCCTTATGATATAGACTTGTAATAATACTTTCATCCATTCCAAGATGCCTAAAATTCTTCTGCACATAATCTGTAGTTAATAGAAATATCTTTTACTTATTCCTCATTTTTGTTCATTCAAATGAGAGACAGATAATTTGTGATATCAAGCTGAAGTGTGAAGTGTTAGATTCCTATGACTTTTCTTTGTATTCTAGATGTGTGTGTGTGTGTGTGTGTGTGTGTGTGTGTATGTGTGCATACACATGCATATATAATTTCTAGGACATATATTTAAGACATGTTGTGGTTGTTTGTAGGATACAGTTAGCAACTTGGATTTTATTCCATTGGGCAGTGAAAGCCACTAAAGGGTTTTCAGAAGGGGCATTTTTAGATCTGATTTAATGTTTAAGAGATCAGTCTGCCTACTATGGAGAATGTATTTTATATGAACAAATATGGGAATAGAGAAAAATATTTAGGAAGCAAATATGACAATTCAAGAGATTAATGCTGTGGCATGGTATAAATACCTAGAAAAGGAGCTGGAATGACAGTATATGGGTGTATCAGATCTATTTTTGAAGTAGAGTAAACAGAACTTGCGGATTGCTTACAGATTCGAGCTTAACTGGAATAACAGGGCATTAACAACATTTTTCTTCGGCTTATGTAAAAATCCATTGATGATCACAGACTTTAGTCCTGAAATTAGAAAAGTCACTTTTTCAGCAACTTCTAACGCAAGGTAGCAAAACTTGAAATTAGATTTGCATTCTTCTTGCAATTGTATGAAAAAGACACTTGTTTTCACGATCTCGTTAATCCCTGAGGGTCCCTGAAATTCTTTCAGAGGAGTCCACACAAAGAAACAATTATTTTCATTATAACGCTAAGATTTTACTTGCCTTTTTAACTCGTGACATTTACATTGATGGTACGAAAGCATGGTGGATAAAATTACCATTGTCTTAGCTCAAATCAAGATAGTGGCACCAAAATGTATTAGTAGTTATTGCATTCTGCACCAATCAATTGAATTAAAAATGGTGAATTTTGCTTAAGAATATCTTTGATGAATGAGAGAATTGATAACTTTATTAGATTGCTCCTTTGCACACCTTCTTTATATTATCTATGAAGAAATGGAGAGTATGCAAAATGTCACGTTCTGCAGTATATTGAAGTTTGTTGGTTGTCTACATGAAAAGTATTGTCTACCTGACAAGTGTGGTTGTTTGAATTGCTACCTAACCAGATGCTTTTACCATAGAACACCACATCTATTTTAAAACTGTAACAGAACACGGGGCGCCTGGGTGGCTCAGTCGGTTGAGGCGTCCGACTTCTGCTCAGGTCACGATCTCACGGTTCGGGAGTTCGAGCCCCGCGTCAGGCTCTGGGCTGATGGCTCAGAGCCTGGAGCCTGCTTCCGATTCTGTGTCTCCCCTCTCTCTCTGCCCCTTCTCCATTCATGCTCTGTCTCTCTCTGTCTCAAAATTAAAAAAACAAAACACAACAAAAAAAACTGTAAACAGACAAACCATGATTATATAGACTTGTGTATTTGGCAGCAATAAATAAAGTGAGCCTTTATTTCAAAGAAACAACTGACAGTGTTTGTTGTTGGTGATAAAATTCATTCTTGCCTTTGGAAAATTTATATCTACCACCATTAGTTTGACATCTTGTAAATAACCGAAGACCTTTGTTGAGATCATTGGTGAAATTAACAAACATGATAGTTTTATATTGTATGATATTATATATCACATCTGGAAGATCTTCATGGCTGGGTGATGAAAGTTTTCAAAATTATAAATGCAAAATCATACAAGATAAAAGATCTTTTCAATATACAATATAGAACAATGGATTTTAATGTAACAGTACAAAAGGTACTGATCTGGATTCGAATTTCACATTGCAATAAGCTATTAAGAAACTAACATTTGCTGAGTTTGATGTAGTAGAAAACAATAGTCCATAGGTCTCTCAAAAGTCTATGAAAATATTTCTCCTTTTCTAATTAGTATATTTGTGGAGCTTCATGTTCTTTGTATTCTTTAACCTCAACAGCATATCAAAACAGATTGATTCAGAAACAGATGAAAACTCCAGATTATTATATTTATTTCATACCTGGTAAGCCATACATTGCAGAGATTTGTAAAACTAAAAATCATGACCCTTTTCTCATTAAGTTGGTTTGCTTTGGAAATGTACTTGTGTTTACATAATAATATGCAATTTATGATAACATGCAATAGGTTTATTGTTAGTATTAAAATTATGTAATTAATAGGGGTGGCTGGGTGGCTCAGTCAGTTAAGCATCTAACTCTTGATTTCAGCTCAGGTCATGATCTCACTGTTCCTGAGATCAAGTCTGCATCTGCCTCTGCGCTAACAGCTTGAAGGCTGGTTGGGGATCTCTCTCCCCTCTCTTTCTGCCCTCCCCCCAATTCCACACGCATGCTCTTTCTCTCTCTGTCTCAAATTAAATAAACATTTTGAAAAAAAATAAATAAATTACTAAGTAATACACTTAAAATTTTTCTCACTTTTAATTTCTAACACAGTGCATATTAGAGATGGTATACCTATAGTTATAACCTGCACAACAAAAGAATTATTCAATAATTCCAAGTACAGTAATGTGATACTGAAACCAAAAGATTTGAGAATTGCTTTATTGATTAGCACATGCTAAATACCTTCTATTCATTGGGCTGCTTATCAGGGATATAAGGTAAACTATGATGTAGGACTCCAAATAGCCTTTAGTCAAGAGGAGTGGAGAGCTATAACTACAGAAATTCAGTGCAATGTGATAAGATGCTTCTAAATCTGGTTGAATCCAACAAATAATTTATTGAACATCTATCATGTCTTTAAATAAAATAAAATATTTATTTTAATTATTGTTTCTCTACCATTTTCACCAGTGATGCCAACATTTTTGGCCACTAATTATTGGTTAAATTGGATTCTTATTTAATTGATTTACTTAGAATGAAAAGCATAATAATATTTACAATAGTTAAAAATTGAAAATGAAAAAAATAAAAATAATTTGATTTTGCAGCAATTTAGTCTCTGATACATATTTGTTTATTTTTACTATGGTATTATTTCTTTTTGTTGTTGTTGTGGTAGTATTTCTATTTTGTTCTTTCAAGTTTTTATTTAAATCCAAATTAGTTAACATATGGTGCAATATTAGTTTCAGGAGTAGAATTTAGTAATTCATCACTTACATATAATACCCACTACTCATCACAAGTGCCCTTCTTAATACCCATCACCCATTTAGCCCATCCCTCACCCATCACCCCTCCAGCTACCCTCAATTTGTTCTCTATCATTAAGAGTCTGTTTTATGGTTTTCCTCTCTCTCTTTTTTCCCCTGTATTTATCTGTTTCACTTTTTTAAATTCCACATATGAGTGAAATCATATGGTATTTGTCTTTCTCTGCCTGATTTTTGCTTAGCATAATACACTCTACCTCTATCTGCGTTGTTGCAAATGGCAAGATTCCATTCTTTTTCATGGCTGCGTAATATTCCATGGGGTGTGTGTGTGTGTGTGTGTGTGTGTGTGTAATGTATTCTTTATTCATCAGTTGGTGAACATTTAGGCTCTTCCATAATTTGGCTATGTTGATAATACTATAAAGATCAGGATGTGTATCCCTTCAAATCAGTATTTTTGTGTCCTTTGGGTAAATACCTAATAGTTCAATTGCTGAATGTAAGGTAGTTCTGTTTTTTTTTTTAATTTTTTTTAACGTTTTATTTATTTTTGAGACAGGAAGAGACAGAGCATGAACAGGGGAGGTCAAAGAGAGGGAGACACAGAATCTGAAACAGGCTCCAGGCTCTGAGCTGTCAGCACAGAGCCAGATGTGGGGCTCGAACTCACGGACCGTGAGATCATGACCTGAGCCGAAGTCGGCCGCTTAACCGACTGAGCCACCCAGGTGCCCCTAAGGTAGTTCTGTTTTTAACTTTTTGAGGAACCTCCATACTGTTTTCCCAAGTGTCTGTACCAGTTTGCATTCCACCAACGGGGAAAGAGGGTTTCCCTTCTTGGCATCCTCGCCAACATCTGTTCTCTGTATATTGTTAATTTAGCCATTCTGACAGGTGTGAGGTGGTATCTCATTGCAGTTTTAATTGGTATTTCCCTGATAATAGGGATGTTGAGCATCGTTTCATGTGTCTGTTAGCCATCTGGATGTCTTCTTTCTTTCTTTCTTTCTTCTTCTTTTTTTTTTTTCTTTCTTTCTTTCTTTCTCTCTCTCTCTCTCTCTCTCTCTCCCCCTCTCTCTCTTCTCTCTCGCTTTCTCTCTCTTCTCTCTCTCTATTTCTTTCTTTCTTTTAATGTTTATTTTTTAGTTTATTTTTGAGAGAGAAAGAGAAAGAGAGAGAGAGAGCAGGCAGATGTGAGTGGGGAGGACAGAGAGAGAGATAGACACGGAATCTGAAGTAGGCTTCAGTCTCTGAGCTGTCAACACAGCCCACGCAGGGCTCAAAATCATGAGCCATGAGATCATGACCTGAGCCAAAGTCAGATGCTTAACTGACCGAGCTAACCAAGTGCCCCCATCTAGAAGTCTTCTTTGGAAAATTTGTATTCATGTCTTCTGCCCATTTCTTCATTGGGTTATTTGTTTTTGGGTATTGAACTTGATAAGTTCTTTATAGATTTGGATACTAACCCTTCATCTGATATATCATTTGCAAATATCTTCTCCCATTCTGAAGATTGCCTTTTGGTTTTGTTGACTGTTTGCTTTGCTATGCAGGTGCTTTTTATCTCCAAGTCCCAATAGTTCATGTTTGCTTTTGTTTCCCTTGCCTCCGGAGACATATCTAGTAAGAATTTGCTATAGCTGATGTCAAAGATGTTGCTGCCTATGTTCTCCTCTAGGATTTTTATGGTTTCAAGTCTCACATTTAGGTCTTTTATCCATTTTGAATTTATTTTTGTGTATGATATAAGAAAGTAGTTGAGTTTCATTCTTTTGCATGTTGCTGTCCAGTTTTCTCAATGTCATTTGTTGAGGAGACTTTTTCCATTGGGATATTCTTTCCTTCTTTGTCAAAGATTAGTTGACCATATAGTTGTGGGCCCGTTTCTGGGTTTTCTGTTCTATTTCATCAATCCATGTGTCTGTTTTGTGCCAGTACCATACTTTCTTGATGACTATAGCTTTGTGATATAGCTTGAAGTCCAGAATCGTGATGTCTCCAGCTTTGTCTTTTTTATTCAAGATCACTTTGGCTATTCGGGGTCTTTTGTGGTTCCATACAAATTTTAGGATTGTTTGTTCTACTTGAAAAATGCTGGTGGCATTTTGATAGGGTTTACATTAAATGTGAGGATTGGTTTGGGTAGTATAGACATTTTAACAGTATTTGTTCTTCAAATCCATGAGCATGGAATATTTTTCCATTTCTTTATGTCCTCTTCAATTTCTTTCATAAGCTTTCTATAGTTTTCAGAGTACAGATCTTTAACCTTTTGGGTTAGGTTTATTCCTGGGTACCTCATGGTTTTAGGTGCAATTGTAAATGGGATCAATTCTTTGATTTCCCTTTCTGCTGCTTTATAACTGGTGTACAGAAATGCAACAGATTTCTGTATGTTGATTTTATATCCTGTGACTTCACTGAATTCGTGTATCAGTTCTAACAATTTTTTGGTGGTGTTTTTTGGGTTTTCTACATAAAGCATCATGTTGTCTGTGAATTACGGAAGCTTGACTTCTTCCTTGCTGATTTGAATGCCTTTTATTTCTTTTGTTGTCTGATTTAAGGCTAAGTCTTCCAGTACTACGTTAAATAACAGTGGTGAGAGTAGACATCCTTGTCTTGTTCCTGACCTTAGAGGAAAAGCTCTCAGGTTTTCCTCATTGAGGATGAGGGTCTCTCATACATGGCCTTTATGATTCTGAGGGATGTTCCCTCTATCCCTATTTTGCTGAGGGTTTGTTGGGTTTTTGTTGTTGTTGTTGTTGAGGGTTTTTTTTCAATGAGATGCTGTACTTTGTCAAATGCTTTTTCTGCATCTGTTGAGAGGATCATATAGTTCTCATCCTTTCTTTTATTAATGTGGTGTGTCACATTGATTGATTTGCAAATATTGAACCACCATCACAGTCCAGGAAAAAATCCCACTTGATCATAGTGAATGATTCTTTTAATGAACTGCTGGATTCAATTTACTTGTATTTTGTCGATAATTTTTGCATCCATGTTCATCAGGGATATTGGCCTGTAGTTCTCTTTTTTTTAGTGAGGTCTTTGGTTTTGGAATCAAGGCAATGCTGGCTTCATAGAATGAGTTTGGAAGTTTTCCTTCCATTTCTATTTTTTGGAGAAGCTTTAGACAAATATGTATTAACTTTTCTTTGAATGTTTGGTAGAATTCCCCTAGGAAGCCATCTGGCCTTGGACTTTTGTTTGTTGGGAGATTTTTTATTATTGATTCAATTTCTTATCTGGTTATTGGATCTGTTCAAATTTCCTACTTCTGGGATGCCTGGGTGGCTCAGTTGGCTGAGCATCAGATTCTCGATTTTGGCTCAGGTCATGATGCCAGGGTCATGGGACTGAGCCCCTGCTTGGATCCACACTGAGTATGGAGCCTGCTTGGGATTCTCTCTCTCTCCCTCTCTCTCTGTCTCTCTTTCTCTCTCACTCTGCCCCTCTCCCCTGCCTGTGGTCTCTCTCTCTCTCCTTTCTCTCTGTTTCTGTCTGTTTCTCTCTCTCACTCAAATAAATTTAGGAAAATGAAAAAAATTGAAAAGAAAATTTCTACTTCTTCCTATTTCAGTTTTTGTCGTTTAAGGTTTCTAGGCATTTATCTATTTCTTCTAGATTGCCCAATTAGTTGGCATATAATTTTTCATAATATTCTCTTAAAATTGTTTGTATTTCTGTGTTTTTTGTTGTGATCTCTCCTGTCTCATTCGTGATTTTGTCTATTTGAGTCCTCATGTTTGCTATTAATTGTTTTATGTATTTGGGTGTTCTCAAGTGTTATGGTATTATTTCTAATATTTAGACATCTTCAGGTAAGTTTTATTCATATAAAAAACAAAACCTTGAATAGAGATGAATAAAGTAATGATTTTTGCTCACAATTTTTCAAAAGGTAATATATTTCTGTGTTATTAACAATGGAATGTGAAATAAAAACGTTTGCTTATTTTTTGTTAATTTGGCATTCTAAAAAATTGTGAACTTTATTTGAACTTTCAACTTTTTAAAAATAACTTTGAATGCAATTAGCTAGTGTTAGCCTCTTCAGTATTTATTATATGTATACATATAATAAACATGCATACGGGAAACTATTTAGTTTGTATTCTGTAATGATTTTGTAGTCATATAAAATGGGTCAAGTTTTTGTCATAAGCAAATCTCTCTACCTGTCAAAGGTCAAGTAATCCCATGTGTGAAATCGTGGTTAATAGCATATCACTCTAATAAAATTGTTAAAACATTAATGTGAAATAATAGTGCAATGTATTTATCACAATGCCTGGTACATAAAAAGCACTCAGCATCTTAGCAACTGAGTGTGTGTGTGTCTGTGTATGTGGTGTATGTATACAGGTGACAGTATACACACACACACACACACACACACACACACACATATAGTCATACAACCATATACAGATCCAAATATATATATATATACAAATATGACCATATAACTGTATAACAAGTATATATGTATGTATAATAATAGCACATAATAGTGATATATACATCAAAAGTGAAGACTTAATTAGTGACAAGAAATATTCACATTCTTGTAAATTCCAATTAATCCATTGGAAAAATTTTTCCCTTTGAATTATTCACTTTGAAGAGAATCACCTTTAAATTTAGATCATTTTTAAAAATAGTAAAACAAAACAAACCCACAATCCCTGCACTGGCAGAATTTACAATCTAACAGGTAAGACTGATCACTTTAATCACAGTAATCCAGTGGCAGAAATGATAATATAGGACTAACTGGAATGCTTTGAGAGCATATAGAAAGGGGCACCTAACAACGGGGGAATAGGGATAAAGAAGAGATGCTTATTTCAGGGAATAATGCTTATTCTTACTCTCAAAAGATGAAGAGTTGTCAAAAGAAGAAAGAGAGTGGTTTAAGGAATAGCATTCCAGGATAAGAGGGAAAAAATGCCATAACTTAGAAGTATGATGAATGAGCCAGGTGTGGGCCAGGACCTTGAATCAGCACACTGTAACTAGCACAATGGTTAAGAAACCAGTTCTGTGAAATGGTGAAAATTTTAAGAAATTCTTGTGCCTGAGCCTAATCCCATAGATTTTGCTTCTGTGGATGGTGTGTGCACACACATATGTGTCCATGTGTGTGCGTTTGTGTAAATTCCACAGTAAACATTGCTGCATACCCTAGTGAAGGACTCAGTTGAAGGTAAGTTCATCAGGGATATTGCCCCATAAATATCAGTTTGGGGGCAGCTGAGAGCTACAGATGAGTCTGTGGAAACTGAAAATGGGAGATTGCAGACTGTGATTACTCTATCATGTAATGAATTAGAACTATATCCTATAGCAAGGAGCCACTGAAAGCTTTTAAGGAAGATCATGGCCTTGTCTGAATTTGATTTTAAACATATCACTGCGGTTGTAGAGGCAAGATGAACTTGAATGAGTTAGACTCCTGGCAGAGGCCCAGTGAAGAGACTATTTCAGTATACAGACTAGGAGGAAAAGATTAAGATCCAATCTAGAGTAGTGAGAGTGGGGACAAGTGCGAGGGAAAAGTGAAATTGTCAAGAATTGAAGATTGAGTAGATATTAAGTACTTAAAAGCAGAAGAAATTGTAAAAATTAACTTGGATATTACATTTTTCTGGTAGTGAAATAATAATAAAACTAATGGTGTTGAGTTCCTGTTTAAGAAGTATCAAGTGGTGAAATAGTGTCTGAAACTGGCTTGCAAGAGATAATACATTTGTTAAAATAAATTTTTTAGTGCTAACACACTATCAAAGAGGTAACTTCTCTGAGGGAAGCTATGATAACGTGGTCTAGATATCTCACTTTCTGAAGATCTGGTTTAGAGGGATGGATATATGATGTAGTCATTGCACTCAAAAAATTAACGTTCAGACACTTTAGCAACTGCTTCATTGCAATCAATTCCTGGCTTGGAGAGGAGATAGTCTCATTTGTCAATTAAAGAAGGATTGATGTGTTTCCAAGAGCCAAAATTGGCCTTCTGTTGATAAATTAAGGAGCCTGACTTGTAAGGATTATATTACCTTCACCTAATACAGAATGGAAAGGCACTAGAAATCAGGGACAACATTTTTTTCTAGAATTCAAAGATATACTTTTTACCTCTCTCTCTCATCTGGATGAGTTTTACTCATCTTTAAGGCTGATGTCAGGTGCTACCTTTTCAGGAAGCCTTCCTTAATCAGAATTTGTCTCTCGTTTGCATTAGGCACTCCTGATTTGTGTTTCTGTGCTACAGAGTGGATGTCACAGCAAATTACAGTGTTCTGCTCATGTATCTGCATTCCTAAACTGTTGAGGGGGTAAGGAATGTCTTCGCTAAATGAGTATGAGACTTCATATTCCTGCACAATTAAAGTAGAATGACAATCGTGACCCAAATGTCTAATAAGGATGTCTCTGCTAAATTTTAAAAAAACTACTAGAAGAAATGTCCAAATGAGAACATTTTAATAGATCCCTATTTAAATAAGAGCACCTATAAGTGTTTTTTTTTCCTTAAGTCACTGAGGGGTAGTGTGGTTATTTGCTAATGTTCACCTCAGTAGTTCTATCACACCTCAAACTTCAAGCATTTTACTTTAGAACTCTAAATCCCTAACATATAATTTCCCACCTACAGTACCCTGATCCCCAATTTTGAGCTACTTCCTCTATTTTATGGATACAGAGCAATTTAGGTAGAAACATTTTGGCCCCTTCAAAAAACGACCACCACTTCATCAATGACAGATAATAGATCCTTAAATCATGGATTAAACTTTACGGATGCACAATCCCTCCTCAAATTTTCTCTTACCTGTGGCCTATGCTGCTGTTTTCCCTCTTTTCTAGACCAGCCCCTCTTCTCACTCACCTTTGCAAGCTTCTATTTCTCAGCAAATCCCATAAATATCAGTGTACCTCAAATTTATTCTACTCTCTCTTCTTCCACTCTGTTTTTACAGGGTAGTCTCAGCAATTTCCAAGACCTCACTGATTTCCTATACCAATGACTCACATATTTATGTGCATGGTTTATTCAACCACCTGCTGTTCATGTCCTCTTGTAGGACCCAAGCTTAAGATATCAAAAACTAAGCTCATCTTTACCCATTCTTTCTCATCTTTCACTGTGTCAGTGAGTCGTATCAAACATCCAGATACATAAGCCATATTTCATTTCTTCTTTCTCATCCCCACATTCATCCATCTCCTAAGTAAATAAAGCATCCACTTGTTTACATCTCTCCATTCTCACCATCCAGGACCTATTATGTCATCCTCAGATCATTGTTTATAATTGCCTCTGTCTGCTTAGTCTTACTCTTCTTTTGTCCTGCTCAAGCATATTCTTTCACCAAAGCCCTGTTGATAATTCTAAAGGCAACCTAACCACAGCCACCTGCCTGCTTTCAACACCCTATTGTCTCTCCATTGCCATGCAATAAGGCCCAAATTCCTTAACAAGATTTAAAGATCCTGTAAAATATAATACTTGATGTCTTCAATTTCATATTCTACAATTTTCTACCTAACCCTTCATAATCCAGTCTTACTGAAACTTTAAAGGCATCTGAAAGCACCATGTTTGGTTTTCTTTCCAGACCTTCAAACCAATTGGTTCCATTGATACATCTAATCTCAGATGATATGCAGAAGTGTGATTCTAGTGACATGTAGGAAACCATTTATTGGACTTCTAGTATAGTCTATTTGAAGATAAATCTCAATATGAAATCAACACACATCCTGGATTTTTTTAATGTTTATTTCTGAGAGAAAGAGAGAGCGAAAGAGAAAGAGAAAGAGAGAGCAAGCAGGGGAAGGGCAGAGAAAAACAGAGACAGAATCCAAAGTAGGCTCCAGGCTCTGAGATGTCAGCACAGAGCTTAATGCTCAGGAGCCATGAAAGATCATGACCTGAGCTGAAGTCAGATATTTAACCGACTGAGGCACCCAGGTGCCCCACACATTCTGTTTATTTAAAAAAAATTTTTTTTGAGAGAGAGATAGAGAGCACATGAGCAGGGGAGAGAGGCAGAGGGAGAGAGAGAAAGAATCTAAAGCAGATTCCATGCTTAGCATGGAGCCTGACATGGGAATCCATCCCACAACCCTGGGATCATGAGCTGAGATGAAACCAAGAGTTCAATGCTCAACTGACTGAGCCACTCAGGCATTCAGCACAAATTCTGTTTAAATAATTTACCTCTCATCTTGTCCCATGCAACTACTCATTCTTTATTTCTCAAATTAGGTGTTACTTTATCTTATAATCTATGTGCAGTAAATTAGATATTGCCATGATATTCCCTGTAGCACTTTTTAATTTGTGGCATTATTCTTATATTCCTTTAAAACTACAGGCTCCCCTGACAGCCAGTAATCTCAGTGAAGATGCAATGATGATGATGACCTTTATTACTGTATCCTCACTACTTATATGTCTGGCACATGTAGAAGCTCAAGGCGTTTTTGTTGTTTTTGCTGCTGAAGGATTGAGAGTTGAAGTTAGGGGGAAAGCTTTTTTCCATTTTCTTTGGCCACAGAGGGTTCTAATGACATGAATCAAAGTAACCACTAGTAGTATATACCAAATCAACCCACCAGCTTTATATTATAATTAGGGAAATTCCTCCAAACCTGGCAACAGGTTGTCTCGGAATTAATTTTTGGTATTTTGTTTTATTTTCTTCTGTGATTCATGGACAGTTTTAAAGGAAGCTGGAAGAAGATATACCTCAAGGAAAGATTACTAAGTGTTATTTTAGTCCAGAAGCCTTCTATCCATTGATGTGTGGGCTTGTGTTTGGGCAATTAACACATTCCTCTCATACTTTGAGTAGAAGTGTGCTGTCACTTTTGCACTAATATATAGGAGCCTCTCTAGTTGCTTGAAAAGTGCTGGAGAAGAGACCTGACAGCTGCATAGGAAAATTACATGTTTATCATTGTGAGGACAGTATTAGCAACCATTCGAGTCAGGGTCACTGAAGGGGGAAAAAAATCATAGCAAGAATTAGGGCTATATAAAATGGAATGAATAAAGGATGTAGCCTGGAAATATTTGATGCCCGATGAGCTAATGATATTGCTAATCTTATCAGTTGATAGAACTATTTTTCAGTACAATTCGAAAAAATACACGAGACTATCAATTTAATGTTCATTAAGAGAACAGACCTATAGATAAATTATTACCAAGATTTAATTTGGGGAAAGTGATCAGATGCAGTATCACTGAACCCAAGACATGTTAAAATCCAGGTCTTCTATAATTGTTTTTATATTTAAAAAATCTTCTGATATCTTTAAGGATATAATGAAAAGCACTTCAGCTGATTCTGGGATGCAGGAATTTTTCTCATTAACAAAAAAAGGGGGGGGGTGCCTGGGTGACTCAGTTGGTTAAGCATCCGACTTCAGCTCAGGTCATGATCTCACGGTTCATGGTTTCGAGCCTCACATTGGGCTCTGTGTTGACAGTTCAGAGTCTGGAGACTGCTTCAGATTCTGTGTCTCCCTTTCTCTCTGCCCCTCCCCTGCTCTTGTCTATGTGTGTCTCTCTCTCGTAAATAAATAAACATTAAAAAAATTTTAAAAAGGAGATGTCAATGGTCAGATTTTGTAACAAGCCCCCTGTTCTAAATAGTTCCAGATATATAAATCAAGTCTGGATATCGTGGGGTTTTCATTTGGAAAGTAGATAAAAGAAGAGAAATATAGTATCTCTGTCTTAATAATTCTTCAAGCCAAATTTTTCTTGTTTGTTTGTTTTCTAAATGATAAAATGATGATTTTGGAAAGATAAAAAAGAGAAAAAGAGTTTGACATTCCAATAAGAAATGTACTGAAAGTAGGAAGAAGGCATTCTTAAAAATCACATGAGTCTCTTCTAATGTATTTCTTTCTACCAAGCCCTTTAGAATGCTCTATAATTGCCTGATTATTTTTCAAGTTAAAGAAATTATGTTGATGGCAAGCTGTTATACAGGACAGAGCTTTTTTTTCGAGCTTGTACCAGGCACTGTGTTGATTCTTAGAGGTGCGGAAGTGAACTAAATAAGTAAGTCCATATTCTCATGGAGCTTACAGGATGGTAGAAGATGGATATAAACAATCATATAAAAATAAATATATAATGATTTAAATTGTGATAACTGCTAGGAATTAAAATGCTGAACACTATTAATGCAGCTAACTAGAGAACTGATTTCGTCTGGGAAGGTCCGTTTAGGATCTGAAAAATGACAAGGCATGACCCAGTAGCATTCCAGGCCGAGGGGAAAGGCTGTGAGTTCTTAGGGACCATTGTCAATCCAAGGAAATAAAAGGCAGCCATTGTGGCTGGAATGCAGACAGAGATGGAAAGGAGGATGTAAGATGAAGAGGCAGGGGTTGCCGGGAGCCAGATCATGCAGAGATTTATGGTCATTTTATGGGTCAGGTCTTTATCTTAATAATGATGGGAAGCCTTGAAGTACTTAATACTAAAGTAGCACAGTAAGCATATTATGGACACGTAGGGTAGAGTGTGTAAAATCATTTCCAAAAATATTAAGCAATATTCAAAAAAATTCTTCCATTCTTGAATTGTATTGTTTACTTCTCAAATATTTTAATCCAGATGAACCCTAGAGAAACTAGACAAAGCATGTGGGAAAAATCCTTCCTGTAAACATTTATTGAACAAATATGTTAACAAATATAGATTCAGGACTTTCCAATGATCCTGGGTCCATAAAAACACAGGCACTTAGGATCAAAGGGTGAGCAAAACAGACAAATCTACTGCTTTCCTAGAGCTCACAGTCTGAAAGGAAAGAAGGGAAAAGGTTCTGTAAACTCTTGAACTCATGGTAACAAGTTTGTACAACCAAAGCTAACTGATAAGCTGGACAGTCCTATCTGGCGAGAGTAGGTAACCTGGATGTGGGATCTGTACTTCCTTAATCATACTTCTTTTCAAAATTCAGCTTAACCACACTGCCCTTTGATTCAGGCATTTGTCAACCATTCTGTTGGGGGTTAGCAATTTTAGACCATGCTGTATTAGCATGTTGATCAGAAAAGTAATTAAACACATCATCTTCATCTTAAAACTTGATGCCAGGGGCTCAGTTGATGGCTCAGTCCATTAAGCCTCTGCCTTTTGGTTTGGGCTCAGTTCATGATCTCAGTTAGTGGGTTCGAGCCCTGCATCAGTCTCTATGCTGACAGCATGGAGCCTGCTTCGAATTCTCTCTCTCCCTCTCTCTCTGCCCCTCCCCGACTCATACTGTCTCTCTCAAAATAAATAAATAAACTTAAAAAAAACCCCTCAATGGCAGTATAGTCACGTATTTCTCCAATCTAAGCAGTTCTGTCTTACCTTGGTGCGGGTACTGGAGATTAGAACAGAAATATCACTCCATGCTTTCCCACAATGCAGTCTGAATTTTGAGTCAATTTTATTTATGCTAAAGCAAAAAAGACAGACAACCTTTAAGAGTATAATCAATCCCTTTTTATGTCAAAACAGTGACAAAAACTTGAAGATATACATATAAAAGCTCAACTTTTTTTAAAAAAAATGTCTGGATACTCAAGCCATCATGACTACCGTAGAGTAACTTTACATGTGGAGGTAAAAGGTGTTTTTATCTTAAATAGTAATAATTTTGGAGATTCAGTCTTATGAATTCAATCTTATGCAATTGTGGTTGCATAATTTTATGCTTGTGGCCACAGATCACACTGACTGATGGTCATATTTCATAATACAAATAGTGAATTTTCTACTAATAACAAGCAGAGCATTTATAATTTGTCAAGTGCTTATTATGCATTAGAAACTTTGGATATTATTTTTAGTCTTTTATTATTTTGTCTATCTTAACGAAATAGACATCACGATAGTTTTGTTTTTGTTTTTTTTTTTTTGTTTTTTTTTTTAGTTGAAGTAATCCCAGAAATACAAGACATGGGGCTGGAATTTGCACACTGGACCTCAAAATTTTCAAAATTGTGTCTCTGTATTTTCAAAAGAAGACTGAGTCTAAGTGAAGATGGTGTTGTTGAAATGGAAGCAGACATTTCATGCCATGGTTTTCACCTCATGTACGGCTGCCTTCTACATGGGCTCTTTAGAATGCTTAGTCAGCCTGTGTGATAGATTGCAAAAATGGCCCAAATTCTGCATCTCCCCTTATATCCATACCCTTTTCCATAGTTTTTGTTTTGTTTTGTTTTGTTTTGTTTTTGTAGTGCCTTCTCACTGTGGGCAACGTAGCATACCCTGCTCCTTGACACTCAATCAAAAGTCTGACACAAGCTGAGACTTATAACAGGCTTGCTCTTGGGGCTTGCTTTCTCCTGTGCTCTGCTCTCACCACGAGAACAGCTCCAGCTAGTGTGCTGGAGGATGGAAGACACCCAGAGCAGGCTGAGTCACCACAGTTACTGCAGCTGACAGCCAGCCAATCCCCAGATATGTCGATGAACCCTGTCAAGATCAGCAAAGCTGCCTGGTCGACCACCAACAGACCAAAGATATGTAAGCAATAAATTCAGTGTCCTGTGTCGCTGAGGTTTTGTGGTCATCTTTAATGCAGCATTATTGTGGCAATCAATAACTAAAACATCTGAAGTCAACATAGGTGTAAGGAGGGTGATATCTTTAGAAATCATCAACATCATCATTTCTAGCTTTGGCTATTCACGCACATGATTGTCTTAAATGTGTGTCTCCCAGAATCATAGCTTATATCCCTCTGAATTCTAGACTTGGATATTGAACCACCAAAAATCTGCATCTGGATGTCTTAGTGGACAACTCTGATTTAACATGTTTCAATCAAAACTCTTCCCTTTCCCTGACTCCCTGCAAAACCACTTTCCTCAGTTTTATACGTTTCAGTAAATGGGACTATCATTGATCTATTTAGTCAGGACAATACTAGTCACTTTTGACTCCATTTGTACACAATCTGTGTCCAAAACATCAGTAAGTTCTGTCTTTCAGATTAGATACTAAATTCAACACACCTCTATGCTGTCTTCTCTCACCTAAATGACTGCAATAGCATCTGAACTGGTATCTCGGCCTCTGCTCTAGCCTTGATACAATTAATTATCCTCACCACAAATAGATCAATCTTTTTGAAACTGTAAATTGGATCCCGTTACTTTATGCTCAAAGCCCTTCATACTCAAAATTCAACGTCCTTAGTGTGGGTTATGAGACATTGCATGTTGTCTTCCCCAATCCCCATCTGTTTTCTTATCTCTACTTTCACATCACTTAACTCCCCTGCTTGCTTATTAGGTGCTAGGAGTCTGGCACTCTTGCTATACGTCAAGGGTATGCGTATCAAGCTTGTTCCCACTTCAGAGCATTTGCATTGCATTTCCTCTTCCTAGAATGAATTTCACTCAGGTATTTGCCTGACACACTCACTTACTTCAATTAAATCTCTGCTCTAATGCCTCTACTACAGAGAAGCATCCTCTGCTGACCTTAATTAAAATAGCAACCTCCTACCACATACATACATATGTGTGTACGTGTATATGTATATATTTTTTCTTTTTAAACTTCACACTTGTATCTCACTAGAATGTAAGCATCATGAAGTCAGAGATTTTGTCTTGCTCATGGCTGTAACTCCCAGCCCCAAAACAGTGCACCTTTCAATACAGTTAACAAATAATAACTGAATGAAAGAATGAATGAATGAATGAATGAATGTGTAAATATTATAGAAATAGCCCCAGTAGCTGCTATTCCCCTCTCCATAACAGATGCTAATGTTCATAAAGGCTCTGTATTTTGGTTAATTGTGATGGACTAGTCTAGCTCTTTTCTACCATAACAGAACCAATCCAAGGAATAAATCAAAAATAAAAATAAGATAAACAATTAACCCTAATGGCATCCAGGTTAACTGTATCTTCATGTTAGGGGCATTGGCGATTAGAGTACACTGTTACAGGGCATGAACCTACCTACATACAATAGGAGTTGCAGATTCAAAGCTGTGGTTCTGCAATGTTTGAGGTTTCCATGGGAACAACACAATTTCGTGTTCTGTTTAGAAGCTTAAAATATGTGGTGGCAAGCAAGCGCTGCTGTTAACATACCACGTGAGGGTGATTCAAAAGATGAAAGCCTATAAAAATTAATGATCAGAGAAAAATGTGGACTAATAAATAAATAAACAACCACATTATTAAAAACAGAGGAAATATAATTGGCCACATATGGTCACATTATAACAAGGCAAGAGTCATTGTACTCTTTAAGCCTCTTACATATTTACATCCATACCTTGATGACTCAACAGAGGGAGCAACTGATATGTCAACACCCTTACAGAAATGAAATCTTTCTTTTATTAATACTTTCCATGACATCTAATTAGCTATTAAGAAAATGGCTTAACAGTGAGAACAGGTACCTAAAATAAAACCATCCTAATGAATTACCACCATCACATTTGCTTAAAAGTAGAACAAGCTTTGGAAATAATAGACTCTAGGCTAGAGAGGTTTAGAAGCCAGGTAACAATTTAGATGAAATAAAATCACTGTGCATTTGAATTTCACTTAATTGCATCATCTTCTCAGAATTTTGAAAACAGAAAGAAACAAAGCTTAGTCTCTTTAGAGGTCGTTGTGCGATTTGAAAAAGAAAATGTTAATATACACAGCTACAAGAGATCTTTGTAAAAATTTTGTTTTCTGTAAGTTACCACAATTTTGAAGACTTCTGGTAAGGCTCAGAAATGATTCAGAGAACCATAAAAATGCTGTTAAAATTCTTCTCCTTGGCCAAAATGTTTACCGGCCCACAAAAGTTTTACAGTCTTTTCTCAGAGTCATCAATATTTCAGAAACAAAATATCACTGATAGTGCAAGATGAAAAGATCTTTTCAAAAATTTTCTTGATGTCTGACTTATTGAAAAATAGATTTTCCTACCTTCTTTGGGTAAGTTGTGGTACATCTAGACAACGGAATATTATTCAGCCCACATGCACAAAAAGAAATGAACCATCAAGGCATTCGAAGACATGGAAGAAGCTTCAATGCACATTAGCAAGTGAAAGAAGCCAATCTGAAAAGACTAAATACTGTATGATTCCAACTATTTGACATTTTGGAAAAGGCAAAACTATGGACAGTAAAAGATCAGTGGTTGTCAGGGGCTGGAGGGAGGGATGAAGAGGCAGAAAAGAGAGGATTTTTAGGACCATGAAAATACTCTGTGATACCATAGTGATAGATACATGCCATTATACATTTGTCCAAACCCATGGAATGTATAACACTAAGAGTGAACCCTAACATAAACCACAGACTTTGAGTGACAATGATGCATTAGTGTAAGTTTATCAACTGTGACAAAACTACCTCTCTTGTGGGGGATGTTGATAATGGGGTAGGCTATGCATTGGTGGGGACAGGGAGTATGTGGAAAATCTTTGTACCTTTCCCTCAATTTTTCCATGAACCTAAAACTTTTCTTTAAAAAGTCTAAAGTAAAAAAAGAAACGTATGTATTCATCTTGTGCAGCACTGTCTCCCCAGTGCCTAACAGAAGGCTTGACAAATAGTGTTTAATAAATTGCTATTAAATGAATTAATGACTAATTTGTTAGATGGACTTGGTTTAAATCCAAACTCAACCACTTTCTGGATGGAGAAATATGAACAAATTATTCCTATAAACCTCAGTTTCCTCATTGAAAATCAGGATATAATAAAATCTAATTCACTGAATTTTTGTGAAGAGCAAGTCATGTACTATGTATGATGTGCTTTGTTAACTATAAGGTGATTCAGAAATATTGGAAACCATTATTAGCATGTGTAAGGATCAAAGCATGTAAGATTTCCCCAGAGTGAAACCCAGTTATAATATGTCTACCCTGCACCATATAAACTCTCCAAACATTTCCTAGCCTTTATCTCTCAATATTGCCAGATTGGCAGAGAAAATTTATTTCCAACAAGCTAAATGTGTTCTGAAATCCAGAAGGGTTCAGCATGGACCATAAGATGACAAACTATAGTCTTTATGGATGTATGTGAACATACTAGAGAATAAGTAAATGTGTGCATCCTATACCTGTTCAACCCAGCATTAAATTATACCATCCCACATTGGGACCTGTCAATGAATCTAGATTCACTTTACAGATTATAGCTCCTTAATTTATGCCTCAAGATATACCATATACTTCTCTTGTCTCCTCTGCCCTGCAAATATGGATGCCATGCTCTATCCACATGAAGTACTAGTGGATGCAGAAGGGTATACAGGATGGACCATTTGGGATTATTTGTTGTAAGTCATATAAGTATTTGGTGCATTGGAAAAGCTATGGCCCTAAAAAAGTAAACATGGGTGTCCATTTCCCATATATATGCTATTTAAAGTATGTAAAAGAATCTTCCAGGTTCAAGTGAGTCTGGCTTTCAGCTAAACGTTGTGCCTGGCCCAGATGCCCAGAATGAGAGATATATTGCTGGAGGAGGTGTGATATTGGATCTCCACAAAAGATATATGTTAAAGATGGCATGATATTGCATCTCAACTGCTTTGAAGGTATGATCTATATAAAACTATGAGGTACCTCCCTAGGAGGAAGTCTGTATAATAAAATCCACATCCCATTTTAAAAGATAGCATCAGACCCCCTTCACCCACTTTGTCCATCCTCTACCCCCCCCCCCCCCCCCGGTGCTCATCAGTTTGTCTTCTGTGTTTATATGTCTGACTTTGCTTTTGTTCGCTTGTTTATTCATTTGCTTTGTTTTTTAAATTCTACATATGAATGAAGTCACATGGTATTTGAGATATAGGCCTCTTGTTATGGTAAGAATTAAGTCACAGGAATAAAAAGCATAGCACAGAGAATATAGTCAGTGATATTGTAATATTGTGTGTAACTATACTTAAATTAAAAAATTAAAATAAAATAAAGAATTAGAAACCAGTATGAATGGGAATCCATGGGCCTACATCATAACGATTGGATTAAAAAGTGATTGTAGTGAGTTGAAAACTTTGTAATTTAATTTTAAAAACATGATTTTTAAATGATACTCATGAAAGGAAGAGCCATAAACCCCTATTTTAGGACATGAAGTGGCTGTTACAACACCTTACTTTAAAGATTGATAAGTAGGGGCGAAAAAAAAAGTTTCTACCTTCCATTCATGTAGGCATTCTGGGGTGGCCAAATAGTCTCAGTTAATCAGAAAATCTCTTCTTTCTAAAAACAAAAGGAAGAAAGAAAAGAAAAGAAAAGAAAAGAAAAGAAAAGAAAAGAAAAGAAAAGGAAAAAGCCAATTCATGGAAGGAATGGTAGAGCCAGAAAACCATTATTCTGTAACCCCTAAAGAAATGAGCATATGCAAGATTTATCAACTGGTCTAAAAAAAAATCAGGAGGTAAGGTTAAAGAAGACCCAGACATCTGTTTAGTTCCACTATAGCTACCCCATGGATTGCTTTCTAGACTCTAGACTCAAGGGGAAAGTAGAACAGTGAAATGGAGGGATCAGACTGTCATCATTCTCATCCTGAGATCAATCTTATTATCACTAATGATAATAATCATTATCAATCAGATGTTAAAGTAGTTCGAGATATAATGTAATATGCAAACTGCAACAACTAGGAAATATGCTAGTTGAAGTTGTTGAGTTTGAATCCATCAAGATTTAGGCCTAAGCTTACATTTCCCCGTCCATAGAAAATGTAGGGATGGAAGATTAAGCTGAGCACAAGGAAGCAACTAAATTTGTCCTGTACGGTAGCCTCTAGCCAATGTGGTAGCTACTTAAATTCTAATTTAAATGAAATTTAAAATAGAAAACAAATTACAAATTCAATTGCTTACTCATGCTAGCTATATTTCAAGAACTCAAGAGCCACATGTTGTTTGTCTATCTTATTGTTTAGCATACATACGGAAAATTTCCATCGTGGTGGAAAATTTTATTGGACAGTTCTGAAAAAGCTAAATGAGAAGTTAAGACCTTCCATAGCTGGATCTATTCAATAAATCAGTTTCCTGAGACTGAGAGAGGTGAGGAAACTGCAGAAGAAAAGTTTGAAGCTCCCGAGGCTGGTTCATGAGGTCTAAAGAAAGAAATCATCTCCATAACATCAAAGTGCAAGGCGAAGCAGCACCTACTGACATAGAGGCTGCAAGTTATTCAGAAGATGTAGCTAAGAGAATTAATTAAGGGAGTTACACTAACCAACAGATTCTCAGTGGAAATGAAACAGACTTCTACTGGAAGAAAATGCCATCTAGGACTCTCACAACTGGAAAGAAGTCAATGCTTGGCTTCAAAGCTTCAAAGGATAGGCTGACTTTCTTTTTAGGGGCTAATGCAACTGATGACTTTAAGTCAAAGCCTCTGCTCATTTACCATTCTGAAAATCCTAAAGCTCTTAAGAATTATGCTAAATCTACTCTGCCTGTGCTTTATAGATGGAACAACAAAGCCTACATGACAGCATATCTGTTTACAACATGGTTTATTGAATACTTTAAGCCCACTGTTGAGACTTACTGCTCAGGAAAAATATTCCTTTCAAAATATGACTGCTCTTTGACAATGCAACTGGTCATCCAAGAGCCCCTGATAGAAATGTACAATGAGATTAATGTTGTTTTTTATGCCTACTAACTAAACATTCTGTAGCCCATGGAGCAAGGAGTAATTCCAACTTTCAAATCTTATTACTTAATAAATACATTTTTTAAGATATAGTTGCCATATCTAATAATTCCTCTGATGGATATAGGCAAGGCAAATTGAAAATTTTCTGGAAAGGATTCACCATTCTAGATGCCATTAAGAACATCTATGATTCATTGAAAAAGGTCAAAATATCAACATTAACAGGAGTTTGAAAAGACTTGATTACAACCCTTGTGTGTGGCTTTGAGAGGTTCAAGGTTTCAATGGAGGAAGTAACTGTGGGTATGGTAGAAACAGCAAGACAACTAGAATTGGAAGTGGAGCCTGAAGATGTAACTGAATTGCCGCGATCTCATGTTAAAACTTTAACAGATGAGTTTTTTTTTAACAGATGAGCAAAGAAATTAGCTTCTTGAGATGGAAACTACATCTGGTAAAGATGCTCTGAAGATTGTTAAAATGACAATAAAGGATTTCTAATACTGCATAAATTCAGTTGATAAAGCAGTGGCAGGTTTTGAGAGGATTGAGTCCAAGTTTCAGAGAAGTTCAACTGTGGTTAAAAATCTATCAAACACCATCACATGCTACAGAGAAATGGTTTGTGAAAGGAAGAGTCAATTGATGCAGCAAACTTTATTGTAGTCTTATTTTAAGAAATTGCCACAGACACCCCAACCTTCAGCAACACTGATCAGTCAGCAGCCAACACCATCAAGGCAAGACCTTCCATTAGCAAACAGATTATGACTCACTGAAAGCTTAGATGGACAGCACTTTTTAGCAATGAAGTATTGTAACTAAGTAATTAGGTATGTATATTGTTTTTGCACACTTGATAGACTACGGTATATCTAACCATAACTTTTATATGTGCTAGGAAACCCAAAAATAATCATTTGAATTGCTTCATTGCAATATTTGCTTTATTGAAGTGGTCTGGAACTGAACATGCGATATCTCTGAGCTGTGCCTATATAGTTTTTAACATCTTAGTTTCAAGTCTTTCGGCAGTTTGGAAAAATATCTCAGACATTATCCCTTCAGATATGGATTCTCTGTGATTCTCTGGAGGTACTTTGTACCTCCAAGTGTACCTATATCAAATCTTTTTATGTGTTCCACATGTCTGTTAAGCTCTTTTCTGTACTTTCCATTAGTTACTAATTCTCTTTATCTGTGCCTATCTCCTATTAAACTCATCCGCTGAGGGGTTAATTTCAATTATTGGGCTTTCTTAATTCTATAATTTCTATTTATTTATTTTGTTTATAGAATCTAATTCTTTGTCAAAATTCTCCATCTTGTCATTAATTCCCTGAATCATAGTTAGAAAAAAAAAAAAAAACACCTCTATGTTAGAAAACTCCATTTACCATATATCCTGTGAGTTGTTCTTATTATCTGATTTGTACCTTATATTTTTGTCAAGTTGAATCTTCAAATATTACTGTTTTAAAAACTGACTCCTAGGGGTGCCTGGGTGGCTCAGTAGGGTGAGCCTCTGACTCTGGGTTTCAGCTCAGGTCATGATCTCACAGTTTGTGAGTTCGAGCCCCACTCAGGGCTCTGTGCTGATGTCACAGAGTCTGCTTGGGATTATCTCTATCCCTCTCTCTCTGTCGCTTATTCATTCTCTCTGTCTCTCAAAATAAGTAAGTAAAAACTTAAAAAAAAACTGAATCCTAAATTTTATGTATAAAATTGGTGGTCCAGAACTGGCTGAACACATTTGAATATATATTTAAGAATATTTTACTTGTGATATGCCATTACGTTGAACTCCAATTTTAGAGGAAATCATGGAAAGCCAAAAATATGTATTATATTCATTGTTAATACAAGGAATGATAAAATTAAATATATCTGTAAGTTCACATATACTAGGTCGTAATAATACCACTTTAATGTTTACAAAAAACTTTTATATGTACAGTTTATTTATTTTTTGAATAATTTTAGTAAAACATAATAATTTCCATTCTAAAAACAAGAAAATGGAGTCCCAGAAAAAGTAAACAAATCTTCCAACATCATACACTTGCCTAATAAGGAGCATGACCAGTATTCCAATTCGGTTTTCTAGGTCCAACTCCTGAGTTCTTTCTATTGTATGACATTTACCATTGCCTTCCTTATTTTAGAATAGATAAAATGAAGAAAAGCACTAAAGTTGTCCTCCTTCTTTGGTTTGTATTCATTGGATTGATTTTGGTTTGAAATTCTCCTTCAAGATCAAAAGCATGCAAATATCATACTGAAGGAAGCAACAAGTGCTTTCTCCCTCATATCCTTTTCTAGGATTATTATGGATTATTGTAATTAACATCTGAATTTAACTGAACTTATGATCTTCACTGTAGGAAAATTGTTGGTGGTTCATTATACATAAGGGACATTCTTACCAGAAGAGTCTAGAATTCAAATGGCTTTAGAGAAGACCATATAATGTATTTAACAGACTCCATATTATCCCCTGGCATATACTTTCTTCCTGTTTCTTTGCTGAGTTTCTTCTGTGTATATCCTTCCATCATTGTCTTTCAGCAAATTTCTTTAGCCTAAAATATTCTCTCTTCTATAAAGACTTTAAAAAAGTCAGCTATTATTTTTGCCCAGTGACTATCTAATCCACCTTCTACCAATAATAACATCTGATTTTCCTTTGGGCAACCATTTGTTCTCACCCACAATTCATGTGACTCTAGTGGGCCAATCCAATCCCTCTTTCTAGTCCCAGGAATTGTCACAAGAACTAGATGTGGCCAATCAGAGCTTTTCTCACCCCCACCCCACCATGCTGACTGATAGAAGACTGTAAGACTGGATGTGTAATTCAATTAAGGCAATCAATATAAAGGCTAGAACTTTTTTCTGGAATTATGAGCCATAAAATCCCCATCTCTGATAGGCTTATTACATAGGTAAGGTATATACCTAAAGCTCTCTAGAAAGAGGAAGCTTATCTGAGGATGGAGCTGGTATAAAGGAAAGAATAACTGAGAGATGCAACTGTGAATGACATCATGCAGAGTTCTTGTATTCGGCTGTGCCTGAAGTTGCTGATCTACCTCTGAAGCTTATATGAGTCCTTCACTCTGTTAATATTTAAGCCAATTTAACCTAAGTATGTCAAATTCCACTTGACCTTGTATTCCCTCTGTTGTGTTCCTCATGGAACAACATATTTATATTTGTTGTATCCCTTTCCACAAATAGACTATGCATTCCTGTTAAGTCAAAGTAGTATAATATTAATCTCTATCCCATCAGTGCTTAGTAGTGTTTCTGCCTCATAAAATATGCTCAGTAAGTGTGGGGGGAAAAAAAGCAAGATAGAAGAACAAGATGAGGGAAGAGAGATTGGGATGATCATAGAGCCCAAATTTTAGGATGGCCATTTATTCCCTTTTATTCTATTTTCATATCACACAAAGCAAGCAAGGAAATCAAGAATTGCCCTTTGAATTTTCCACGCTGCTCTCACACAAAGGCTGATAATGTGCCATAAATTATATTGACAGAGTTGATATTATATATTCCATCTTATTGTCAGAACATATGCATCCTCAATTTTTTTTATTCAAAAAATATGACCATTGTACTTACTCATAAGCGAGAGAATTATATTCACCAAGTAATAAATCTTGTCTGTCACTAAAACCCACAGGCCAATGCATTTCAGGATATGATGAAATCCCTCTTGTATTGACCCCAAAGTGCAGGATTCCTGTGAGCAGTGACAGGCGAGCTGAAATCACTTGAGCTTGTAAAAATAGTCAGAAGGAATACTTAAAAGCTTGCAGTCAAAGCCGGAGTAAAATGTTGCTAATGGAGAAAAAAATGCTTGCTTTCAAATACAGTTACTGAAAGAAGCTAAATTAAAGTGTCAGATGCAACAGCAGAGGCATCTTCTCTTTGGTTAAAAAATAATAATGCATAGCAATCATTCTAGTTATTAGCTCAGATACTCTCTTTTTTATCGATCTTTATATTGATCTGCTAGAACAGGCAGTAAAAGCAGTCTAATATTACTTAAATGTATATTCAGTTTTCTGCAAGACAGGAGTTTCTATAGAGAGCAATAGATGATCTTATACAATAAGTTTTCTTATTGTGTTAGTGTTTTTGTTTATAAACACTAACCACTAACATGCTTGTCACAGTGACTATTAAAGCCCACAATTGAAAAAGTATATAATTTTACAGGTTGGGGAAATTAAATTTGAGGAATCATCTTCCTGGTTTTTCGTTTGCTTCCTGGTCAGTCATTAATTAGAAATATTACAGGAAATAGAAATTATAATATTGCTAATAGTAAGATAATTAGACCCTGGAGCTAGGCTGCTTGTGTTTAAAACCCAGCTCAACTATTATAGGACCCTGGGCATGTTATGACACTACTCTATGTAGTCTCAATTTTCTTGGCTTTCAGCTAAGAATGAAAATCACAGCACCTAATTAATAGGATGGTGGTAAAGGTTAAATAAGTTGATGTTCATAAAGGTCTTGGAATATTGCCTGGCACGGAAGAAGTGCTAAATAGATATAAATTATTGTCTTGTGATCTCTGATATATGTATATATGTATATCTGAATATAAATATACATACACCCACGTGTATATGCATGTTATATATATACAGTATGTATGCATATGTATATATACATATATGTTCTATATGCATATGTATATACACATATGTATGTTATATATATAACAAAAGCTATAGTATTTTGGGAAAATAAGTTAGGAACCTTTTATAACTCTTCTCAGAGGAGCAAGACCCAGTGGCAGAACACAAACCTACCTGAACGGAGGAAAAGTCTAACTTGTTCAGCTAACAACGCCTTCTTCATTTTTCAAGCCTCCCTAAAGAAGTAGCCTGAAAACACATGAATGTGATGATGCTCCTGTGGTCTTGCTGAACATGACTGACAGCCACAGATTGATTGTTGAATCGTGCAGTCTTGAGAACCAGTGTCTGGGCCCAATACCAGGCTTCACAGCTTACAAAATATACACCCTTATTAAATACATCACTTACTTGCCTGTGTTTCAGTTTTCTTATCGATAAAATGGAGATAATTAAGAATTTCTACCTCATAGGAATATTCCAGGAATTTAATGAGTTAACTCAAATGAAGAACTTAGATGACTTGACACATAATAACCAAATTAAGTCATTATTTTAAATAAGTACTTGCTAACTTATGATATGCAATTTTCTACTTGTCACCAATTTGAACATTGGATAATTGATAATACCACTGTGTATAAATCTGTAATATTAACAAACCATCATCAAATACAGCCTCTCATATCCTTAAAAACAGGGTGATGTTTAAGCAATTTCCAATTCTCGGTGCGTAGTAAAAGAAAAAAAGCAAATGTCCAACCAGCCTAAGTGGCCCTTAATTCCATTTTCACAGCAAATGGCTTTTAAATGAGCCATTAAATGCTATTTTCTGGTGTTGTCCTCCACCAGCAGTGAAGCCATACCTGTGTTCTTCAATGACAAATTGAAATCCTCTTATCAAGATTGTACAAGTTCCAGATAGCAGAGAGCTAAACAAGAACAGTCACCAATGGTTACAATTAAATCTGTAGTAAGACTAATGGAGTCAAAGACTAGTTCTGTAGACTTGGGTTTTTCTCCATCCCAGCCCCCTCCATGGTATCCCAATGAGAAGGTCTAAGAGCAGCATAAATGATTAACATTTTGTTACAGCTTCCAGTTACCATGGATGTTTTCTTGATGATACAAAAATCATGGGAAATTATTGATTTGTCTCACTCACAGAATAGGAAGGGTTTTGCTGAAGCTGCAACCAACCTCACTTCATGAAGAAAAAAATTTAGTCAGCTTTACAATTTAGGTCAGTAAAAATAAACCATCAGCAACGACATAGGTGCTTAGCATATGTTGGCTGCCTTGCATGCGCAATTGAAGAGCCATGCATTAAAATCTAAATCAAGTATTAACCTTAGTTCTTTACACCCTATTTTTACCATTAGTTTATCTGTAAATAGATTCTCCAGGACCAGGCAGATGTAGATGGTAGAAAATGATAATTAAGCCAAACGGTTATATATTCAGAAAATTATCAGGATACAATGAGAGAGCTTTTCACATAAGCTTTTTTATGCATTTGGAATACTGACAGAATGTTCTATTGCTGGATTTATCAGAAAATCATGTTCATTCCTGCAGAGAAATATCATTCCATGGCATTCAAGCACTCATGTGTTTTGGAATGACTGGTTTTACTAAGTAAATTGAACAATTCTGTATTAAGTAGCAATTAACAAAGGCAATGAAATATTTCCAACCAGCTTTTGATTATTTTGTGCAGTGTTGTTTGTATTACCCTATTCTCATCTTTATTAATACATTATGATAAAACAGGTGAAAAAAAGAGATGAACATTTTATTTCTTTAGGTTTGTTAGAATATCTAGAATTTTCCCTGCCAGAGTATGCTTCTAAGCTAAGCTGCATTCAAATAACCAAGAATACACCTAAAGTGATTTTTGTATGCTAGTACTTTGCTGAAGTAATTAACTCATTTTTGCTAAAACTCAAAAATCATTGCAAGCATGAAATATTTCAACTGGAACAGAAATTTTAAGGGTCCAGGTTGAATATAACTTTCAGGAAAACCAGGGAGAACTAGCCTTACTGGCCATAGCTTACTTCCCTGGTTCTCATTCCATTTGGTTGCAATCTGGGGAAGGGCATTTAGCTCTGATAGGATTTGCAAGCATAGCAATAGTTTCTCCTCATTGGAAAATGTGATTGAGGAGACGCAATCATGGTGGGGAAGAAGTCTAACCAAGGCAAACCACCAATTACAGTATCAGCAGATTCTGTTGACCAAGAAAAGAGACAAAGCTGAAATACAACACAAAATTTATTTGAGGTCCCAGAATTACAATTTGGGGAATCTAGATTTGGGAAGGAGACCAAACTGTGCCCCCCTAGGAAACAAAAGTCAAGGGTGTTAAAAGAAAGACGGAATTTTGTACGTGTTGGTTAGAAAGAATTTTGATTGGTGTTGGTGGCAGAAAACTAATCTTCGCGAACTGTAATTGGTTGCTCAAGCTATCTCTAAGCAAAATTCCTTACTATAACCAGCTACAGGTGTTTGGGCTGAGTCCTTGGAATATTTGTGGTTTGGCCCAGCTCAAAAATTCGTGATTCCACTGGTGAGGACGTGCTTAAGGCCCATCTCCTGAATGGTCTCCTGGCTCCATATAAAAACCCCTTGACATAAGTGACCCTAGTCCATTTCATCCTTCACAGTTGAATCCAGAAATGGTGATCCCAGCCTAAATGTTGCTCTGTTGGGAAGATCCTGTATTTTGGGAACTAATGCTCAGTTGTCAGAAACTTAAAATCAGAAATTCCCTTTCAGAATCAAAAATACCAAAACTACCACTGGCTTTTGCATAGGATAGAATGAGGAACCGTACCATTACCTGAAAGATAATCATGTATAATACTTTCATTTCTGAAACTCGTTGCCTCCAATTCCTCCTTATCCTTAGCATCCTTTGGTGGCAGAAGAAACATGCTTTAATGGTAATAAAGATACTATGCTTTACCATCCTACCCAAAAATATCTGTTCTCTTCTACATAGGAAACATAAGAATGAGGAAGAGAGCTTCAACCTCCCTCTCCACAAACACACTTTTATCTGTCTCTGTAACTGATGTCTTTTGTTATGCATGGAAGAAAATAGGACACCCCAGGATTTAGAAAACAGACACAGGATGACTCAGATTTGGCACCTTTCCTCACATCTGCTGGTAACTCATCTGTGCAATGACTCCTCCTCTTTAGAAGTTCCATTCTTCTTCTCTGGAGGAGATTCCTTCCCTCTCTGCTTCCAACTTATCCTCCACCAAACACTTAAAAGTGTAAAAATATCTGTAATTAAGCCTTGCCACTTTTCTAAGAGGTGATTCTCATTTTCTCTCATTCCTAAAATTTGACTTGGAGCTCCACTCTGCCATTATTTTATTGTATTTGGTTTATTGCTCCAAAAAGTTGTATACTCATGCCAAAAATTCGGATTTAAGTAGACCCACCGGATTCTGACAAGGACAACTACCAAATCCCATACGGCAGCTTCACGCATTTATTCAAAGCATATTTACTGAGCACCTATACTGGGATTGGCACAGACCCTGGCAGAGGGGAAGCAAGTTTCTTTCATGGCACCATCTTCAGTTTCATTTGGAAACTGTTTCACCTGGTTTGATCTCACTGTGGAATTATTATTTCTGCCTTTATGGAACAACCTGGTGGCACCGATAAAAGCAGATCACTGAAGATGTGCCAATAATCTACTTTTAATCTTAGTGCCACTGGGACTATAACCTTCTCTCTCATTAGGTTGAATATACATTTTTTGCCTTTCAGTTATCAAACAGTTTTATATTCACCTATAGTGACTGGGTGGCTCAGGTCATGATTTCACAGTTTGTGGGATCAAGCCATGCATCGGGCTCTGTGCTGACAGTTCAGAACCTAGAGCCTCCTTCAGATTCGGTGTCTCCCTCTCTCTCTGCCCTTCCCCCACTTGTGTTCTCTCTCTCTCTCTCTCTCTCTCTCTCTCTCTTTCAAAAATACATCGACATTAAAAAAATTAAACTATGAGGTGCCATATGACTCAACTTCAAGAGAAGCTGGCTTCTGATGTCTATAATATGACAAAAACCTTGTTTTCCTGTGTCACTGTGGCCATCTTAGGCAATGTGCTTTAAGAAAGAGAGATTTGTGATGCATAATGTTTTTCATTGTTTTATTCATTTTTTTGTTTTGACATTTACCTTGAAAAAACCTTATCTAACAAGGAAGGATAAGATCTGCCAAAGAAACAGAAGTACCGAAGTATTTAGTGAGTTCATAAATTGGGTAAAAAGATACATGCTGGAATCCCTTTTTTATATAAATAACTTCCTATAAACCTCATTCTTCTCAGCTTAACTTTTTTATCAAAATTTATTTCCTCTTAATCAATTCAAAACTCTCTTATTGGTGATCATTCTGCTTATTTCAAATCCTAAAATTAAACAATTATTATCCATTAATCATAGCCCTTTAGGGTTCAAGAGTTGTAACAAGAATGCAGCAATTTATCTGGCTCGTGAAATCTTAGAAGATTTACGATCTCATAATATCCAACAGGACCCAATGAGAATGTATTACATATGCTCTTCCACATCTGACCCAAAGACACACATCTTCATGAATATTTTTAAGCTCCATATTACAATGCCTTCTCCAATCTTCTTTCTGCTTTTCTATTCTTCAATCACCAAAACAACCCATATCCATATACACCACAGGAAGGGCACTGTTTGGTCTTTGCTTTCCATATTCATCGGTTTCCTCTGACATCTAGAGCTTATCTCACATAAAATTAAGTCATAGTTTCTGACCATACCAGACCTTCCAGGGTCTCCAGTAGTATACTCTGGAGATTTCCAGTTATTTCATAACATTAGGTGAAGAACTTGGAAAATGTTTATTTCTTCCTTTTCTTTCTGTCTCTATGTCAAGGTTACCAAAAAATGTAATTTTTAAAAACTTTCAAAATATTTTTCACTTTTTCCATTCCCTCTCCATTCCCAACTGGACAACCTTTAGCACCAAAAGTCTGTTACCAGACCTCTCACCTGATTTTTTGCGTCAAGGCTGTCCGGCATCTTCTCCACCTGTTTGTGTATAAATGCGAGACCAGTGCTTCTAGACTATCGCACTCAATATTTCACTTTCCTATTAAAACAAAAAAGTTACTTTGTTCTCCATTAATTTCAAATCCTTGTGCTTGGTTTAGAAGTGCACCATATTCTGCCCCTACCTTTGACATCCCCCCCACCCCCACGCAACACGCACCTTTCTTTACTAGCGTTCCACTATTATACATTATATTCCATCCACTATTATACGTTATATTCCATCCACTATCATACATTATATTTCTTCTCTGCTTCAAACACACAATATTTATTTATATATTTATATCCCAAAATGTTTTCTCATTTTATTTCCTCTATCCTCGTCTCTAAGCTTTCTGCCTGACCGTTCTTCTCACTCTTCCCCTTCTTTAATGTGCAGTTTCCCTGTGAAGACTTTTCTAACTTTTCCAGTGCGCACTATTCTCCCTGTTCTGTAGCAGGTGTTTTTCTCTGTTTCATGTGAATTCAATGTGTGTTCCTTAGTGTGATTGAGAGATCCTAGATTCATTCATTTATTCATTCAACACTTGATGCCAAGCATTTTTCAAGCATTGTGCAGGGAGTGAAGACAGCAGTTCCTAAAAGAACAATAGCTGTGATTGCATATACAAAGCATGCCACCCCCAACTGTTGAAAACATAGTAGGCATTGTGATATTATCTCAGCACTCTTTCTTGCTGAGCTTCAAGATAGCTTCAGAATCCTCAAACCAGTCATTACCAATCAATTGGCTAAGGAACAAATTGAAATCTATTTGATATGCCTTTCCTATAATCTAAATGAAAATGTGTGTGTGTGTGTGTAAATGAATCCTAATTCAGTTCTCTAAAGAGTTAAAAAGTAGGCTCATTTTTGAATTGCATATTAAACATGATACCAGGAGAATTTTAATAGAGATGTGGGAATAGTTTATTAAAATGGAAAACAAATTTTGTATTAATATTCAGGCCTCACAAACATTGTCTACTGCAAACTATGATTTACTCACATAGAGAATATAAGGACCAATAGTTCCACATTGATTTATTTCTTCAGCCACATGCAGGGGTACAGAGCAACATAATTAGTGGCAGTATCTTCAGACACAAAGAAAATCAATTCTTATGCATGCATACATGTTGATTAGGAATCTTTTAGAATTTTTCAGTCTGATTCAATAGACTGCATCAATAGTGAAATCTAAGTGCACCCTTTCATAATACGTCTTGGCAAATACTGCAAATGCTATAGACCAAGACACAATGACAATAAACAAAAAAATTCTATTACAGTACAATTAATTATTAGGAGAATTTGCTAGTCCAATTTCCAAACAGGAACCTTATGAAAATGGTTTGTATATATAAAAGAAAGTATGAAGGAAGGAAAGGGAATCAGGAGGACACGAGCAATGACTGTGTGTTAGGAGAAGAGAATAACTGAATATCTTGGAGGTATTCTAATACACACATTCAAGTAGGTTAGGTTTTAGCATGACTATAACAATTAGTAGGTGGTTGTGAGGAAAATAGAAAATACAAGAGCTGTTACATAGATATGCCTGCCTCCATAAATATCTTGAATGATTAAATGACAGAAGTTTCTTCTATAAAAAGGTTAATAAAGTTGAAGCGTATGCTTTAGCCTGATTTAGTTCTACAAGCTGTTCCTTAGGCTTTGCGGGAAAACCAATTTCCATTACCCACAAGCCTTCTGATTGTTCTGAGCTCTCTCGTTAGCCTGGGGAGACTAAGATTCTCCTGTTCTTACTTGAAGTGTCACCAACCGTCTAGGGTGGATACTACAAATGCCAAGTTGAAATATTCAGCCTTCTTTATCTTTTATTTAAATTTAATGGGAATGTCTCTTGTCTTCCACATTTTTTGTATGATTCCTGACTCTTATGGTTTGCACAGGCCGAGATGCACTCCTCAGAATAAGAGCTCTTGTATTTTTATCTGGATATATGATTAATTCCAATGGACTCAGCGCTTTATCATAACTTTTTAGCTTATACATGCATGTCCTCACAGATCGTGGAAAATGCTTATCCCAGTAGACATTTAACATAAATCTGTGGAAGGGGAAAGTAGATAGTCACTCACTTTTTTATTGCCTTCTTTCGAAATTAAGATATAAAAATACAGCATTCAACTTTATTTTTAAAATAAATAACACTACTTATCCATAATAGCCTGGCCTCCTCCTAGAACTTTACAGACAACAAATTAATTATATCTTGCAGTGTAAACTATTCATCAAAAACAAAAACTATTTCTTCATCACAAGCACGTAGATAAGTAAATTTAATTTTTTTTTACCTGAATTTATTTTTCTCTCCATCTTGGTATTTTAGTGCCGTAGAAGACTTTGGATATAAATGGGAAGATCCTTAAAAGTTACAAGCAGAAACAATTTTACTACTTTATTTTTTTTCCCTTGGTGTAGTACAAACTGACCTACTTTGAAGCATTTGGAACATCAAATGCTCTTGCAATGCTCTAACCAAGCAGCTTTCCAAAGCTAAATGACTGAGCCACTTCATAATTGAAGGCCTTCAGATGAATGTAGTGCTGCCCTAGTTTCAGCTTTAGCCTCTCTGTCATTTTTTTTCCCCCTCAGAGTACCTTCTAGGTAAAGAGAAGAAAGCTCTATAAGCAAAGGGAAGGAGAGAATTACAAATTGATGGAAAAGTGGAGGAAATTAATAATATTGCTTTGGGATCCTCTTGATATTTTGATATTTGAAGGCAAAAGAAGATAGTTGGAATTCTTACGTTCAATGAGAAAGTGATTTGCAACTTAGGTGAAGACAGCAAGACTGATGGGACCTGCCTGACCTCACCCATCACATCCCAGGTAATCAGAGCTTGGGAGAAAGGATGGTGTGCCCCTGAATTCCATATATCTGAAATGAATTTCACTCAAGAGAGGAAAGTGCATTTTTGAAGAGTCTTTGCCAATTAGAAACGACAAATACAATTTGGGGGGGAATATTTTTGAAATAAAATGGCCTTCAATTATCAATTATTATTATAGAAAGGTATAAAACTGGACTCTCTGGATTTTTATTCTGGTTCTGTCATTTTACTAACTGTATAAATCTTGGGAAAACTATTTTATTTTGAGACTATTTTCTTACCCTTAATTTGGAATGATCATACCTTGCAAATTGACTTCAGAGGACCAGGTGAATGTACAGTGAGATAATGTGTATGAAAACACTTGGAAAACATAGAAAGCCATATTAAAGTATGGCTTGGTTGATAATGTTATTTTTAAGATACACCTGAGGATTGGGCAAAGGGCAACCCCCACGGGCCAAAGCTGGAGACCTGTAGGCAAGAAGCCTACGTTCTTCCTTCAACACCAGAGGAAAGCTTCTAGCACTGGCTCTTTTTCCTGCCCTTTCTTTTTTTTTTTTTCAAGGGAAAAGTATTGTTTTATTAATTTTATTTTAATTCCAGTATAGTTAACATATAGTGTTATATTAGTTGATTGATATTATTATATTGGTCATTACAAGATTAAACAAATGACTAACATTTGACTATGACTTTAACTGCAATCCCATAATGTGTCATGATCTTCAACAGAGGGACATGAAAGAAAAAACGTCCAATCCACCTACAACACTATCCAATCAGTAATATTTGGAGGCCAGTTTTTTGTTTTTTGTTTTTTTATATTTTCCAAATGAGACCAATACTTATCTCACAGTAATCCAAAGGGGCTGAATAGTTTATATTTACAGGCAATGTATAAGAATATAATAATTCAGGAGCACCTGGGTGGCTCAGTCAGTTAAATGTCCCACTCTTGATTTTTCAGCTCAGGTCATGATCTCACAGTTGGTGAGTTTGAGCACCGTGTCAGGCTCTGCACTGAGAGCCTACTTGGGATTTTCTCTCTCCCTCTATCTCTGCCCCTCCCCTATCTCTCAAAATAAATAAATAAACTTTAAGAAAAAGAATATCACGATTGAGGTTGCTTCTATTTGAAAAAGTAATTCAACACGATACATGTCATAAGAGCTTTCATTTGCAGACGACGTTACATTCTTGTGCAAACCACTTCTACTTACATAAAACCCAATGGCTTGACCTAATATACATTTCAAAACAGGGATGAATCTAGCTAAGTCAAAAACTGATATCTGTATCAAATGCTATAGTCCCAGTATATTAGCTTCTCTGAGCACACTGACGGGAAGAGAGATGGAAACAGTGATTAGTGTGCAGGGATGGGAGAGCAGGAAAGCTACCATTTATTCAAAAATATATTTTCTCAAACTGGGCTAACATTTATCTGGATGGTGGCACCAGTGGGAAACTTCTGAAAGATTGGAGAGTTCTACTTTTGTTCTCAGTTTTACTGCATCTTTGAGTTTGCTAAATATCATTGGAAATCTTACTAAACTGGAGCCTATAGATGCAAGCCAGGACTCAGATAAAATCATCAGCCCTTAACTTCATAGCCTTTTGCACCTTGGTGTAATCCATTTCCTTCCTGTACCCAAGAAGCCCACTATCTTCATGGCACTACAAATTCTTTCTGAAATCTGAAGTTTCATATTAATACGGTAATGACTTACATTACTTTTTAAAGGCCAATTCATATTTTTAAAATATAGCCCTAAAAAGTCAGTAAATGGGGCACCTGGGTGGCTCAGTTGGTTAGGCATTGGACTCTTTCAGCTCAGGTTATGATTTCGCAGGTTCATGAAGTTGAGCCACTCGTCAGGCTCTGAGCTGAGAGTGTGGAACCTGCTTGGGATTCTCTTCCCCGTCCTCTCTCTCTCCCTCAAAATAAATAAATACAACTAAAAAAAGGCATTGAATAAATCTTAGACACGAATCTTTAGGTAATACTACTCACAGATGAGGGTAGATATTGTGTAGGGATCTTATTTTTCCAAACTATACAACCAACCAAATACAGATCAAAGTAATGCCCATTCACATAGTTGATTTAGTTGCAAAAACATAGTAAAATTAAGGCTTAATATAGTCCAGAGATTGTTAAGTACTGTTGAGATGTCTCTTGATGCTAAGTATCAAGACGATTATGGTGAGTATTCAAATATAAAAGATGGAGAGCTGAACAAAAACAGTAACATGCAATGGTAATAAGTTTGCAGCGCAAACTTAAGTATGCATGCACCATTCCACTTCTTCACTTTTGATAAATGAAAGTAAATCTTCCTTTAGACCAGAAAAGTCAGTCTCAGGCATTCATACTCTCCTGACCTCTTCACCCCATTTACCTTATGCAGAGCAGAATATTCAGGAAAGCCTCGTCTCTTGCCAGTCTACTGATTACTATTGAGACGCTGCTGTCCCTAACCACTGAACTGCAGTTTGGCGATTTTTGCTTTCCATTCCATCTCTGGGCCTTTTTCTGAAGCTGTGTTTCTCATCTTGGGCCAGGGCTATAGGTGCACTTGGATGCCACCTTCTCCAAGGTCTTACTCTTATCCCCACATGCCTCCACAAAGCAGGGTTCAGGTGAACGCCCCCCCCCCCCCAGAACCTGCGGATGTCCATCCTCCTACCAATTTGTAGGAAATCTCTCCTTACCTATTGCTGTTCTCAAAAATAATTTCTCTCTGGCCCATTTCCCCTCTTATCTCAGGAACCCAGCATAAATTTATCAGTACGTACGAGCTTTAATCTTTGCAATAGACACTAAAACACAGAAATAAGTGTCTGCCAACATGTTTGATCATGACCATGAAGGACAAATAAGGAAGTATAGCTACAAGTTAAAACCTCAATACGTTAACCTTGACCAACACATTAAGTATTTTTTTCCCTACTTACAACGTGGAAGTTCTGTCAAGTTTGGATGATTTCCTTTTCTCTTTTTATGGCTAAAAACTGTACCTCTAGCCCTTGTTAGTGATTTGAAATAGATGTAATATTTCTTACTGGCACTAGCACTCTTAGACACACGAGAAAGACCCCTGCCCAGGACCCCATGCTTTAGAAGACCCTGAATATCACAAACATACCAAATTAAATTATGAAAGAATACATAATCACATCACTAGGGGCTGGTGCTCAGGGCTGACATGACGTGACCTGGACGCCTAAAATCATTGCCTTCGCTCATACCGGTCAGGCCAAGAAGAGCTTCCCACCTCGTGTCCTATGTGCTTGAATAAAATACACCCTTATCTGAACGCTTAAAGGTTTTGGGTTATCTCCCTGGATAAAGGTTTTGGAAATAGACACACAAAGGGTTTCAGTATTAGACGGTCTTAGATAAGAGGAAAAAAACTTGCCCCATTCTTCCTCCCACAGCACATGACTCTAAGAGGTTATTTCATAAGGAAGCATCAATTCCCAGTGTACTGGGCATCCCTTTTCTTCCTTTCACTTGTATTTCAATGTTCAATGCACAATTCCAAAGCTGTCTGCACATTAACAGAATTATTGCAACAGAGGTGCAAGATGGCCTAGAAACAGTTCCAAAATTAATATATATTACTCTTACATTTACATATACGTATGTTTATGACATTTATATATATCATATAACACAATGGTAGCCTGACATTGATTCTTTATATTGGCAATGATATTGGATATTAGAAACTAGATTTGTGAGTAATTCCGTTTTGACAAAACTATTCAATAAGAATTAATAACATTTTCCAAAATATCTTCTTAACAATTTATATTTATTTTAATGAAATTTTCAATGGATATTTATTATAAATTGTATTTTGCTTTTATACTTAATAGAACATTTGGATATTTGAGAAGAAATTAAGTTTTAAAATTACATGAATATCATTGTATTCTTTACGAGTACTTTAATTTACATTCTGCCCCCACCCTTTTTTTGAAGTATAGTTGACACAAAATGTTACATTAGTTTTAGGTGTACAACATAGTGATTCCATAACTCTATACAGTTATGCTGTGCTCACCACAAGTATAGCTACCATTTATCACCATATGCTATTATATCACTGATTATATTCCCTTTGCTGTGCCTTCCATCCCTGTGACATATTTATTCTATAGCTGGAAGCCTGTATCTCCCGCTCCCTGTCACTCATTTTGCTCATCCTCCTACCCCTTTTCCCTCTGGTAACCACGAATGTGTTCTCTGTATTCATGGGTCTGTTTCTGCTTTTTTTTTTATTTGTTCACATGTTTTGCTTTTTAGATTCGACATATAAGTGAAATCAAATGGCATTTGTCTTTGTTGAGCTTATTTCACTTAGCATTATACCTTCTAGGTCCATCCATGTTGGTGCAAATGGCAAGATCTCATTCTTTTTTTGTGGCTGAGTAATAATTTACATTTTTATATGTTATATTCAAAGTTTATATACGTTAAAAACGAGCATTTTGGTTTTTTTTTATCTTTTATACCATCGCGTCAAAAGAATGTAAGTGTCTCAAAGTATCCATTATAAAATCATGATCAGGAGAGAAAGAAAAAAACTATGAGATAAATACATAGTAACTTATAAATCACCAGTGCCTTTGTTTATCCTTCATTAAAAAAATTTTTTTAATGTTTTATTTATTTTTGAGACAGAGAGAGACACAGCATGAACAGGGGAGGGGTAGAGAGAGAGGCAGACACAGAATCTGAACCAGGCTCAGCACAGAGCTGAGCTGTCAGCACAGAGCCTGATGCAGGGCTCAAACTCAAACTGTGAGATCATGACCTGAGCCAAAATCAGATGCTTCACTGACTGAGCCGCCCCTGTTATTCATTTAAACATTATGGTTCTATTAACAGACTACCTAGATAGGCACAATAAAAATTAAGTTCAATCAGAATTTAAATTTTGCCTACTTTTCATTTTATAAAGTCATAGCTTTCCTTTTCTTTTTCTTCATTTTTTGTTATGAAAGTATATTGTTTGATGAGCACAGAAAATGTATTTTATTTCACACTTTGTTGGTTTGATAGACAGCTTTTAAGCATTTAAACATCTTCTATGTGGTTTTCCATTTGTACTCTGGCCCTGGGCCTCTCCAATATTAGAAGCAGGCCTATAAACTAGAATAGTAAAAGAATGTGAACAGATCCATTTTTCCTGATCCTGACCTTTAAAAATAGCCAGCAGAGCTATTGTGATTGATTTGCTGACCTCTAAAGAACTATTGGTATTACAGGTAAATTTCCAGAACTTCCTTTGTCCTGTTTTCCTCCAGTTTCATTCAGATTTCACCTCTATTCTGTTGTTAACTCTCCATTCTCTGACCCCAATTTAATTCTCCACCTCTGGCTTTTAAATGAACTCTTTGTGCATTCTCCATTGTATTTGGTCTTTAGCTTTTGATCTCAGGCCGTTCGATTCATCCCTTTAATTGCCAGCTTCCCTGATGGCTTGAGTTGTGAGGCTTAGTTCTGGCCACTTCGAAGGCTGTTCTTATCCTTGGAGACTCAGCTGGAACCTGGCAGAATAACCTGGACTTCTACTGTAGGCGGTGGGTCAGACAGATTAACACCAATCCATTATCACTATGGAAACAAGACAAAGGAAATAACTTTATCATACGAAGGAAGAACCTTTTTTCTGTATATAAAAATGCACATGGGCAAAATATGAGAGAATATGCAAAATTTCTCTATATCATCTACACTTATAAATGTATAAGCTTCCTTGTGGAATCTCATTTCTTTACTCAAATTAAAGAAGGTTTCTATCTCTGAAAAAGACATGCTAAATATTATCTGTCACATATATTTCTGTACCCTGTCTTATTCAATTTTAATGTTTGATTGCTCGGTGAAATAACATTGAATAAATCAGTGCAAGTAAGTATCAGCATCTAAAATTTCATGTTTTGCATATATTATGTTACCTCAGCACTACTTTTCTGCACTCTCGAGAAATAAGAGATAATTCAATTACCAAAATACACATGGGAAAAAAACAAGGTAGCAACTAAATGCCACATTTTTTGTGCGTGCATACTTGTCATTTTAGCTGTTGCAAATGCAACCCCTTCAGTATTCGCACACAAATCCCTTTTGTGTGCAGTTTTGGCCAAGGCTGGTGTCTTTCTGGTACTACAGAATTCCTGGCTACACACTCCCTAAATTCCTCCCGTGATGCAACCAAGAATGACCCAAGCACATCTAATGAAATGGTATTAAATGGAGCTTTGATCTTGAGCTAGAGATGCAGAAATAGGGGATAATTTGAGGCAAGATCTGATATCCAGTAGGTGTGCAACAGTATGGATTTTTAGCTAGAGACCATCCTGATGGTTTGGTGCCTGTGCTATACAAAGAGATGTGTTATTTTGAAAATCACCCATCCCTGGTTAGAGATAATGCATTGCAGGAACAATCATACATGCTGCCAAACTACTCCAGGCATCTTATGTTTTTCCTGCCTCTTTGGGTCTAAGAGTTCTCCTAGATCTGTCTATTCCCTAAGCCTTGTCATATATATCTTATCATCTACATTTTCACTCGTCCTGTGGGCATGCAATGCCATTTTGCCTGAGACAGGGCTCGTTTCCTTTTCTTGCAACCAATATCTCTGATCTATAGTTCAATACAATATTTCTGAGAAGAAATATTTTTAGAAAATGTTATGATAAACAATTTAAATTGATTCATATTCAAGGGTACTCTAGAATAACCAAAAAAAATTATGTAAAAAAAAAATCCCGAGAAATAATCCTAAAAAATAATAATGGAACGCACTCCTTTGGAGCATGGTTTTGTTTTGTTTTGTTTTGTTTTTAACCTGTTATCTTCTTTGATAATGGCAACAAGCAGGAGAAAGCAGAAGGACAGAATATGTTGTCCTGATTTTACACACAGACACAATAGGATTGAAAATTGGAGAGTCTAAAAGGTATGTTTTGACACAGAGACAGGTAGGCATAGGCCTAGGGCTGGAAAATAGCCCCAGACTTCTGGTTGAGAACTCTTGAGAAAGAAATGCAATAGGTTCGATTTTCTGCATGCAGCCTGTAAAAGCATAAGCAACTACTATCTTTATTAGATGTGCAAGGAATGTAAGCAGGCTTCCTATATACTGGAAGCATTTTCTAATTGCTTAGAGTTTATATGCCCCTGGGCTGACAAGCACTCCAAGCAGCCACCCTGCAATCATGTTCCCATTACCCGGTTAGATTCACCGGATCATTTGTTAGAGAATTTCAAACATCAGGCATTGACATATCTATTTATACGGCTGGAAGCTTGTAGTCAAGTGAACTTTGGGTAGAATCACAATATGTAAACAGAGAAATCTGATGCTCTGGTGAAGCAAAATTTTTGAGACTTATAGACCTCTGATCCCCACACTTAAGGGCACTCTGTAACCCAGGGTTCCTTGGAAAAGAGTCTAAGCACTATTAATGTAGCCCTGCCCCCTGTTTTATAAGTGAAAATATCCAGGCACAGATAAATTATGCGTTGTTTTTTTTTTCAAGCCCAGTCCCATTTCGGAATTTTAGGAAAGACCAGGAACCCTGACTTCCAGATAAGTTTTTTTTTTTTCAAATTCAGGGGAACACCTATAATTCCACCCCATTCTCCCAAACTTTACATCAAAGGAGGGGCCTGTTCAGCGTCTTGTAAAGATGAATATGAATAGCCATGGCAGTCATACCAAGCTTTATATTCCTAAAGTTACTTGTGTGCTTTTTGAGGGAAGAGCCAGTGCTCTCAAATATATTTCTAGTCCCCATGGCTGAAGAGGCGATATAACTTACCTTCCAAATAAGAATACTTTTGAGGGGCGCCTGGGTGGCTCAGTCAGTTAAGCATCCAACTTTTGGTTTCGGCTCAGGTCATGATCTCAAAGCTTCGTGGATTTGAACCCAGCTTCAGGCTCTGTGTTGGTAGCATGGAGCATGCTTGGGATTCTCTCTCTCTTCCTCTCTCTCTCTGCCCCTCCCCCACTCATGCTGTCTCTGTCTCTCTCTCTCAAAAATAAATAAATAAACTTAAAAAAAAAAAAAGAATACTTTTGAAAGTGAAAGTATCTCCTTGCACCTCAAAAGGGACCACAGAGCCCTGATCTTCTCTGCTGTGGGCATGCTCTCTGACTTTCCCCTTGGGACCTCCTTGAGGTGGTCACTAAAGGATGAGGGCCCAAAACAATTCGCATTCACTAGAGGGGGCAGGGACAACATCTGAAAGAGTTCAGGGGCCGTGAATACCCCGAGGGTGAAGCTTTAGGTGTTGGTTTGGGAGGCTCAGAGAACTTGGCCTGGGGGCACCAAGAGGGGTGGGGGCAGAGCCTCAGAAAGTCAACTTCTTTAGGAAGGGCCCCAGGGTCCTTCCCCAAGGCTTCACTCTGGGCCTGTTTCCTCACCTTTAATTGTGAATAAAGACCTTCCCACTCCATCCAGGCCCAAGGCAGCCACAGAGTCTTCCTGACATATACATGTGATCCAAAAAAGAAATAATAGTATAGTACATAGTATAGTATGGTAGAATATAATAGATAATTACACCTGGAGAGCAGGCCAGGCAAAGTAGGATGTATGATCACCCTATCCATGACATGTAGTATTATATTTTACGTAAAAGGAATTACTCTATGGAAAAGGCATTCAGCAGTCTCCATCTTGCCCTTAATTATTCAGAATGTCAAAATAAATTCTGCACCACATAAATATCTAAACAGTCCCTGCCTCACACAGAGATGTGGGCACATTTGTGGCAACGTAACTACCTCCCGTCTGGTCTGCTTGGAAGGCACACATGTGAGAAGAGGCTAAAAAGTGAGGGAATTTCATTCTAAAATAAAAATGGTAAGTTATATGAAACAAAATTAGTGACTAAAACAATGAAATTAATATCTGTTGAGTTCAGTTTTCTCGGAGAAGTTTCAGTGTTGAGGTCCTGGTTTCTCTCTCCCACAACACCATTTCCACTAAGGCCTTACTCTCTTGCTGTGGCCTGAGGCCACTACTGGGCTCTTCCTCAGCCCTTGCAAGTGCAATTTTGTAGGCTACTTTTACAAGATGCTCTTGCCCTCTCAACTACCTGTCTGTTCTCCTGAACTACAAGGAAAATGACTTTCTGACCTGTTAACTTGGGGCCTTAGGTTTGAAATAATCACCTCTATTGCCATCCGAGTGACTTGTGGTCTCACATTTGCATTGGACAGCAATCACTCCAATTCTGCTCAATACCAAAATCAATTTCCAATCCAGGAGAAAAGAGCGATGTTTCACCTGGTCAGCGTGTGCTTTCTTGATTCCTAACAATTGTAAGTCTGTTAATGATATTGCAGAGATAAGGGAGAGCCTTACAGGGAACACAGCTAAATTTTCACTTCCTTCACTACTTCTTGGCACTATATAAAACTTATGATCAGAAAATGACCATGAGGCTCTATTGGAGAACATTTTGTAAACTGATGCCTGACATTTACAAATTTTGAATACTTTTGTGCTTCTTATATTTCACAATGAAGAAAGAAAAAAATTAAAAGCTAAAGTATGATAGAATTAATTTTTTTATTAGAAAACGTTTGCATTCCCTTAAAACTCTTTATTTTTCACTTTTTACACTCCTTACCCTTGAAAAGATTCTTAACTGGAACCCAAATTATTACTAGGTCTCCAGTCAACAGGTCATGCTGATCATGGGGCCCATTCTATTGTCCGGTCTGGGCAGAGAAACAAATCTGTAGCCCCGCCCAGGTGCTGAGTGTGTAACATCTAGTCCTACCCATCCAGGAAGCCCAGCCGGACAATCCCCCAACCTACATTTTTGTGTGGAAAAGCAAGCCAGCAGTTCTGCCCAACTGCTGAGCAGAGCCTCTGGCCCCACATAACCAGGGAGACCAACATTGTCTCTGGGCAGCCTCGGAACTCAGCCTACTCTACCACCACGTTTTTAAGCCCCACCTACGAGCCCACCCAACAGAGGATCCTGGCCCATAGCTCTGCCCAATTGCTGACACAGCCGGTAGCCTTGCCCAGGTAGGGACCCCAGCCAGTGACCCCACCCAGTTGCAGAGCACAGTCTCCAACCCCACCCAACTGCAGGCTACAGCTGGGGGGCAATAGCAATTTTTTACAGAAATAGGAAAAGACAGTACTAAAATTCATGTGGAACCATAGAAGACCCTGAATAGCCAAAGCAATCCTGACAAAGAACAAAACTACAAGGATCACACTTCTTGATTTCACACTTCTATATTGCAAAGTCAGAGTAATCAAAATAGTATGGTACTTGTATAAAAAGAGACACATAGATTAATGAAAAGAATTGATAGCCTAGAAAAAAACCTCATGCATATATGATCAATTAATATCTTACAATGGAGCCTGTCTCTATCAGATTGTAAACTCCCTGAGGGTCCATATCGCTCTGTACTTTACCCACAATGCCTAGGAAATATCTCTTACATAGTAGATACTTAATAAATACTTCTTATATTGATGAACAGCTCTTCTTTGAGAATTTAATAATCTTACAGAGTTATTGTATTTCACAAAAGACATATATAAAAAGCCATTTCTAGAGTTTTCTTGTTCCTTTCATGGTGTTCACACTAAACCCCTCTGTTAGTTTGGTACAGTAAGTACCACAAACTGGTTTAACCAAAAGAAATTTATTGTCTCACAGTTCTGGAGGCTAGATGTCTGAAATCAAGGTGTTGGTAGGGTTGGTTCCTTCTGAGAATATCTGTGAAGCAAGATCTGTTCTGGGACTCTCTCCTCCGCTATGAAGATAGCCATCTTCATGTTCAATTAATGTTTCTTCTTGTATGCATGTCTCTGGGTCCAAATTCTCCCTTTAAAAAATTTTTTTAATGTTTCTTTTTTCTTTCTTTTTTTTTTTTTTTTAGTGTTTATTTATTTTTGAGAGAGAGAGAGAGAGAGAGAGAGCCCCTGAGCAGGGGAGGGGAGGGACAGAGAAAGGGAGACACAGAATCTAAAGCAGGCTCCAAGCTCTAAGCTATCAGCACAGTGTCCGACGCGGGGCTCAAACTCACAAACTGCGAGATCATGAACTGACCCGAAGTCCATCACATAACCCACTGAGCCCCCCAGGTGCCCCAGTGTTTATTTATTTTTGAGACAGAAAGAGAGAGAGAGAGAGGGAGAGGGAGAGAGAGAGAGAGGGAGAGAGAGAGAGGCAGAGCTCGAGCAGGGCAGGGGCAGAGAGAAGACAATGAATCTGAAGCAAGTTTCGGGCTCCAAGCTGTCAGCACAGAGCTCAGCTTGGGGCTCCAACTCACAAACCATGAAATCATGCATGCCCCGAGCTGAAGTCAAATCCTTAAATGACTGAGTCACCCAGGCGCCCTTCCCTTTTTATAAAGCAGTCATATTGGATTAAGGCCCATCCTAGCGATCCCATTTTAACTCGATTACCTCTTTAAAGACCCTGTCTCCACATAAGTTCACATTCTGATGTACTGGGGGTAGGACTTTACCATATGATTTTGAGGAGACACAATTTAACCCATAACAACCACTTACATTTCTATCATAGTACTTCCCTTACTGGTTACAATAATTTACTTGTCTTTGTTCATGATTAAATTTTGAGACAATTTGAACACAGAGAAGTCACCCAGAAAATGCTGAGGGTATGAGTGAATGTATTCTCTGAAGAATGATTATTGACCCTAACACCCAACTTCAGCCTTTCCCATAGGGCTTCTCATAGGTGATCAGACAGTCTCTTGCTTCAAACCTTCATCCAGGCCTAACTACCTTCTTTCCTAGGCTTTGTGCTTGCTTTTTCCTACCTTGTACTGTGTTGTAGTGAATCTGAACACATCTGTGATGTCTACTAACACTGCAAAGACAGGGCCCTGAATGAATATTCTTCTTCATGCTCCTAATAACTAGTGCCATGCTTGGAGCATAGTAAATGTTCAATGTTTATTGAACTAACAGAAAAAAACAGAACTATGACCTAAGCCAAAGAAGTAAGGACAAAAATCATTTCCACATGGATATCTTAGGAATGGCTCCATGGGCACATGGATCTTTCACTGTTGTCCATTTATTGAAAATTGAAGTCGGCATAACCTTCAGATTGCAGCCGCCTCCTATCATTGTGTCCCATGAAAAGTGGAAATCAAGTTATAATGAAAGCAAAGTGAAACTACTTCAAGGTCTTGTCCCTGCTGTTAGTTCCCAGGAAAGGAAACATCACATTTCATTGTCTCTCTATCACAACAGCAATAAAAAAACAATTCCCTTACGTTTAGAACAGTGGTATTCAGATCCTGAGGCTGCAGTGGCGTAGGATTTTGTGGGAAGATGCATTTTTTAAGAGAATTTGGCAGCACAAGGAAATGCTGTAATCCAGTTTTTAATGCCATCTTGGCATTGTCTTAGTTCCCATTCCAGATGTTCCATTTAGAGGGGTAAGAGCGTGGACATTTTTTTTTCCCTTGGAAATTCAGCAAATACCACAGCAGTATAGTTTGTCATCACGTCCAGAGAGAGATGCTGAAAGGAATGCCTCGCCTGGCACAAATTCAAGGACACTCATTATAATAGGAGAAATCATACATCACAGTAAAAGGAAATGTTAGATTTCACTTAATATCGTCCAGTTGCCTTAAGATATATTTTCATTTTAGACTCCTGTGGAGACTGCGGTGTTGGGAGAATAAATGAACAAAGAGATGGGTACAGATATATGCTAGGCAGTAAAATCTTATTTAAAGTATCAGAAATAGTACACTTTGTAGAAACTAAAGTAGGTTGTGCATTCCCCCCGTATGTGGAATAGATGAAAAGTGTGCTGAATCCTGAGCAATCTTTCAATCTGGTATTGAATTTTTGAGTTTTGTTTTTCTTTTTTCTTTTTAGTAAAATTTAGCAACCTAGTATGACATTAAAATCATCTCTTCACAATTTCTATTGTCCCATCCTTTATTTTATGCTGTAGGATCTCCTTATAGGTAAATCTGTAACTTAAAAATAAAAATCTCCTTTCAATATAATGATAACTAAGTCCTGATACAGACAGTTCTATCAAGTCTTGCCTCACTTTGAATTTGGCTAAGAGGTCCCAGGAGTATTTTGCTCCAAGACAGTCTCTCCAGATGTGTCTCTGCAATTTAGGATTGAATTCATACATGCTCATATTCATATTTGAGACAACCAATACCTCCGTAATGTTTTTATTGATCTTACTACAAAAATAAATAAATAAATAAATGAGAGCTTAATTGGTAGGAAGAGATTGGTTCTGTCTGCGTATATTTGATAAGGTAGACCCTTAGAGAAGATCTTTAGGCCCTAACGAAAAAATAATTGGTCTTACTGCTGTCCTCTCAAACTGTTTTCTGCTTGTCTTATCATGAAGATGGTAGTGGGGCTCTGTGTTTAGGCATAAAGCTGAGCTGGATTTCATGGAATCACATGGGAGCCAGATGGCCAATGAGAGGCTGTTGCTAGGGAGAGTTTGCAACCAACATATGCTAACTAAATCAGAATTGATAGAAGTTGAAGAAAAAGAGGAGAAGATAAAATTCTCTTTGTGCATTTCTCTCTCTCTTTCTCTCTTTTGGTGTTAGGTACTCTGTGTGTTTCTGATTATACCACTATTATTCTTACCTCTTATTTACCCAAACCTGTTTTTTTTAATCTTTTTCTTTCCCTGTCTTATACACTTCAGCCATGTTTTTCATCTTAGCTACTCTACTGCCTTCTCTCTCTACCTATAAAATCACCATCTCTCAATTTGTCAGAGATGAATTGCTAGTGATTCAGTTCACAAGGAATCTAAGATTGTAAAAAAATATTTCATTAAATATCAAGGGTTCGAGGTGATAGAAGTATGGTGGTCTGTGTCAGGGCAGCAGCTCAGGGAGATCTGGAAAGGATCTCAGAAACTGAAATGTCTCCTATTTTGCGTGCCCACAGGGTAACTCACTCGTGCGGGAGTCTACTTACTGGGAATCAACAAAACTTCTAAAATATGCCAAGTTATGCAACATCCTCAAAATAATACAGTGCTTATTTCTCAATAATTATTTGTTGACTATGAATGAATAGGAAATCAGTCCTTGCTCTTCAGAGAAAATAATATGGACCCTTTATGCAATTCAAGAATGAGTAAGATGAATCATAAATTTATGAAAGCCTCAATGGTTAGAGAAAATACACCTTCATATATAACCACACCTCCTTCATATACTCACCTACCCCAGTTCACATTGAGAAAGCATTTCCTATTTTTCTCTCCTATTCCTATAATGAAAGATGCTGTATCTTTAATTAAAATAAGTATTACATGATGAATTATTTGTTAAATTTTGACATATTAAAAATTCTTTCCATGATATAGAAAACAGTCTGTATCATTTCCTCTAATTTTTCATCTGTGCCTTGAGTAACATTTTAAATGTTTGCTTTGTATTTGTAGTAACAGACCAGATAATAATAACAAAAATTAGGAATTCTCAGCTTTGTTACTATTTTAAATTAATTCAATTTTTAAGCCAAGAGACTGGAACAATACAAATAAAACTGTTTATTGTTGATGATAAGGCCAAATTAGTTCTGTTTCATATTCTATTGTATTGATAGACACCCTTGTTTCTCCAATCAATGATTCTGATCCCTGAACACAGTTAGCAAGAGCACTGGTATGGCTCCCTTTCTTGAGCCAGAAGGGCCTGGGATGGGCTCCATTTCAATCCCATTAAAACTATTTTCTCATTTATTGTATGTTCTTCCTCGCATGGGACTCATAGTGTACAATCTAGGTCCTGACTACTTCCGATGGGACAGATCCACCAATGAAAGATGGCCTGACACCCTTTAATTTCAGGGAGAGTATCCACAATGTAGGAGTATGCAGTTTGGGGGAAAGAAGCAGTTTTGTGCTGTTCTGAGAGGTGATCTCACATTTTATTTGCCAGACTATTGTTTCCACGTTTGGCTCTGAGCTGCCCTGGAAATGTGTGGGATGTTTACGAAATGCCTGATGTGTTTGTAATTTGCATTTGCCAACTCTATTTGGAAATCAATGCAAGAATAGAGAAAAAAGTAAAGGCAACTCTCATGTTGCCAAATGTGTAATTACTCTTTTTCAAAATCCATTTTCCTTGGAAATGATTGTTTTGATATCAGGCAATGAGTTGTATCTATGGGGAAAAAAAGAACCATCTTTGCTGTGGCTTATTTCCTAGGTTATGTTAACCAATGACTCCTATCATTGTTAATCCTTTGCCCCTGTTTGCCATTCTCAAAACACTCAGGACCTTACATTTCATTTTAGACAATGATCTAGTATTTATTTCTGGCTGTGCAAGGAATGTTGCCATCATTTCTTAAGGCCCTCCATGGATGGCTTCACACTGTGGTTCTCGCCATTTATCTCACTTCTATTTATTCCCTGACTTATGTTATCCCTTGGCTGGTTTTCAATACATGCCATCAATTGTTCTGAATTATGCTGTTCTCAACCTTAAAAGTCCTCCTTTAGTTCTTGCCTTCATCCAAATTCTTTCCATTCTTTAACATCCAGATCAGTTATTTTCTATTCTTAGAAGCCTTACCTAGACTTTTGCCTGCACTGACCCTTCTCTGAATTGTGTGTTTTGCCTTACCACCTAGATGGTAAGTTACTTGAGAGTGATGGTCATCTCATACTTTTGTGTTCTTCATGATATCCTGCACAGCACTGGGCACAATGCAGACAGACATTCACACTCAAGTATTCACATATTGGTGTTAAGCCATACATACATATATATAATCTAGTTATAGTTGTTATAGTTAGTTATAGTTATAGTTATAGTTATAGTTATAGTTATAGTTATAGTTATATAAACCCCCAACTTAATGTTGCTTTCTTCTGGATACTGTCATGACATGAGAAATGAGCACCTCTTCCCTTCCTGTCTTAGGGGCATTTGTGATCTAAGGTAATGAAAATAATAAAATAACTATTATCTTTGTCATTATTATTTTATGTATTGCATGCCTACTATATGAACTAAGCTCTATATGAACTATAAGCTCTGCAAATATCATTTCATTTGATACTTACAACAGTCTAGCTAGAGATGTATTGATAATTGACATTTTAGAGTTAAAGATACTGAGGCTCAGAGAATTTAAATGATTTTTCCAAGGTCACAAAGGCAGTGAATGATAAAGCTGACCTGGAATCCGGGTCATCTTTCTCTATAACAAACAAAGAAATGTGTCTTCATTTTTCTTGTCTTATTTTGCCACGTTTTGGGGAGTGGGAATGAGGGGTCTTATGCACCATTCATTGTGTGCTCCTTCCCAGTCTCGCCAGGTGCCTGTGGCCCTCAGGCCCGTGACCACAGGAGCCTCCTTTGCAGTGCTTGCAAAGGGTCTTCCGATCCTTAGGGAAAATTGTGCCTTCTTGTACTCTTCTCCAACTCTTTCTTCTCCTGCCCTTACACCTTCTCAGTTGACAGGCTTGCTCATCTCCCATAGATAGATTTTCATACTGTACCAATAGATCATTGTGACTTCATTTTGGCATTCTTTCCAGAAAAATCTGGTGCTGAAAATGGGTTCCAAGACTCATAGTTTTCTATCCCAAAGTAGTGAAGTCCTAACAATGAGAATATTATGGTTATAAAAATATTTAGAAGCCTAAGCCTTTCAATAGTGCCTCTCAGACAATATCATGTACTAACTGCCTATGCAAGTTGACACACATTTAAGTCTAACTTTTGTTTATTTTCCCTAACCTCTTTCTCAGAATAAAGTGAGTTATCAGAAAGTGTGGTAAACTCTGTCTTCCATGCTTACAGCCTTCTTTGTATTATTTCGCTCATCCTAGAAACCTAAAACTTAAGACATCCATTCCCAATGCCTTATATGACAGATGTTGGACTTGATGTCAGGGGTGTACCCCTATGAGAACAAGAACTTTGTCTCATGCTCACTGCTATGGGTCAGAGTTTTGCCTGACAGACTAGGCTCTCAGGAAATCCTTACTGAGTTAATTGATGAAATTAGCATATATCAAAGTAGTGATTCCTAAGGATAACAATGAAAATAATATTTGTTAAACTTACTATATGCCAGATATTCTTTTCTTTATTAGAGAAAGAGGGGTGGAGATCGAGGCAGAGGGGGAGGGAGAGAGAGAAAGAGAAAGAGAGGGAAAGAAAGAGAGAGAGAGAGAATCTTAAGGAGGCAGGTACCACACTCAGCACAGAGCCTGACTCAGGCTTAATCCCATGACTCTGGGATAATGACCTGAGCAGAAACCAAGAGTTGGATGCTCTACTGACTGAGCCATCCAGGAACCCCTATGCCAGATATTCTTATAAGCATTTTGCATACACATTACTTTAATACTTAGAACAACTTCTAATACCTACTATATAGCGGAAGAAATTGAGGCACCAAAATGTTATGTAATTTACCCAGTCAAGCAGCTAGTCGGTCTTGGATCTGGGATATGAAACCAGACAAACTCAGTCCAATAAAACACTTAACTACTAGGAAAAGTTGCTCAGATATCAAATCCTCTGGAAATATTCCCTCATCCACAACCACTAAGACATACAGGGTAAAGTGTTCCATTTAAGATCATGTTATATCATATGCTTTGTATATATCACACTTTATTGTAATAATTTATTTATGTTTGTCTTTGTCATTCTTAATTGAAATGACTGGGTTTAAAAAGAAGGTAGTGCTGGAGCACTGGGTGGCTCAGTTGGTTAAGTGTCCAACTTCAGCTCAGGTCATGATCTCACAGTTTGTGAGTTTTAGCCCGCGTCAGGCTCTGTGCTGACAGCTCAGAGCTTGGAGCCTGCTTCAGATTCTGTGTCCCCCTCTCACTCTCTGACCCTCCCCTGCTCTCTCTCTCTTTCTCTCTCTCTCTCTCTCTCTCTCTCTCTCTCTCTCTTTCTCTCAGAAATAACATAAACATTAAAACAAAATTTTTAAAGAAGGTTGCGTAAAAAAATTGAAGCAAAATATATAATTAAAAATCAATTTGGGTTAAGGTCGGAATAACTGAGCGTTTTCTATCTGGAAAATTATCTTGATTATCATATCAAAGATATGGCTTAGTGCTGATTAGAATAACAAAAATAAACACTATCAGGATCCAGAACCCAATGATTCTCACTTTTTTAATTAATTTCTGCAATTTTAATTTGCTGAGCAAAAGCATCTGACTTTCTTTGTACATCCAGTTTTATTTTATACAGTGCTATCTAGGTCGAATTAAATATAATTTGCCATAGATATAAATTAATTAACTCTCTATTAGGCTATTCTGCATTAGGTGCTCATTCCGCCTCATATTTATTTGATAAGTACTAACATCTTTGTCATTGGGAAATACGTTCTCTGAGTTAGCATTATGGAAATGCAGACAATGACCCTGATGTGGCTTATTGGGTCAGGTCAGAGATTGAAAGGTCCCAGATGGCTGCAGGATCTTGCAGTATGCAGGTCTGTTGCTAGGAGACCATATTGATCTTTTCTGGCCTCTTTGCAAATGACCTCGTCTACTTTCCAGTGATTGATTGCCATTATTTACAGCATTAGGTAGAAGGTTTGCCTTGTCTTCAATATTTATAAAGTTAAAAAATCTTATCATTTAAGCTTAAAATGCTTTATGGTATTTTTTTTGTACACACCCATAGCAGCCTATCATTAGGGATGCCTGCTCATTTAATGTGCCCAGTTTCAAATGTGATTAAATAGACATATAATTTCCTGCCTTAATATAAGTACAATATGATTATCAAAACCAATTTGCTTATATTAACCAAAGTCAATTTGCTTCTTACTGATCAAAACCGAGTTGTTTCGTGTCTGCCTTGCCCAGCTCTTTGTCTTAGGCACAAGGCTCCAACTAGAATGGCCTTCTCAAGATGATTCAGTTTCATACATTAAAATGTTCCACTTCTGGTGAATAACAGGAGACTTAATTGTATCTCAGGGCTTTGATGTCTGGCGCCTAAAGGTCAAGTTGGACAGTGCAGTCAATAACTCGACAGCTAGTCCGATGAGAGCACTGACTTTCTTCTCCCACCATCATGCCGATGGAGGAGCGCATTACATTTGAGTGCTGCTCCAGTCAGTCAAGAAGGAAGTCTACACAAGTCAGGTTTCCTGATTACAGCTCTCAGTGATTAAATGCCTGATATAAATATAGTGCTGTCTGATATTTTAGGATAGGTTAAAAGAATCAGATGGAGACAGCCTTGATGAGGACAGCTTTTTATTAGACTTGTGGAAGAATCCATTTAAATGGCTACCCGAGCAGTATTTTGCCTAGGCTGCCGTGTCTGAGAAAGGGTCCTATCAATCTTGACTTCTTTAAAATTTTCCAGGAGAAATGGAGATGTGATGGGAGTTTTCATAAAAATAATGGTAATAGAGGGGCGCCTGGGTGGTGCAGTCGGTTAAGCGTCCGACTTCAGCCAGGTCACGATCTCGCGGTCCGTGAGTTCGAGCCCCGCGTCGGGCTCTGGGCTGATGGCTCAGAGCCTGGAGCCTGTTTCCGATTCTGTGTCTCCCTCTCTCTCTGCCCCTCCCCCGTTCATGCTCTGTCTCTCTCTGTCCCAAAAATAAATAAATGTTGAAAAAAAAAAATTTAAAAAAAAAATAATGGTAATAGATACTAGGTGCTTATTTTGTTTCAAAGATTGATCTCAGTAATACATAGGTACACACACTCAGAGAGAGAGAGAGAGAGAGAGAGATAATTATTACTTTTCTTATCCATCATAACAATCCCATTAGTTAGGTATTATTATTTAAAAAAAATGATGAATATACTGAGGCAGAGATGTTTCAAAAGATTTGCTGAGGTCTGTGCAGTTAGGAAAGATGGATGGAGCCAGGATCCATTCCAGGGAGTTCGAAGGCAGAGCCACAACTCCTAACCACCACTACTACCCTGTGCCCTGCAGGAATGGTGTCTGGACCTAATTCAAAGTACTCTGTAATCATCAGATAATTCCAGCAACTCTCATCCCTCCACACACTTCATCGCTGGTGCCTTGATATCTTGCTGACAGTAGTCTCCATCACATATTTTGCTAACCCAAGGGCGCCTCGGTGGCTCAGTCTGTTGAGCATTGGACTCTTGGTTTCCACTCAGGTGGTGATCCCAGGTTATGGAATCAAGCCCTACATAGGGCTCTGTGTGGACGTGGAGACTGCTTGGGATTCTCTCTCTCTCCCTCTGCTCCTCCCCCACTTGGGGTCTCCCTCTCTCTCTCTCTCTCAAATAAATAAAATGAAAAAATTTGTAAAATATTATGCTAACCCAGAAAATGGGTCTGAGAACTGGATTAGAGCAGCAGCAATTCAACCCACCAGACCTCCCCGGAGAGGGGTGAGAACAGGTTTCCAGATCATTCCGGATCACTGCTGTTTAGCAGGATTACCATCTCCTCCCCTGTTTGAACAATTATTGCAATGACTTGCATTTCCATATTCCTATTCATTTATACGTCCTAATTAAGTTATAGTCACCTCACCTCCTAAGTGCCCTTTAATCTTCTCCCATGGAAAAGAAATGATTAATATTTGTGAAACACTAAGAGAGATCTCTGGAAATTAGAAAGCATCCCATTTTTGGAGATTGGACCACATGGAGCACATTCCTAAGGATTTGGTTCACTTTCAATTCTATCAAAGTAATTTTTACTCAATAAAAGCTAATCCATATGTTCTTGACATATATATATATATATATATATATATATATGCGCAGAGAGAGAGAGAGAGTGACAGAGAGACAGAGAGATACAGAGAGAGAAATAAGACAATTATATATAGGTGGCCATGTGCCACAGGAAGGGTTGAAGATTGGGCCCTCCCCAGGCCCAGAAGATAAATCCTAACCAATCTAAACAAATCATGATAATTACATTCCTCTTACTAGTAATTATAGCTGGCATTTAGCACAATTATGGCCAATGAGGTATGTTGGGGAAGTTAGAAAAGTTCTCCTTGTTGCACCGAATTAACCAACCTGGAACCATAAACCATGCTACCTCTGAACAGGTTGCTATGTGAGATAAATTTATCTTGTTGCTGTAAGCCAGTGTGATCAGATTTCCTGTTACTTATGCAATATAACTATCCTTTCATGGAATAAGTCCAAGAGAGATGATATACATTCAGGGTGAACAAACATTTGCTAAAAAAGGCTAGTAAGCAGTTTCAGCTTTGCAGGTCATACAATTTCTGTCACAATTACTCAACTCTGCCCCCATAGCATGAAAACAGCAGGAGATAACACCATCCAAATGGGTGTGTCTGTGTTCTAATAAAACTTTATGTACAAAACAGATTTTATTTTTTTAGGTTTATTTATTTATTTATTTTGAAAGAGAGAGAGAGCATGAGCAGGGGAGGGGCAGAGAGAGAGGGAGAGAGAGAATCCCAAGTAGGCTCTGTGTTGTCAGTACAGATCCCAACATGGGGCTTGAACCCACAAACTGTGAGCTCATGACCTGAGCTGAAACCAAGAGTCAGACACTTAACCGACTGCGCCACCCAGGCACCCCACAAAACAGATTTTACGTTAAATTTATTGAACAAATTCCTGCTCAGTCATAAAATCAACAATTATAAAGCCAGCCAGAGACCCACAGATATTTCTTTGGGTCGCATTTATAATTTTGAACCAGAGAGACAGTGGGAGGGAATCATAGGTATGGAGTCTAATCCCAGCCCTGTGACTTCCTTTCTGTGTGACCTCAAACAAGTTACCCAGCTTCTCTGAGCCTTAGTTTGCTTCTGGGCAACATGGGGATGATAAAGTATCTCCCCATAGTGTTGTGAGATTGGAAATGAGGTGTAAAGTTCTCTGCGGAGTGCCTGGCCCTTGTTAAATGTCAGCTTTTATTCTGTTGGTCCCCTGTGGTTTCTGAAGGATCACTACTGCTAACAGATTCCTTCTGCGTGGGAGCCTAGGTGTTCATTAAATGAAGTCATTGCTGTTGTTGTTGTCGTTTTAAATGATGCAAAACCAGATTTATTCACATGTACAACAATGAGGATTAGGACTTTAGATAGAAAGGAAAGCAGTTGTGGTCAAGTGGAGAGCCAGGTTCTTACATAGCTGAATTTGGGACCTACGACAAAGGGAAGACTTGTTTGGCCTTCAGAAGTTATGTCTCTTTACCTGATGCTTCATCAGGCTTTTTAAATATGCTTTAGTGCTAGGCTAGCTCTTCTAATTCCTTCTAATAGCCAGGATGACTTCAACTGCATTCGGTCTACTAGTCACTGTTTCTCAATCTCTGATGTACTTACTGTTCTCATATATTTTGAATCAGAGTATGCTTTGGTGAATCAAAGTCTCTACACTGTTTTATTAGACAGTAGAACCCTTCTAATTGCACATGGGAAAAAACAACAACAACAACAACTAACTTTCTCAATGAAGGAGACTTATTAGCACATATAACTTGAAAGTCCGGGCATAAATTTAACATTAGTCTAGACTTGATCCAGGATTTCAAATAACATTATTAAGTTATTTCTTTCTCTCCATCTCTTGGCTTAGCCTTCTGCTGGTTGGGTTTATCCTCAGGGTACCTATAATGGCCTCTCACACTTCATGGTTCACTTCTTTCTGCCAATAGTTCCAAGGGAAGAGGCATCCATGCAAATCCTAGGATTCATTGGAATCAAACCAGTTTGGGAGATATGTGTATTTCTGCACCAATCGTTGCTGGACAAGACAATTGGAATTATGCTAATGGATCAATAATGTGCCAGTGATAAAATTAATTTTCTGATATATCCCTAAAGCTAAAAGTGGCACCATTGCTGAATCACATAGACCAAGAGTGGGCAAATAATGGTCCCCAAAGGTAACATGGAATACTGAGAAAGAGATTACAGGTGGTGAATCTTTGAATACAATTTCCATGAAAAGTCATACTAAAATTGTAGAATATGTAAGCAATGATTATCACCTTATTTACAAAGCCAGCCCTGACCTCTGAGACAGAAATGGCTACCTCCTGCTCTGTGCCTTTACAGTTCCACCCTTACCATAGCATTTCATCATAACCCATTAATGCCTTAAATCACTTGATAACATATATTTCCCCACCTGTGACTGCCTTTTCCATAAGGGTAAATAAGTTATCATTTAATTGTGTGTCTCCATTGATGTCATAATGCCCAACCAATAGTAGAAACCATAATAAATTCTTATCCCTTTGATAAATTATCTCCAAAATTAATCATATAATAAGCAACAATGTTAAAAGATATCAGATTGCATTAAGTAATCAACTCAGACCATCAGTTAGTCTGACACTCTACAATCGATATCTCTGTCTCCCTTACTCCTCCCCAAATACTCCAAATAAAGCTGTGTTTTTTGTTCAAAATGGTTTGCATATTGTAGAGATTTACTGATCTGTGGGAGGAGAAATACAAAGAAATAGAAAGAGTAGTACGAAATCTGGGGTCCAGGATCCAATTTAGGGTTTTGGTGACACTGCTTAAAATTAAGATTGAAGAGGTTGTCAAAAATATAAGTTGCTAGGCAGTCATTGAATTTATAGGATGTTGTCAATTGGCCCAACCAAACTGCTTAATTCTTTTTTTTTTTTTAATTTTTTTTTTCAACGTTTATTTATTTTTGGGACAGAGAGAGACAGAGCATGAACGGGGGAGGGGCAGAGAGAGAGGGAGACACAGAATCGGAATCAGGCTCCAGGCTCTGAGCCATCAGCCCAGAGCCTGATGCGGGGCTCGAACTCACGGACCGCGAGATCGTGACCTGGCTGAAGTCGGACGCTTAACCGACTGCGCCACCCAGGTGCCCCCAAACTGCTTAATTCTTAAAGGGATTATATTTTATCCTAGGAGGCAAAAAGCTGTGTCAGGAGGAACACTGGAGAGAGAGTAGGAATATTTAGGGTCCAGTCTTAAATATTGCACTTGGTGGCTATATGATCTTAAGCAAGTCACTTAATACCCCTCTACTTTAGGTTCTTCATGAATGAAATGAAAAAAGGGACCATTGGATGCTTAAACTTTATTCCAGCTCAAATAGATTATAATCTGGCCATATATCTAAGGTATAGAAAGTCCTCAGTAAACATTTATGTGGAGGAAATTGAATTGAGACGAGTATTTTTTTTTTAATGTTTATTTATATATTTTGAGAGAGAGAGAGCAAGGGCGGGTCAGGGAAAGAGGGAGAGAGAGAATTCCAAGCTGATAGCATGGAGCCGGACACAGGGTTAGATCCCGCAAACCATGAGATAATGACCTGTGCTGAAATCAAGAGTCAGGTGCTTAACCAGATGAGCCACCTAGATGCCCCAAGATTTGAGTACTTTTTAAATACACTTTTTATTCTAGAATTATTTCAGATTTATAGAAAATTACAAAGATAGTACAGAAAGTTCCCAAACACCCTAAACCTAGTTCTCCCTATTATTATGTTACATTAGTATGATACATTTGTCACAATTAATGAGCCAATATTGATACATTATTATTATTAAAGTCCACGTTTTATTCAAATTTCCTTAGTTTTAACCTAATGTTCTTTTTCTGTTTCAGGACCCATCCAAGATAGCACATTATATTTAATTGTCATGCCTCTTTAGGCTCCTGTTAGCTATAACGGTTTTTCACACTTCTCTTGTTTTGATGACCTTGACAGTTTTGAGGAGTTCTGGTTGGATGTTTTATGAAATGTCACTCAGTTGAGATTTGTCTGGTGTTTTTCATGATTAGACTGGAGCTGTAAATTTGGGGATGCAGACCACCGAGGTTAATGTGCCATTCTCATCATATTAGATCAAGGATACATATTATCAGTATTACTTATGACTGTTGATGCTGATCTCGATTACCTGGCTGAGGTAATGAGACTTGAACCTCTTTTTATTCAAAAGTCATTTTGTGCCTTCTATGTTTCAAGTACTATGCTAGATGTTGAACAAATAAAGACGGTGCTTGCCCTCATTGAATATATAGCTGAATAGAGACACTTAACCAAATAATTTCACAACTAATTATGCCTGTACCTATACCAATACCTATGCCTATACCTATATCATCATCTATTCCTGTATTTAAAACAGGGACACCTAATTTAAGTTGATGGGTCAAGAAAAGTCTTTCTAGGAAATGACATTTAGCTAAGAATGTAAATCATGAATAAAGGGCTAGACAAAGAGATTTATAAAGAGACTTTAAGACAGAGAGAATTGCATATCTGGACACCTGCTGAGCTGATTGGAAGGGAGTGAGAAAGGAAGGGAGGGAGGAAGAGGGAGAGATGCAGCAAATGGCCTGAAATCATGAAAGGAAGTTGAGGGTAACCAGAACAGTCTTAGCAGTTCCTTGGACTTGATGAAACATTAGACAGGTTTCTTTCTGACTACAGACCCCTGGCCTCCCTTTTCTTAAGAGTGTTTACTTCAGAAAACTTGGAATTGTAAACTCTTTCTCTGACCCTTCAAAATGTAAGTCATTTTACAATCTAGATATGTCTTTCTGAAGGACCTGGGAACCACCCCCTTTGAAAGATAATCACTGAAGGAGATAGCACCCCTATCATCTCCCAGTCTCTGCAGAAGGCCAGGAGCCTAACTTCAAAAAAGGAAAATTAGCAAACACAGATGGACTGATCACACTGACCAACATCTCTCCTAATAGCCTTCAGTACTTTTCCAGTAGCTCACCTCACAGTTTAAATGTCCCATCCCCCATCACCTTCTTTCAGTAGAGGTGAGTTCAGTCCCTCTCCCTTACTGCAATGGTTTTGAATAAAGATTTTCTTTCCTGTTTAGTTGGTCTGGAACAAACCAAAAATACCTAGAAAAGTGGGAAAAAAATGTTGAACAAATCTATTTAAAGACCACAGAGAGAAAGCCCATGAGGACCTGAGGTGCCAAGATGCCAAGAGGAAAGTGAAGCCAGCAATGGGCATCACTTTTGCCTACAGACCATTAATCAATCTATAGTAGTAACTGAGTGGTTAAGAATTTGAACAGACTGTTCAGAAGTTTCCTCTGGTATGATTCTCCCAAGTATTTCTTGCCCCTCCCTATACACACACAAGGAACTTATCTCCCTTCCTTTGGTATCTGGGTTATGTCTGACTGCTTTGGACAATGGTATGCAGAAGTGATGTCTGAAATGCCCAAGCTAGGTATTAAGGATACCTCACTGTTTCAATTTCTTCTCTCTTGGGACACAGCCACCATACTGTGAGGAAGCTCCAACAGCCTCATGGAAAGGTCCACATGGCAGATACATACAGAAGAATGGTCACAACTGAAGGTGCCCAAATGCTTATCAGCATTAGAATGGGTAAATAGATTGCGATATGTTCATACAATGAACACTAGAGAGAGTGAAAATAAACTGCTATGTGCAACAATAGGTATGAATCACACAAACATAATATTGAGTTGAAAATGGGAAAATCTAATCAATGGCCTGTTAAAAGTCAGTAGATACCCTTAAAGTGGAGAGTAGGAATGTTCTGGCTGGTGGGAGTATGGGGAGAACTTCCCTAACTCCAGATTGACTCAAAACAGAAAATCTTTTCTTATTCATGGCTAATAGATTTTGCCAATACTTGAGGGAGCTGGAAGAGAAAGTAGAAGTTTATGAAAGAAATAAGGAGCTCTAACTGTATGCTGCTATCTTTAGGCAATAACAGTTGGATTTATCTTAAACAGTTTATTGTGTAATCTTATTTGCATTGGTGTCAAAAACCTGTCCCCTTTCCTGGTTTTTTGATCATTTCCTCTAACCTTTTGGAGTCCATATTACCAGAAGTCTTAGCTTTTTTTTTTCTTCTTTATGGGGAGACCTCAGCTCTCTTTCCTTGTCATTCTCTGATCTCATTCTATTTCAGTAAGTGGATTGTCTTCTGGGCCAAAGCAGAAGCTCACGTGGAAATGCTCAATTGTCTTATCCTTCAGCATATTTGTTTTCTAATTTACATTTCTCCATCGAGTTTATGTCTTTAAATGTCACACTCTGATGACTTTCAATCTGAGGGATAAAGCTTCTCAGCTTTCACAAAGCAAACAACCTTGTCTGCCCATCAAAGACGAAGTATCAGAGAGAAATGTGACTGTTTGTGGAGCCATTTCAACTGGTTCAGGGAGTTTGCTCTCACCTATTCACTTAGTGCCATTAAACCTGACAGCTTCCAGCCTTCAAATGATTCCTGTGGCGTTAAAAGTCTATGTGCATTTCATGTCATTCAGCTAGGTTACAATGCTTGCTCTGCTCTTTCCTCACCAGAGAGATCCTGTGCAGCTCCCTGTCAATGGTAACTGTACATTTTTTCAACCTATTCTTTCACTGAGCTACTGGATGCATTTCTGAACCATTTGTTGCCATTTAAAAAAATTATAGTGACATTTAGCTGTTTCCTCTTGGGTTTTATAATATAGCACATTACTACTATACGATGCTAAAGCGTGAAGATACACAGCTGGAAATGCATAATTACAGAACACCAATGATTTACTAAGTGACTTTTGAGTGTGTGTTTTCTTTAGGAAGAGCTATGCAAAGCATTGTTATAATAATTGGGAAGCAATGACAGCCCTTAGAGACCTAAAAGAACAAATAAATTATGTTGAGGAAGAACTACAGAACTTTCAAGCCCAACGACCTTAAAGATCCACCTAAAACATGCAAGTTTAGAGGGGAGTCAACTGAAGTCTAGTAAATGGATGCTTAATGTTTGCCATGTAGTGAGAAAGGGCAGACCCAACACTGAAAATCAGGCATGCTTTCTACCACACAACATATATATGTATAAACAAGTGTGAAATTCAACAATAAAAAGAGTTGTAAAGTTCAGCTAATTCTTATTCTCTACTGCATTTGACATCCATTGAAACAATTTTGCCATAGTTTAATTTTTCTCACTTATTAGTCAACCTCAATTTTCTTTAACAAGTGATAGTAACTCACCTTAGAATGAAAAGCCAAGGTGACCTTCTCAGTACTAAATCCCTGAAAGCAAATGCCCTCTATAAATATCTTCTGTCACAACTTATTTAAAGAGGTTTGGACGTAACACAGGCCAAACTGTTCCAATGCAAATAATTTATGGAAATATGCCAAGGTGGAAAAACCTTAATATGGCCAAAAAAGAAAGGGAAAGTCGAAAAGAAAAAAAAAAAAGAGAAAAAGAAAAGAAAGAAGGTCAATGAGCAGTTGCAGAATGAACGAGGAGAAAAGGGGAAAAAATAAAATCCAAATAGTCTCACTGTGAAGAGGTAAAGGCAGACTATTCTGTGAAATAGAGGGTCACCCCAAGAATGACAGAGCCCTATTGCAGGTATCTTTCGGGGACAACCCTGAAGCACATTTGCGGAATGATATACAACCCACTGATATCACTAGAATCACAAACAGATTTTACTACCATTGGAAATGAACGTGAAATTTATAAGAAAAAATAGCCAAACCAAGGAAACTTTCTTTTCCATATGTAAGCAAAGCCTCCACGTGCTAATAAAACCTGGGTTTATTTCCAAGGGTACTTTTATTTAATATGTTGACAATGGGCTACTTTGTTGAAAAACATTTCAATGAAACATTTCCTTTTGAATGCTGAAATGACACTGAATAATTTGGGAGAAAATAAAATGGACCAGTGCATAAATGATCAAGACATCTGTTATTAAGCCTGAAATGTTAGCAATGAATCCCAGATGAACTGAGAAGACTAGGCACAAGAATAATTATGGATACTTTTACATTTGGTAGACAGTCCCGAAGAGATGTGCTAACATCAAAGAGGCGTTAAACAGTAGCATGAAGTAAAGTGGGAAAAGCAAAGGGAAATCACATTATGTGAGAAAGATTTGAAGGATCAGGACTTTAATCAGAAATTAAAATATCAAAGAGGTTGACTTACAAAAAGCTAACACTTGAAAAATAAAACATCTATTTGATAAATTCTTTGGGACACATTGTAGGCAACCTTTTGGTTTTGCTTTGAATTTAATGACTGAATTGAGCCTGTAAACCAATTATTTTGGCATCGTATAAACAGAGCCATTCTCTTTCCTTTTCTTTTATTTTCCTTTAGTCATCTAGGTAAACAAAAATTAATTAATCATAATCTTTGGTTCATAGTGCATTATCATTGTTGTGTGAATAGTCCACTTTTTTTGTCCATTTATTCATTTACATTTATTATTTTTTTTAATTTTGAGCAAGAGCTCAAAGGGAGAGAGGGAGAGAGAATGCCAAGAAGGCTTCATGCTGTCAGTGCAGAGCCTGATGCAGGGCTCAGACTCACAAACTGAGATCATGTCCTGAGCCAAGATCAAGAGTCAGATGCTTAACTGACTGAGCCCTCCAGGCACCCCTTAAAATTATTTATTTTAAAAACCTGTGATAAAGATGCAAAGTTTACATCTTATCATTTTAACAATTTTTTAACGTCTAGTTCACTGGCATTAAGCACATTGCCATTTTTGTACAACCATCACCACAGTCCATCCACTAAAGGTTTGTCATCTTACAAAACCAAAACCTTACACCGCTAAGAATTAGTCCTCCCACCAGTTCTTGCCAAACACCATTCTACCTTCTGTTTCTGTGAATTTAACTCGTCGAAGTACCTCATGTGAGTGGGATCATACAGCGTTTGTCTTCATGATTAGCTTATTTCACTTAACATAATGTTGTCAAGTGTCATCCATGTTGTGACATTGTGTCAGAATTTCCTTCCTTTTTAAGGTTGAATAATAGGCATTATATGTGTGTGCCACGTGTTGTTTATCCAGTCATCCATTGCTGGACCCTTGGATGGCTTCCATCTTTTGATTATTATGATCAAGTCTGCTATGAACATGTGTGCACTTTTCCTGTCCCTGCTTTTGGATATATACCTAGCAGTGAGATTCATGTCTGTGGTAATCCTATTTTTAATTTTTTGAGGAATCTACATACTGTTTTCCATAGCAGCTTGACCATGTTACATTCCCGCCAGCAGTGCACAAGGATCTCATTTCCACCTCATCCTCACAGACACCGAATTTTTGCTTTTTTGATAGTGGCCATGGTAATGGGTGTGAAGTGTCTCATCACCACTTATTTATTTACTTTTAATACTTATAAGAAACATCCCCAAATCTGTCACTTAATCAGGACTAACATATTATAGCTGTGCACATGCTCCTCTCTCATTTCCTCCTCTGTCTCTCCCTAATGGCAATCTGAGGTAATTGCTTAGTATTTCTTATTGTTTATAAATATGTATGTAGTTTATGACTAAATTTCTCTACTTTCACTTCAACCATGACTGTCAATCCTGAAGAAAAAGAGAATTTAACAGGTATGTCTCTCTCTAAGTAGGAACAAAAATAACCATGGCCACATAGCCACTAAGAAGCCAGTCACACCTATTCACTTCTTGTGGTTACAATAAGTTGATGAACATTTTTATATTAATTAGTTAATTGAATTGAAACAATTCAATTTAATGAATAGTGGCTAACTAGACCAGGCACTCCAGGATGTTCAAAGATGAGTATAAACGGTCCCTCCATCAATACTGCACTCAGTATCTAGTCATTTGTTTATCTACTTCGTAAGTATGTGTTCAAAGTTGTGAGATACACAAAGAAGTTTAATAGACATTACCCCCTTCACAACCTTGCAGGATTGTATGATCTGTATTCTTAGTCTGATGTCTTCAGGTTTTCATTAAACCTCTTTCCCTTTTCTTTAGAGTACATACCTAAAATATATTTCCTAGATCCTTTTGTAGTTACCCCTGGCCGTGTGCATGGGTTCTGATTAATGGATTTTTGGAAGGAAATGATGCACACCCCCTCTGAGGCTAGAAACCTCATGCAAACTTCCACTCACTCTTTACCCCTGTCTGCTAGTCAAGGACACCAAAGCCCTAGGGGATAGTGGAAACAGAAGTTGGAAAGAGCCTCTGTCCCTGAATCACTTTATACATGTCTGCCTGCTGAACGGTCATGCGGAAGAGCTCTTGAGCAATCAGCAAACTTTCACAGCATTAAACCACATGGAATTATCTAGGGCTAATCTGTTACCAGGGATAGCATTTACTATATGTAATATTCCTCTTACTCCTCAAAGGCTCTAGATCCAAGCAATTATGAAAACCAGGATTTGAACCTTAGGTTTTCAGAACCTCAGGTTCTGTCATTTTATTAATTTACTCATTCAACAGACATTATTGTGCACAATTTTCTTTTAGTGTGAGTGTAATAGCAGGAAGGCAAAGGGACAGATCATTGTTTTCATGGACACTATTTTCTAGAGTGGAAAGAAAAGATAATAAATGGGTAAGCACATTAATATATAATATAGAGATGATAAGTGTTAGGAAAGTGCTTGGTGAGAGGCTAAGTGACTTGGGGAGATATTTAGATAAAAAATAAGCATTATACATAATGAATTGAATATTTCAGGGAAATAATGGGGGCACCGAGATGGCTCAATTAAGCACCCGACTCTTGATTTTGGCTCAGGGCATGATCTCGTGGTTTGTGAGTTAAGGGCCTGATGTCAGGCTCCACACTGAAAGCGTGGAGCCTGCTTAGGATTCTCTTTCTGCCCCTCTCCAACTTGCTCATGCATGCACGTGTGCTCTCTCTCTCTCTCTCAAAATAAATAATAAATAAACTTTATTCTCTCTCAAAATAAATAAATAAACTTTAAAATAAATAAATATTTCAGAGACATATCAAAAAGCTGAATATCATCAAGACTAGAAAATGCATCTAAATTGTTTTCATTAAATATGAATCTATTTAAAATGTATTAACAGTTATGAGTCTCTTTTTCAGCATAGACAAAAAGAATAACAATATCTAACTTATGGTGGTGAAATTTTGGAAGAGTGCAATTAATGAAATAAATGCCTGTCATTTGGTGGATATCAAAGAATGATAACTGATTAAGTAGAGAATTTTCTCAAGTATGTTATTCATAAACTTGAATTGTTAGTACTAGGTAAGAAGAAGGAAATGTCCAAGTCAGCAGAGGAATAATTCCTAAATGGCTGATCCAGAAAAAAACCTTAGAATTTAGAGGAGGAAAGCTGCAGAAAAAGATGGCATTGGGCTTGGTTTTAAAGGATGAAAAAGATTGGTTAGGAAGAACTAAGGAGAGAGGAACAAATTGTGTTAATGAAATGCAATGAGGAGAAAAGAGAGGTGTAAACAGAGAGAGTGAGAAAACCAGCTGGACGAAGTAAAAACTAGTCAAGGTGCAGTGAAAGCTCAAGTTTTAAATATAGGCTTGATCCATAAAGCATAGGGCTTTGAATGCCGAGGTAAGGCATCTTGTAAACACAATTCAGCAGTAGGAAGATCACACCAAAATTGATGAATTGATTCTAGAAAACTTCTTTCAGCCATCTGACAGTTCTGTCAGCATAATGCTAATCACTGACATTCTTTCAGCCACTGGTACAGTTTATAAAATTAAACAACACATGTTTCATAGGGATCTTTAAGAAGTACCTGTCAAAGTGCCCTGCCCACAGTCTATATTTAATACATATTGTTCATTACAGATTTATCTAATCACTTCATACACATGCCCGTTATCAAAAGATTAAATTTCTTTTTTATAGATTAGTATAGACTAATGTTTCTCTCATTGTCCCAAATGAGAAGATACGAGAAGTGGGAAATTTCACAATACTGAAGAAATTAGCTCTGGTAAAGAAATATATTTAAGTTGACTCACTTTAATTAACGTTACATTCTCATCTCTACTGTAACTGAGTAGAATTTAAAGAGCCTTTATTTTCCACTAGCATTAAAAATGAAAATATGCTTAAGAACAGAAAGAAAAGAGCAAAGGAATAAACAAAAGATGTTCAACATTATCCACATCTTCAGACAAAATAACTTCCAATTTCAAAGCTTTTATATAGACTCTAGCTACATGTGCTCAATAATAAAATAAAACTCCTGGGCGTCCCTGTGGCTCCGTTGGTTGAGCGTCCGACTCTTGATTTCAGCTCCGGTCATGATCTTGCAGTTGCAAAACTGAGCTCTGAGTCGGGCTCTGCGCTAAGTGTGGTGACTGCTTAAGATTCTCTCTCTCCCTCTCCTTCTGCCCTTCCCCTTGCATACATGCACACCCTCTTTGTCTCTCAAAATAATAATAATAATAATAATAATAATAATAATAATAATAAAATAAAAAACAAAACAAAAACCAAAAAAGGCTCTAGTCCTTGCAACAATATAAAGGCTGGCTAGTACCTCTCTGCTTTATTCTACCATACAAGTGGGCAACCATGACAGGGAGAAAGATTTTGACCACAGCTGTAATTCCTTTAAGGGACATTGGTTAGTTGTACTTCAGCCAGGCTCCATTGAGATTTTTGAGGATGGTCCTAAATGGGGGCCAGAATGGTATACTCATTATCATATCTGTAATTATTGGTTTCCTTTTCTTCCTGTCCCTTGACAATAGAATACGACAAAAGACATATGGGAAGGGAAAAAAGGCCCTTAAAAAGCTGCACAACAGAGGATTCTGAGACGATGGCAGAGTAGGTAGCACCAAGATCCATCTTCCTACTCAACAATGACACTGGTAGAATGTGTCTGAGTTACCCTTTTAGAGCTCTGGACTCCACTGAAGGTTTGCTGCTTCCCGGGGAAGCCTTTGATAGTACATTGCAATTATTTTTGGTCCACTTTAGCTCTTCCTGCTACAGCAGTTACCTGTCCACCACCCACAGCCAGATGACAGGCAGCTGTGCATGTGTTCTGGGACCAGCTTATATACAGCTTGTAGGTGCCAGAGTGGCTGTCACAGATCCTGTCCAACAAATATTGGGGGTCTGTATTCTGATCTCTGATCTCTGATCTCTGATGGCTGCTTCAGGTCATAGAAAGGGAGACACAGAGACTGACAGCCATTGTTGTTGCACCCCCCTCCCATTGTTACAATACCTTCGTCCTCTGGCTGAAGTGACTTTCAGAGGACTTCCAGAACCTTCCTTCTTGCTTCAGTTTTCTCTTTTTTGCACTGTGGGAGTCAAATATTCAAAAGCAACTGCATGTACAAGGGAAATTAGAAAGTCATCATGCATGTCTAAGGAAAGGCACAGTCTTGGAAAGATCTGAAAAGAACTTAAGTTTATACCTCCGGCTGATCCTCAGCACAGAGATATAGCACCAAAACTAAAACAAACGAACAGAAAAACAGAAAACTCTGGGGAAGGAGGAAAATCCGATTTTCAGAGTTACTATAGTAATTTTAGATTTCTGGTTTTTAACAACAAAAAGTCACAAGGCATACAAACAACTGGGGAAGTATGGCCATTCAAAAGAATTTAAAAAATGTTCCTAAGAGAGAAATGATCCCTGAGAAAGACTTGATGGCATATCTACGAGACAAAAAGTTTAAAAGTGTCTTAAAGTTGCTCACAAAATTAAAGGAAAATGTGGAGAAAGTCAAAAAGAAAACTATGTATGACAAAATGGAATATCACTAGAGATAGAAAAAAATTTTTTTAAGTTTATTTATTTTTCAGAGAGAGAGAGAAAGAGAACACAAGCAGAGGATGGACAGAGAGAAGGAGAGACAGAATCGCAAGTAGTCTCTGCGCCATCAGCACAGAGCCTGATGTGGGGCTTGAACTCACAAACCGTGAGATCATGACCTGAGCTGAAATCAAGAGTCAGATGCTCAACCAACTGCATCACCCAGGTGCCCCTAGAGATAGAAAAATTTTAAAACAAATAGAAAAACCAAAAACAAATTTTGTAGCTTAAAATGATTCCGAGTAAATAATCAAAAGAGAGATAAGTACAATGGAATACTTTTAACTTAAAAAGTGAGGAAACTCTGGGGTGCCTGGGTAGCTCAGTCAGTTGAGTGTCCAACTTCGGCTCAGGTCATGATCTTGCAGTTCCTGAGTTCAAGCCCCGCGTCCGGCTCTGTGCTAATAGCTTGGAGCCTGCTTCGGATTCTGTGTCTCCCTCTCTTTACCTCTTCCCTGCTCATGCTCTGTCACTTTCTGTCTCTCAAAGATGAATAAATAATTTTTTTTAAAAAGTGAGGAATTTCTGAGATATGCTAAAACATGGATGAACCTTGAGGACACTATGGTAAGTGAAATAAGCCAATCACAGGAAGACAAATAGTGTATGATTCCATTTATATGAGGTACTGAGAGTAGTCAAAATCATAGAGACATAAAATAGAATGTTGATTGCCAGGAGCTGAGGGGAGGGGGAAGGGGGGCTATTGTTTAATTGGTACAGAGTTTCAGTGGTGTAAGATGAAAATAGTGGTTGAAATTGATGGTGTCGATGGCTATGTAAATATGAATACAGTTAATACCACTGAACTGTACACTTAAATATTGTTAAAATGGTAAATCTTAGGTCTATTTACCACCATAAAAAAATTGGAAAAAAATGCTGCATGTTTTCAAGATCTCAAGTCTGTGAGCACTCACTTAATTTGCATATCAATTCATTTTGAATGGGTAATGGGAACAGAAATACTGATTTAATTAGAAGATTGCTTTTACTTATTTTTATTTTTTAATTTGTTTAAGTTTATCCATGTATTTTGAGAGAGAGCATGAGCGGGAGAAGGGCAGAGAGAGAGAGGGAGAGAATCCCAAGCAGACGCTGTGCTGTCAGCACAGAGCCGGATGTGGGGCTTGATGCCACGAAACCATGAGATCATGACCTGAGCTGAAATCAATAGTCAGATGCTTAACCAAATGAGCCACCCAGGCACTCCGGAAGATTGTTGTTAGATTATAAAAATATGTTTTTAATTTTTTTTTAATTTACACCCAAATTAGATAGCATATAGTGCCACAATGATTTCAAGAGTAAATTCCTTAATGCCCCTTACCCATTTAGCCCATCCCCCCTCCCACAACCCCTCCAGCAACCCTCAGTTTGTTCTCTATAATTAAGAGTCTCTTATGTTTTGTCCCCCTCCCTGTTTCTATATTATTTTTGCTTCCTTTCCCTTATGTTCATCTGTTCTGTGTCTTAATGTCCTCATATGAGTGAAGTCATACGATATTTGTCTTTCTCTGACTGACTAATTTCACTTAACATAATACCCTCCGGTTCCATCCACGTAGTTGCAAATGGCAAGATTTCTTTCTTTTGGATTGCTGAGTAATACTCCATTGTGTGTGTATATATATATATGTGTGTATATATATATATATATATATATATATACACACATATATATATTTATATTTATATATATTTGGTATATATTGTATCTATAGTATCTATATATATAAATATATATATTGTATAACATATAAGTATATATTATATATTATATAATATATAAGTATATATTATATAATATATATAATACATAATGTATGTATATAATATATAAAATATGCATACCACAATTTCTTTTTCCATTCATCCATTGATGGACATTTAGGTTGCTTCCTTACCCTGGCTGTTGTAAATAATGCTGCAATGAACATGGGGATATATACATCTTTTTGAATTCGTGTTTTCATTTTCTTTGGGTAAATATCCAGAAGTGGAATTGCCGGATCATATGGTAGTTCTATTGTTTTTAATATTTTGAGGAACCTCCATACTTTTGGTGGTTGCACCAATTGGTTGCAAATTGGTTGCACCAATTTACATCCCCACCAATAGTGCTCAAGGGTTTCCTTTTCTCCACAACCTCATAAACATTTGTTATTTCTTGTCTTTCTGAAAATAGCCATTCTAGAGGTGCCTGGGTAGTTCAGACAGTTAAGCATCCAACTCTTGGTTTTGACTCAGGTCATGATCTCGTGCTTTCATGAGTTTGAGATCCACATCAGGCTCTGTGCTGCCAGCACAGATTCTTGGGATTCTCTCTCTCCTCTCTCTCTGTCTGTCCCCCACTCCCACTGTCTCTGTCTCTCTCAAAATAAATAAATAAACATAAAAAAATAAAGTCTATAAAAAAGAAAATAGCCACTTAACAGGTGAGAAATGATGTCTCATTATGGTTTTGACTTGCATTGCCCTGATAAGTAATGACATTGACCATCTTTTTATGTACCTGTTGGCCATCTGTATATCATTTTTCAAATCTAGGCTTCCTCAAAATTTGTTCCTGAGAACACTATTTCCTTGAGATGCCAATCAGTGCTGTAAGGAAAAGAGACCTAAGTGTTAAATACATTTGAAAAATAATGAATTAAACAAAGGATAACAGGGTTCTTTTTGTACAAGTTCTCACTGTGCTTTTATTATGCTGATATAAATGGAGAATCCATAAGAGGATGTGTAGAATGCAGAAAATGTTCTAAATATGTTTGCCTTTCTTGACCATAGAGTGTCGTAATTAGTACTTCATTGGATACAATTTTGGAAATATTATTTCAAGCAGTTGTTATCAGAGTATATATAGAGTTTACACATTGCTTTGATATGTGTCCATAATAAATGTTCTAACAGTGAAATTCAAGTCCATAAAATATTAAATACTGTGCTAGATTCTGGAATAATTATAAAAACTTGAGTCTTTCCTAAAAGTTACTAACAATTTATTTGGAAGTGTATATTGAAGTAAACAGGGCATTTCAATAAAATGTGAAAAGTACTATAATAAGGGACAAGAAGATTTATGACAATTACAAGAAGAGTCTCTAACACAGCATAGGAGACTTTGGAAAGGAAGTGATATCTAAACTAAGATCTGAGGGCTGAAAAGGAGTGGTTTGGGGGAAAGGGGATAAGAACAGTGGGTTCACTACATAGAAGGGGCAGGATAAGCAAAGACATGGGCAAGATATGCTTGACCACTGTTCAGTTTAATGTGCCTAATACACTTAACCACTGAACTAAAGTCAAAGATGTTTGATCAGCTTTTTACTATTGCAATTTTTGTATATTATATAGAAAGATGAAATGAACATATTTACCTGTATGAATTTTGTTACATTTTGGATTATTTTAGGGTGTATTTATGCAGATAGGACACTGGGTGAAAATGCACAAGCATTTTCGTGGCCCCTGACATATACTGCCAAATTGATTTTCAAAAGAGCCATATGAATTGGAAAAGTCACTAATGGTATTTGTGAACATGAGTTTGAATCTCCACCAGGACTACTATATTTACCAAACCCTTTGCCTCTAACACTAATTAATACCTCGTGGGAATATTTAGTGTTCTCAGGATCACATTTTTATGAAGACTAGATTTTTTAAAATCATATTAAAAAACAATAGAAAAGTATGTGCAAAATTAAAATAAATGTAGCCCTAGGCTCATGCAATTATGGATTTAGTTTTTCCCCTTTATACCAAAGTGTCTATATACTCTATAATATATATATGTATATATGTATATGTATATGTATGTATATGTATATATATATGTGTATATGTACATGTATATATGTATGTATATATGTATATGCATATATATATATTATCTACCAAATTTTTGTAGTCTAAAATCAATTTTCTTTTTTTGTTTTTTTATTTTTTTTTTCAACGTTTATTTATTTTTGGGACAGAGAGAGACAGAGCATGAACGGGGGAGGGGCAGAGAGAGGGAGACACAGAATCGGAAACAGGCTCCAGGCTCCGAGCCATCAGCCCAGAGCCTGACGCGGGGCTCGAACTCACCCACCGCGAGATAGTGACCTGGCTGAAGTCGGACGCTTAACCGACTGCGCCACCCAGGCGCCCCTTTGTTTTTTATTTTATATTAAATAGAATTTATTGTCAAATTAGCTTTCATACAACACCCATTACTCATCCCAACAGGTCCCCTCCTCAACTGCCATCACCCACTTTCCCCTCTCTCCCCCCACCATCAACCCTCATTTTGTTCTCAGTATTTAAGAACCTCTTATGGTTTGCCTCCCTCCCTCTCTGTAACTTTTTTTTCCTTCCCCTCCCCCATGGTCTTCTGTTAAGTTTCTCAGGATCCACATATGAGTGAAAACATAAGGTATCTGTCTTTCTCTTCCTGACTTATTTCACTTAGCGTAACACTCTCCAGTTCCATCCATGTTGCTACAAATGGCCAGATTTCATTCTTTCTCATTGCCACGTAGTACTCCATTGTGTATATAAACCACATTTTCTTTATCCATTCATCAGTTGATGGACATTTAGGCTCTTTCCATAATTTGGCTCTTGTTGAAAGTGCTGCTATAAACATTGGGGTACAAGTGCCCCTATGCATCAGCACTCCTGTATGCCTTGGGTAAATTCCTAGCAGTGCTACTGCTGGGTCATAGGGTAGATCTATTTTTAATTTTTTGAGGAACCTCCACACTGTTTTCCAGAGTGGCTGCACCAGTTTTCATTCCCACCAACAGTGCAAGAGGGTTCCCATTTCTCCACATCCTCGCCAGCATCTATAGTCTCCTGATTTGTTCATTTTAGCCACTCTGACCGGCATGAGGTGGTATCTCAGTATGGTTTCGATTTGTATTTCCTTGATGAGGAGTGACATTGAGCATCTTTTCATGTACCTGTTGGCCATCTAGATGTCTTCTTTAGAAAAGTGTCTATTCATGTCTTCTGCCCATTTCTTCACTGGATTATTTCTTTTCCAGGTGTGGAGTTAGGTGAGTTCTTTATAGATTTTTGGATACTAGCCCTTTATCCAATATGTCATTTGCAAATATCTTTTCCCATTCCGTTGGTTGCCTTTTAGTTTTGTTGACTGTTTCCTTTGCACTGAAGAAGTGTTTTATCTTGATGCGGTCCCAATAGTTCATTTTTGCTTTTAATTCCCTTGCCTTTGGAGATGTGTCGAGTAAGAAGTCTCTGTGGCTGAGGTCAGAGAGGTTTTTTTCTGCTTTCTCCTCTAGGGTTTTGATGGTTTCCTGTTTCACATTTGGGTTCTTCATCCATTTTGAGTTTATTTTTGTGAATGGTATAAGAAAGTGGTCTAGTTTCATTCTTCTGCATGTTGCTGTCCAGTTCTCCTAGCACCATTTGTTAAAGAGACTGTCTTTTTTCCATTGGATATTCTTTCCTGCTTTGTCAAAGATTAGTTAGCTTTCATCCCCCTCTCAAAACAAATCTCTCGGGACAACTGGGTGGCTCAATTGGTTAAGTGTCCAACTTCAGCTCAGGTCACGATTTCCATTTCATGGGTTCGAGCCCCATGTGGGGCTCCATGCTGACAGCTTGGAGCCTGGAGCCTGCTTTGGATTCTGTGTCTCCCTATCTCTCTGCCCCTCCCCCACTTGTGCTCTGTCTCTCTCTATCGAAAATAAATAAACGTAAAAAAATATTCAAAAGAAATCTCTCCATGTAGATATATATATAGACTATTTGTATCTATAGATAGTGTTATATTATGTATTATACAAAACATATATTATCATATCTAATGCAGTTTTACATATAATAATGTCACAATATTAAATGATTCACAATATTTACTCTACATATTATATACTTCGAGACTTTGAGGAAAAAGAAAGTTTATTTATTTTTAATGTAAATGTCTACAAATGGGCAGCCTGGGACTGGTATGTTGCTCTTCTCCTTGAGATCCTTAGAGCGCCAGGCTCTCCTCTTCTCACCACTCTACCATCCCTAGGCGGGTGGGTGGAAGGGACAGAAGGGTGGAGGAAAGGGTACTTAGCAGCTATGTCTTATGAAAGGAAGATTGCTGGAAGCCGTTGCACACTTCTGTCCTCTCATTGGCCCGTGTCCATACTCCACTGCAGGGTACAGAAGCATTGAGAGAGTGGGCAGGCTAAACTGGGGAGTCCATGTATCCAATGAACATTTCTTTCCTATGCTATGAAAGGCACAGCACATGAGTATAGACGGAAAACTAGTATATCTGCTGTACTACTACTAATGCTTCCCTATAGTTACCAATCAGTTTCTGTCTTAGTTAATCCTCGCAATGACATTGTGAGGTATTATTTGCACTTGGAAAACAAGGAAATTAAAATGCAGATACTAAATTCTTCCAAGATCATTCAGCTGGAATAGGGGGGAGAAATGCACTATTTGTCAGGAGAAGGTTTTGATCTGTGTTGTCATTTATTAGCTATGTGATTTGGGGTGAGTCATAACTTCTGTGAACTATAGCTCACTCATCTGGAAAAGATAGTAAAAAATCCTACCTAGACGTTCTGTGCTGAACATTATAAGACTGTCTTGTGTCTAATGGTACTGAAAAATTGGAGGTGATGACAGTCACAGTCATGGTGGTAATGGTGGTAGATGCAGAAATAAGGGACAAACTCTAGATTCAGACCTGGGTCTTTCTATTTTCTTCCCTACATTATACTGCCTTTCAGAGCCACTCACTGACCTTACAGTAATTTAAAAAAATTCTTTTCTTATATAACTGAGGCCAAAAAACAGGGAGATTAAGAACTTCTGCTTCAGTGATGGCAAAACAGCCTATTAATTCTATCAATAGTCTGATCAATAGACATAATTGACCACTGTTTAATAAACCGCAGTTTAATAAAAAGTCCGTCGATTTTACATTAAGATCCCTGATCCAGTGATCTACGTGAAATAACTTACTGCTTTACTGACTTCTCATTTTGCCCCACTGCCATTGCAGCTTTTAGATACAGCTTACATATTTCAACTACAGTAGTACAATAGTAGAGTTAAATGAGAACCTAAATCTCTAGTCTTCTTGTTATCTTTGTTGCCACTACACCCTTTTGCTGAACATTCAGCCTAAGTTGATTGTTTTTTTTTTTTTTAACCTGGATTGTTTTTGTTTTTTTTTTTTTTTTTTAACATGAAGATTTCTGGGCACCACTTAAGCCCTGTTAAATTAGAATCTATCTGATGGACCCTTACCATCTGTCTATTAAATAATTTCCCCATGTTAATCTAACACAATCTAGTCTAATGAAGATGTATTTCATCTTCAACCCTCCCTGCGTTTGTGTCTACTTTCCTAGCTATTCATGATAAACATACCAGGATTAGAACAATAATCAGTGGTCATCTTATCTGAAGAGCTTTGCAAAGCTCTCTGCCTCAACTAAATTTTGAAAAATACCAAAACAAATAGAGAAATCAAAGCTGGACAGAATTCTTTCTTAAGGCTCTCTCCATTCACTGACAGACAAAAGCCTGATCACCACCAGGCTGTGTGAATCATAGGATCAGACTAGAAAAGACGGGAAATCTAGAGCCTCTAAAACAGCAAGAGGGCAATTTCAGACTTCGCCAGCATTCTACTCAAGCTATGAGCGGTACTTACTGGGCAAAGCTCAGCATTCCCTTCCTGCTGAACAGAGAATTGACTTTCAAACACATTCTGCTGAGTCATTTTGTAACAGCATATTTAACTGAATTGAGTTGCCTGATTTAGCAAGTACCTTCACTTCTGAGTCAAGGCTGTAGCTTCTAATCAGGACAGCACTGATCTGATAGCACTGACCACAATGACCACCTTATACCTTCACCAGCATCTTAAGTCTGGTCCATAAACTGTCTTAGCATATCATGGTAACTAGATTAAGAGCTCTCTGAAGGCAGAGACCATGACCTTAATTAATTAATTAATTAATTTATTTATTTATGTATTTTTATTGTGGTAAAATATACATAACAACATTTTAATCATTTTTAAATGTACAGTGGCATTAAATGCAGTCACATGCCATACATACGTCTATGTCTACATCTATATTTCTATATTTCTCTCTCTTTCTCTCTCTCTATTTCTCTTTCTCTATCATCTGTTTATCTCTCTACAGACAGTGCTATATATAACTGCAGGAACAAAAATAAAAATGTATCTTTCAGTTTCCTGAATAGACACACTAAAATTTCCCTGCTTTTTGACGAGCCAGTATATTTTTTCTTATAACTCATACATAATTGAAAACAACAAACAGCTTACTGTCATAAAGAACTTTTATGTGATAGTAAAAGATCCTCTTGCACATGTTAGTGTTAGTCATAAACAGCATACTGAAGTCAAAAGTAAATGGCATGAGCAAGAAATTTCATTAGATTTTAAATTAGGACAAATAAAATTCCATCATGTTATGGCTGCTAATAAATTCAATTCAATTAAACACATATTCATCACATGTCTATTATGTGCCTGGCATTGTGCTAGGGAAAGAACACAAAGATCAGCAAACATTATCACAAACTCTAAAGTTCACAGTCTGATAGAGGAGAACATGAGCTCAATAATTACACTTCTGATTGTACAATTATATATTGAGATAAAAGATGTGAAGGATAGCAACATGCATCTATAAAAGTATACACTAATTTTTTTTTTTTTAATAGCTGACTTAGTCTGAGAAGTCAGAGATGACCACCCTTGAAGTTGGTATGGAGAAGTTTACAAAGCAAATGGGGTCTGGGAGATCAATACTGTGTGTTTCATAAACACACAGAAAATCCAGTGTATATAGAGAATTGAGAAGTCATGAGATATAAGGCTGTCAGCACTGTTGATCTTGCTTGTGTGATCTTTGTGAAATACTTAAAAATATTTGTATGATTTACTTTTCGCACTTGGAAAACATTGTATTGTTGTTGTTGTTTTTATTATCTCAAAGATCCCTTTCATTCAAAAACTATAGAATTCTAACATTCCACTGCATAATTTTTGAAGCCAGGGGTGCTGTCCATGGTGCTAAAAAGTAGCTGTGAGGGTGATGTGATCTTAGCTGAAGTTCCTAAACCTGACCATGCTTTGGAATCACCAAAAACACCACACTCAAGATATACTGAATTATGATCCTCAGGGTTAGGGTCTTCAAGTTTGTATTTTTATATATATCAGAATATGAGTTTGAGCAGTCGAAGTTAGACTCCAATTTAATATAATTTCACTATAAGTACTGAGCACTTGCTGAGAGTCAACTATTACTATATGTTGATGATATAAAAGCCCCAAGTAAGGACACTTTACAAGTTGTAGATGTAGTAATAGTGGTAGTAGTGGTCCTGCTCTTGGCATGAGTAGTAGCAGGAATAGTAATTTTAGTGAGTTTAATAATATTATAAAAATAATTTGGATATCTTATCGGACTCTAAGAACAAGGATATTAGATGGGCAGCTATTATATATCCTCATGTTTTAAATAGGCAAATTAAGATTGAATGACAAGCATATGGTAACAATATTCTAGTTCTATGAAGAATTAAAACTGGGAATTTAAAAAAAAATTTAATGAAAGTATACCCAAATCCAAAATAAAGTCCAAGGCACCAGGGGGCAAAATGCCATAGCAGAAAATCTCAGCATTAGGGCAAAAATCATAAACCAAACAAAAGTGAATAGATGCTGAATCAAGTTCTCGAGACTCATGCCTTAATTATACAGCAAATTAAACCATTAGCCTCAGGCATGGGCAAGTCCAGTTTGAGGGAGCACTGCGTCAGTGGGTTGCTACTCTACTGCCCTCAGCCATGGAATCTCATTTATCATCTCAGTTGTGTCTGCTAGTCCCTGAAGTACACTGGAGAAAGAAGAGAGAAATCTAGGGGACTGTATTTTCCTCAGAGCAAGGAGATATGTAAATGGCGTGAGTGCAAACTTCATGTTTTATTCATAATGGTTCAAGTGATAAAATTTTAAGGGAAGTGTCAAGTAAGGCAAATCAATGATTTTAAAGGTCTTGGGTACTTCTACTGTTGGTATAACTCCAGCTTTCCTGAGGAACAGCATTTAACCCTCCAAATTCCCCTTCAGTACAATGGAAAAGAAGAAAATAATTTTTTTTTCCTTACTAGGATGTTTAAGAGAATAATACAAATAATTGAAAACAACTTTTCAAGAATGATGTATTAATAAATACTTATGTCATGTATCCAACCAGTGGATACAGAGCTTCAGACCTCACATGAATATGAAGCCTAGAATTCAAGACAAAAGATGAGAAAGAGCAAGGTCAGGAAGCAAACTAGATGACCAAGACAGAGGAGGGCTACCTATCCTCTGTGATTGTGGCCAGCAAGACATCACATGCCCTGAATGAGATTAGGACATTTTTGTTGAGCATGGAAGTCTTCCCAGAACTTACTCATTCTACTGCATGATTCTGAATCATTTCACAAATGAGGGGGAAAAGGTCTCTTCCTGTATATCTTCCGGAAGCAGCAGGCCTTAAATATAGTAAATGGCAAATCTGTACAAATGCAGTTAAAACACTTGAAATTATACCAAAATGAAGAGATATTATAAAAACAATTGCAATCAGAAAAATGTTGTTATTCATGAAAATAGGAGAAAGGGAATACTTCTCAGTACTTTGAAGGGAAAGAAGGTTGAACATCAGAAGGCATTTTTCCATTCTTATTTGGCAGTAGGCATGCAGGTGAGAACTGCTCACTGGCTATCCCAACATAAAGGTAATTTCTCTTAAGAACATCTCACCATTGGAGCATAGGCTAAGAGTCCAGAGGAACTAGATTCAAACCTTCTTCCTCCCTGATTGTGCCTCCTCTTCAGCCTGATTCTGGTGGTTCACTCTGCAGTCATGCTTGAGAATCACCTCATGAGACTCCCCTTTTCCCCAGCCAGATGTCCAGTTCCTTCTGGGTCTAGTTTACATGACCCAAAAGACCCAAGGAATGAATTAGGAAGGCTAACCTCAGAGTCCCCTGCTATGTGACTCAGGATTGGTGTGAATGGCTTTCCACGTTGGTCAAAGGAAAGCCCCAAATCTGATCTCTTTCCAAAGCTTTTCACGATGAAGAGGCCCAAGATTCTTTCTGCCCTTGCTATGATCTTCACTAATCTAGTGCAAGTATATATAGCCTTTTGTTCTCCTCCTTCTATCACCATTTTACTCTTCCTCTTTTTTCAGTTAAAGCCTTAGGTCAAGCCTGCCAATTTTGGCTATTGAGTTGCTAAACTGTAAGGTAAAGAAATCTAAAGATTCTTTTTTCAATACTTTCACAGCTTTTAAGACTATTATTATCTTCCTGCAGATCATATTTTTGTATGTTAGACCCTCTCTTTCTTGTAGCATTCCTTCTGGATAACAAATTATAATCTCTACTCTGAATCCACAGACACACTCAAATAAGGGTCAGGTGCTCAGAAATATCAAAGGAATATTTACATTAATAATTTTCAAAATATTGCATTTGTAAGAATAGTCTCTGGAATATGTTCAACATTCAGTAAGTCACCCTCCTGTTGTTTTGAAAATTACAATCATCTATATTAAAAATAACACTTAATAGTAATGCCAACCTAGTAATAACCAACCAGTGAGTATAAATACCTTGAAACTGTGATATGTTTAGGTAAATTTTCTTACAAATTAATAAATAAGCTATCATAATTTTTCATTTTATTTAGACTGAAGCATCTAGAGCTTGCACTGCCTCATATGTACTAACAAAATCAGCCTTTGTGAACTCTGACGCTGGAGGCAGAAAGAAGAGAGGCCACAACAGCCTCCTGTGATCATGTCAGACTCTCTTAGGCATCACTCACTCTTATGACAATTGGCCTAAGGACCAGTCAAGAGCTACCATCTTCCATGGTCTGATGTGTCCTGCTGAATGACAGACAAAGTTTTGTACAACACAGGGATATTCTGGAGGCCATAATGAATCCAAAATTACCTTAGAGATAATTCCCCAAGTAACTAAAGCAAACTCTTGTAGACAGACCATGATTACTGAAAAAGAGGCTTGTGTTCTTAAAATATTTATTCCGTGGGGCCTCCTGCTTTCAGACAGCGTATGTTTTTGGTGCTTAATGAAAATAGAAGTCCTGTTGATGAAAAGAAATGATCTCATGAGGAAACTTTTCCTGTGCTGGTGTAAATCTGAGCTCTAAGCTCAAGATGACAGTGCACTTCTGTGACAGGCAGTCGCTGCCTGAATACCCAGTGGTGTTACAATAACAAGCTGGGCAGCAAATGCAGCTCCCCTGCCCTTCATGTGTCAGAATAGGTCAATGCAACTAAAAGTGGTTTTCCCAGTAGCCTGGATCAGCATTCGAAACCTAGTCGTCCAGCATGAAAAATGTCTCATTACAATGACACTTCCCATGGCAATCTAGTAGTCTCTATTTAGATTAATTGTGATTGTAGGAAAGGCTTCACCCAACTAGTGACCTGTATTTAAAAGAAAAAAAAGGCCCCATAAGGCTGTCTACATTCTTATTGCTTGTCTCACTTGTTCACTCACTCTTCAGCTTGTTTTGAGACATACCCAGTGGGTGATTATGAAGCAGACAATTCCAGAAAGCCCACCGTAGCTTTTGACGTACGTGAATGAAATGCTTTGTTCAGGACAATCTCTGTATCCCATTCTGACACTGTTTCATGATTCTTTCACTATACTTTTCTTACTTCAGGTCATCCGCCTGAGTAGAAATCAATTATGGATGGAAGAGAAATCAGAGACGATATGGAAATGCATTTTAAATCTTTGTCTTTATGAAAACAATGATAAATTATCCTCCCCAGCAGAGGGCAAGGAGAAGAGTGCCTGGTCTGACCACACCACTTTCCCAAATTAATTTTTATCCTTCACTTAAAAAATAAATCCTGATGTAAAGTGGAATTTACCTTGCCAATTAAATAGTAAGTTATCAAGAATAAGCAAGTCACCCTTATAAGACAAACTTGAAAATCTCCCTTCAGCGGCAGTGTGAAGTCTAAAGATGGGTCCTCACCAGTGGAAGTACAGACTATAGACAGTGAATGAGGTTTCTATCAGATGCCTACTTGAGAAGGAGGTACTCCATTTCCCCAATGGATATCTTCCGAGCAGAAATTTTCAAACTTTAGCTTGCATTAAAATCACCCAGAAGGCTCCTCAAATAGCAGATTCAGATTGCTGGATCCCACCTCTAGAGTTTCTGATTTAAGTCTGAGGGGACCTATGAGTTGACCATTTAATAACTATCAGCTGCTGCCGCTGCTGCTCTGGGCAGCACACTGGGAGAACTACAAAGCTAGAGCGACATTCTTGACCATGCTCACACCCTAAGTCTCTCTTCCTTAATAGAAGAGGGCTAACTAATCTTGGGGGGAAATTATGGAACAGGTTTAGACCCACTGTTTCTTCTTTTTCTTTGAGTTTATCAGGGCAGCTTCTGCTCTTCAGAGAAAGGCTTAGGATGCCCAAGGCAGAAAACAGAGAACTATCAAAGCATAGTTTTCAAAAGTTAAAGATATGAGTCTATTGCAAATACACAGCTAACATGTATCAGAGGTTTATTTAAGGCAATAATGAAGGAAATGGAAGATTAGTGAAGCTGGTTCAAAAGAGTATAGAGTGATGGAAGTATTTATAGTTAAGGAAACACAGAACCTTGAAATAAGATTGCAGTGTAGAAAACAGAAGTAGTTAATGTCCTATGGTGAAATAAAATTGTAACATTTGGGGTTATCTTCTCTACTGGTTAGAAAACTGTTACATCTCCTTTGAAGAAACATCATTTATAACATATAAATCCATAAAACAATATTTCATTTTACAGAATCTAGGTTATTATCCAAGGTAAACAATAAATCAAGCAAAACCACATTCATCTAGAGTAGGGGTTAGCAAACTATAGCCAATGGGCTAAATCCAACCTATTACCCGTTTTTGTAAATAAAGTTTACTAGAACACAGCCACCCTCATTCCTTTACGTGGGTTTGTGGCAGTTTGTCAGCTACAACAGCGACAATTAAATCATCCCTAGATAGTCTTATTACAATGCTTCAATAGGACACTTAAAGGCCATGCATTCTTTTGTCTTACTTCCCACTCTTGCATAGTGTTCTTAACAGAACAAATAAGTACTAAATGAGACATTAGAACAGTAGGAGTTCAGAAAAGAGAACTGCTGGATTTGTATGGTATCAACTTAGCCAAGCTAAAACTACATTTCCTAGCATTCCCTTCCTGGAGACCGAGATAGCCTTAATATTCCTCCCAGCTTTATTACACCATAACCAGACATTTTTCCTGATGCTAGGCTCCTGACCTCTCTTGTCTTAGAATATTTATTTTAGAAAACTTGTAATTGTAAATTCTTTCTCTGCCTTTTTGGGATGAAAATGTTTTGAAAAGCTTCTTGCCACTTTTGCAACCTAAAACTATCTTTCTCAAGGACCGGGGAGCTCTCCTTTTAAAGAGTAATCATCAGGGAAGGAGATCGCATGAAGCCCCAGACTTTGTGGGAGGGGAGGAGCCTAACTTCAGTGGGCGTCTTGCTCCAAGTTGTAAGAAGAAAAACCTCCTATTATGAAGATAAGAGAAAGTTTTCCTTTTGGTACAGCCAATTAGTAAACACGGATGCCCTGAGATCCTCCCAAACCAGCTCTTAAGAATTCCTGCCATTTGCTTCACTAGAGATGAGCTCAGACTTCTGATATGTCTCTCCCATTGTAATAGCCTTCCACAAAGTCTTCCTTGCCTGTTCAACATTGTCTGGTACAGTTTTTCTCTGACACTTGCATATTTCTTCATTAGCATGGATGATAGGGAACATTTTGCATGACATTTGGAAGGCAGAGTGAGTCAGAAGCCATATTTTTTTCACATTCAGTGCAGGGCAATAAATGCTGTTGTAGCTCACATACATTGGTCCCTGATCTGCTGGCTCATTCTATTGTGCGACAGCAGCTAGTCCTACAGCTGCTTTAGCTCTGTTGAATCTCCTTCGGTGTCAGTAAATCTGTGGTTAGTGTTTACAGCAACTGGGGCAGCAGCTAGGAAAGCAGACCCTCAAACCTCTGCCAGATGTCCTTATGCTCTCTGAATCCTGGGCACCAGCTTCTCTGGCTGGTTACTGGCATCATTGAAGTTAGAAACTTGGTTGGAGGTGGTGAGAAATGGATGTATGTGACAGCCTATCCTTATGGCTTTCAGTTTGTCCTTGCCACCCCACTTTATGTCTGTGGTTTATTATTTTACTGCCTTTCCTACTATCTTCAGGCCCCAAACTAGAAACAGAAGTAAAAGCTGTATGTAAACTGTTTCACCAAATCACAAAATTGCACAGTTTAAAGGCAACTGAGTCAAAATCAATAGTCAAAATGGTCTAATTGGCCAGTTGACAAGATGTCTCTAGAGCTGAAATAGATCTGTAGCATACCACAGTCTTGCTTGATTTGTATACACCAAAAAATTAGGCCTAGTGAACAGACGCCTGACTTAAATTATTGTAATTGAGGAATCATGCCCCTCAACAAGTTCTCAGACGTGAACTGGTTCACAGACCCAAAGCCCCTTAAATGTTACCCTTAGGAAAAACCTTATTCCATGATGAAAGTATATAATGTAAATCTTCTAGCCTTCTTTTAAAGAGGTGTTCAGCCTTTTACCGGGGTGACTGTGCATTGCAGAAGAGGAAATAATCAGAGGGATTACTAGACATTGGCTCTAAACTTAAACCAACTCCTGAAGACCAAAAATTTCACTGTGGTGCACCAGTTATAGTAGAGGTTAATGGAGGTCTGAAATAAATTGAGTTTCGGTCTCACAGTGAACCAGCGAGTCTCCAAACTCACCCTGTGGGTAATCTCCCAGATTCCAGAATGCATGACTATAATTGACATGCTCAGAACTAGTAAGAATTCCCACTTTGGTTTCCTAACCTACAGAGCGCAAGCTATTATGTTAGGGAAAGCCAAGTGGAAGCCACTGAACTGCCTAGATAGTAAACCAAAAACAATATTGCATTCCTAGAGGAATTTTAAACATTAGTACCGCCATTAAAGACTTGAAAGATGCAGGGATAGTGATTCCTGTCACATCCCATTTAACTTGCCTCTTTGGCCTCTGTGGAAGACAGATGGATCTTGGAGAATGACAGTGGGTTTCTACAAACTTAACCAGATGGTGACTCCAATTGCAGTTGCTCCTTCAAATGTGGTTTTGTTACTAGAGCAGATCGACATATCCCCTGGCATATGGTATAGGGCCATTGATCTGGCAAATTCTTTTTGCTCCATACCTGTTAGTAGACACAAAAAGAAGCAGTTTACTTTTGGCTCTCTGAAACAACAGTACATCCCCATTATCTTACGTGAGGGTTATATTAATTCTCCACGCTTATGTCATAATCTAACTTGCTGCAGGGACCTTGATTATTTCTTCATTCAGTGGGATATCATGATAGTTCATTTTACTTATAATATTTAGGTGATTGGGAAGGATGTGAAGATAGTAGCAACTACTCTAGGCATTATTTAGAAACATCTGTGCCGGTGTGTAGGAAACAAACTCCACAAAAATTCAGAGGATGGCCACCTAATGAAATTTCTAAGAATCCAAACAATGGCCCATGGCATGTCAAAATATCCCTTCCAAAATGAAGAACAAATTGCTGCATCTGACCCCTCCTACCACTAAAGAAAAAGTACTAATTGTATATCTTTGAATGCAAAAGATGCCTCATTTGGATAGGCTACTCTCACCCATTTACCTAGTAACTCAAAAAACTTTTAGTTTTGATGGAGGTCCAGAATAAGAGACCTTGTTGCAAGGACCTTGTTGCAAGGTCCTTGCATCCCATGCAGAATGCCAAGCAAGTTGTCCTATCATTTGGCGTATGTGATCTATAAGATACAACAGGGTTTGAAGTCTCTTTATCAGACAGGAAAGCTGTGTGGAACTTCTGGCAGTTCTTAGAAGTGATTCACAGAGAAGATATTTAGGATTTTGAGGCAAAATTACACCTTGTTTTTCAAATAATTATTCTTTTGAAAAACTCTTCTGGCTTGCTACAGAGCTTTGGTGGGAAACAAACACCTAACCATACGCCACCATATTACTATATGGCTTAAACTGTGCATCTGAGTGTTGTCTGAATGAATGAATGAATTCATTGATTCATACCCTTGAGAGAGACAGTAGCATTCATCATCAAACAGAAATAGTACATGTGAGATTGAGCTCGATTAGTTTCTGAAGACACAGTAAATTGCATAAGCAAATGGCCCAAATTTCCATGGCCCATTTTCCTATTACATCACTTCCTCCTTCTCAGCCTGCATCTCGTGGAGGGTTTCTTGAGGAAGAAAAAATGGTCCTGATTTACAGATGACTTTGCACTACTTGAAGGTATATGGCTACAACACTGCAGCCCCTCTCTGGGACATCCCAGAAGAATAGTGGTAAAGGAAAATCCACCCAGTGGTCAGAACTTCAAGCAATGTACCTAGCTGTTCCTTATGCCTAACAGGAGAGATGACCAGAAATATAGATCTACACTAATTCATAGGCAGCAGCTAATGACTTGGTTGGATGATCAAGGACTTGGAAGAAACACAATTGGTGAAAAAGATGTCTGGGGAAGAAATATGAGATAGATCTCTCTGAATGACACAGAGAGTGAAGATATGCTCAGAAGGTCAATGCTGACACTAGGCTCTGTTGCCACTCATGCTCATTGCCACTGATCTGGCTCATCATGTTGGTGAAGAGTAGCAGCCAGGCCCATAGCTTCTCTAGCTCCCCCTGGATCTCTTTGTGCTTCTCTAAACCCTGCCCAGGTGCATGTTACACCTGTGATGAAGGGGGGCAGCTCTTCTTCAGGTCACTCCATCAACCAAGTTACAGGCTTGGTGATAGTAAGAGACCTATGTGGGCTCATGCTTGCCCTTTTGGGCCCTATTGTCCTTGCTTCCACCACTTCATGTCTGTTTTTCCTTCTTCACTCTCTACTCTGTTGACTTTATTCTCAAGACAAGATGACGAACCAAAAGCTATGTATAAAATGTTTAACCAGCTCCATAATAGTGTAAGATCAATAGAAAATAATGAAACCATATTCTGTATCATCCCAGATTTTTTTTAAATCAAATCTCATTGAACACAAAATCAATAAAAATGAGCAGGAAATGTTGAAGAAAACCTAATAATAGGAGGCTGATTTTAAGTCAGAATTTGAAAGAAATATTTGCAAAGGTCAAGATGGAAGATCCCTAGATGATAGAAAACAAATACTATGTATTTTAAGGTAAATAGCCATGTGTTTTTCCATACTAGGGAAAAGGAATATGTCAGAAAGAGAAAAAAAATGTTTTGAGGTAGATGAGGGTATTAGAATACAAAAATCTATGAAACTCAAGCTGAGAATATTTTACCTCTTTTGGTGGGCATCAATGAGATGGGCTAGTGGCATAGCATTTTTATCATGAGGGCTGAAGTGGCCAAGAAATGAGAAGCTTGCTCCAGAAAGTCCTATTAGAAAGCCCAAGACAGAGGGAGGTTGGAATCTCTTCTTAGGAGCAAAGCCAGGGATGATTCACTAAAACATGGCATGCAGAAATGTGAGTCCAGAAGAAGGATAAGTCTCCATGATTAGAACCATTTTAATAGCCACCATTTACTTAGCCAGGTATAGTATACATTTTCTCATGAAACTTTATACAGTGGTTATTTTTGTTTCTTGTTGTGTGGATAAAGAAACTGACATCTACAGGTTAAATAACTTGCCCAAGTTTGCATACTTAAAATTTGAACATCTTACACTTAAACACAGTTCTCCCTGACTCCCAACTGTTTTGTTAAGAACTAGTAGGTATGCAGTCATGAGGCGCTTGATTCAATGCTAGGACAGTAAGCTACAAGCTGTGGACCACTATATTTCTTTTTTTTTTTTAACTTTTTTTAATGTTTATTTATTTTTGAGATCGAGAGAGACAGATTGCAAGGGAGGGGCAGAGAGAGGGAGACATAGAATCTGCAGCAGCCTTCAAGCTCCGAACTGGCAGCAAAGAGCCTGACACAGGGCTCGAACTCATGAACCAGTGAGATCATGACCTGATACAAAGTGATCCCTTAACCGACTGAGCCACCCAGGTGCCCCAGGACCACTACATTTCCTGTGCCTAAAGCCTGACACTGTTCTGATGTGTATGAAGTTATGGATGAAAATATAAATGGATAAGCTAAAAAAAAATTACAAAGGTAGATAAGTGTTAGCCAAGTAGGAATAAAAAAAAATGCAAATTTTGAGCACACACGAGTCCTGGGTGCTTATAGATACACACAGCTTGACAGAAGTCTGTCAAAACCTGAATAAAACCTACTCTCTTATTTATATAAATAATTTTCCAAATGGCATGAATTCCAATTTTCTATCTTTAATGAAATGGAGTTGAAAATTCTTTATATACATCAAGACAAAAAGAAAAAAGAAGAGAACTGTGGTTTTGAATGTCAAGCAGCTGCAGAAGGTGGCCTCAAAATATCAGCACCCATAAGCAGGCAGTGCAGGGTAGTACTTGGGAACATGGATCCTGGGAGCCAGACTGCAGGTGTTTGAGCTCTGGCTCTGCCTCATTTTAGCTGCAGCAAAGTGCTCGGTCTTCTGCAGATCCTTGCTCTCATCTGGAAAATGGGGCTAATAATCGCTATGAGGATTATTTATGTTTACATTAGCAAAAGGCTTAGACGAGTACTTGGCACATGGTAAAATCCATAGTAAAGTGTTTCATAATTAAGTTAAGTACTTGACACTGTTGAGAATTTACTACAGGCGTGGGTCAAGTCTGTGAGGCTGTTTTCAGTAATTCAGTCAAGTACTTTTCACATGAGACTGCTTCCGGTGATTCAATCAACAAGTATGTTTTGAATGCTTGACAGGTTCAAAGTAGTGTTCTCAGTCTAAGATTAAAGTGGCGAACAGAACTAACATTAAACATAACCTCACGGATATTTATTGTTCTAATCGTCTAACACCTTACTATTCTAATCTATCAGAGGATTCGCCATGTTTTGATAACATTTGTTACATGTGATTCACGTAATTATTTTTCCTACTTGTCTGTAAATTTCTCAAGAGCCTTGAAATGTATGCTTCTTTGAATTTAAGTTTCAAGAAAAGATAGATATTCAAGAAATGCCAGTTGAATTAAGAAGGAAAAGGTGGCTTAGGAGGGAGGGAGGAGCCAGTGAGGTGGGATGGGCAGCAGTACTAATCCTGGGTTTCAACTGCTTCAGCCCAAACCTCAGCTACTACTTAGTAGTTCTATGACATTGGGTAGGTTACTTAAGCTCCCCAAATCCCATGCTATCAGCTGTTAATGAGGATGATGATAATAGTACTGACTTTGACATGATTTTCTATGAGATTGAAAGAACTGATGATTTGAAACCATGTAGTATAATATATGGCATGTAATAATAATACCATTTAATTTATTACTGTTATAAACTAATGAGCAAAACAATCTTTAGAGAAAACATTCTCTAAAGATGATGCTATGAGTCAACGTGTGTAGAAAGTGTTAAAATCACTTGTGCATGTGCATGCATGCATGCATGTACACAAAATAGTATTTCTAAGGTTTCAAATTCCTATAATTTTTACTTGAGCAAATAAAAAATGATACCAAAAGATTCAGTCCATCTAACTTACTACATACCATTTTAATGTCATGTGAAGAAAAGGATTGCAGTGCTGGGTCCCTGCCATACTGTTATACAGACCAATTGCAGCAAAGTCAATGAATCAAATGCAATTTAGTCTGGCTCAACCAGATCCAGCTGGAGGCTGTTTCTGCACATGAAGCAGAAAAAAAACATTATAGACCATAATTTCTGCTCAGATCAGTCAGTCTCAGTCATCCTACTTGGCAGGCAATTGGTCTGACTAAAATGATTCTGCGTGAACGACTCCGTAATGGTGGATAAGGCACAACCTTTAGCCTGTAATAAAGTAGACTTGCTACATTCTTCTTCACTCGACAGAGGGTGATCATCAAGCATTTAGGCTGTAACATCACCTTCCATATGCCTACCTAAGAAACTGCGTTTGGATATGTAGAAAGTTACAAAACCGGATTATGGACTTTTGAACCTAGTGCCTTGACTGGATGAGTCTTGTAAGGGTCTTAGATAGAAATGAGTATATTTTGCAAGTGGGGATAATATTAACATTGAGGACCAGTGTGACCAGAGGACTGGCTGTGGAAGAATGTGAAAAGAGGAATAAACTCTATCCCTACATCTACATTCTTACATTATGACATTGCAGATTCTTCCGTCAGGAGGTAGAGTGTGTGTATCCACATCTTGAATCTGAGCCGGCTGTGTGGCTCACTCTATTGGGACTGTGACATGAGGAGAGCCTTTAAAATTTTTGTGTGCATTGGATCGTGCTATCTTGCTGTATTTGGAGCCCTAAAATCACCCAGAAGCTGGCCTGCTGGAGAATGAAAGGAAGAGAATTGAGGTATCCATTCAATGTTAAGCCAGCTCACAGCCAGGAAGCAGCAAGACTGTAAACGTGAATGAGGCCAACACTGCCAAGTGAAGGCAGATAGATGGGTGACGCCAGATGAGCGCAGAGGATCACCATTCAGTTAATCCAACCCCAGTTGTTGATCTACAGAATTAGAAGCTAAAAAACAGTTGAATTAAGCCACTACATTTAGGGATGACTTACTAATACTAATACAATGAAGCTAACTAATACAGCTAACTGCATTACTAGTACAACAGCTAATAAAATGAAGAGGGGAGATGTGGAGGCAACATTGGTACCAAGGCCCATCCTTGAATCCCACGTTTTTGACAACAAAGAGATTTTGGAGTATGGGCAAGTTGACTTAATTCTAAGCCCATCTATGTGGCAGATCCGGAATATTCCATACATTCCTCACCTCGAGACTAACAGGAGCAGGATGGAGGTTTCTTAACACTCAGATCTGAGAAACTGAGGAAGGCCAGGGCAAAGAATGAAGTTGGTGGATAATACTCCAGAAATTTAAAGAAGCCTATTTCATCACAGCAAAGGAGAGAGTCCAATCAGGGAAGACTTCATTTTACATTTCAATGTTCAGTGTGACCAGGAATTAATGAATTAGAAAATAACATGTGGCTTGGGCACTTTTCTAAAATTAAGGATGTTGTTAGTATTTTAAATGGAGCTTAGATAATTCAGTGCTTCTGTTGAGGTTTCTCCAGAGTGGCAGTGGACAATGACTTTGAACTGAGATCCAGATAAAAGATAGTAACAGGGTGTTTTCCTGGGTTATTTGATGGGACAGCGTGGTGGCCAGAATTGAGGAAACTGAGATCAGCCTCATTAAGAAACATGCCCAAGTTCACTCATCTATTTAATGGTTACATTCAAATCAATGTCTCAAGTCTAAAATCCATGTTTCTAGGCTGCTTCTTTAAGATTTGAGGAATTTATTACAAATTTTAAAAGTGGATTGTGGAGATAAACACAGTTCTTCAACAGCAAGCATTTCGGGACAAGGATAACATTAAGAAGACAGGAATAGACAGGGAAGAAATACAAGGAGCTCTGATCCTCCTGTTAACATTCCATTATAGTAACGTTTATTAGTGAATGATCATAATTAATTTTCCTTTCCATCTGCTTGAAAATGAGGATAGAAATTTAGAAAAATACGAAAGTAAAATACGTTTTTACATAAATAGGATTGAAACTATTGGATTGCAGTATAGAGAATATAAATTTAGGTTTCTCACAACACTCAGCATGATAATAATTCCAGATAAGCCAGAGAACAAAATGTAACTTCAAAAAAATGGCTTACAATATTGAGCTTTTCTGGTTCTTTTTCTCTAAAGGAAGCGATGGTCTGATGGATGGTGTCCCGGCCTTGAACTCAGAGGGTCAGAATCAATACCCTAGATTTAGCTCATTTTACTTATGCATAATTTGGTAAATTGCTTAAAGTCTTAAAGTTGCTGTCACAGTAGCCACTTTAGAATAATATCAGGATGTTCAAAAAATGCTGTATGAAAGACTGTGAACACACATGCGTGCACATGAATGCGCGTGAGCACACACACACAACCCACACCTCAGGGCAGAGTCACTGCCAGTCTCTCTCGTACCTTTGGAGTCCCTGACTCCACGTTTGGAGCATGAGCTTCTTAGATAATTAATTGTAACTAAGACTGTCTACATGAAATCAAAACAACTTACTGTATCAGTCAAGGTAATGAACCATCAATTAACATGCAAATCAGTTAAATAGGTTGCTCAGTACCAGGTAGTACAAACGACTTCAGTTGATTGACTGAATTATATCATCTCACAGAGTAATATATGTAGACTCCCTCCTAAGTGCATGGCCAGCCCTGAGACTCTTAAGAAAGCAAGATTTTAATGGTAATGACAATGATGCTTTTGTTTCTCTGTATTTTATAATGCTTTTCGGCTTAGAAATTGCTCTCATATGTGTGACCTAATTTAAAGGCTTATATCTGACTACATGTAAGTTATTTGCCTTGCACACCATCTTTATTGAATAATAAAAACTAAAATTCACACTCATAACCTTTTAAGTTTTTTTGAAGTTAATTTTTATTCCTTTTGAGAGAGAGCTAGAGAGCAAGTGGGGGAGGAGCTGAGAGAGGGAGACAGAATCCCAAATAGGCTCCACGCTGTCAGTGCAGAGCCTGATGGTGGCTCTCACAAACCATAAGATCATCACCTTAGCTGAAGTCAAGAGTCAGATGTTTAATTGACTGAGCCACCCAGGTGCCCCTCTCTTAATTTTTTTTTAATCATATAACTTTATGATCTAATTAATCAGTTAAAATATCATGTAAATTAAGCAGTGTTTGTTTATACTTAAAAAATTGTTTGATTAAAGGAACATTTACTTTGGGGTACCTTTAAATAGTAAGTATCTCTGTCCTAATAAAGTACATTTTCACTTAATAAAGTTAATTTTTTTTAATTTTTTCAGTGTTTATTTTTGAGAGAGAAAGAGACCAAGGGCAATTGGGGGAGGGGCAGGGAGAGAGGGCAGTCACAGAATCTGAAGCAGGCTCCAGGCTCCGTGCTGTCCGCACGGAGCCCAATGCAAGGCTCCAACCCACAAACCGCGAGGTCATGACCTGAGCCACAGTCGGATGCTTAACCGACTGAGCCACGCAGGCACACGTTAATAAAGTTAAGTTTATACACAGATTTTGTATATCAAGACATGCCTGTTTTAGTAACCAGCTATAGTGAAAGAGTCTTAAACAATAAAATACACTTCTCACATGCACAAAGTCTGATGTCAGTCAGATGTCTTTGCTTTTCTCCATACACTCAACATGCTCCATGCTCCGTGTTGTCTCCATAAGTCCATGCTTATTTGCTGAGTACTACCATTTCAGTAAACTGCCTCCATGGTCACTGTCAAAGAGGAAGAGAGATTATGGACGTGACATACTTGTTCTTAAAAAGTCTCAGCCTGAAATCAGATGCGTGGATTTGACTTGCATCTCACTGGCTAGAACGAGCCACATGACTCTGCCTAGTTGCAAAGGGACCCGGGAAGCAGATTCTTCCTGTATGGTCTGTAAGGAGAGAATAATCAGAGATGAAAAGCACTCGTATGTTACCACAGTTTCCTTGCAAATATTGAGCTAAAACCTCCTTTTTTTTAAATCATTTTTTTCCACTGATTTCTCTACTTAGGGTAATTCAACATTGAAGTGAGGAATTTTCTTACTCTTTTGCGATATGAAATAAAAGAATATTTGACAAGCTTCATGCTTTTACTTTTATCTACAAATTATATGTTTTAAACATAATGACAATGCTTCAAAACACAGTTTGGTACACGTCGGTAATAGGTTTTAATGACTCAGAAAGAATATAATAATCTACCATGATCAAAACTAATCTGCCATAAAGAGTACAGAAATATCAAATAGCTTATTCTGTGGAAACAAATCCAAATTAATTGCCTCATTTGTTACATCATATGTAATATGCACTTTAACATTGCCATGACTTTGTATAGACATCTAGCTTCTCAGAGAAATGTAGAAAAACATTATGAAATATGGTTTCATTGGAAAAGAAGTAACATGTGTAATGATGCAACTCCTAGTTCTCTGTGGGTTTTATTTTAAAGAGGCAACAATTATTTATTGAATTATGCTATTCTAAGTATAACAAAAATGAAATAAAATGAAGCTTTCCACTACACTTCTTTGGGTAACCAGTGTGCATGCACGCACGCACACACATGCACACATACATGCACACACTCTCTTTTAATACAGGTAAAAAAAAAATCCATGTAATGTAATTACCCTCCATAAAACAATGAATTAGATGGCTCCTCATCAAAAGACAGTACAAACTGTCCATCTTTCCAGAATTTGTGGAAATTTCATCCACCTTGTCTTTTTTTTTTTTCTTTTCTCTTCTCTCTCTCTCCACTCCCCCCACTCTCTCTATTATGCTTTGTCTCTGTGTGTTTGCAGTGTTGGCTGGGTTTGGGTTAGGTTAAGTCTTCTTATTCTGGAGCATCTGTGTTGGTGATGCTTTTCTCATGCCAGACTACAGGAACACAAAAGCACAACCAGCATAAAATGGAGCAGGACACTGGCAGTGGGTTGTTCCCCCCCCCCACCACCAAAAAAAGTAAAAAATAGACGTTACCTGATGTGTTTGATTTGTAGATTTTGGGTAAAATAAGGATGCATAAGCAAGCTAAAGAAGAATGAGAAGGGGTAGTGGAGGATACAAAAAGAAAAAGAAGAGGAAGAAGGAGAAGGAGAAGAAATAGAAACTATTAACTACAGATTACACTAATTTTCAAGAGATGAATTTGAATATATATGCTTGTTTATTTTGAGAGAAAGAGACGGAGAGGGACAGAGGATCCAAAGAAGGCTCTGTGCTGACAGCAGCAAGCCTAATGTGGGACTTGAACCCACAAACCATGAGATCCTGACCTGAGCCAAAGTCAGATGCTCAACCGACTGAGCCACCCAAGTGCCCCTCATTGGATTATTTTAATTCACTGAGGGACCCATGGACCTTCTTTCCGTAGGGCCTTGCACATCCTATTCTCTGATGGGAATGTACTTCCCTCCTGTCCTCAAAGAATCTGCTTCTGTATGACCTTTGCTTCTATATCTCCAGAGAATCCTTCCCTGGATCCCTGATTTTAGTCAAATCCTCTGATTAATTCCACATAGGACCTGGTATCATTCCTTCTAATACTTGCAATCATTTTGATTTTCACTTATCTTGTAATTTTTTTTTCCTATTTCCTCTACTAGAGTGTCAATTCCATGAATTCAGGAAATACGTCTGCATTTGTTCACTTTATGTGCCAGATACCCTAGTACAGCATCTACCATATAGTGGGACCATGACCTGAGCCGAAATCAAAAGTCAGATGCTTAACCGACTGAGCCACCAGGCGCCTACCTAATGAATATTTGAATTGAAATTAATTGAACAAAATAACAAACATTGACACTGTCTTTAGTTTTCTGTGTAATAAAAGTACACTCAGCAAAAATACATTTGCATTAATACCAGCAAGTTGGTATGGCATGAAGCAGTTTAAACCCAGGAGGGTAATATGGCATTTTTCAGGTTATCTCACTAAATGCTCAACATTCATTGTATTTCTATAAGAAAAAGAAATAAACTGCATGGTATGATATGAAGAGCAGTGACCTGTTAGCCAAAGAACCTGAAATTTAATTTCAGTTCTACCTCTAACTAATAGTTTGCTACTGAGCAAGTTTCGTCTTGTTTTTTGAAATCAGTTTATAAGATAAAGAAATTCCTGGTTTCTACATTCTGCCACTTCCAGCAGTGCATGAATAAATGATTATTCTCTTGATGCAGCCAGAATCTCTTGTTGAGGGGCCTGACCCTATGGCATTCTACCAGATCAACTACTTAGAAATTGCCTAATCATACAGATGGCCTGTGCTACATTATTGCAAGGGAGAGGACATTTCAGAGCATGTTTGGTTTTGTTCTTGTTTTTTTTTTGTTTTTTTTTTTTTTTTTTAAATTTCAGTTCAATCATATGATGTCACTTCAAGGGAAATGGTCCCACTGCCCAAAGTATTCCTCCTGGATTGGAGTCTGGAAAAAATAATTTAGAACTTTATTTTGGAACTTCCAACCAAGATATTATTGTTAAGTTCACCCTCTGATGCTCCCTCCACTCCAGAGGGATAAATGATAAATGATGAAACATTAAAAAAAAATAGCCATGTTAAAAGTGCAAGATAAACATGTCTGTTGGCCAGAAACAAATTGAAATGGGGCTGAAGCCATAAACCTGTTGGACTCCAGATCTGAAAGCATGTTGAAGCAAACTGGAGTTTTAATTATTTAGGAAAATGGCAAGAGTCAGGAGCCAGAGTTGCTTAATGTAACTGAGCACTAGATACAGTTTGGGGAAGTTACATAGTGAAGGAGGTAAGAAGATACAGTCTCAAGGCAGAACATGGGCCTGGGTATCCTCTCACTCAGTGATTATAGCTGTATCATATCTCATATCGCCTTACTTTAGGAACCTGAGCTTCCAATTCAAGAATGGGCCATTTTCTCAGAGCCCTGAGCACCTGAAAACCCTCTAAAATACCAGTAACAAAACTAAAATTCAGGAGAAACACTGATATCAAATCAAATTTGGAAATGACTTTAAATATGTAAATGTTCTTCAAAGAGACAAATTGAGAGTAGCATCCATGAATATGAAATTGAAAAGAGCATAAATAAAAAACAAGCAGAATAAAAACAGAATATGCTAGAAATTCTAAATAAGAAGATACCTCACTGAGAAAACTTAAACTGATATTACGAATTCTGTATTAGACACAGCTGAATAGAGAATTAGCAAGTAAATCTACATTTTTTGACAGGGTTTGAATAGTTGAAAGTATGCTAATATCTCCCTTACTTTTGGTGTTAGCTGTTTGAGACCAAAAACTAGCCATTCATTCATACAACAGATATTTCCTGAACAGATTTTTTGCTTTGTTACCTCAAAATGCAGTTTTCCAAACAGCTTCTTTTTACCTTATGGATTATCAAAAGCTGAAAGCTGAGAGCATGATTTCCTTCATTAAGTAACCACATTGAAATACAGGTGTCTGAAATATATTTTTTTTTACTGTTCTATTACATCAAGTTCATCTTACAACTCCAAAATATGTAGTATTTCTCTTATTATGTTGACAGATGTTTTCATTTCTTGATGCAAACGTTCTCTATATTTTAGGGAACACTGAATTGGTTACTCCTAAATGAACCCATTTATTTTCCAAATATTTTACTTTTCAACTTTATCCAGAGACTGGAAAAAAATATGCTTCCACCAAAATGTAAGTTCCTTAAGAGCAAGTGATTTTTGTCTTTTTTGTTCAAGTACATAAAATAGTACTTGGGTCATAGTAAACTCAATGCATATTTGTTGAAAATTAAGTGGTCCTTAACACTTCTGTTTTGAAATATAGCAGGAATTGAATTGGCTGATGTTTTGATTATAGATCTCATTACATTTGTTTAAATGCCATAAAAAGATTCTTACATGTTTCTCTTTCTTAAGAACTTAATTCATATGCTAATTTGGATTATTTAGCGGAAGAAACTGTCTCAGGCTGACTTGAAAGAAGGATTTATCGTTAAGAGAACAGAGGTGCACAGTCCTGAGATTGAGAGGCAAGGGCACGAGTCACCTCTGTGTCTATTCCACTACAATATCTGCTTCTTTCTTTCTCCCTGAACTCCACTTTTGTCAACTTGTCAGATGCCATGGTGGAAAATGAGCCTTCACAATATGTGGCATTACATTCAAAGTTCTAGCCGCTGAAACTGGAAGAGCATGGTAAAATATCCAAATTTCTGTAGACAGGCTCATTGTCCCAGCTTGAGTAGATGTTCATCCTTAAACCAATCAGGGGTGGCCAGAGAGACCAGGAACATGAGACTTCATTATCATTAAAGTTTATGGGTATTTGGTCAAATGTCTTAGCCATAAAGAGCTTCTGGGGAAAGTTAAGGGGGCTTTGGTAAAGACAAATGAAGATGAAAGGCCTTCCAGGTATAAGGTCAAAGGTTTTCTAACACAGAAAGATAGAGGACCTGACAATGACATTGCTACTATTTAGCCCTGTGCAGTAGAAACCTGTGTATCTGGCCAAAAAGATCTTGGAGCACACATTTCTCGTGGAGGGCGGGTGACTGGGCTAGTGCCACAGGCATTTTTCAGGGTTAAGGTTTTGTGGTTGTTACTGCCAACAGCTGTCTCTCTCTGTCTCTCTGTCTTTGTATGTATGTCTGTGTATGCATGTGTTTATGTATATATAAGTGTCTGTGTGTGTATACACATACACATGTGCATACACAAATATATGTTTATACACACGTGCACAAATGTGGAGTAACAGGTATATAAATACATAGATCCATAAAAAATATAGAAATTACTCTAAAACAATGGAATCATCTAATATACATACTTTAAACATTAAAAATAATTAAATTTTATTTGAATTTAACAAAATAAAAACAACAGAAGAAATTATCAGTCTTTTCAGATGAATATATTTTATTACAAAATACATGTGATTCTAAAATATCTAAATTTCAGAAAAAAATATTTTTCAAAATAACTGATATTAGACCAATTATGGCATTGAAAAGTACTTTTCCAGTTCTGACATCTTTGATTGTCTTTCTCTGATGAGAGAGGAAGTTCTTAGCATCATTACATTTCAGCCCATCTCAACTCCCACTCACATTTCCGTCCTTGATACTTGTATGATCTTCACTTTGGATGAATGAACGCCCTTTACATTCTGATCTGCTATCAGAATTTCTTTCAGTAGTTAGTCTTTTTTTATATATGTTTTAGTGGATTAAATACTTACTAAAGGATTTGAATACTTAAAGTCATTCTACCATAGCTGCTATATGTTAAATTCTGTCTTTTGATATGTTCATGTTTGGCTGGATTTCAAGTTTGTTTGTTCTCCTTCTTCTCCAGAGGGATTTATGGGTACCATGTGATGATTCTTCTTTGAGAAAGCCTGTCTGTGGCATTTATTCTTAAAAAATGACTGGGATGAATACAATAAACATGTATTACCTTTTTCATCCCTCAGTACTTTGTAGACATTGCTCAACTGAGGGTTGCTCTGGAAAACAAATAAAGTTGCCTTGATATTCTTCTATCATGGGTGATATGTTGACCACATGACCAAAGACTTCTTTCTTCATCCTTTCAGTTCAATAACTTAGCTAGAATATGTCTCAGTTTCTGTAATTCTGAATTGATTTGTCTTTGTATACCAAGGCCTCTTTCAGTTGATTGATCTAGTCTTTTCATTTCAGAAAAGTTTTAATCAATTGGCTCTTTGAAAACCCCTTTCCCTATTTGAGAGAATTTGTTGAATTCTCTACTTCATGGACTTGCATTATCTCTATCCTGGCTTGTCCTTTTCTCCATCAGTAGAACATTATATATTATAGCCAATCACTCATTTAATCTCATTGGCTTTTTTCTGCACTCATTGTGATTGGTATGTGTACTTTAAACCTTGATAGATATTATCAGACTATATACCAGAGCAATTTATACCACTGATTCCTAAATTGGGCTTGAAATACCATTGACTGAATGGTAGAGTCTCAGCTCTCCTCTCATCTTCCCAAGATTATTTGGGGGAAGGGAAACCTACATTTAATTAAATAAAAGAAACAAAAATTTATAAGGTACTTGGATTCTCAGTCCGACTATGAGTCACTGGCTTTTAACATTCTCTTTCTTTTTGCCCAAAGGCAGGGAACTTCTCTATGCCTCTCTAAATTAGCTGCCTAGCTATATGTTAGCACCACCCAAGAAACAGTCACCACACAGTCAGGTTAGCTAAATAATATCAAATGAAAATCAAACAATGTCACAACCAGAGCACTTTCCTCTGTGAGTATCTGAGAGGAATAGTAAGGGATACTGTCAATATGTGGAAATGGTCCAGAATCATATGGCTGGAAGGCACCAAGAAAAACACCATCCTCTTCAGAATTGTGCCTGGGCCATATTTTCTGATCATCATAGTTCTCTATTAATACCTTGAAGTAATAGACATGTCAGGGTCATTATCCTTTCCTGCTTTATTAAAATATTTATCTAAAATTCTAAATAAAGTGAAAGGCTGGGGTGATAAATCATACCAGATTTTGATTCAAAAGTTAAAAGCATTGCAAGGACGACTTTTTTCAGTGCTTTGAACTATTATGTTTAAATCTCACATCTCAAAGAGACAACAAGTCAAGCAGGGAGAACATCGTGCTCTGCTTGGCCAGCATTCATTATTGCCTGAGGTCACAGAGTCCTGTGGTCAGGGTCATTTCATGTTTGTGTGTGACCTTTCAGGACATTTGTTTCCTTTTTCTTTGATTGGATGTGCTCAGCTGTGTGATTCATGCGATCAAGTTTGTAAACATAACCTGCTCACATCATTCCTTGAAAGGGTATCATTTTAATGTTTCAGAGACATCGCTGTCCTGGAAAATGGATGACCGTCCTCTGTCTCAGCTCTGATAAGGTTTAGAAGATGACCAGTGCCCAGATTCCCTCACTGAGTCAATATGCTTGAGATTTTCTGAAGTTTAATTTCCCTTCAAGAGAAGGTTTCTACATGTTATATTATCTAAAGTCAACATTGCCTTAGAGATAGGTAGACACAGGGAAAAGAAATGAAATCAGAATCCCAGAAAGCCTATTACCCAAGTTCTCCTTATTCACCTGTCTGATAGTTTTCAACATTTTTTAAATTTTTGTTTTTGCTCAGCACCTTGACTCTTACCATTTGGTATCACTGGAACAAGTATCCATGCTGAGCACTACACTGGTTGCCATAGGAGATGTGCAGCGTGGGGTCATGCCTGAAACTTATATGGACTTGAACTCAAATCACAATTCTTCCACTTGCCACATCTGTGAAATGCTGTGCGTGTCATTTAACTTCACTGGCATCGGTTGTCTTATACGGGAAAAGCAGCTAACTGAAAAAGAAATGATAAAGATGAAGGTGATGATGAAGACAATGGTAGAGATGCAAACCCGTACAGTGAATTTGTGCATATTAGAAAATGGCATCCACTCTTTCTCCCTTCACTCTACATTCATCTCAGAAATGTGTCATATTTTGGTTTTGTTCAAATAAGCCACTGCATAGTCATCTGATGAAAAATTGTCATAAATGTGATGTGACGTTTATGATGAAAATAGTGCCTTTAGGCGTGATGCCCTTGTAGAGTGGATGGCATGCACAACCAAATGCAACCGTCCTGAAGATCATGTGACATACTGTGTCTAAGAGCCCAATGTGGGGGTGCCTGGGTGGCTCAGTCAGTTGAGCATCCGACTTCTGCTCAGGTCATGATCTCATGATCGTGGTGTTGAGCCCCACATTGGGCTCAGAGCCTGGAGCCTGCTTTGGATTCTCTGTCTTCCTTTCTCTCTGCCCCTCCCTTGCTCATGCTCTGTCTCTCTTTGTTTCCTCCCCAAAATAAAATAAAATGTTAAAAAATGTTTAAAAAAAGATAAAATGCCCAATATGAAACATATATTGAGCACTCTAAAAATGCTGGGCATTATAATCAAAGTATTTGTAATTTGCTGTTCAGTACCAAGAATACCATCAAGACTCTCAGAGAATATTTTTTCTTTTAATATTTTTAAGATCATCCCTATAAGTCCACTGCTTTCTGTAAAAATAAGAATGAATTGGCAGATGTTGGAGTGAGACCAAGATTAGCATTAGACACAGTAGACACAGATCATGTTATCCAAATTCGTGCTGTTTGGAGTGGTAGTACTATGTTTTGGAAGAAACTCCAAGTACCAGATGGCAAAACAGAGTATGAAGTGTCAGGAAGACCTAGGTTTAAGTTATATAATGAGAATGAAATAGATATCATCATTATCACCATCATTATTAATATTATTATCCCAAGGCTTCTGGGTGGCTCAGTCTGTTAAGCGTCTGACTCTTGGTTTCAGCTCAGGTCATGATCCTACGGTTTGTGAGTTTTAGCCCTGCATCAGGCTCTGCACTTATAGCACAAAGCCTGCTTGGGATCTCTCTCTTTATCTCTCTCTCTTTTTCTCTTCCCCTTCCCTGCCCATTCTCTCTCTCTCTCTCTCTCTCTCTCTCTCTCTCTCTCTCTCTCTCTCAAAATAAATAAATTTTAAATTATATATATTATTATCCCTACTTTACAAATAAATAAAATGAGACTTATTAACTTGGTCACAATCACACAGCCAAAAAGTAATGGGCCCAGAATTCAAAGCTCAGATCTTTTAAACACTAAGTTTGTTGTTCGTAATTACTGATCTTTCCTACCTGGGCAAGAGATGCTGAAAGTCAGAGCTAGGGTAGAGATAATAGTTATGGATAGGAAAAGACAAATCAGAGAAATTTGTTAAGTAAAAGCACTTGGACTTGAGAGAGGGGATGGAGAAAGAAGTGTCAGACATGATTTCTAGGTTTTAGACCACATAAATCATGTTTCTCTAACTGGAAAAAAAAATCTAGAAGAACAGATGTGGAAGGAAGAGTTTTACTTAGGTTTTGCATGAATTTTAGGTACCTAAGAAACTTTCCAGTAGAATTGTCCATTGACAACTTTGTATTAAGTTCTAGAATATTTCAGAACAGATTAAGATTAGAATATATATTTGGAAGTTATTGTGCATGGATGATAGGGACTGAGATCATTCAGAAAGATTTTGTAGAATTAGGTAAGAAGTGCACTAGGACTAAACCGTGAGGAACTCATTTTCCTAAGGAATGAATAAGGATGATCACGGGTATAAAATTAACAGTGGGAACTTGTGGTGTTAACAATGGTAAAAAGAGAGACAGAGAGAGAGACAGAGAGAGTTTCAAGGAGGCAATAGTGGCAAAAAGAGATTAACAATGAGAAAAGAAGCTGCCTAGAGACAATAAAAAGATTAACCGGGTGTGAAGGACCCAACTTAAATGAGAAGTCACAAACTGAAATGGCATAAACTCATATGATTCTGTAATCTTCTCAAACAGTAGTAAGTAATTGGACAAAAGATTTCAGAAGATTTACAGAGCAGAAAAGGATCAAAGTGTTGAGATTCAGGATAATGTGTTTAAGTGCTGGACCATGCCTGTCTAAGTAGGGCATTAAATGAGTTTAAAAATGGAGATTATATACCGGGTGGGTGAAGTGGGGGAGGGGACATAAAGGTTGGAAAAATCTCCATGAGTTTGGAAAGCATAAGAAGTTGAGATCAGTGTGTGGAATGTAAGAATTTTAAATTGCACACATAGAGAAATGCTTAGATGATAATAAAAGTTCAGGTATAACTTTACTAGTCAGGAAATAACGTGAAGTAAAAGTTAAGTTTTATAGAGTTAAGGAAGTTCAATGTTAGGTTGTCATTATGCATAGAGAAATCTCTCAGGAGGGAAGCTGTCCTTGTGCTGGTCAGGGATAACCATGAGTTAGAGGCCAAAGTCTATAGGTAGACAACGGAGAAAGGAGGACGGTAACAAATCTGGAAGGAGTGAGCATCATAGCAGGAAGGTGTTTTGTAAGAGGTCATAGGGATAAGGGTTTGAGACAACGATGTGGGTCTTGGAAGTTGCACACACTAAGTATGGTCTTTACTTAGGCATAGGAAATGAAATCTGTTATTCAGGAAAGTAAGTATGTTTTGCTTTGACTGAGAAGGGAGGAAAGATACTAGAAGAGGTGAAGAATTTAGGGGAATTTTTTTTAAAGGCAAAACATAATATCCAGAGAGAGCAAGAGAGACCAATGGAGGGAAGGGCTGGAAAAGGAAGGGTAGAGGAGTAATGGGGTGGAAGGAGGATGGACACAGGACTGGGGTGGCCTGCCTCTTAGGCACTGACCGAGCACCATGAAGGTGAGAAGCCTGGAGACGTTTTCTGGTCTCAAATTTCCCAATCATGGTAAAAGTGTTTTGGGGCCCCAAAACAACTTTTGGTGGAGAGCACCAGGTGATGTGTGCCTAGGTTTCTGTAAGCCTCTCCTTGCTGCCTGTTGAGATACTACATGTGGAATCCTGGGAATGCCTAAGGAGACAAAGTATTTGAAATCAGTGTTCCCAGTCATACTACAGAATGCCCAGTTGCTTCTGCTTGATATTGTGGGAACGCCTTGAAATTGGAGTCAGATAAACCTGGATATAAATACTAGCTCTGGGGTGCCTGGGTGGCTCAGTCGGTTAAGTGCCCACTCTTCTTGGTTTCTGCTCAGGTCATGATCTCACAGTTCCCGAGATCAAGCCCTGTGTGGGGCTCTGCGCTGACAATGCAGAGCCTGCTTGGGATTCTCCCTCTCTCTCTGCCCCTCCTCCACTCACACATGCTCACACACACACACACACACACACACACACACTCTCTCTCTCTCTCTCTCTCTCTCAAAATAAATAAATAAACAAACAAAAAAATACTAGCTCCACAAATTTTGGAGCAATGTCTAGTGATTTACCAAATTTTGGAAACTTCCATTTTCTCCCTCACAGGGTTGCTACGGGGAGCAAACAAGAGCACATCCATGAAAAGCTGGCAGTCTGTAAATATTAAAGCCAGTTTTGGGAACTCACTTAATGCCTCTCCTAAGTATCAGACAAAATGGACAAATGGCTAGGACTGCTGTTTTCATGGTATTTTGTGGAAGAATATTTGGCCTTGGACAAAAACAACACAATATGTTTCTTAGCTTTACTACTAGAAAACTTTGTTTTCGGGAAACTGTCAACAAATGCACGTTAAGTGACTCCGCAGCTTACTCCAGACCATCCGTTATCCTCCTTTCTCTGTGCACACTCAGTGGTTGATTCTGGTGTTCGGTGACCTTCAAGGGATCAGAAGTCACTACCACCGCCACCACCGCCGTCACCGCACTCATTGCTGGGGGCAGCTTCACCATTTGAGACTCATTCAGAACAAAACAGCTCAGAGAAACCAATGAGAGTGAGAGAAAGCTGATTGTGTTTGGGGAACATCGTGAACCTACTTAGTTCTGTGTTTCAGAGGCCATTGTGGCCTTCCTGGAGCTTGTAGACGGGTAGCACACCCACAGTGTCCTCACTTTTATGAACAAATTCCTGTGTCCTAACTGCTAGACAAAGGCCTGGCTGCAATTTTTTGTACCATAGTAAGGGAAATCAAAATTTATTTATGTTGAGAAACTCCCTGTTATGGATTGAATTGTGTTCCTGCCACGCCCACCCCCAACAAATGTATATGTTGAAGTCTCAACTCCCAACACCTTAGAATGTGAATGTATTTGGAAACAGAATCTCTATAAAGATGGACTCCTAATCCACTATTGTGAGTGGTCCTTACAAAAGCGGGCAATTTGAACTTCAACACACATATGAGGAGATGCCATGTTAAGATGAAGGTAGAGATTGGATGATGCTTCTACATGCAAAGGAATACTGAAGAGTGCTAGAAAACCACCAGAAGCTAGCATAGAGAAACATGGAACAGATTCTCCACCACAGCCCTCAGAAGGGACCAAGTTTTCTGACACCTTGATCTCAGATTTACAGCCTCCAGAACTGTGAGATGATAAATCTCTGCTGGTTAAGCTATCTAGTTTGTGGTACTCTTTTTATGGCAGCCATAGCAAACAAATACATTCCCCATCCCACCCCCATTCCCACCCAACCCCCACTGAGATCACTGGTAATAAAATGGGATAATACCAAACCAGGAAGCTCCATGACATCCCATGCCGTGTTGTGTTTATTTGCCAGTATGTCCCTTAGCACCTAGGACCATGCGTGGTACGCAGAGGTAGTCAACAACTATTTTTTCGGTGATTGGTTAAATTTATTCAACCTCTGTACCAGGTACCACACACGTGATTTTTAACTTTCTCAGTTGTGCAAGTTAGGCATTGTTAACCTCACTTATATAACAGTAGAAACTGACTCAGGGAACATAATGTACGAGACAGAATGAGGATAGCCTATCGGGAAGAAACGCTCCCGCACTGAGATCTGTCTCTGTCAGTCATGGTGTGAATTTAAGCAATTGGTTTAACCTGTGTGAGCTCATTTCCTTCATCTATAGTATAGGGATGATACCAAAATATGCTTCAAAGGGTAGTCATGAGGATGAAATAAGATACCCCATGAGAAGCTGCATGGAGCAGACAATACATAAAATTTAGTCTTTTTAAATTTTTCATTTTGAGAAGAACCATTAACGTGAAACCTACCATCTTCCATTTTTAAGTGTACGACACAGTATTGTTAACTATAGAGACAATGCCGTAGAGCAGATCTCTAGAACTTTTTTACCTTGGGTACCTAAAATGTATATACATTGAATAGCAACTTCTCCTCTCCTCCTCCCCCCACCCCCTGGCAACCACCATTTCTCTTTTTTGCTTATGAGTTTGACTATTTTAGATACTTCATATAAGTGGAATCATGCAACATTTGTCCTCCTATGACTGGCTTATTTCACTTAGCCCAATGTCCTCCAGGCCCATCCATGTTGTTGAAATACGACAGTATTTCCTTCTTTTTAAAGGCTGTATGTGTATACGACATTTTCTTTTATTGTCCAAAGTTACACAGATTAATAAACAGCTCTGAGCCAAAACTAAAACTCTGATTTATTGACTCCAAACCTTAATTATCCTCTTTAGAGCAAGCCACAAGGTTTAACATACCTCATCTATTCTTTTCAAATGGCCAACCTCTAGGAATTAAAATCCCATAGGTACTGATATGAACTTAAACTTTCCACCTTCCTTCTGGAAAGACGTCACATGATTGAAAGTGATTTGTCTTCCTTAGCAAGGAGCTCCAACATGGGGAAAATACAAAACAGAAGATGAAATAAAAATAAGCATTGGTACAGCATGTGACTCTTGATCTTAGGGTTGTGAGTTCTAGCCTCATGTTGGGCACCATCAGCACTAACAAATTTTTTAAAAAATGAGCAGCTGGATCAGGACCCAATGACTAATACCCCATGTTTTGCGAAGTTTGATGAATGGGTCCCTAAGGTCCACAGAGGCCCATCTCTTTGAAGAGGCAGCTCAGCCAAAGGCAAAGAAATTTCAACCTTTTCTTTGTTCCAGGTCTACTAAAATGGAAGGATAAAGTCTCCTGGGATCTGGGTGAACTCGCACCATAAAATAAGCATAAGTTTTTCAACTTTGCCTATTTATTTTCATGCCAAAGAGCAACCTGTTGAAATACATTCGCGAGCTTTCATTAGTCAGTATCCTTCTCTTTTGTTGCCAAGAATTCTTTTACAAAAGATGACTGAGACCAAAATTCTAGCTGTTGGATGCAAATGGGTAGTCATGAGTCACACTCAAGCTCAGCCAGAAAAGAGAGTACAGGCTGCTTTATCATTTAAGTCAAGCATAACATTTGAAATGCAAAACATATATTGAATTATTTTCTCTTAAAAAATGGATCTAATGCACATTTAGGGAAGGTTCATTGAACAGATGAAGTATTTAATCGTGACTTTTCCTTTTCTCTCTAACATATGTCTATGCCCAAAAAGGTTATATCAATTCAGTACAAGCAACATCCCTGCCAAAATTAAAAGAAAAGAAGATCATTCCATACTTTTAGGTTGTTTTGTTTCTTTTCATGTCAGTAAGACTTCTTTGAAGTTGCTGTGTTTCTCCTGGTGCCCAAAATAGTGCTCCCCAAGACACTTTAGAAAATGAGCTCTCTTAGAGAGTTGAGAACCTACTTTTCTTTAAGTTTTTATTTATTGTTTTGACAGAGAGAGAGACAGAGACAAAGACAGACAGAGAGTGCGGATGAGAGGCACAGAGAGAGGGAATCCCAAGCAGGTTCTGCACCATCAGCATAGAGCCCAACCCTGAGCTTGAACTCAGGAACCATGAGAACATGACCTGAGCCAAAACCAAGAGTCAGATGCTTAACTGACTGAGCCACCCACGCACTCTGAGAACCTACTGTTAATCAATGCTTTCTCCCTGTGTGTGGAAAACACACACATCATTCTCTTTTCCTCATACCCTTTGCCCTCCTCCCTCTTGCACTTTGATTTGGCCCAGTGTTACTACTTCCTCCGTCCTGATTTTCAGACTTCACAGGTGCAAGATATATGGCTGTACAATACCGGTACTCCTTGTTTCGTGATAGATAAGGAGTTTTAATAAATTCATAAGGAAACCGCTCATTGAATTTTAAAAAATATCTTATGCAAAGTTACTGCCACCTTGCTAATGCTAAGAAGAAATGTTCTGACAGCACCAGAGTTAATGCTCCTCCTGGCTCTGGCCTCCCCAAATGAAAATATAGATAATTGATAACAGGTTTGGGTGTGGGAAAAAATTCAGCAGTGAGGGAACATCTGCAGAGTGTGATATGTCAGGGGATGCTATTAATAGACTATTGCAGGCTCCTGCCTGGGGAATGAGCAAGGAAGTTAAATCTTGCATATCTATAGAGGTTTCATTTTAAAAATGGCTTTCTCTATACCTCTGTGTTTGTGTGTTTCCATGTCACTCCAGTATTTATTATTATAAGTAGCAAATCAGGCTTTTGAGTGTAGCACAAACAGCAGTGGCCGTGAGAAACAATATATGTATTCATTCAACTCTAACTGGTATGCCCCAGCTTTCACCAGCTTTTAAGGAAAGAAAATTAGTTCATATTTAATCCCCCCAATTATTTTGTTTCTGACTCTCCAAAGGCTCATGCCAGAAAGTGCAGTTTCTGTCCCAGATTCTTTTCAACTAGCTCCCAGTTCTTCAGAGTGCTCACACGTCCCTGACAATCAGCTCTAGTCATCTTTTCAAGCCACCAGGGACGTATGAGCTCCCCTTCACATTTGCCTTAATGGCATTGCTAGCAACCACTGGCCACCACATTAGCCCTACAGAAAATTCGCTACTGCTGTGGCCACTGGAAAGGGTAGAACCTAGCACCCCCCAAATCCAGGCAAGAATGGGAGATGGAGTGGAGGAACAGGAGGAAAGGAATCTAAGATAAAGTTTCTTCATTTCTGATGGGTTTGTGGTAGGCAGAAGAGTTCCCCAAAATGTCTAAATCCTAATCTCTGGAACCCATGAAGAGATTACCTTACAAAGAAAAGAGGACCCTAATAAATGTAATTAAGGTTAAGGACCTTGAGATGGGCACATTATTAACGTGGACCCAACCTAATCATATGAGTCCTTCAAAGCAGAGAGTCTTTCCCAGCTGAGATCAGAGTCAAATGGAGATGTGAAAAAGGAAGAAGGATCCAAAAGATGAAATGTTTCTGGGTTTAACATTTTTTTTAATGTTTATTTGAGAGAGAGAAAGAGAGAGAGAGAGGACGGAACATGGGCAGGGGAGGAACCGAGAGAGAGGGAGACACAGAATCTGAAGCAGACTTGGGGCTCTGAGCTGTCAGCACAGAGCCCAATGCGGGGCTCGAACTCACAAACTGTGAGATCATGACCTGAGCCGAAGTTACCGCTTAACGGCCGCTTAACGGACTGAGCCACCCAGGTGCCCCTCTGGCTTTAAATACAGAGGAAGGAGACCATGAGCCCAAATGTGCAGGCGCTTCCAGAAGCTAGAAAAAACAAGGAAATAGATTTTTCTCCAGAAGGAAATTCAACCCTTCCCACACTTTGATTTTCACCGAGTGAGAACTTTGTTTAATTTCTGACCTACAAAACTGTACGATAATAAATTGGTGCAGTCCATACCACTAACTTTATAATAATTTATTACAGAAGCAATAGAAAAGGAAAACAAGGTTGTCATGATTTAGCGATTTGGCTCTTTTCTCCCGTCGTTATCACAGACGTGCTTCCAATCAGGCTTCCAATCCTGCTGGCTCCAGGGCTCACTCATCAGAGGTCAGCCCACCATGACTAGGCACAGTGGGAGGAAGGTATTTTTTTTCCCTTCACAGTATACTCAGCAGAGATGGCCACCAGCCAACGCGTGACAGCTCTTTCTAGTCACTTGCCCTGGAGCACAAGCTCGTCAATAGGGTGACTGACTGCCGGAAGCAGCAAATTACGGATTTCAAAATGAACACTGCCTTTTAACCTTCACCTTTGATGCCGAAATCCGTCTTCAATTCAAATTCTCTTGTGGTCAGCTTCATCAGCGCAGCTATTCTCCTCTTTGCAAACTCTTTCTAGCTTCACTTTTAACCAGTAGAGAGTACTGTGGGAATCGTGCGGTGCCAGTTCCGAGCATCGCCCTTAACTACCTATCCCTCCTTGTTAAGCAGCAGTCCATAACCAGGACAGCACCATCTACCCAGGCATCTCCTTCAGTCACTTCTCATCTAGTGTGCTAGCACCATGTTTAATGTGCAGGTGTACCAGTTGTAGAGTTTCTCCGAGAGGCAGGAAGTATAACCAGGCTCCATCCAGGGCGTGATCCACTAGCAGCTAGCTACCCAGAGTCATCCAAACACATACGGGTACTTCCCCCACCCCTGTTTCTCTTATCTAAGAGTATTAGGATAATTTCATCATCTCTCTCTATCTGCCTATCTACACACACACATGAGTTAGCACATCTGCTTCCGCTAATCAAGCCCACTGGATAATGACTCTGCTTTCCAACATGCATAGCCTTAAGCATGGCATTGACGTGGATGTGTATATAAATGGTTATTTATTTGTGTTAGCATACATCTAAGTTTGATTTGATTTAACAGATACAATAACACCAAAGGCATGGTAGTGAAGTATGAGTGGCAAGGACGAATTCTAATTTAAAAAATATGCTCTGAAGAAGACTACTGTACTAGTATACATGTTTCGATCCCTACCATATCCCCTCACTCTTCATGAGAACCATATGAAATAATTACCACTACCTCCAATTTTCAGGAAGGAAACATGTGCACAAAAGTATATGAACTTGTCCAAAGTCTCCTGTTACTGATATTCATCCAGGTTTTCAGTCCTGGTCCTCCTCACACTTTATTTTAATATAATTGATTGTCAAATTGGCTAACATACAGTGTGTAAAGTGTGCTCTTGGTTGGGGGGTAGATGCCTGTGGTTCATGACTTACATAACACACCCAGTGCTCGGTCCTCCTCGCACTTTCTATAGCCCTTTCTGTTCCTTCACTGCTCTTGACCTAGTTCCACCAAAAGGTGGGATAGCCATCTGTTTAAACAAACATCTTAAATAAACATGGTTAGGATCATGTTTTTTTTTTTCATTAAAAAAATAAATCTTTATCTTATATCAAACCAAACGAAATTTCTCTCAATCAGTTTGTAAAATGCCGGCGTTACAGATTCTTGCCAAAGACTGCAACCTTAAACTCTTGTGATCCAAACCTTATCCGAAGCCAGTCCAGGAGAAATGTTATTTCTGGAATAATTTTTATATGATGCATTCCATTGATTACCAGAGAAATCCACATTTAAACGGCTCTGGTTTGGCTCAGTGATACAGGGCAATGGAAGAAACAACTCCGTGAAATTCATAATCTAGTGTCAGGTGCTATGAAGAACAGTTTGTCTTTATTAGATCCCAGGAGAGAAATTTCTCTCGTTATTCAGAATCTGAAAACACTATGGTCTTCTTGAATACTACTTAGTTTTTCATCTTTTGTAGACTCTAAATCTTATAAGCAACTATATTACCTTCCTTTTTCTGGCCTTAAAGGAAGTTTTCAGTCAACTTCACAGACGTATCGCAGGATTACGTGTATGTTTGGCTGCAGCATAATTGTATTCTTAGTTTTACTATCATCTTTTTCCTTCATCTCATCTACCTCATTTATTCTTCTTGTTCGATTAAAATAATTTCATGCATGTTTATAATCCTCAAAAGTTTAAAGGAACTTGGTAGCTAACGTTAAAAGAGGTAAGATGAATTTTTGGTTCTGTAAAGCCAACTTAATAGCCAAATCATGTAGCTTTCTATATTTCTCACTGCATGCTGAAATGAAGCTTGAATAATCCTAAAATTACATGACTACTATTCTTAGGTGATCCTTTATAAATACCCACTGATCCAGCTGAACTTCAGGAGGAGCTCTAGGGAAAACTCCTCAAAATAAAGATTGCTGGCAGGAACCTAAATATCGACATTATCTAGGTCATGGTAAAACAGGATTGGTATACCCTTAACTTTTCCAAGTGTAGTTAAAAGTGTTGAGGTTTTATTTCGAACTGGAATTATAGATACAGACTTTGGAATTGGTTAAATTTGAGCCAAATCCAGAACATCACCCCCTTACTGTCTTCATAACACTCCTTCCTTGCATTTCACTTTCCACTATTAAAAGTTTTAAGTTGTTGGGGCGCCTGGGTGGCGCAGTCGGTTAAGCGTCCGACTTCAGCCAGGTCACGATCTCGTGGTCCGTGAGTTCGAGCCCCGCGTCGGGCTCTGGGCTGATGGCTCAGAGCCTGGAGCCTGTTTCCGATTCTGTGTCTCCCTCTCTCTCTTCCCCTCCTCTGTTCATGCTCTGTCTCTCTCTGTCCCAAAAATAAACGTTGAAAAAAAATTAAAAAAAAAAAAGTTTTAAGTTGTTTAGATGATCAAGTGAGATAATGTATGTAAGCACTCAGCACAGTGCCTAGAATGGAGTAAGTCAACTATTACTATCATTACTGTTATTACCATTAGCATTATTGCTATCTCAAAATAATAAATATTGGCCATTGCTGTTGCTACCAATATTATCTCAGAATAAAAAGTGGCCCCACAGGGACATCTAAAACCTAGGATAGTACTTTGCTCAGAGGTAGCAATGAATCTACTTTAATGGTCACAAAGTATTTGTTAGAAACTCCAAAGTTTTCATGTCAGTATATTAAAGAAGCAGAAGCTTTTGAGTACAAGAGTTATCAAACACCTACCTGTATTATAGTTCCTATAAGGTGTGCATATGAATGCATCCTTAGAAACCATGAGGATCACTAGCTTTGAAGTGAACCTCTGTATAACTAAGTGATTTAACTTGCTGGGTAGAGTTATTTACTTCATCTATGTGGTAGCCAAAGCAATTGTGTCAAAAGTGATGTTAGTTTTGGCACGTATCATACTTAAATATCCTTTCTGATTATTAACGATGGACTAATTGAACTGCTCCTGGAAAATATTAGAGGAACCTGGATATAGAACATTGTGTTTGTTTTTTCTCTGTTGTTTATCAATTTACCTACCTGTTCATTTACGTGTAGTTTTTTTTTTTCACTCAAGTGAAATGTAAGTGAGATATTTTGAGTCAGATTTTCAGTTTAGGAATTTATTTTCCCTAAGAAGTGAGAGTTCCAAAATATTGCAGGTCAGCTATGCTACACCTAAAAATATACCGATATGTTATCCCTCTCAGAGCAGATGTCATTTCCTGAAGACTTTTGGCCATTAACACAGCTGATGTTTATTTAAAAAATTGATTTTAGCCAGTGTGACACATCTATTTTTATATTTACGATATTGTACTTAATTGATAATTTTATTCACAGTAGGGACTGTTTCTTCCTTTTTTGTTCACTTCTAAATGGCCAGTGCCTTGAATGGGTGTGATACTTGGTGGGCATTCTACTCATTGAATTACTGAATGAATGAATAGATACGTTAAATTTCAACCTGCGAAAGCAATAAATAATACTTACAATCACAGTTTTGACTAAAAATATTTTCAATAGTATGTAATGAGGGTCCCTTATGCAGACAGTTCAGTAAAGCAACAAAATTTGATGTAATGCTGTTTTGCTCATTTCTATTTCTTGCAATGCTTTGTCTGAGAAGTCTAAGTGATGATACAAGCCATCAGTGTTTCTGGAATTGCAGGCATTGTGAACTTGGTGTATCTAGAACAAATCTTGACTTAACAAATCTAAAATATTCCCTTTTTAGGCCTCCAAAGTATAAATTAAGCTTCTAATAAATCATCTTTCTTATTTAGCCAGGTTTAAAAATCACACTCAACCAGATTCTGATTTTTGAATCCCATTTCCTTATCCTTATAATTGTTTAGTAAACTTCTAAATGATTTAAAAATCCTAGATGGATTTAAGTAATTCTAATTATTTGAATTCACTTTGCAAACATTTCCCAGCCTATGACTTAAAAAATGTTTAATATGTCTTTTTTTTAAAGATAGCTATTAACTAAGCTGAAATATTCTCAACACACTTCATTATGTACAAAAGCTTCCAAAGTGTTCTGAATGAAAATGACTTGCTAAGATTCAGTAATATATTATCTCATATTTACATAATTCATTAATAGATTTACATATAACTATCAAATAATTGTTCTGGTTATGCTTAGAATTTAAAATTTTTCTTGTCTTTCAGATAATACAAAATAATTTCCAATGTAATTCTCTCAGTATTTGTCTTATCTGATTATATGCATGTATAGTTGACACTTTTTGAATATTAATCATACTTGGAAAGAGCAAAAAATAGATTCTTTTTCATTCTAGGTATTACTGGCTTCTGGGTAATTATTGAACAGAATGATTTTTTTTCTCAAATTTACCACATAAAGGAAGATCTTCCATGTTTTCCTTCCAATCAAGATTCTAAGTATATTGCTATCAGCAACTCTAGTATAAGCACCATTGCTTTTATGTTTCACATAAATTCTGTTTTTAAAAAATGATGGTTCTGTTGTTTGTGAAGATCAGCCCATCCTGGTTCTTCAGTAAGGCAATGTGATGAGTGGTCCTGGCTTTCTGAAATGCCAACAAACACCTGTGAAATGAATTATATTGGAATTCCAGGCATTTCAGGTGGTATCCTGAGAATATGCACCAACAGGGCACGTTGAGAATATGTGCCAACAGGGCAAGAAGAATAGAATCTGTAGAACTGTCTTCATGTTTATCTGAGGACCATAAATCCCCACTTGCTATGCCCTGTCCTCCCATAAAGATAAGCATGAGAGAGGCATGTGAGTCCCCATTTATGTCTAAATCTATGGGTTTCCAAATCACCAAATGCCATGAGATAATTGTTCTTTATTTATCACTGCAGACTTTTATGATTAGACACCTCTTCTGCCTCTGACAGATACACTGCAGCAGCTACTTGCAAGTTAATTTTTAAATGGTAAATGTCTGTGCAGAGCTAGATTTACTGGGAAACAAAATTAAAACTTTTATTAAAAACTGCCTATGTGGCAGAATTTAATTTAATGGGTAAATGTAGCATTAAGCTTTTTTTTTCAAAGCCTCTGAGGAAGCATATTTGTCTCCCCTAAATAAGGTGTTCTCATTAACATTCCTGTGGTATTAGCTAATAACAGGTGACTATAGGACTTCTTTTGGAATAGAAAAAAAGCAAATCCCAATAGCTAACATGGCCTACAACCTTTTGAAAATAAATACTTCTCGATACATCATTAAATATTCAAAATTATTTGACAAATAATTTTCCTTTAAAAAATGACACAATTTTCAAGGTTTTCTCATGACCTGGTCATCTGATGATCCTACTAAATTAAGACTCACCTTTGTCGTCAGAGAATTATTATTTTGGCATCATGATACATAGTAATATAACGATATATATCGCTTTCCCTGTATATTTTCTTTCTTATTTCTGAAATTAGACTTTAGAAACCAGCTTATATGATTCTGTTTATATTTTTAGGCTATTAATTAGACAAAATATTGGTAAAGAAGGGAATTTCTGGTAAAGGAAAGAGATATTTCTTCCACACACATGTTTTTTATCTTAAGACCCTTAACTGTAAATTTTTCTTCTGCTCAACAAATGTGTTGTCATCTGCCTTGATGGCCTTGCCCAACATGTATACTAAGGCACGCCCTAGTGAAGTGGTCTGAGTCATTAGTGGCATGTGGGTTTCCATTACTCGAATTAGTGACTCAAATGGAACTTCTTGCATAGAAAAATTAAGTCCCCCACCCCAAATTCTTCTGCTAATGGCTGTAGGAATTTAATGATTTCACTATGTTCATTATCACTGCCATTGTAAAGCACCAGTATCCCAGCAGCAAACCAAGAGAAGACTGTAACATGAGATCATAATTTCTAGCATAAATCAATCAGATCAAAAGAGGTTGGAGAGGAATGCAAAAAGTATTCTTGGAATATGTTCAAAATCCAATCATGACCAGTAATGCTCTGATTTACAGCATCTCCTGTCTGCTTGCTCTCTCATTTAAATGACCTATGCTTCCTTTTTAGAGTAAATGCTGGAAAGATTTCAAATAGGACAACATTCAACAGGAAGGAAGACATAAACAAAACCCAAATGGGTACTTGACAACCTTAATGCCTAAGCAACGTGGGTCAGAGTTCACTAGGTTATTTAATCCAGCCATGCAAACTGGTTTATGTCTAGGGTCTGAAATAAATCAAATTGATCCTAAAGAAAATGGGACTTTGGCTCTAAAAACAAATCTCCCCTTATTCCCTGGAATATGGAAGTTCATTCTGACTCTAGGACTTTGCATTCTCTGTTCTCTTTGCCTGGAATGCCTTTCCTTATAATTTCTCACTCATAATTCAAGCATCAGTGCAAATGTTGGCATCCCTAAGAAATGTTCTCTGACTGAAGCCCCTCATTCATTTGTCTCTGTTTTACTTTTTCCATAACAGTTCCTACTGCAAGAAATTATCTTAAGCATTGATTTACTTGATTTTTTGTTTATTATCAGTCTCTCTTTCCTCACCAGAATATACGTTCTGTGAAGGCAGGTACCTTTATCTGTTTTGCTCACCATTGTTTCCCAATGCTTTGAAGAGTGCCTGACACGGAGGCACTAAATAAGAGTGTGTATAATAAATGAATGAAAAAGAATGAGTATCTAGAGACAAAACTCCGTTACTTCCATCCTAGTGTATTTGGCACTGAGTGAATGAAAGGCTGAAGTCATTTATTTGGTGTCTATGAAAAAAAAGCATTACTTTAAAATGAAGTATGATAATTATCAAAAGAATAAATTGTAGTAAAATGGGTAATATGGATAAAACTTGTTAACTATTACCATCCTGGAAGTTATTGTGATCATTTGTGATGCTGGGCTCAGTACATCAATAAAATGGGTCGCCTGAATTCCAGGACTAGGTTGGCTTGCGTGTATTAACAACATCAAGAAATTCTGTGAATTTCTGTCAATATTTCACAGAAAGGTTGGTTTTCTTTCCATGCTTGGCTCTCTGGGAGGGAGGAGGCAATATCGCATGGTGATTAGGTGTTGGACACTAGATTTAGTGGTCATGGTTTATTTCAGCTCTCTAGAAAAATGACTTTGTGAGTTACTTTACCTCCCCAAGCTTCTGTTTCATCTGTAATCATACAATACATACTTATGTCTTAGTCTGCTTGGTGCACTATAACAAAATAACCACAGACTGAGTGCCTTTAGTAAGAAAGATTAATTTCAAACAGTCTCAAGGCTGGGAAATCCAAGATCAGACTGTCAGCATGGTCATATTCAAGGTGAGGGTTCTCTCTCTGGCTTACAGTCATCTTCTGGCTGTGGCTTTAAATGGCAAAGAGACAGAAGATCGGAAGCAATCTTTCTGACCTCTTTATCTAAGGGCACTAACCCTACCATGAGGACTACCCCCTCATCATCTCATCTAAACCTAATACCACCTAAAGTCCCCACCTCTGATACCATCAAATTGGGGGTTAGGGCTTCGACATATGAATTTTGGAGGAACACACTCAGCCCATAACATCTCATGGATGTGTTATGAGCTTACATAAAATAACACATATGCAGTGTTTAGGGCATTTTGAGTATATTATAAGCACTCTAAAAGTGTTAGCATCTATTAGTAAAGCACATAGAATGTTAATACATTTTATACAGGATTCATAGAGAGTTTCTGAAGTAAAATGTAGATAGAAAGTTTATATGTTACATGTGAATTTTATTTCAGTTCAGGAAAAAATATGGTGATCCTATCACTTCACTTTCTGATTAAGATTCAGTTCATTTCAGGTGGTGAAACACATCATTTGGTTTACATTTACTAGCCAAGGATGATAAGGATGTGGTCCACTTTTGGGCCAAAGCAAGGGTTGTGGAAGGACAGATGGTAATCACCAGCTCTGGCTGGAGTTGCTTTGATTAACTCCCTGTGAGCTCAATAGACCGAAAAAAGCTTTTAAAAATGGTGCTTTTGAAACCAATTCACACATTTTGGTTAATGATCACCAGCAGAGATGATGCAGAACAAAATACCCTCAGGGAACCCTGGTAATTTTTCAGTGGATGCTCAAGAATTGACACGAAGAAAGCACTAGACAAAATTATGTGAAAGTACTAAATGGCAGTTAGAATCCACGACTTGAGAGGAAAAAATACCCACGTAAATATATGTCCCAAACTGGGAGAAAATCCGTATAAGAAGCCATGTGTTTTCCCTTGATATTGACACATATAACTAGAGGGAAGTCCCCTCACTTCCCAAAGTCCACGGTTCCTAGAACTAACTTTATAAGTATTCAAATAATATAGGGACACCTGCGTGGCTCAGTAGGTTGAGCTTCAACTCTTGATTTCTGCTCAGGTCATGATCCCAGAGTCATGAGATCAAGCCCTGCACTGGGCTCTGCACTGAGGGTGAAGCCTGCTTAAGATTCCCTTCTTATCTCTCTCTGCCCCTCTACCACACTCACACTCTCTCTTTCAAAAATAAAAGTAAATAGGGGTACTTTGGTAGCTCAGTTGGCTAAGTGTCTGACTCTTGATTTCAGCTCAAGTGCTGATCTCATGGTTCGTGGGATCAAGCCCCGCATGGGGCTCTGTGCTGACAGTGTGGAGCTTGGGATTCTCTCTCTCCCTCTCTCTCTGCTCCTTCTCAGCTCTCATTCTGTCTCCCTCTCTCTGTCTCTCTCAAAATATTTTTTAATTAAAAAAAACAAAAAAAATAAAAGTAAATAAATAAGTAAATATTCAAACAGCATAGAAAGCATACTGTTGAGATATAAGGACTCAAAATGGAAAAATTAGTAATGACCCCAATTTTGTTTATATATTTGTATTTTTAAAACCTGGAAAATACAGCAGCATGCTAAACAAGAGGTCCTGGTATGATAATAGAAGCGAGTTTATTCCCTACTTTGTTAGGAAACATATGATTTGCTAATGAACATGTACTATTTTTATGATGAAAAAAATTGCAAACATTATTATAAAATTTTATAGCAACCTCATAAGTCAGGTAAAACAATGCTTATTTAAAGAATTTTTCAGTATTGGTATACTGTATCACAAGGAACTGTTTTCTCTTCATTGTTATCTGTGATGGTCACATCTAGATCATAAACTCCAAATTAGTAAAGGCAAAGGTTAGTCAAGCTGGCTCTATGATATTTGAGCTGTACGACATTTGTACAATTTTATGACCTCTCTGTTTCCAGTTTTTTTCACGTATAAAATAGTAACAATTATACTGCCTACCTCAAAGAGTTGTGTCAAAAGACGGTAATAAGATCGCCTATTCCATTGGGTCACCAATTTGGTGAAGGATTTAGACTGAGACTAACACATAGTGAAAACTATTTAAATGTTATATGATGATACTGATGATGATGGTGCTGGTGGTGGTGGTGATTGCCTAGGGACTAATGTCGTGGTCCTCAAAAGTTAGACAAAGTCCTACTGTTTTTTTTTTTTTTTTAATTTTTTTTTTCAACGTTTATTTATTTTTGGGACAGAGAGAGACAGAGCATGAATGGGGGAGGGGCAGAGAGAGAGGGAGACACAGAATCGGAAACAGGCTCCAGGCTCTGAGCCATCAGCCCAGAGCCTGACGCGGGGCTCGAACTCACAGACCGCGAGATCGTGACCTGGCTGAAGTCGGACGCTTAACCGACTGCGCCACCCAGGCGCCCCAGTCCTGCTGTTTTGAATTACTTTTGTGATCTTAAATTATGTAACCACTTAAGATTGAGTACATACCCTTATCTACTAGAAGGGAACGATGATAGCAACCACTTGGCATCTTGTGAGAGTTAAGTGTGAATGTGCATGTATGGTGTGATTAATATGCAATCTGCCAAACCCCTTCACATTTGGAGCAAAAGGATACCATCAGAGTTGGTATAATTCCTACAGGGTAGCATCATGCTTACCCAGTGTAGTTTCTCCTGTGTTACAAACTGAGATTGGGTTTAGTATAATTATGATGGGATTTATTTTTCTAAAAGGATCAAAGACAAGGTCATACTGATAGAATCTTCCCTCCCTAATACAAATGCAGAGTGTACCATTTTAAGCAAACATGATACAGTCTTGGTGAAATATACCAACATCCTGGAGATTTGGTAAGAAAGTTAGCCATGGCTATTTTGAAAGGAATTCCAGTTTGAGCTAGAACCAAACCTTCATATCTTCTAGAAAGCCCACAGCATTGTGCAGAGCTAGTGATCAAGCCTAAGAGACCTTTTTTTTTTAAATTTATATATTTATTTTGAAAAAGAGAAAGAGAATGTGAGTGAGTGAGCAGGGGTGGGCAGAGAGAGAAGGAGAGAGAAAACCCCCAGCAGGCTCCAAGCCATCAGTCTAGAACCCAAGGTAGGGCTCAATCCTACAAACTGCAAGATTACGACCTGAGCTGAAATCAAGAGTTGGATACTTGACTGTCTGAGACCCCAAGCGCCCACTGAGGAGACCTTCTTGCGGTGCTCCTCTTACGGTGCCCCTGTAGTGTCCACAGTACTGAAATGGACCAAGAGGATGAATCTTTAATTCATGTGGAGAGGAATGGAGTTTCCAAGGAAGCAGGAAGAGATACCAAACTGAGGGATTTTGAGAGAAGGATGTATGTCGGTAAAAGAGAAACTTGGAAGAGAAAGACAATGAGGATAAAGGAAGCAGACATTTCTTTTTGGAATGACTTCTTGATCATGAACCAGGCAGTACCTACCCAAGAAAAGTGCACTCTTTACCCCGATAATCATATGTTGAAATACCTATCGTGGACAGATAGACATATATAGAAGAATATAGAAGACATATATAAAAACATGTAAGAGTTTTCATTGCCACATTGTTGTAATAGTAGAACAAGGAAATGGTCTTCATTGCTACTAAGAGGACAATAGTTAGGGAAGCTAAGAATATTGACAGTATGGAGTTCGGCAATCGGACAACAAAAAGACATAAAACACATCCAAATTGACAAGGAAGAAGTCAAACTTTCACTATTTGCAGATGACATGATACTTTATATAGAAAACCCAAAAGACCACCAAAAAATTGCTAGAATTGATACACAAATTCAGTAAAGTTGCAGAATACAAAATCAATACGGAAATCTGTCGCATTTCTGTACACCAATAGTGAAGCAGCATAAAAATATATCAAAGAATTGATCCCACTTACAATTGCACCAAAACCCATAAGATACCAAGCAATAAACCTAACCAAAGAGGTAAAAGATTTGTACTCTGAAAATTATAAAACACTTATGAAAGAAGTTGAAGATGACACAAAGAAATAGAATATTTAGAAATTTAAAAAATGCATTAACCTGAAAAAAATCTTAGCAAGCAAAATGCAACCATTAAGATCATTTTTGTGAAGAATGATTAATGATATGAAAAATATATACATGTATAAATATATATGTATGCATATATATGCAGAAAAGTCATAAACAGAATTACACGATACAGTATAATCTCAGCGACATAATTTTTAAATTGCATAGAAAAGAAGAACCAAGCTTTGTGCAGTGGCAGAATCATAGCCAATGAGGTTTATCTGAGGCGCGATTATTGCTAATAGAAAAAAAGAACCAAAACATAATACCCATTAACAATGTTGCTTATGTTGCTTCCCAGTGAGGAGTTGTTGATTGATTTTTCTGCTCATTTACCCCGCCGAACCTCTGCTCTAAAAGATGCAGACCTCATAGGTGATTAAAGGCACAGAAGCCATCTTCATGGAAAGTGCCAAGAATGTTCAACATCCACACCAACTATATAAGGCAGTTCTTCTGACCCTGACCATGGTTCTTCTTCATATTGTTGCTGAAGTCAAGACAATGCTGTATTTTAGAGTTTAGAGGAGAAGCGATATGTTACCAGTATCCAGAGGTATTTTCCTGAGCATCCCTTCGTGGTGGAGCTGATTAGACTGTTGTGGCTCCACCTCTAATTACTGGCTGCATTTTGTGAAGATTAATGATATGTCATTAGCAGGGAGAGAAATAGACTGGAGCATGCACAGTTCCACTATAGTTGGAAATTACTTCTGGAGTGAAGATGCCACTGAATATTTTATCCTTCTTTCCTTGTTTTATCTCTCAATAAAGTCTAGAAAACTTTGAGTTTCTTCCGAATATTCCAACTTAATTATTTTTATTTATACTCATTAACTTTTATGCCTTTGCCATCTCCAATAATTCTTGTTATTAAATCCCTCCAACCCCCTCTGCCTTCACTCAAAACTGTTGGACCTACCCCCAGCAAGGAGTGAGACAGGAAGTCAGCATACACATTTTCATTTTTTCCCATTTCATGCCAAGAGCATGCTTCACTTTAATAATCAAGAAAACAGGTGATACGTAGTCAACAAAACAATCACAAAGTAAAATTCTAAAAACATAAGGTGACTGAAGGTTTTCCTCAGAATTAGAAAGAAATATATTTTTATATATACATAAAATAAAAACAGACTTTTATACACAGATAAGTTAACTTGGAATATGCCTGGAGTCAAACAGAAATTTTAAAAAATGTATTCTAAGTTCTTTCACTTACATGTCCAACTGAATGCATTTTGAAGTAATCTTTCATTGACAACTGACTTTCTACGTAATTCCTGAGTCTATTAACTAGGGCTAAGCAGAGATTTTTTTAAAACTGCTGTTGAATCCACTCACCTTATTCAAAGATGCCAAAAGCGGAGTCTACAGGTTTACAGGAATTACTGATCTGTATGCAATAATCATGAAAAATTCTCCCTGAACCCAATAAAATATTTATTAATAGAATCATAAAGTCATTGTTTTATTTCTAAATTCAATTGAGGACTCAGTGGAAAATTTTTAGCATTCTTGTTATTTTCTTACTATTTCAGAAAACAACTTTATTTTTATATCTCCCTCCTGCCCTTGATCTTTCTTGTAATCATAACATGTTGCAGAAAGCTTTCTTAGCATCTCGTAGCTCATAAGGCAACTTTTAGGAGGAGGAAAAAGAATGTTCCTTGTTGTAACAATTTCAGGGACATTCTTGTCATTTCCAGATAGAATTTTTGATAAACCATAAAACATTTTCTAACTGAATTTCAGTTGTTCATCTTCCTCCAGTCATGTTGCCCAACACCTACTTAAATGTCTGTTATTTTACTTCTAAAACAATCGACATTTTATATTTTGGTACTTTAGTTTGTGCCTTCAAATGAAATTGAATTCTGTAAGGACTGTCCAGGGACATAGCTACTTCCTCTCAATTTCCTAAATGTTCTGTGTATTCTAGTCCCTGTGACAGATTTTATATTTATACCACTACACCGAATAGTTCTTCTCAAACTTTTGTATAGATTATGTGTCTACTGGGGAATAAATTCACTGCATTGAAGCAAATACCAGGTAATACTGTCTATTTAGCATTCTAAAAATGCTTAGGGACATGTTAAATGAAGTTCTATAGAACAGCGATCGTATATTGCCTATTAGGGTAGAGTTTAAGAGCTAATTACATATTCATCCATGCTTAGTTACTGAACCATAGAAACACCTAAATAAGCAGTTTGGAGTTATCCAGTGTGAAATAGATGTCCTATTAAGACTAATTCAAAGCATAGCAAAAAAAAAAAAAAAAAAAAAGGCTTTGTTAAAAGTAAGGGTAAAATAGAAGCAAATATTTTCTTTTAATGGCTAATGGAGCCAAATGCAGTTAAGCTATCAAGTGCAGCATGTTCTCTGCTAACTGTTGTGTTTTCCTGTTCACCAGAAAATTATACATCAAATTAGAGATTATTGTTAGGAATTTACATACCACCTGTTTTTATTTCCATTAACATTTCCTTTTAAACATTTTCTTTATACCTTCAGTCCTTATTACAGAAGCATTGATGTTTTTACCTTTTAGAAACTTGAAAGTAATGTAATTAGGAATCCTATTATTCCACCCCCGATGCTTCTTGGGGAGTGTTACCCACACTCATGAGCGTTCCTAATGCAGCATTGTCATTTATAAAACAAGGATACTCAGTGTTTTATTTGGCTGTCTTTGTTTGAGAAGTTTTGTGTAGCGTATCATGGTCTAAATGCAAAGTTTACTCCCCGGTCATTAGCTCTGATTATTAGCTCTGAGTGGACAGAACTGTATTACTTAAATTAGTGATTGTACAGTTTCTAGGGCAAAGCCCTGACTTCCATTGTTTAACCAATATCCCTCAACCACTCACTGTTTTCCTGAGGTTAGAAGAGATATTCATAGCAAAGTGTCTTTGATGCAGTAGCTATGAATATAGAGAAAAGGAGAAGTGCGTGCCCAATGATAGTAGGAGATGATCGTCTTAATTAATGTTCCAGCTTTGCCATTCACCAGTGCCACCACCGATACTCATGATCTTCAGGAGCACGCTGAAATTCTCCGGACCTCAGCGACTCATTTTTTTGTATTTTATAGAAGCACCATGTCTATAACAGGTTAGAATAAAAAGAAACTCTCCCTAGGTTATTGTTTGAGAAACAATATTACCTACATTATCATCAAGTTTCTTTGAGTAACCTCATTGTCCTCACTCTACCCAGTAACCAACAGGGCTGAAATATTAGCGCTCATAATTATATTAAACCTGAGAAGAAAGATTTCTGCAGAGACCCACAGCCCCTCTTAATTGCAAAACCACCCATAGATTCTCAGTTCCCTTAAGAAGTGAAGAGAGCTGGTCAGTGGGAGGGCACAGAATGATCCTGTTCAGATCCCCTCCTCATTGGTCATCAGTGTGGATTTCTTAATTCATCTTATCTTGTACATCAGTCAGAAAACCAAGCAAAAGTTAATAAAATTAATCTGAATAGCAACTATACTCACACTGTAACATGGATGTGCAAAGAGAATCTGCCTTCATTCCTTGAGACTAATCTTATCTTCCTCAAAGGCCCCTGAACCTTGGGTAGTAAAGGAAGAAGATCGCCTTTAATTAGTGCAGTACAGCCTGATGCGATAATTTAATGCTTTTAAACAAAATATGCAGCCACTCAGAGTTTACGTCTCTTTCTCCTGGTGGAGGTTGTGGCTCACATGACCTCATAAGTAAAGGAAATCTTGCATCCTCCTGTTGTCCTCTGACTCCTTTGGTTTCCATGGTGATGTTTTGTTCCGCTGGTTGCTGCTCATCTGGGAGACAGCCGGCGGCTTCTGTCAGCTCCTGGTTCTCTTGTGGTGGTGAGGAACTGAAGGCCTGACCCCAGCAAGCATGGCCGGTCCACATTCCTGGCCCCAGGCCTTACTTTAAACCCCCAGCAGTTCTGAGGAAATCAATATTTTTTTTATGTCTGTTACTCATTCTTAACACATCAGTGTGAGAAGGTACGGAGCTCTGCGTGAAGAGGAGAGAGAAGACCTTTTCCTTATATGAAAAAGCCTTCAAGTCTATTGTCAAATATTGCAAAACCTGTGTTGAATGCTTTTCAACCTCATTGTGGCAATTTCTTCCCACTCTCGTGCCCACCTCATTGCCTCAGACCAAAGGGATGCCTCAGGCTAGTCAAAGAAAATGGCAAATAGCGGAAAAGAAAAAGACCTATTCATATTTTACTTACAAATATGAAAGTAACTGAAAAGCTTAAAAGAAACGCAATATATTTCATCTCTCTTTTTCAGTTCATTTAGTAGCCCACTCAAGAAAGCGAAAGGACGAGGGGAAGAGACTGAAGAGTCCCCAGGAGCTGGAAAGTTATTGAATCAGTGTGACCAGGAGAGTAAGTCATCCACAGCTCTGTAATTTGGGATTGTAAAAGTAAACTTCCAATCCACCCAAACTCCCCCATATCCCTAAGATTGTTTTTTCAAACTATTTGTGAGAATCCCTGATCTGTACAGTGGTAAACAAACAAACAAACAAATAAACACAATTTCAAATTAAACGTGATTCTGATTTTCTAGAAAATTGTAGAGATCATAACATGAGAAAATGTGTGTGTGTGTGTGTGTGTGTGTGTGTGTGTGTACCATTCTCTTTCTCTACTGAACATTCTATGCAGCTATACTTTTCCCGAATGAACTGCGGCATTTGAGAGCACTTGCTCATTCTTTGTATCTTTTATTTCCTCTATATTTCCTCTGTGTCTTTCTCTCCCGGAAAGTCATATAAATCTGTTTTTTTCAATACCTTTTTAAAAAGATTTTGTCAAAATATGTTTTAAGAGGAAAACCTGTATTATATCTTTTTATTTTCTAGATGTACATTTAAGTTGATGTTTCTTTTATAGTAAGCTTCCACCCCTGGGAGTAAGGTAATAAATGTCCTAAATGTGTCCCAACTTGCCCTAAGCCTCTTGCACATAACAATTCTCAGAGAAATGTCAGTGCAATGTTTTCTGCCCCATTGATGGATATTTTTTTTTCTGGGGCTGCAATAAAAAGAACCACAGAATGGGTGGCCTAAACAACAAGAATTTATTGTCTCACAGTTCTGGAGGCTAGAAGTACAAGCTCAAGTTTTGCTAGAGTTTGTTCCTCCTGCAAATTGTGGGGGGAAATCTGTCCCTTGCTTTTCTCTTACCTTCTTGTGGTTTGCCGGAAATCTTGGGTGGTTGGGTTTTGTTTATTTGTTTTGTTTCGTTTTGTTTTTTTGGCTTGTAGATCTCTTCCTGCATCTTCATATGGTATTGTCCCTGCGTATATTTCTCTGTGTCCATACTTCTCCCTTATAAGGAGGATACCCGTCATGTTAGATTAGGGCCCACCGTTATGACCTCATCACAACTGATTATATCTGCAATGATTCTGTTTTCCACTAAAGTCACAGTGTGAGGTTTGGGGGTTAGAACGTCAACACATGAATTTGGAGGGGCGCAGTTCAATTCATAGCACCGGGCATTCCACAGAGACACACAGTTGGATGGTTCAGGCGTCCACCTCAAAGACTGTTTTCAGAAAGAGTTCTTTGTACCATATCCTCTTGCACATAAGCATTTGTGGTGTTCCTGTACTTAACCCAGTTCATGAAAAGGAAGGGGAGTTCTCATCTCCAAAATCGTCTCAGACTCCTTCTTCAAGGTGCTCTGAGCATAAAGACTGGGTAATTACACTATCAATCTCTTTTTATCAAAACTATTTGTAAGCCAAATGCCCTGCGGAAACAGGCATTCACTTCCCTGTTTATAGACTGAACTGTATTTGGAGGGCTTCTTCTAACCAGAGAAACATGTTAATCTGACCAGAAGGAAAGATGATTCTCAGGAGAATGAGTGAGTGCCCGCTAATGTGAGATCCGGGAGCACAGTCCCTAGCCCTAGGTCTGGGACAGAGTGGACTCTCAGTGTTCATGAGTGACCTAGTTGACTGAATGATGGGTGTAACCAGGCTAAGAACACGTGAAATGCAGATCCATGAAGGAGAAATGAGAGCTTCCCCTGTAAAGAGTACAATATATACGTAGAGAGACATCTGCTATGGCCTTTTGATATCACCCTGCCACGACAGACTACTTGGGAGCTGTTCTATTGTCATCTTAGATTTCTTTCAATACCGCTGAGTCTTATCCTTGCATTTTACAAATAAAGAAACTAAGTGCCAGAGAGGTTTAAACAGGTGGATTTGTTTACTATTAACATAAAGTACTAAAATCTAAGCCTCTGAAAACCCCATCAATTCTTCTATACCAGCAAGTGTCCTGATTTTTTCTCATTCTTCCACCTAGTTTAAGTTGCACAGTTATGGGCACCATTTGGAGCTGTGTCATGACAAAGACTGTCTCTTCTTGACCAAATTTCATATTCTGAGCCATCTCCTAGATCCCTACTGTTGGACTTCCCTGTTCGTCTTTGCATTGCCTGGTCTTAGAAAGAATCCTCCCAAGTTGACTTAGCCAGAATTCTCACCCTTGATATCTGATCGCCATTGATATCTGATCAAATTCTTCATCTCCATCATCCCCCAGATGGCATCTAATCACCTTGGCAGCCTTCAGCAAGAATCCTGTTAAGTCAGTTTACCCAGAATCCCACCTTTACCCCTAATGTCTACTTTTAGTAATTTTCCATCCACTCTACTCCTTGATTAGAAATCTCCACTAGTCCATTCAGGGCTCTGGATTGAGCCCAGTTGTATACTGAGGTCTCTCTTCCTCTACTGCAATAGTTTCTGATTAAAATCTGCTTCCATCCCTTTAACTACTATCCAGCTCTGGTTTTCTCTGACAGTCAGCTTTCTGGAGTTCCTAATGTTATCAGTAAGAGTTATTACTTTTCCGCAGGTGAATATGTGTGTGTTTTTGCGTGTGTGTATATTTTTTTATTCTCAGAAATACCCGTATCACCTACAACAAACTTAATTATAAAGCATCTAACTTAACTGGTCAAGTTTATACTACTAGCATACTAGACTCTACAGTCTCTCTTCTTACAATTGTAGTTAGTGCCTTCACTCATTGATAAATTAGATTTGGGTATCTTTTAAGGGGAAGAACTACATATCATTTACCATTGTATTCAAAGGCTGACCCATGCTGATCCCTGAATAAAAATTAGTTGAAAATATAATTAATAAAGTATGGATGAATGGATGTGGAAATGAATGTATACGTGAATGATGTTTCTGTTCTTTAATACCAACACACGAATTGAACTATAGTTATTATAACTTTTTATTCAATATCCAAACTACTTCAGAGGGAATAAATGCCACCACATTTAGTTAAAGAGGGTGGATTTTAGAAGAAAATTAATACAGACACGACAGTAAGTAGCCAGCTACATGACCTGAAACATCACCTTTTGCTCAGCTATGCCTTCACGTAGTACACTTTTCACTACATTCATATGGACTTGGTGTTGAGGGTACGAGCAAGGTTTTATATTCTTACTCATTTCTGTTGTAGCAGAAGTCTTCAAGGACAGTGACATGGTCTTCTCTTTCTGTTGTCTCCATAGCGACAAGAACTCTGCCTCTTGTGTCTGAGATACGCTGTTGACTGGATCTTACATCCAAGGTTTACTCTGGTGAGTAATGCCCTAGCCAAATAGCATGGATCGAGAATGGCACATTTTGTCTAGCAGATTTCAGCAGTATTTTGTGTGATTCCTTGATTTCTGGGCTTTTGTCAATAATTCTGTAATCATGAAGTTTAGGGGCTTTGGCTTCACTCTATAAAGGACAAATCCTATGTAATGACAAATCCTACTGGAGGCTGCAGTATGTGGTAAGCAATTGTCTGCATGTTCTAACTTAAGGAATATTATCCTGTTTCCCTAACACTTTGATTGCTGGAAAATTCCTTCATTTGAATTTAAATGTCTCAGCTAAAAACCCTCTGAGGATAACACGGCACATAATCAAAAAAATGGGTCACTGTGTAGGTACGATTCTGACTGAATGGAAAGAACAAGGTCAATGTTCTAATGAGAAGTATTGGGTGGATCACTGCAGTGGGATTAGGCATCCAAGGGCAGCCACAAGATATGGGGTTCTTGGAAAGGGCAGTGGTATCCAAAGACAGAAAAAGTGTGAAAAAAAGACTGATCGGAGGAAGACTATTTTACACTTTTCCTCAAACATAACATGAAAACTACTAGCTTTCCCATATTCTGGTGAATGATAAGAAAAACACTCATTTTAATCTCTAAAACAACTTGGCAAATGGTTTTCAAGAAGTTCCTTACATGACCAATGCAGAGAGAAATTGCTTCACAAACTAGGATAGCAGGAACCAAGTTTATGTAGTTTTCGTATTCTCCTATACCCACTACCCCATCCCCTGCCAGAGAGAGAGCAAGAGAGAGAAAGGGAGAGAGAGAGAGAGAGAGAAAATACAGGTATCCATCTCAGGTGTATAAAACCATAGTAAGAGAAAGGAGAAATGAGTATATTATTGTTCCCATTAGGCCTGCTTTCCTATTTCTATTTGGCCTACTCTGATTTTTTATTCCAGTGTTCATGGATAAGAAGGGAGGCAAAATGAGTTCTGCTCTCAAATGTAACTGTGGCCACAATCTATAATGGATCCTGACCATTTCCAAATCTCAGACTTCAGTGAAGGCAGAGGAGGTGCAGCCTGTGAATAAGAATAAGACTAAGTTAAAAAAAAAATTAAAAAGAAAAAAAAAGAATAAGACTAAATTAAAATCGAGTTTTTTCTTCTATCTCCACTGGCTAAATAACTTTGGACTTCTCACAACCGAAGTTGGGTTACTTCAGTTTTCGTACTTCTTAGTCTTACTCTGATACCTGGCCCTGCACCAAGGATGTGCTTTCTTTGCAGTCTCCTCACGTAGTGGTGCTCTCTCTTCTAGTCCTCGAAATCAGGAGGGGTGATCTAGGTCCTTCTCAATCTCGACCACTGTTTCTTGATCATTGCTCCCAACTCTCGAAAGCAATCATTTTTGAGGAATATCTCATCTGGACATACCATCCTTTCCCCCCTCTTTCTTGGTCTCATCTACAGACCTCAGTGAACACTCCTCATCCATAGCTGACTCCTACTTCTGCACCTGATGTAGACTTTGTGTTGACTCCATGCTCTACCGTAATCCTGGCAGAATTCAGCCCCCAGGTGACAACCATCCAACTCCCTGGCTTCTAGTTCCTCAAAGGCCTCCCAACCAATGGCAGACCTCTACTCCCCTACAGATGTTCCCTTCCACGGCCTCGCCCTGGTCATTTTCCATACTTGTAACCCTCTAATTCCAAAATATCTTGCTTTATGATCACAAAATTTTCAGTACCAGCATTTTAAAAAATTACTTCTTTTATGATCCTCTAGCAATCTTTCTCCCAGTCCAGAAGTTATATACAGAATATTTCTTGAGCAAATGGATGAGTGAACAAACCCATGAAATGAATGCGAAAATGCTAGTAACCCAGTTATAATTGAATAGAAAAACTTAAATCTTGCAGTGACTCTGACCCCGAGCAGCTGGGCCAGATAGAAGCCTCACTTTTTGCCTCCCAATGTCACTACTAAATACCTGACAACTGAGAATAAGCGAGGGTAGGGACAGATGGCACAGAGAGAATCAGGAAGAGGTCCCATAACCACATTAACACCATGGTAGAATTTTTTATTTGAAACATGAAAATACACCTTCCAACAAGGCATTTAATAGTTGAGGAGACAAAAAAAAATGGATGGATGGATGGACAGAATAAGCTTCTGCTTCTTAATTTTCCCTAATTTATTTTCTCCCCATAGAAGTAAGATGCATAAATCTTTTCCCTTGACCAGGGGTGCTTCCAGCAAATGTAGGTTTAACTGAACTGAAGCTGTAGGAGGAATGGAATCTTATAAGTGTCCAAAAGACTTCCTTTACTGAAATAAACACACATTGTAGCAAATAACTTCAGGATTTCTCTTGGTTCTAGACTGTGAGATCCATTAACTTGGTTGGCTGGGCTTCTGGTCATTTGCAGTGTTTTAGACTGAGTCTTTTTCCTTCACTTCAGAAAAAAAAAATCCATGTATCTAAATCTCATGAAACTGGGGCATCTGGGTGGCTCAGTCATTTGAGCGCCCTGACTCTTGATTTGGGCTCGGGTCATGATCCCAGAGCAGTGGGATCAAGTTCTGCATTGGACTACGCCCCGAGTGTGGAATTCTTTGTCTCCCTCTGCCCCTCTCCCCTGCTCACACACACTCTCTCTCTCTTTAAAATAAATGTCATGAAACTATTAAAGACTGGTATGAGCACTGGGTGTTGCATGTAAGTGATGAATCACTGACTTCCACTCCTGAAGCCAATACTACGCTGTACATTAACTAACTTGAATTAAAATAAATAAATTTTAAAAATGATAATAATAAATAATTTAAAAAATCAAAGTCACTTGCAGTGTGAAGCTTCTCCTGACTTCACTTTCTCTCTCATTCTTCAAGAAGTTCTTCGTAAGTCTGTTATAGGCTTTAAACAATATTACAGTGATGCTTTAATGGTGTAACTAGTTTCCTAAGAAATGGTGAGTTCGTTTCTCAAGGACAGAAGACACATATGTTATCTCTATAATGCAGTAACTAAATGCAACTCAATCATGTTTATGCTATACAATATGGTCTATAATTAATTAATTCAGTGAATATTTATGAAGCACCCACTATATGCCACTTATTATTTGAGGTGCTGGCAATATATCAATGAACAAAGAAGATAAAAAGCTCTGTCCCATCGACCTTGTAATTTTTGCATCTTAGAGGAAGAGGGTATGGCAGCCCTGTAGGAATGCCATTCAGATGTCCCTTCAAAGACAGCCTATCGCAAGTATCTGCCATAATAAGCTACTCTAGGCATGGGCTGTTTTTAGCCAATGACTGAACCCAGAATGGGAACTACAGATGGGCCATTCCAGCCCATAAGAGATGCCATTAATGGTTAATCTAGGCTCTGTGGCTCCCCATTGGGTGTCTTGGCCAAGACTTTGTCAGAGCTGTGTTGTAGTCTGAGGCTTTTCCTACTCAATTCTTCTTAACTTCTTTCCTTCCTAAGACAATAGACTTGCATGATGGTCTGAAGGCTCTCCATACCTAGTCTACTCCTTTCCCTTTAGTTTGAGATGTACTCCCGCCCACCAATAAGTCTCATACACTTCCAATTCTATGTTGGAGTTGGTTACCAGAGGCACAGAACTGGTACAGAAGATAACAAAGATTTTCTAATTTTAATCCTTTAAGTATAAAATGGATTTTTACACTTGTTTTGACTGCCTATGATATGCTTGCTACTGCTTTGTCTTCACTCAAGGTTTTTGGAAGTGCACAAAGTGAGAAGAAAAGGGTTCCTAATATGATTCTCAATAGTTATGCAGACACATTTTAGAAAACAAAGTCAGTATCATTCCAAATAATGCTTTGCTGAAGCTGGCTAGAACCAGTTCTGTGCTTCTCTTCCAAATTTCAGCTTCAGTGACATCACACTGGTAGCTGTAAATCAGCCATGGTGGAAGAATTTACACCACCTAAACTGGCAAATTCTATAACTTGGGGTTGTTTTCATTTTGTGCATCTGTTTTCTCCAGAGAGCTAGTCTAGCAGCCCATCACTGCTCCCAGACCTAATATCCAGGCATACCTGTCCAGCAGTCCAAAAATAAGAGTACATACTTTTTGAAAGCAAAACAAAGACAGACCCAAGCAAAACTTTGTAAAATGTTCTTGAAAATAAACCCAAGTTGATTCTTGGTAAAAAAAAAACAAAAACAAAAACAAAAACAAAAAAACAGTTTAATAGGTTTCTCTGTTTGTTCCTGCTTCAAATAGTCACGTGTCCTGTGTTTTTATGCCTCTTGTTCTCTGCACACTTGTCCCCTTGATAGGACCTTCAGTAGCCTTTTCTGGAAGCAGACCACCACTATTTTGTCCCATTTACCTCACATTAATATCGAGGCTCCATCGCATTATTCTGAGAATACGCTGTTCCAAGAAAATGTTTTTGATTTATTCTTTGTAATTAAATGCATTCCCTTGCCTCCTAATTTGCACTTTGATATACAAAATTTTGATATCCGTGAATAGTATTGTTGCTAAATACTCAAAATATGTCATTCCTGACATCTGTGTAATTAATAAACTTTAAAACATTTGTGATTTTTCAAAATTCATTTCCTATAATTATTTATGCCTTTTCATGATCTTTCATGTTTTAAATTTTTTCATGTATTTTGATTTTTCATGTATTTTTTAAAATTTTATTATTTTTGAGACAGAGAGAGACTGCGTGGGGGTGGCAGAGGGAGAGAGAAGGAGACAGAATCTGAAGCAGGCTCCAGACTCTGAGCTGTCAGCACAAAACCTGAAGTGGGGCTCGAACTCACCAACTGGGAGATCATGACCCGAGCTGAAGTCGGACGCTCAACCGACTGAACTACTCAGGTGCCCTTCATGTATTTTTTTTTTTATATTATCCCAGAGCTGTACTTGATATCCTCTTTTTCATGATTTTAAACTATCATGAAATGTATTCTGGTGCCTGCTCCCTCCCCCCCCCCAGAATGTTTTGCCTGTTTTTCTTCCTTTTCAGTTTGTGCTTTTGGTTTTTATTGTTATATTTTAAAAATGAAACATGTTGTCCTTTGCCCTTACAAAATCATATCAGGAAAAAGCTGGTTTTATTATTTTCTGTAGCCCTAATAAAATAATTTTAGCAATGATAATAAGAAGAGGTAATATACCTCTCCCATGATCTTTATGAATGCATTTAATAGAATGCATTTTTGGCAAAATACTTGTCAACTTCCTTGGAAGAACAGAAGAACCCACTCTTTATTTTTTTAGTGGCACTAATAACATAGAAATAATGTTCAGAATACATTTTCTACATGTTTTCAACAAAGCCTAATATTTTTTATTATGTTCCTTCAGAAGGATCCAAAAAAGTATTAAATAAAGGGGGAGCAAATGTGTGATCCATATGACTCCAGTCCCTTGTTTCCCCACCCAAGGCAAACATCACTCATTGTCATCACTCTCCTTTCCAATGAGCAGAGAAGGCCTATAATCCTTCTCTTCATGATTGAAATGTGTTAGGAGATAAAATTATCTTTTTTTACAAAGGTCCTTATTTTTTAAACATGCATTATAACACTTCTTTAATATTCTCGCATGCTTGAAATCCTTCTTGAATTATACAATATTCTAGGGACTGAACTATTTTTCAATTTCTGCAAGTTCCTAGAGACCCTGGAGTTCCCTGTGTTTTATAGATGTCCTGTAACTTTCTCCTTTCTCTCTGGCTTTCTTCTTGTTCCACCTCCAATATTAAAATATATATGCAGACTTTAAAACAAATTTGAAATTTGAGTTAGAGATGTTTCAGACCACCAGCTGTTCAAGAACACCTTCATAAATATGCCTGAAATATTAATATCAAGAGGTGAAAAGGAAGGGAGCCAACTATTTAGTATCATCAAGCCTCGTTCTGTAAAAACAGCTGGTTAATAAGGCATCTTTACAAATGATAGCTCTGGATTCATGGGTGAGGAAAAGCCACCCATTATTTGACTGAAGTTTACAGTCCTAAGAGAATAAGCTCAAAAAAGAATTTCACCAAAAGCTAATATTCCGACGTGTCTTGCAACAGTGTATCCAATCATCAGAGTATTTAATCAGTTTTCTTCTGTGCATCTGATGGCCAACCTAATATCATAAGAAGACAGAAATTGCTAATATTTGCTCCTATCCTACTATGATAGACACACCAACAATGTCAATGTAATCATTGGAGATTTTATGAAGTAAAGGAAGAAAGCAACTAAAGCAAAGAGAGATTTAGAAGTGCTGTGATTCCGACTTGGAAAATAGTAGAAGGGGATACCGGCCAAGAAACGTAGTTGGCCTATAGCATCTGAAAAAGGCAAAAGAATTGATTAACCCCTAGAACCTCCAGAAGGAACACAGATCTGCCAACACCGTGTTAGCCCGTGGACATCCATTTCAGACTTGTGACCTCCAGAACTGTGAGATAATAAATGTGTCTTGTTTAAAGTTGTCAGTGACTTCATTGTCACTTTTAAAAAAGTGTTTGCTCTAGTTTGATGTTTATAACTTGGGAGTGCTTTGCAGTTCAACAGTGAGGGTGTTCCACATGAATTTCTACACACAACAAAGCTATCATTAGCGTGCATTTTCAAATAGACTGTTGTAACCCACTCAAATCAGGAGATCCAATGTGCTTTTGTGATAATAATAAATATATGAAGCACTTTAAAACTCACTGTACGTTAAAGCCTAGAATGCTATGGAATTTTTTATTTGAGCCTAATGTGCTAGTCTGTACAAATGCCATGCAGCTTAGCATTAAGAGGCAATGTGTTTTGGGACAAACATTGCTCCTAAATTCCTTCAAGTGTGATTTGAAGGGTGTCATGCAAAATTCTCCTTCCTAAATATATCCCCAGGCCAACATAGCATAATACTGAAGATGCACAACAGAGAGACTTAAAACTGTATATTGCCAAGGGATCTATTTAAAACAAAAATAATCTTTATAGTAGCATATTTACTCAACTACTCATTCACAAAAGATTTATCATGCAGCAAATAACATAGTAAAAAAAAAAGTACAGATATTAGAATCCACAACTGGCTTAAAATTCAGGTTTAGGGGCACTGGGGTGGCTCAGTCAGTTAAGTGTCTGACTCTTGGTTTCGGCTCAGGTCATGATCTCATGGCTTGGGTGGTGAGTTCAAGACCCGCAGCAGGCTCCATGCTCACAGTGCAGAGCCTTCTTGGGATTCTCTCTCTCCCTTTCTCTCTCTGCCCTCCCCCTTCATTCCCTCTGTCTCTCAAAAATCAATAAACTTTAAAAATAAGTAAATAGGAGCGCCTGGGTGGCTTAGTCAGTTAAGCGGCCAACTTCGGCTCGGGTCATGATCTCGCGGTCGGTGAGTTCGAGCCCCGCATCAGGCTCTGTGCTGACAGCTCGGAGCCTGGAGCCTGTTTCAGATTCTGTGTCTCCCTCTCTCTGACCCTCCCCCGTTCATGCTCTGTCTCTCTCTGTCTCAAAAATAAATAAACGTTAAAAAAATTTTTTTTAAATAAATAAATAAAATTCAGGTTAACTTCTTAAGAACTGCTTTTGAACTATTTATGAATATCCTATCACTCTCTCTCACCTCCAATTTCTTTGTTTGTAAAACGAAGACAGAGGAGAAAAACTATTAAACTGGACTAAGGCACAAATTATTCATTTATGCTCAGTTAATTATTTGACCATTCATTGAAAACTATGAGCTAGTTACTGGGGGAAAAAAAAGATGAACAAAATTTATTTTCTCCCACAGAGACTCACAATGGGTGAGAAGACAGATTTATTAACTAACAATTATAGCAGCAATAAGAAAACCCTCAATACATATATGTGTAAAGTGTTAGGAAAGCAGGTAAATGCAATGATTTACTAACTCTTGCTGGGAGAAGGGAGAAGTGACAATAAGGATGGGTTTTGAAGGATGACCATGTATTCTAGAGGTAGGGAATTGGAGCAGAGGGAATTACCATATGACTCAGCAATTTCACTCCTACTTATATATTCAAGAGAAATGAAAACGTATGTCCACACCAAAATTTATGTACACAAATGTCATAGCAGCCTTAGTGAGAATAGCCAAAAACTAGAAAGTACTCAAATACCCATTAACTGAGGAATGGATCAATAAAATGTGGCATCTACATGTGATGGGATATTCAGCCATAAAAAGTACTGATACATGCGACAATATGAAAAGAACTTTGAAAACATTATGTTAAGTGCAAGAAACCATATTCAATTTAAAGAACACTTCTATGATATGATTACTATTTATATGAAGTGTCCAAAATAGGCAGAGCCTGAGACCAAAGGTAGGTTAGTGGTGGTCTTGGGCTGGGGGGAGGATATTGGTGAGAAATGAAGAGTGACATTTAATGGGAACAGGGTTTCTAGGGCGTGTGATGACAATTTTCTAAAACTGTTGTGGAGATGGATGCATAGGTCTATAAATATACTAAAAGCCATTCACTCGTGTACTTCAAAGGAATGGTATATAAATTGTATCACAATAAAATGGTTACACACACAGAAAGGAACAAAAAGCAATAGGCAACCCCAAATTTCCTCTAAGCTTCCATATGAAATGGTTACCACTAAGATATTTGTCCATTATATTGCAAAATAAACATTCTCAAAATAAACAGACAAACAAAGTTCTGCATGAGAGAGAGGGAGGGGAGAAAGCAGACAGAGGAGAAAATCTATAGACTGAGATCTTGGAAAAATTGTGAGCAGACGGACTGTTGATTCAGCCGCCAGGGTGACAAAGCAAATATTCACCCGGCATTTCATTCTCTCAGTTGTGCCATTAACAGTAATACTAAAATAAATACAAGAAATGAGTATTTCAAGAAATGACAATCTTAGCATGAAGGCGTAATGTGAACAGAACTCCAGGAAACCGAATATCAGCTTTCATAGTAATCTTAACCTTGTCCTGTGAATTAAAAAAGTTAATCAAGAATATCTCAAAACACTTTCCATGAATATGATTCCATTTGCATGATTCCATGTTCCATGCAAACTTCGCTTTTGTTTAAAAAAAAAGTGTAAGTTCCCTTTTTTAAGAAACCAAGCTAAGAAGATAATCGTTTAGAATAAAGTAAATGAGATGGAAAATAATAAATAATAAATTCTAAAATAAGAACAAATGTATGAAAGCACAAATAATATTATTGAAATAGTAATAACTAACACTTTAAAAAAATTTTAATGTTGATTTACTTTAAAGAGGTAGAGAGAGAGAGAGAGACAGAGTGTGAACAGGGGAGGGGAAGAGTGAGAGGGAGACACAGAATGTAAAGCAGGCTCCAAGCTCCGAGCTGTCAGCACAGAGCCCGACGCAGGGCCTGAACTCATGAACCGTGAGATCATGACCTGAGCCAAAGTCCAATGCTCAACCTACTGAGCCACCCAGACACCCCTTAATAACTAACACTTTTAAGGGACTATATGTCACACTCTGTGCTAAACCCCTCCCCATCCAGACACACGTTCATTTAATACTCAAAATCCTATGGGCTAGGTTCTATATTCCCAATTCACATGAGTTAAAATGAGGGTAGAGCAATGATGTAGGTTAGCAAAACTCACACAGGTAGTGAATGTGAAAGGGGAAATTACCCCCAGGCAGTCATGCTCTGTATGCAACACAGGATAAATTGCAAAGATATGCCCAGGAAGTATCAGTTCTTTGTGGCTGAAATGAATACAGGTTTTGTAGTGAGCGATGTCAGAGATGAAACTAGAATGGCAGGCTGGGATGAGTTAGTTGGTGTCCTCAGCTATGGGGGCCACATTAGGGCTGCACTAACTGGGTAGTTGCTCGATGTGTTCATTTACATGGAGCTGTGAAAACTCACTGGGTGCTAGTAATTTATTGGAAATTATACCTGTATAATTTTTGCTAATCTACATCATTGCTCTATCCTCATTTTAACTCATGTGAATTGGGAATATAGAGCCTAACTCATAGGATTTTGAGTATTAAATGAATGTATGTCTGGGTGAGGAAGAGTTTAGCCCAGAGTCTGACATATAGTCCCTTAAAAGTGGTACAGAAAAGCATATTTACTGAGATTCGTCTCAGAAAAAAAAAAAATTCTGAATGTGTTAGCAGAGAAAACTGATTAGCTCCTTGGGACAAGGGATGATACCCCAAAGGAATACCTTCAAGCAACAATAAATGGCTCATAACTGCCTTTTTTCTGAGATACAATTAACATAAAATGAAGCACCTGCACCCTATATGTTCACTTGGATAGATTTGACAACGGTTTATGCCTGTGAAATCTACTCCCACCACAAGATTAAGAACATCTCCATCTTCAAGGAAGTTCCATTATGCCCCTTCTAGTTAGTTCTTGCTCACACACACTATCTGTCCTTTCACTATAAAGTAGTTCTGACTGTATTTGGTTTGATATAAAAGAATGTATACAATAATATATATATATATATATATATATATATATATATTGCACCTAGTTTCTTTCATTTAATGTCCCCTTTTTGAGATTTATCCATGTTGCTTTGTTCTTTTTATTACTGAGTAGTATTCCATTGTGTGAATGCATGGCAATTTGTTTATTCATTTTCCTGCTGAGAAACATTAGGACTTTATTTTCCAGTTTGGTACAATTATAAATAAGATGGCTATTAATATTTTTATAGAAGCCCTTTTGTGAACATATGTTTTCATTTTCCTGGGCAAGCACATAGGAGTGAAATTATTACATGTGAGTTTAGCAAAACTCATGCAGGTAGTATATGTGAAAGGGGAGATTCTCACCCAGGCAGCCATGCTGCATTCTAATTCCCTCTTACAAAATGTCGGTCTGGTTGATAATTGGACTTTCTTTTGACAGAATAAGGTATACAAGTTTGGAACCAGAGCTGAACTGAGGGTGATAATGGCAAGGAGGCTAAGTGCTTTCTTCTCCCCCTTTTCACATGGATGCTCAGCCTCCTTATACATAAATAATCCATAAACACATATTAAGACTATTGGTTGGAAAGAATAATAAATTATTAACTTAGTAGAAGCAGCAAAATGTCCTTGCCTGGCTTAAATATACCACAGTTATGAATGTAGATTTTGGTTTGAAGATTTTAAGTAACGGGATTAAATCTCTTCTAGTGATAGTAATTTTTGCATGCCGTGGAAGGTGGGCTAGGAGCTGGGAAGTAATTGAAGAGGCTATTGCAAAAGTTCAGGTGAAAAGTAATGAGGTCAGGATCTCGGGAAATTCTTAGGAGGGAAATGAAATCAAAAGGTACCCAAACACTGCTTGTGAATGCGTATGTGTGTCTTTCTGTCTGTCTGTGTGCAATAATTTTGTAACAGTACTCACTTTGTTTCACATTCGTTGCATTTACGTCATCCATACACAACAGATTCTATATTACAGTTGCAAGTTTAACCAGAATATTCAGACCAGCCAGTAAACTGAGATATCTGTCACCTACTGGCAAGCCCCCCTGTGTCACACACATTGGATGCATATCGAATGTGACCAATAACACCCTCAATATATTGTAGCTTTCCAGTTTGTTTCTCTTCAGAATGTTTCTAAAACTCTCAACCGTTGCAACATAGTAGCTTGCCTTCACTGCTCTATAATCAGTTCTGAAAACTGCAGGAAAACAAAACATCCAACTGAAATAACATGTGAGAAGGACGTGAATACCAAACTCTGACCTTCATGGTACCTCTTTTATTGCGTTTCTGGACGATTTTCATATAAAACAGTATTAAACAGAGATAAAATTTATAATATCAGATTCAGAGAAAGATCAAGCATCTATTATTTTTTTCAGTTCAGAAAGTCCTGGAAGAGATTATCTTTATCCTCTCTCTACTGTGACAGGCTTTGTCATTCTGCTGGCTGGCACATCCTTCTGACTGAAACAAAATTGGTTGGTCATGGTTTAGGTTACTTCCATAAAATGTACTGTCTCTCTGTTTAGTCAGTGGTATTGACCGAAAACTCAGAAAGCTACGAAAAATCTAAAAGAAAACAAGAATTGAACTGGAGAGCCATTTCCCACATGTTATCACCATCTTGTGACTAGTATATTCACAGAAACTGCCTGATCCAGCCTTCCCCCACAATTAACTTCGTGAATTTACTGCGGGTGGTTGGCCTCTTATTTATATTGTCTCCCCATTTTTTCTTGGGGAATCTCTTACTTGAGTGTTTTTCAAAATTGAAAATAGATCCTGAATCAATCTGTCATTACTAAAAATGTTAAACATTCCGTACGTGTTGAGCAAGACAACTAACCCCTGTTAATTGACTATTAAAAGTATTTATCAAAGGCTACAAAGGATGGGGGACTCTACAGTTTGTTTGTGCATCACCAGGTGGTCAGGACCGTTGGGTTCTGGGATGTCTGGAGCCAAGAGATGTGTCTTCTGGGAAGGTGACTTTATTGCGAAGGTAATATACCTCAAGAACCACCAGGAGAGGTGCATGCTAACTCTGGCACTGACATGCTTTCATTGATTTTGCAAACCATTGATGTAGCGGCTGTGAACACGAACTGCACTATATCAGAGTCAACAGGAAAGACAGGCTTTCTATATGTCAGAGGGAATTGCTTACCTTAGATGGCTAGCTCAGCACACTCTGATGTACATCCGCACAGTGAAAAGCAATACATGAGGGTTCTAGTTTAAAAAAAAAACACACACACACACAAAAAGGCTCTCTCTGCAATATAAAACTTGATGCAGGATTCTTCATCTTGGCACATCTTTCATCAAATTAAAACTCCAGGCTTGAAATAAAAATTGCTGATGGGAGTATTAGTGCGCTTCAGGCACTGCTCTCTGTAGGGAGAAGGCTGCAAACTGATCATAAAATCAGTTATTCATCTAATTAGGTGGGAAAGGAGTCAAGCTTTTACTGCTAAAAGAAATAAAAGCCTATATTGGCCCTCTTCCTTGCAAGTAGGTCAATTTACTTGAATCTGAGTATCCAGGAACTTAAGTGGCACCTCCAGAACTCTAATGCCTCCTCTGTGCTAAGTAGGATGTGTTCAATATAACCCAGCCCCCGCACATTATGTCCACAAGGGCTGAATAACGTCCATCAGGGCTGAAAAAGGCCAAATTCTGTGAAACAAACTACACTAAAATGTTGCAAGTCTGTTCAGAATGATGGTAATCTGTCAGCCAGTTTCTAATAGAACTCATTTTATATTTCTCATTAAATTGTCTTCACAAAAATATAATGAATAATGGCTTGTTTTGAAGACACTTTATGTTTAGGACATCTAAACATAAGAAACAATATTTGTCTCTTTAACAAAATTGGTTATAAAGGTACTTATAAACAAGATTCGTTTTTATAAAGCTATTTCTTAAAGAATAACAGAAGGATAATTTTGGGGATATATCTTAAAATATTCTTGAAGGGTAATCAGAGGCCAGAAAAATTTGAGGTGGGTGTCTTCCCGTTAAAAAAAATCTTTTTGAGGGGCACCTGGGTGGCTCAGTCGGTTAAGCATCCAACTTCGGCTTAGGTCATGATCTCACAGTTCTTGAGTTCAAGCCCCACATCAGGCTCTGTGCTGCCTGGAGCCTGCTTCAGATTCTGTGTCTCCCTGTCTCTCTGCCCCACCCCATTCATTCTCTCTCTCTCTCTCTCAAATACATAGTAAACATTAAAATAAATTAAAAATGAAGAAATAAATAAAAATTTAAAAAATCTTTTTGATAGTGTTTCTCTAGGAGTCAGCGCATTATTCAACTCTTCTGCAATAGTTGACCCCGTATGCCAAAAATCTTCCTATTTTAAGTTTCTTGAGACCCACCTACTGAAATGCTATCATAAACACAAGTGGAGTGAATTTGAGAGTTAATTTCTTAAGAAAAAAACTACCCATTCTACATAAAATACAAAAAATGTTTTTAAAAATCACGTTTTCATTTTGTTCACATAGTTAGGATTAAATTTTATGTCAATTTCTTATTCTATGTTTATAAAAATATTATTGTAAAGAATTAATAGGGGTACCTGGGTGGCTCAGTCAGTTAAGCATCCTACTATTGATTTTGGCTGAGGTCATGATCTCACAGGTTCATGAGCTCAAGCCCCATGTCAGGCTCTGCTTGGGATTCTCTCTCTCCCTCTCTCTCTCTGTGCCTCTCTGGCTCACACACCCTCTTTCTCTCAAAATAAATAAACTTTAAAAAAGAAGAATTAAGCTGGAGGAGTTAAGATGGTGAAGCAGCATGGAGAACCTGAGCTTGTCTCATCCCTAAAAGGCAGCCAGATCAGCACCAAACCATTTTGAACACCCAGGAAATTGATCTGAGGATCAGATCTTCATAACTTGAGCCATGGTTATGCCATGCGGAGAGGTGAACTGGGGGAGAGAAAAGCTATAGAGGGTAGGGAGTTGTTTTTGTGGTGAGAGGACAGAAATGGGAGAGTGCAGCACATCGGAATCATGCAAGAAAACTACCCCCCTGGAAATAACTGGAGAGAAAGAGAAAGTGAAAACACAAGGCTCTGAACAAGAAATCTGTTCCCCAAAACCACTGACAGAAAGAAAGAAAAGGGTTTCAATACCACCAGGATTCTCTAAACAGTGGAGCGCAGAGTCCGAGGTTCTGGAGCACAGTGCTGGCGTTGCTTGATAACGAAGCAGGGCAAATCCTGAGAAGCAGGCAGCAGGGTCTGAGGGATCCATGTCCCACCCTGGGAGAAACAGTTCTCCCTCTTGAAGTGCATTTGGTAGAGGCCATAAGACCTCTCCACAGGCAAAGGTCCCAGCAGACCCTGGAGAGCAGCCACCTTTGCTGACATCGGAACAAAGACACCAGATTGCGATGACACCTGGCGCCAACTGTGTGTTGGGCTTTGCCATAATCTCTGAACCTCTACCACTGCGTGATCACGTGAACATTTTCTGGGGCAAGCCTGCGCACATAGCTATTGCTCAGTGAGACCCCTCTGCCAGAGAGTTAGCACGGGTCCAAGCCGCAGGGGTCTCTGAAGTGTGGGGTTTTGAAACACAACTCCATCTGAGATAAAACTCTGGAGAGACGTGCTGCCTGACACGCAGACAGCTTAGACATGGGCAGGGTAGAGGCAGGGAATGGACAGAGGCCTGAGACAAAGGAGGGGTGCTTGATTGCAGGTTGGTGAAAGTACGAAGTTCCTACGGCAGAGACTAGGGAGCTGGGTGAAGCCACTTCCACCTCCACCCTCCCGTGCACGTGCATGTGCAGGGGTGCCACACTGATCCACCGCAGAATAATAAGCTAAGAAGCTCCACCTAGTGGAGAACGAAGCTGTTACACCAAGCCCTGCCCAACTGTGCCCTGTAAGCACATCTGCTAGAAGACCACCTACAGAGTGTATGGACTATAGACGGCTTCATATTTTCAGTTCTGGGGGAAATTGGATGTAACTTTATTCGGGTCTCATTCTGTTGGCTGGTTCATTTATTTGTTCATTTTCTTTGCTCCTGTTTTTGCTTAAATTGTTTTCTTTTTTTCTTCTTTCTTGGATACAGAAAGAGAAACATTTATTTTTTTCTTCTTTTTAAACTTCTTTTATTCTGTTTCATTTTATTTATTTCATTTTCTTTTATTTCATTTTATTCTATTTTATTATAAAATTTTTTAATTTAAAATTTTTTCATACCTTTTTTCCCCTTTTCTTTCTCTTTTTTCTCTTTTCTATCAAGCTTCTCTCAACAAGCAAACCAAAACTCACCTAAGATCTAGCTTCCTTTATTTAATTTTTTGTTTGGTTTTTAATTTTTTTTATTTTTAATAATTATTTTATTAATCTTTTCTTCCTACAAAATGACAAAATGAAGGAATTCACTTCAAAAGAAATAACAGGAAGAAATGACAGCAGGGGCTTAACACAGATATAAACAAGATGTCTCAACTCGAATTCAGAACCACAATAATGAGAATACTAGCTAGGGTTGAAAAAAGCATAGAATTCCTTTCTGAGGAGATAAAAGAAGTAAAATCTAGTTAGGACTAAATTAAAAATGCTGTAACCAAGATGCGATCTCGAATAGATGCCATGACGGCAAGGATAGAGAAAGCAGAGCACTGAATGAGCAATTTAGAAAATAAAATTATGGAGAATAATGGAGCTGGAAAAAAAGAGGGAAACAAAGACAGAAGAGCATGACACAAGACTCAGTGCACGATAAGAACTCAGTGACTTATTAAAGGACAAACATCTGAATCATAGGAGTCCCAAAAGATGAAGAGAGAGAAAAAGAGGTAAGGTTTATGTGAGCAAATTATAGTGGAAACCTTTCCTAATCTGGGGAAGGACACAAACATCAAAATCCAAGAGGCACAGAGAACTCCTATTAGATTCAACAAAAACTGACCATCACCAAGGCATATCATAGTCAAATTCACAAAATATACAGACAAGGAAAGAATTATGAAAGCAGCAAGGGAAAAAAGTCCTTAACCTATAAGGAAATACATACAGGTGAGGTCCACAGCAGACCTATCCACAGAAACTTGGCATGACAGAAAGGAGTGGCAGGATATTTTCAATGTGCTGAATTGCAAAAATATGCAGCCAAAATTTCTTTATCTAGCAAGGCTGTCATTCAAAATACAAGGAGACATAAAGAGTTTCCCAGGCAGACAGAAACTAAAGGAGTTTGTGACCACTAAACCAGTCCCGCAAGAAATTTTAAGGGGAATTCTTTGAGTGGAGAAAAGACAAAACACATCAAAAGCAACAAAGACTAGAAAGCAACAGAGGACATCACCAGAAACACCAGCTCTACAGGCAACGCAATGGCACAAAATTCATATCTTTCTGTACTCACTCTAAAGGTCAATGAACTAAACATTCTAATCAAAAGACATAGGCTATCAGAATGGATAAGAAAACAAGACCCTTCTATATGCTACTTACAAGAGACTCACTTTGGACCCAAAGACACCTTCAAAATGAAACTGAGGGGATGGAGAACCATCTATCATGCTAATGGTCATCAAAAGAAAGCCAGAGTAGCCATACTTATATCAGACAAACTAGATTTTAAAATAAAGACTGAGGGGTGCCTGGGTGGCTCAGTCAGTTAAGCATCTGACTTTGGCTCAGTTCATGATCTTGCAGTCTGTGAGTTTGAACCCCACATCAGGCTCTGTGCTGACAGCTCAGGGCCTGGAGCTGTTTCGGATTCTGTGTCTCCCTTTCTCTCTGCCCCTCTCCCACTCATGCTCGGTCTTGCTCTCAAAAATAAACATTAAAAAAAAAAAAAGAAATTTGTTTAGAAAAAAATTCAGAATCAACCACAAGAAAAAATTTGGAAAGACCATGAATACTTACAGATTAAAGATATCCTACTAAAGAATGAATGGGTTAACCAAGAAATTAAAGAGGAAATTAAAAGGTACATGGAAGCCAATGAAAATGAAAACATGACAGCCCAAAACCTCTGGGAGGCAGCAAAGGGAGTCAGAAGAGGCAAGTATATAGCAACCCAGACCTTCTTAAAGAAGGAAGAAAAGTCTCAAATACACAACTTAACCTTAAACCTAAAAGAGCTGGAAAAAGAACAGTGAATAAAGCCCAAAGCCAGCAAAAGAAGGGAAATAATAAAGATTAGAGCAAAAATCAATGACATTGAAATCAAAAAAACAGTAGAACAGATCAACAAAACTAAGAGGTGGTTCTTTGAAAGAATTAACAAAATTGACAAACTCCCAGCCAGACTGATCAAAAAGAAAAAGGAAAGGACCCAAATAGAATTACGAATGAAAGAGGAGAGATCACAACCAACACCACAGAAATACAAACAATAATAAGAGAATATTATGAGCAAACAAATTGGGCAATCTGGAAGAAATGGACAAATTCCTCGAAACATATAAACTACCAAAACTGAAACAGGAAGAAATAGAAAACTTGAACAGACACATAACCAGTAAAGAAATTGAATCAGTAATCAAAAATCTCGCAACAAACAAGAGCCCAGGGCCAGATGGCTTTCCAGGGGAATTCTACCAAATGTTTAAAGAAGAGTTAACAACTATTCTTTTGAAGCTGTTCCAAAAAGTAGAATTGGAAGGAAAACTTTCAAACTCATTCTACAAGGCCAGCATTACCTTGATTGTAAAACCAGACAAAGACCTCACTAAAAAGGAGAACTATAGACCAATTTCCCTGATGAACATGGGTACAAAAATTCTCAACACGATACTAGCAAACTGGATCTAACAATACATTAAAAGAATTATTCACCACAATCAGGTGGGATTTATTCCTGGAATGCAGGGCTGGTTCAATATCCGCAAATCAATCAATGTGATACATCACATTAATAGGAGAAAGGATAAGAACCACATGATCCGCTCAATAGATGCAGATAAAGCATTTGACAAAATACAGCATCCTTTCTTGATTAAAAAAACCTCAAGAAATTAGGGATAGAAGGATCATACCTAAAGATTATAAAGGCCATATATGAAAGACCCACTGCTTATATCATCCTCAATAGGGAGAAACTGAGTTTCCCCCTAAGGTCAGGAACATGACAAGGATGTCCACTCTCACCACTGTTATTTAACATAGTGTTGGAAGTTCTAGCCTCAGCAATGAACACAACAAAGAAATAAAACACATCTAAATCAGCCAAGAGGAAATCAAACTTTCACTCTTTGCAGATGACATGATACTCTATGTGGAAAATCCAAAAGACTCCATGAAAAAACTGCTAGAACTGATACATGAATTCAGCAAAGTTGCAGGATATAAAATCAACATACAGAAATCGGTTGCATTTCTAAACACCAATAATAAAACAGCAGAAAGAGATATCAAGGAATTGATCCCATTTACAATTGCACTAAAAGCCATAAATACCTAGGAATAAATCTAACCAAAGAGATAAAAAATTCTTTACACTGAAAATTATAGAAACCTTTGGAAGAAATTGGAGATGACACCAAAAAATGGAGAAACATGCCATACTCATGGGTTGAGGGAAAAAATATTGTTAAAATGTCGCTATTACCCAAAGCAATCTACATATTTAATGAAAACCCTATAAAAATAACACTAGAATTCTTCACAGATCTAAAACAAACAATCCTAAAATTTGTATGGCACCAGAAAAGACCCTAAGTAGTCAAAGCAATCCTGAAAAAGAAAACCAAAGCTGGAGGCATCATAATTCTGGACTTTAAACTGTATTACAAAGCTGTAATCATCAAGACAGTATGGTACTGGCACAAAAACAGACACATAGATCAGTGAAATGGAATACAGAACCCAAGCCAACTAATCTTCCACACGGTGGGAAAGAATATCCAATCAAGAAAAGACAATCTCTTTAACAAATGGTGTTGGGAAAACTGGACAGTGACATGCAGAAGGATGAACTTGGACCACTTTCTCACCACACACAAAAATAAACTCAAAATGGATGAAAAACCTAAGCATGAGACAAGAAGCCATCAAAATCCTGGAGGAGGAAACAGGCACCAACCTCTTTGACCTTGGCTGCAGCGACTTCTTAGTTGACATGTCTCTGGACGCAAGGGAAACAAAAGCAAAAATGAATTATTGGGACCTCATCAAGATAAAAGCCTTCTGCAGAATGAAAGAAACAATCAGCAAAACTAAAAGGCAACCAACAGAATGAGAGAAGATATTTGCAAACGACATATCAGATAAAGGGTTAGTATCCAAAATCTATAAAGAACTTACCACACTCTATACCCAAAAACCAAATAATCCAGTGAAGAAATGGGCAGAAGACAAGAATAGACAGTTTTCCAAGAAAAGTGGTTATCTACATGGTTAACAGACACATGAAAATATTCTCAACATCACTCATCATCAGAGAAAGACAAATCAAAACCACAATGAGATACCATCTCACACCTGTCATAATGGCTAAAATGAACAACTCAGGCAACAAGAGATTTTGGCAAGGATGTGGAGGAAGAGGAACCCTTTGTCCTGCTGGTGGGAATACAAACTGGTACAGCCACTCTGGAAAACAGTATGAAGGTTCCTCCAAAACTTAAAAATAGAACTACCCTACAACCCAGCAATTGCACTACTAGGTATTTATCCAAAGAATACAGGATTACTAATTCAAAGGGTCACATGCACCCCAATGTTTATAGCAGCACTATTGATAATAGCCAAAGTATGGAAAGATTCTAAATGTCCATCAGCTGATGAATGGATAAAGAAGATGTGGTATATATATATACAATGGACTATTAGTGATCAAAAAGAATGAAATCTTGCCATTTGCAACAACATGGATGGAACTAGAGTATATTATACTAAGTGAAATAAGTCAATCAGAGAAAGACAAGTAACACATGATTTCACTCATAGGTGGAATTTAAGGGAAGGGAAGCAAAAATAATATAAAAACAGAGAGGGAGACAAACCATCAGAGACTCTTAAGTAGAACAAACTGAGGGTTGCTGGCAGCGTGTTTGGTGGAGGATGGGCTGAATCGGTGATGGGCATTAAGGAGTCACTTGTTGGGATGAACACTGAGTGTCGTATGTAAGTGATGAATCACTAAATTCTATTCCTGAAATCATTATTACACTATATGTTAACTAACTTGGATTTAAATTTAAAAACGAATTAATTTAAAAAGAATTAATAAATATAATTTTTAATATTGTATAATATTTCAATGAGGAGCTATGATTTATGTTCATTTCATTCCTACTATGGTGACGAAAGTCTGACCATAACATGCATCATGGCATGATAGAAAAAGACTGAGGTCTGGAATCAGACAAATACAATTTCAAATTTTGGCCACTTCTTTGAAAGAGTATGTGACCTAGGACAAGTTAGTTTAGCCTTTCACAATGTCAGATAGCTCACACTTCAAATGGATGTTTTATCTATCTGGTCAGGCTATTGTAATAGTTAATTATGGCAATATTTTTAGAATACCCAGAAAAAAAGCCTGATTTCTATTATTGTGGTTAAATTATTTCATTTATTGCTATTAGCATTTTCATTGTCATTTATTGCTATTAGCATTTTCATTGTCATAAAGACCTAGGATAGATTCCAGACAGTCAGCATCACTGAAGGATATCATTAGTAATTTATCATTCATAAGTGCTATGTCCTTAGAATCCTTTTTATAAACTTGATCTGAAATGTGGATTTCTCCTTGTATTTCTGCCTATTGTTGCTTTATATATTTTAATATAGTTAATACATTTTAATATGAAGTTTGACACACTGGAGTTAAATTTTGTTAAGACTTCAAAATGTATTATAAATTTATGGTGAGCATTCTACTTAATATTTTCGTCTTGGAAATGTATCTGGTGCACTTTTACGGTATTTGCCAAATATATCTTTACCTATCTCTTTATCTGCAACCATCTTGCACCATGTGTCTTAATTATTCACAGCATATGGCTAAGTTTTATTCTTTAATTCATATGAGTGCTGTTGTCTTTTAGTGAGTTTTATTTTACATTTCGTTTAATAACTTTTTATAATATTTTGACTGCCAAGGAGTGAGTAGGAACACAGTTATTGGGACTGATGCTTTAGAGGGCTCTAGAAGTCAGTCCATGCAATGCTGAGGCATGATTGCCCTCATCATAGTTGATGTCTCCAGGAGCCAAGACTGGTGCGAAAAGATAACACTATGAAATAGAGATGGATGGAGAAAATGGAGAGTGGGACCAAAGGATGTGTGAGAAAAGGCAAGCTTCTATTCTATTTTAGGACAAAGTCTGAAAATATGTAATAAATAGGATTCCCCTTTTATGCTGTTCCTCATATATAATTTGAAATGCAGTAACATTTAAAAGGCTCATTTTCATTTAGACATTATTATCTTCATGTGACATATTTCTTAAATACTACACTTTTTTCCTTTTCTGAGTCTATTTGACAGGAAGGGGTCTATACAAACTGTCTATTTTGTCTATAACGTCTGCAATAATTTAGAAGGTATGGATTCAATTTTTAATTTCTTAGTGGATATCTTGTATTTTTAAATTCTTGAAATTATATTTAATTTTGAAGCCAAACAATAAGCAGATTTTTAAAGTTTATGATTATTTAAGGAGAATCTCAGGGCTTTGTTTTCTTTCTATGTCCATCTTGTCATTATTTCTCACTCCCTTGCAATTTCCCTTGTTTTCTGTAATGTAATTTGGGGGTATAAATCTGTATTTCTATAAAACTCTTTCCAAACACTGTTTTTTATCCCACATAATTTTTATTGACTTAATTTTGAAACCAAATTCTATAAATATTTAAGTAATTCTATTGGCTTTTCTGGCTTAAATATTTGTTAGTCTCTTTTATCTACAATCCCCTATTCTTAGACTAAACTTTGATTCATTAATTGAAAGGCATCTATGTAGGAAGGATAACTTGATAGAAATTCTGCTTTTGTTTCTTCTATAAACATCTAAAACATCTTGCTGTACATTTTACCTTTGAAAATTAATTTGCCTACCCAATGATATTGCGGGTGGAAATTTTTATTTTATTGTTTTCTGGAAGCTAACCCTGTGAAAAGAGATCTAAAGTCAGTATAAGTTGTTCTCATTTTTTTTTTTTCAACGTTTATTTATTTTTGGGACAGAGAGAGACAGAGCATGAATGGGGGAGGGGCAGAGAGAGAAGGAGACACAGAATCGGAAACAGGCTCCAGGCTCTGAGCCATCAGCCCAGAGCCTGACGCGGGGCTCGAACTCACAGACCGCGAGATCGTGACCTGGCTGAAGTCGGACGCTTAACCGACTGCACCACCCAGGCGCCCCAGTTGTTCTCATTTTTTAATTTACTTGGATGCTTATAAGATATTTTAAAATATATTCTGAATATCACTAGATAATCAAGCTTTTCTTAAATTTCTTGAACCATGTTATTTTCAGCTCAAGAGCTATTTCTGCTATTATTTTCTTGGTTATAGAGTCTGTTCATGAATTCTACTATCTCCTTATACATTACTTTTGCCTCATATTCTCCATATTTATTATCATCATTTTATCTGTTTATACTTTTTGTCTGTGATCCAGAGATGAATCTCCAGTTAGTCTTTTACATCATGAATTGGAATTTAGTGTTTCTGATTTACTGACGCTGAATATGCGATTCATTTACAAGCAAACTTTGCCCATAGTACCTTGTTCTGATGATCTTCTACTATTCATAGAGTTGGTATCTATTTATTTATATTGTGTTGCTCTGAATCTAAAATGCTCTTATGTTGCTTGTGGTAAATTTATTTGAGAGAGATGATTATAACTGAGACAATGGATCCTGTCTCTTGTGTTGCAATCCCTATCATTTCATTTGCCATCTACCATTCTCCTCCATTCCACACTTCATTTCTGTATAAAAGGAAGGTTCTATTGAATCAAGGTTTTGGTGTATGGGTAAGATTAAAAGCTGTAAAGGTTGTCCTGGGCTCTACAAGAGTTTTATGTGGGGCTTTATACAAATTCTCTAATCAACAACTCAGTCTGGCATGTTATAGGATCAGAGATAAAGTATTAAGGGAGTGTTCTGAGATTGGATACTCGAGTCATGTCTCATCACAATTCCCACTGGATGATCTAGATAAGGGTCAGCAAAGTACAGCCTTCAAGCCAAATCTGGCTCACTATCTGTTTTTAAAATAAAATTTAATTGAAATGTAGCCATACTTACTCATTAATACATTGTCTGTGGCAGCTTTCAAACTGAAATAACAGAGAGGAATGGTTGCAGCAGAGACTGTAAGGTCCTCAGAGCCTAAAATGTTTACTATCTGGCCCTTTATAGAAAGAATTTGCCAACATGTCATCTAAATTCCCTACCCCCAGTGTAAACAGGAGTGCTAAGGAAATCTGACTCCCTTTCATCTTCACTGTCATCCATAAGTAATATGGTCTTCTTTTCTAATAAACAGCCAGAATAGCCTTGGGCACCAAAAATATCAATTTATACCTTATCACCGAGTTATCCTTGTTAGGGTTGCCAGATGAAAGATGGAGGCTAAATTCAATTGAAATTTCAGTATATATCCCATGAAATATTTGTCCACCTGAAATTCAAGTTTAACTGAGTATTCTGTATTTTTATTTGCTAAGCCTGGCAACTCTATTTCTGACGTATACCCAGTGGATATATGCAGATCAAATAAAACACTAGGTCCCATTGTGCTAAGGGAACCAAAATAGTCCTGGATAAACTATTCATGAGCTGGTATTTTTTTACTCCAAATAAGAAAAGACCCAGTTCCAGTTGGATTAAACAATAATAAAATGTATTATTTTACGACATGGAGTCCACAGTCAGAGACTCCAAATTTTCATTTCTATGATTTCTGTTCATCTCTTTTTTGTGCTGGATTGATCCTCAAAGTGTTGTAAGATAGCTGCAGAGATGTCATGTGTGAAATACAACCAGAGCTACAACTTCCAGAGTCAGCAACGAAACCATGTAATTTTTACATATCTCAGGAAGAAGCAGGCAACCATTTTAAAGTGCCGTAGCAATATTCCACTGAAGTTTAACTGCCTAGGACTGACAAGGAAATGAGATTATCATGATTGACTTGTGCTAATCATTTGGAGTGGGATATTGAGAAGTCAGCCTTGATGACCATTACAGTTCACCTCTTTGGCTGCCCAATATCTAAATATATTTTTAGAAATGCTAATACCTATACAAACATGTCTTCCTGAAGAAAGTCTAAAACCTCTTCCTCACCTAGATCCAAGTACAAAATCCCTGGCTTATGTGCAGTCCTCTTCATCAAGTGCAGATATGGCTTCTTCCAGCATAGGGCTAAAAGATGAGGGAGCCAACCCTAAAATAATGAATACAAAAAGGACAGAAAGAACAGGTTAACAGTAATACAATTTAACAGTAATAAAATAACAAAAGAAAAGGGAGAATAGGAAATTAAACATAATAAGTATTAGTCCACACTGTGTACCTTCTGCTGACGAGAAAAGGAAAGATTCCCTGTCATGGGAAAAGAATACTGTCTTGATCAGCCAATCTGACAGCATTGTTCTGTTCTGTGTATATATAGCCTTGTACATTTTTCTGTATGATCATACCTGAGGTAAGTGGTATAAAAACAGATCTTACAGAATATCCCATTGCTTTAGCAGACCATTTAAAGCTGCTGAAGTTTTAGTGGCCAGGATATTTCCAAAGGAGGATACAGTTCTCCTAACAAGTTATTAAACATCAGGTATTTTTGCTTCCAGGCCATAATTAAAGATCTTCATTTAAATATGACCTTTGATTATAAAAGTATTTGGTTTCTAGCTACAGATTTCTGTCTCCTTCCCTTCTCTCTTGGTCTCAGATCAATCTCTGCCTTGAAGGAGTCTGAAACAATTGCCTTCAGTGGGGAGGCATCATGAAGAATCTGATCTTTTACCCAGGATTAGCCTTTTTCCAGGCAGAATGAGCAATAGCTCACACTTTAATAAAACCCAAATATTGTGACCTGCTAAATTTCTGCCCTTCTGTTGCTATTTGGACTAACGTTAGCTAAGCTATAGTAGGTGGCTACACTAACCATCATTGGACTTGGTTATAAATCAAAGGTACAAGTGACCTCTTCCTGAAAACCCATATTTCGTTCCTATGGTCATTTGGTTAGACCACTTTCATCCAAATCTCGTCTTCTCTTTTAGGAATTTACCAATAGCACTAGGAAGAATTAAATCATCTCAAATCCTGAACTTTCCTTGTGGTTTTCCTAACACTAGAACCTGTATAGGAATTAATGTAAGTCTCAGTGTATGGCAAGCAACAGTTTCAATGAATGCTAGCAAATGCTTCGCTTTGACTGCCTGCTCCCTAGCTTAGAATGGTGGTGTATTCCGGGCTGGGTACTCTCACTTCCCACCGCTACTTTCTCCACCCAACAAATACCCCCCTTAGGGTGTGCCCTTTGTACCTTTCCAATTCATCTTGCCACTTTCTGTGTCACCTCGGAAGATTTCAACATCAGGAAACAGAAAATGCTATATGCTCGCATTGCTCTTCTATCCATGGCAGCTCAATTTAAAAAGAAAATATGTAATATTAAATCCAAATAGAGAAGCACATTTTTGGTGGCAAAATAACTCAAACATTTAGAACACATTTGCAAAATCTTTCTTTTGGGATTTAGGGGGAAGACAGCAATATTCAACTTCAGAAGTTATAGTTTCTGTTATAAAGAATGAATGAAGAGGGAGACTTAGGGAGCTTCTAATTCATAAAGGTAATTCTTTTCTCTGGTAAGCAATGTTCACCACTGTGAGGTACATGACATGGTTCCTTTGGATTTTATTCTGACATTTTTCTATTATGTTGATTGATTTCCACAAGCCCCCACATACTGCGCATCAATTCAAGACGCTGAAAGCTTACATACTTGATATGGCAGAGACATGGCCACCAAACTGCAAGATGCTAGGACAAATATCTAAGTCATGGAGGCCTCCAGAATGTGGAGGGTTATATGTGCCCCCAGGGAGACACTTCCTAAGCTGGTAATGAGCATCCTTTGACATTCCACACATCTAAAGTCACTTTTTATAAGAAGGCAAAACCTTAATGGGCCCATCACACTATGTGTAGTGGGAGCTCACAGACTTGCTTTATGAATGGATTGTGGAAGAGGTACCTGATACAGCCCTCAGACTCTGGCTTTTTCTGTGGACAGAATTCTCCTTCCTTGCGCAAATCACACCTTAAATAGGTTAATTACACCACTAACCATAACACATTCAACAAGCATCCCTTGAATGCAACTATATGACAAGTGCTGTGTTAGGCACCAGGAATACAAAGGAGAGAGAAATGAGGCTATTTGGCCCTCAGGGAACTCATATTCTAGTAAGGGCGTGGGGGGAAGTGTTGGTAAATAATCGCCATAGAAGAGGGCAGGTGCTGTAATGGTGCCATGTTGGGGCCACAGGGGACTAGGGAGAGCCTGATCAGAGAGGGCTCCACCAAGGTGCTCATTCCACTTGAACTGAGTCTTGAAGGATGAGGAAGATTCTCCCCAACCTTTTTGCTTTACAGCACATTGTTCATACCTCAATCACAGATCTCGTACCCAGTATGAATGTATGAATGTATGAATGTACCCATTACATGTCCACCTGAATTAGAATCCAAACATCCAAAGAAAGAGGATTTACTACTTACTAACTGGATTGCTGGTCAGTTTTATGCCCAGAACTTATGCAGTGCAAGACCCTTGAATGTGCTCATTGCCATGTCTGCTGAATCTGTGAATAGTGAATTTCAGTCTGGAACCCCAACTCTGTTTTTGGTCAATTCAAATTCAACATGTTTAATGTAAAAATAACCCTCTCTCTAAATTAAGGTCTCTCTGAATTGCCAATTTCTGTGATTTCTGCCAATGCAGTCACTGTCTGCATGACCCTGTCTCAAAAATCTCTGTGTTACCTTTGGTTCCTTCATCTCCTTTACTGCCTACATCCGGTTACCATAAGCATCTTATCGATTACCTCTTCAGAGTGTCTCTCCCGCCTCCCGGGCAGGAACCCTGCTTGAGGTCACTCGGGATGTCATGGTTATTTCAATCATTTCCTACTTTCTCTCCACCTGGCAGTTCTTTTCCTTCCATTCCATTCTGAGATCCTCCACCATGTTGAAGGACCTCCACCTCTGGCTTTAATCTATTTGCCATCTACTCAAACAAAAATACAATCCCATGAAAGATCTTTTTTTTTTTTAAATCAGACATCTTTTCCTCACATGAAAAGATATAGGCAGAGGTCTAGGAAACAACTGTCATGCTGTGGTGTATTAGTCATATTATCTGTATTAATTATTGAGGCATATGATACCATACACTTGGCAGCCTACAACAATACACATAAAGTATCTCATGGTTTTCGTGGATCAGGAGTCTGGACACTGAGTTTTCTGCTTCAGGGTCTCATAGGCTACAATCGAGGTGTTAGCTGAGCTGGAATCTCATCTGAGGTTCGGAGTTATCGTCCAAGTTTGCATGGTTGTGGCTGTTGGCAGAATTTAGTTCCTTGGACAGGAGTCCTGAAGCTCTTGGCCCTAGAGGTTGCCCACAGTCCCCTGCATGTGGCCCTCTCCATAGACAGTTCACAGCATAGCAGCTTGCTTCTTCAAGCTCAGCAAGACAGGAGAGTGAGTCTGGGTGGAGTCAGCATATATGTATACGGGTAATGTGCTATTAATCACAGGAGTAACATCCTCACCTTTACCAGGTAACAATCACAAGAATGATATTCCATCACATTTTATATATTCTATTGGTTCAAAAAAAGTCCCATGTCCCACCCACACCAGAAGGGGTTCGTGTAAAGGCATGTTAAGAAATAGCCTGGCTGCATTTTTGATGTTTGATTAAAAACAACTTTTAGGCCTCACTCCTTCCTTCCTCTCCCCTTCTGCCCATATCTGAGTGATAGCAAAGCCTGGGTGCTCAATCCTGTGCAGCCATGAGGGATTCACACCGCAGAATCCCTGGCTACATGTGAGAACCATGACCCCAGTCACAGCCTTTAACTACCACAACAACCTGAAGCCAATTTTCCTTGCCTGCTTTGCTGGCCCATTTCTAGACCAGCCTGAGAAACCTGCCTTGCTTTTCCACAATGAATTATTACATGAGTCATATACCTTTCATACCATCTTGGTGTACATATGACATCATTATTCTTGAATTCTGAACCAAAGTTTGGGTGTGGGTCCATCCTGCTTCTGCAGGGTGTTCACAACAGGTAGACATATCAGGAGATGGGGCTGCATGGCAGTCACCCTGGGGTCTATTCATCACCCCAGATTTAATGTTGCCACAATTAGAGAAAGTGCATAGTCTCTCTACATGAAGTCTTTTTCAACCCTTCTGTTGTGGGAGGCATAGAAACCATGCTACCAGGAAATTCTGCCTTGCTGCTGTGAAAATATGTTGGATTACTATAGATATGAGAAAAACATTTCTAAGATTGCATATTTTCAGACCCCAGAAGGAATAATCGCAAACTTGATTGTATGTGCCATGACAAAGAATATTTTGAAAATTAAATAATGAATTAGCATGAAATATACATATAAGTGTAACACAGGAAAAAAAGGATTACAGAAGACTCAAAAAGCAATAAAAATATGGTTACATACAATGTATTGCTATAAAAATTAAATGTAGGAGCACCTGGGTGGCTCAATCAGTTAAGCATCTGACTTCAGCTCAGATCATGATCTCACAGTTCGTGGGTTCAAGCCCCGCATCAGGCTCCGTGCTGACAGCTCAGAGCCTGGAGCCTGCTTCGGATTCTGTGTCTCCGTATCTCTCTGCTCCTCCCCTGCTCATGCTGTGTGTGTGTCTCTCTCAAAATTAATAAATAAACATTAAAAAAATTAAATGTAGTATTACTATGTCCCAAGCTGTACCCGGTCATAGGAAAAGTCCAAATGGATTCTATCAGTCCCACCTTGGTCAGCAAGTGATGTGCATTTAATACTCTCATCTCCGCGTAAGGTTTCCAAGGCCTCCAGTTTCCATTTAGTGAAATTTACAGTATCCAGAATCGTGGAACTGTGGTTTGTCCACAGGCCGTGGGTGGCCAGGGAGGAGGGGAAATACATATTGGAGAATAGCCAGTAATGAGTCTCTTTAGCTCTGTTCCCCAGTGCTAGAAAATGGAAAAATCGACCTTACCCACCACCTCCCCTTTGAAGAAGGAGACCCCTCTCCTCCTCCTTTCTATGTAGTCTCACTTTCCCACTGCCCCTGCTACTTATCTTTGGTTATTAAAAACATACCTCCTCATGTACACATGTGTCTCTTTCTGACTTTCTGAACATGTAATTTTTAATCTTTCTTCCATTTCGGTGTTGGCTTAGGAGGTAAAATTAGCACCAAGCATACCAATAGAGAGTGGAAGAGAGGGACAAAAACTCAGAAAAAACAGAGATTCAAATATTCCAAGCTATAACTCTGCCTCAAAATATAGATTTGTCTGTTTTAAGTTAGATGTTCTTCCTAAATCAATTATAAGAAATAAACTAGTTAAATTACATGAACACAGTGTTTTGAATATACCAGGTGTAAGGGGAGCTTTTTGTACACAGGGGCTACTTTCTTCCTTATACTCACAGTGCTCATGATGATGTCTGGCACTGATAGTGCTTATTTTGTATTGCATACTTGATAGTAAATAATTTAATTAGAATAGAGGTTCTTGGGGTGCCTGGGTGGCTCAGTCGGTTAAGTGTCCAACTTCTTCTCAGGTGATGATCTCATGGTCCGTGAGTTCGAGCCCCACGTCAGGCTCTGTGCTGACAGCTCGGAGCCTGGAGCCTGCTTCGGAGTCTGTGTCTCCCTCTCTTTCTGCCCCTCCCCGACTCACACTCTGTCTCTCAAAAATTAATAAATGTTAAAGAATTTTTTAAAAAAGAACAGAGGTTCTTCTTTATGCTAACATAAAATAGGTTAATTATCCAAATCTTAAAATTGAATTCATTTTCACAGAAAAAATTTAAAAATATGTTCTCTTGGCAAGGTTTAGGAACTGTAATAGTCTGATTTTTTTAATCTTTTCATTGGTAATTGATTCACATGATATACTGACTTGTGACCCTGACACCCAATATTCACCTTTTCTTTATTGCAAGGTTGTATTAGATAGCTAATGCTGTGTAACAAACCACCTCAAGACTTAGTTATTTAAAATAAACATCATTTATTGTTAAATCTCATATGTCACAAGGCTGAGTGTTAGTTCATTTTGATGGACTTGCTCACATTTACGCAAGTTAATTTTAGTCCATATGTCTTTCTCCTCCTCCTAACACCTGCAGGCCAGTCTAGGCATGTCCTTTGTACAGTATGACAGAGTCTATAAAGAACACAGTTTCTCCACTCCAACACTATTGATATTTTTTTAAGTTTGTTTACCTATTTTGAGAGAAAGAGAGAGAGAGAGAGAGAGAGCGAGCACAGGAGGAGCAGAGAGAGGGGGGAAAGAGAATCCCAAGCAGGCTCCACATTATCATTGTGGAGCCCGATGTGGGGCTCATACTCATGAGCCATGAGACCATGACCTGCGCTGAAACCTAGAATCAGACACTTAGGTTCCCCGACACTATTGATATTTTAGACCGAATAAATTTTTCTTGTGGGGAGCTGTCACATCCATTACAAGATTTTCAGTAGCATCCTTGGCTTTTCCTTACTAGATCCAGTAGAATCCCCCAAGTTGTAATAACTAACAATATTTCCAGATATTACCAAAATTGCCCCCAGTTGAGAACCACTTCTCTGGAACACACACAGAAATGTATAAGGCTTCATGAGTCCTGTGCTTCAAGCTGGCACACTATCACTTCTACTTCCTTCCATTGGCCAAATGAGTCACATGGAGAATGAGTCAAGAGGAGGGGCAGGCCATCCTGCTCATGGGAAAGTTACACAGGAAGAAATTTGAATACAAGGAGGTAAGAAGACCCAGACTATTAAAACAATAAATTTACTTCAACAGTTATGAGTTCAGGAACTTCACTGAAAATAGACTTTCTTCTAAGGCTATTGTAACATTTCCATTATTTGCAATCTTCTTAGAACAAGTTTCTAAGACTTAGGTCTTGTACTATGACTACTTCTCTTTTGATCTGATTATTTGCAGCACCTTCTATCCATAATAGGTATCACATACATAAAATAACATGAACACTATCATACTTTAGATATTAGGGTTTTCCAATATAACATGCACAAAAAGTCCAATCTAAAAATTCTTTGTCCTGTATGTAATGTTAAGTTCTAGAAATGATAACAACTATCTCTCACCCTTAAAAGGTATATTCATATAAAACTGTGTACATTTTTTAAAAATTTTTTAAATGTTTATTTATTTTTGAGAGAGACAGAGTGAGAGTGAGTGAGGGAGGGACAGAGAGAGAGGGAGACAGAATCTGAAGCAGGCTCCAGGCTCTGAGCTGTCAGCACAGAGCTTGATGCAGGACTTGAACTCGCAAACCGTGAGATCATGACTTGAGCCGAAGTCGGATGCTCAACCAACTGAGCCACTTAGGCATCCCCTGAAACTGTGAACATTTAAAGAGCAATATAGAATGGCCTGCTTAATATAAAACAATACAAATATAAGTGTGTATGCCCTATGAATCAGAAATGTATGCACGTGCAATATACATCCAGGAACACAATTTAAGATCTCATTGTTTTCAATTTAGGGGAAAAAAGAAAACAGGTTGCAAATGTTGGTAAATACTTTTTTCTAAAGAGAAACAACTATGGTTTAAGGGAAAGAGCACATTGAAACTGATTCTGTCTGTTACATTTAGGTAACCTTGAGCAAAGTCACTTAATCTGTCTGAGGTTTGGTTTATTCAGCCACTAAGTCTATTGGGCTAGATCATATGAAATTGCCAATATTCAACTCTGGTTTTTTTTCACCTTTAAGCACAGCAATACCATGTGATTGAATAGGACAGAAAGCCACTTCAGCCTCACAATGTGTTATAGGGTTAAAAGAGTCAATATTAGCTGATTTTGAATCAAACGGGGACATATACAATGGTAAATAATCAGAGATACAGAAATCCACGATGCTAATACAGAACAGTCTCTAAAGCAAAGACACAAAAGCATTTTCCAGGAAGCATCTGCTCCTCTTTTTCATAGCTTTTATCAAATTCTAAATTATAAAAATGAAATCACATAAAAATCAGAGTGACTGAAAACGTTGGAGGTGGTGAGGAGAGGGAAAGGGAATAAGAGGTAGAAGGAAATTTTCTTTACAAATAGAGCAAAGAATAGCACAAAAGAGAATAAAAATGAAATCAGGATCTGTTTTTCAGAGATATTCCTGTGGGGGGTGGGGGGAGATTAAGCTATTGTTTTTTTTTGTTTTTTTTTTTTTTTTTTTTTTTTTGATTCTCTAAAGCAATCAAACCTTACCCTGGAAATGAAACACAAAGACTTAACTGCTTTCTTCTGAAGCTGAATAAAAGATGAGTCATGCTTCAAGGCAAGTTTCCTAAAAAGAGAATTTAAAAAGAAGGAGGTGATAAAGAGACAGTATGAGCATAAGATTTTATTAAATTCCTTCTTAATTATAGGTGAAGATGGCTCAGATATGAGTCAGTTGACCACCGTGTGTTATGTTGTTATGCCCATCTTAAGAAGAATAGAAAAGGAAAAATACCTTTCTTTTAAAAAGCAATAAAAAGTAAACTCTGTAATACTTAGATTAGTAGTTCCAAAACCCAACTCATCATCAGAATTATTTGGTGTGCTTGCTTAAAATAAAGCACAAAGACCCTACTCCGGTTGACAAAATTAGAATCTCTGGGCTTAAGGTTCAAGAGTTTGATTTTTTCAGAACCTCTGCAATGCCTTTTCATCACTTAAGTTTCAAAACCTTCAGATAAAACTTATGCCCTTATGTTAGTTTCATTTATTTAAACTGATCTCATTTCCACACATCAGAGGCCACATCTTCTTGTAGATTCTTATACCTATCCTTGCTTTGTCTCTTCTGTGCTCTGACGTTCCGTCTGACATTAGGTTAGTTAATAACTGTTAATCTGCTCAGGTTGCTGTAGCAAAATACAACAGAGTGGGTGGCTTCAACAACAGAAATGTATTTTCTCACAGCTCTGGAAGCTGGACGTCTGAGAGCAGGGTGGCAGCAGGTTGGTTCCTGATGAAACCTCTCTTCCTGGCTTATAAACAGATAGCTCCTCTCTATGTCCTCACATGGCCTTTTCTTTGTGCCAGTGGAGAAAGAGAGAGACAGCAAGAGAGCTCTCAGGTGGCTCTTCTTATAAGAACATTAATCCTATTGGATTGGAGCCTCACCTTCATGATCTCCTTTAACCTTCACTACTTCCTTAGAAGCCCCATCTCCAAAAAAACCACATTGGGGGGTTAAGACTTCAATGTATGAATTTTTGGGGTGGAGGGGCACATAAACATTCAGGCTCTAACAACCAATGACTTCATTCAAAAGAATCAAATTTGTTGTTTTCAATATAGGCTTAAAAGGAGAAAAGAACCTTAAACCAAAATAAACTGTATTTATATCTTTTGTCTAAAATGCACAGGTATCCGGAAAATTGTGCAGGGCCGAAAACATTAAACAAGTGGTTGTGTATTAAATAATTTTATTCCCCTTAGCGGACCAAGGATAATATTTATGATGTGTCTCCCTGAAACACTAGCCCTGTTCTCTGGCCTCATATGCTTTAGAACCCTAAACATCCCTCATAGGCAGGAGGTGGGAGTTGTTGTTTTCCTTATGGAGGATTCTGAAGAAGGAGCATGTGGAAATGCATAGGCATTTGGAGAAGTCTCCAATTTACAAAGACAAGTTTTTTTACAAGCAATTTACAAAGACAAGCTATTGAATTTTGGGGGAGGGACAAAGAAAAGCTATAGTAAAAACGTCTGCTGGATTTAAGCCATCCATGCTATCTTCCTGATTAGTCCCAAATCAGACTGGACAAGAAAGACTGAATCTTGGTTGAAGAAAAGAAAAAAAAATCCCAACTTTAGTCACAGCAATTTCTAGGACTTTATTTGAAGAAAATAATCAAACACGAGATCAAAGATATAGGTAAAGGACATTCATCGAAGAGCAATCTCCTCCATCATTTATTGTTCCCAGCCTCTCCCTGAGCGCTGGCAGTTCTCAGAGTTTGGTTCTTTGCCCTGTCCTCTCATCTTATAGGATTTAAAAGCAGAAAAATAAAATTAGAAATATCTAAAGTACCAACAGAGAGATAATAATGAGATAAATTATAGTATGTCCAGACAATGGTACATTGCAGTCTCTGAAAGTGGTAATTACAGGAAATTTTAATAACATAAAAATATTCCCTATATAATATTAAGTAAAAACAGCAAAAACAGTACTTTACTTAGTGTTGTGGTTATTTTACGTGACTATAAATAGATAAGTAAATAAATGACATTCAAACAAGTACATTAAATATATATATGTGCATAGAAAAGAAGATCAGAATGAAATATAATTTAATAATTGACTTGTTAGTATTTCTGGATGGTGAACTTAGGAATAATTTGTATTTTTCTCTTTTTAATTTTTTTCCCCAATTCTTTGGTAATAAAATTTTATGATATCTATAATTAGGACAAAATGTTTTATAAACATTACTCCTTCTGACACTTGGACAGATAGGGTGAATTTTAAACCTTCATGCATCTATTTACCTTTCCTATGGTAAATTAACATTTAACTTTCATAAATCTTAATTTCCTACATTCTAAATTCTTCGTCTTTCTTGGTGATTTCTTCATCCTGAGGCAACAGAGTTGGCCTAAAGTGTTAAGAATGTAAAAATAACAGCCTTCCATCTCCCATTTCTGTAAGTCAGCTTTGAACATCCTTCGTCTGAAGTACCTTGCAGAAGAGATAAATGGCTCCATTAAAGAAACAATATTCTTCAAGACAGATGTTAGGAGTGGAGACACAGGGGTGGGAACCATTGACTAGACACAATCGTTGAGAACAACAAGTAGTACAATCAACCAAAGACAGCCCATGAGACAAGAGGACAGACCAAGAACTGAACCCCGATAACTGCCCGACACTCAGAGAGGCTGAAAAAGGAAAATAAAGTGAAGGAGGAGATTGCAAGATTGACAGAGTACGAGGCAAAAAACAAAAAAAAATAGGCAAGAAAGGTGCAATGGTAGCAAAGAGAAGCCAGGAAAAGCTTTGCTGAGGAAGGAAATATGAGCAGATGAGGCAGGTGGAGAGAAGGGCATTTAAGTGTAGAAAAATGGCGTTAATAGGAATAAAGAGATGGAAATCTGTTTGGATACAGCAACTTGGAAAATGGAAAGATAGGTTGGAAATCAAATTGTGAAAGATGTTGAATTCCAGGTTAAAATGATGAGTCTTCATTCTCCAGGCAGTAAAAGCTGGACTGTTTAATTATAGTGAGTCTTGAAAGCCTGAAATTGATGGCAGGGTGAACAAAAAGTATCCTAAATTCCACATTTTCCTTTTATGCATTAAGAATTAAGCTTAGGTGTCTAAGAATATAATTACTGTAAGTAATATGCTACATAGGAGACGTTGAGAAATGCCCTTCGGGTACGACAGGAGCTTGAGAAAGATTTTGAGAAGATGCATTCATGTAAAGATATTGCCTGGGTCTTTGCAAAGGGGCATAGGAAGCATGTGGGAAACACTGACAGAGACTCCAAATAAGTTTAGAGAGAATCCAAGAACACCTTGACAGCTCCTTCGCTTCCTGTCTCTTCCAACGTGGCATAAGAGGATGGTGTCTAGGATGGTGTCTGCCCCGTGTGCAGCTGTGACAGGAAGCTCACACAACACCAAACAGACTGCGCAGAGGTTTGAAGAGACTGGTGAAGGCCATGAAGCCGGGGAGTGGAGACATCGACTGGAAGCCTGAGGCAGGGGCCACAAATTCCAGCAATGGGTGTCAGCATACTATCTAGAAGAGGATGGGACCACATGTCAGCGGAACACAGCAAAAGATGCCCGGGAACCAAGAGGAGTGGAGGCAATTCTGTGCCCATGAGTTTGGACAAGAGGCCTCCTTCCCCACCACCATAAAGATAGGTGAGCTTCCACCTAAACCCATTTGCAATCTTGGAAAGAAGGGAAAGACAAATCCCTGAAAGAAAAAATAGGCTCAAGAGGGGGTTTCAATTCACTTAATATTTATTGTGAATAGAAACTTCTAAATGAGACTGCTTTTTTTTTTTTAATGGCAAAGATGAATTTCCTGCTTTGGGAAAGAAAGAAGGTTTGTGAATTAGGAGAGATCAGCTATTAAAAATATAGAAAATGGCAATTTCAATAGTCTGACGTGAAATAATCATGACATGGACCAGACAAAAGTCAAAGGGAAGTAAGTATATGTATAGAAAAAGAAAATGAACAGTTTTGAAGACCAAGGAAGTGATACTTGAATTAGAGAGTCTGTTTAGAAGAATCATATTTTTCTACCAAATATTATTCATAGTCTCAAACAGTTCAGTGTCTTTTAGCCATGTGGCCTTTTGAAAGTTCCTTATAGATTTTTTGGAAGGATGAAATTACTTTATGTAAAGCATTTGGAATAATAATAACTATAATGTAGTAAGTATTCAGTACAAATAAGCTTCCATTAATATTAGAATTATATCTTGATCATGTGTAGATGTGAATGCAATTTAGTCAAAACGTTGGAGTCAGAGGAACTAGAACTGAAGCTATCTACAAAACTTCTCCGTTTCTCATTTCCACAATGCACAGAAAAGAGTACGGTAAATTCCATCACCAAGGAGCTGAAATACCCATGAATATCCCCAGGGCAGTAGCCTGAGTGATGAGGCCATTAAATAAAACCGAGGAATCTTCATACCTAAACATTATGTATATGAAACATTCTAACTGCATCCATTTGCACATAACTAGGAACAAAATAGAAAGCTTTTGAGGAGGATACTTTGCCAACAAAATCGCAGGCCTGGCTGCAACAGCTTGTGATTTTTGAACCCTAACTCCATCTCTAGGTCCCCCAAATGGCACCCATGGAAGAGGCCTTAGAAAGCTGATCAAACCAGGAAAAGACAGCCTCCCTTAAGCCCTCCTCAGAAGTAGTAAAAGAAACGAGCAAGCAGGAACAACCCTCCAACCCGACCCCCCACCCCAACACACACATAGGCTACAAGAAGCTAAAGGAAACAAAAGATGAGACTTTTTTAAAGAGAAGAACTGGGAGTTGCCAGGATAGTTGGGTGATGATGCCGTTTGCTACCTGCCCAGATCTCCTTCGAGACACAGCTGCTGTGCGGTTGATTGCTAGTGGCTGACAGCTGAGCCCTCCTCCCGCAACTTGCTCTCTGCGAGAGTCGATGGATCCAGAGATGTCTGGGTGATTGCACAAAACCCTGCAACCGAGTGGTGGCCTGCCACTAAGGACTCGCTGATACTTGCCCAAAGTGGGACAGCTCTGTGTGCCGTTCATACTCCAAAACCCCCTGGGGAGGAACGTGAGGCAAGGGTTCCATGTAGACGTCATACTTCATACAGTAAGAGTCCTACCATTCTTTCATAAGTACAGTTATAGTTGCAATTCAGAAAAGGGGACAATAGGAAACACACAGTGGCTACTTTTTCATAACAAATATCAAACCCTTCGAGGCAGCCATAACAAGGACTTGATGGATGTGTTGGAGAGTGATAACTCATTTTTTTAGGTTTGTAGGTCACCCCAGACCATGAGGAACCTTACAAGGAATGCTTCCTTGGAATGATGCTAAATAGACTCTATGTATGGGAAGATGCATAGCGTTGTTAAGGAGCAAAACTGGTGTAGACAGGAAGATTTTGCTGCTGCCAACATAAATCACTCTTCCGTATTTCCTTATGAACAGAACTCCGCTTATGTTTGAAGTGGCAATAATATAGCTACATTCTCTGCTCCAGTGTAGCTAGGGGTCACTACCTGACCTAGTTCTGAACAATGAGATAGAGGCAGAGGTTACAGGACAAAGCTTCCAGAAATACTTCTAAACTGGGGCAAGTATAGCTGGTATAAACCTTTACCCCATCTTCTTCTCGCTGCTGGAGATAGAACAGCCATCTTATATCAGAAAGTGACAATTATGAGACAAAAGCCACGTGTTAAGAATGTCATGAAATAATCTGGAGTCACAGTATCAACCCTTACTATTTACATCTCTCTATACCAAATTTCTTATACATCAAATGCAATATTTAAAAAAAAATTTTTCTTAATGTTATTTATTTTTGAGACAGAGAGAGACAGAGCATGAGCAGGGGAGGGGCAGAGAGAGAGGGAGACACAGAATCCAAAGCAGGCCCCAGGCTCTGAGCTGTCAGTACAGAGCCTGATGCAGGACTCGAACTCACAGACTGTGAGATCATGACCTGAGCCGAAGTCAGATGCTTAACCGACTGAGCCACCCAGGTGCCCCTCAAATGTAATCTTAATTCATAAATTATGTGAAAAGAAAAATTATCAAAGGTTATAATAAATCAATTTACCAAAAAATCCCAATACAAATGTAAATAAATTTACAATGCAAATTTCCAGCAATCAATACAATTTTTTTAAAGTTTTATTTTTGGGTAAGAGATTGGCAGAGGTTAATAAGGAAAAGTGTGCAGTGTCCAAAAAGCTATGACAAAGCAGCTATTAGGAAGATACACTGATATAACATTTCTGAGGGAAGATTTAGTAAAGTATCAATATGTAAAATGTGCTCACCAGATTTCTGGTACAAGAAGTAAGTCTAAGAAAATGCATTTATGTTTTCTCCCACTGAAAACCTTCATAAAATAATTATAGAAAAACCACTATTCACAAACAAACTCTGTAGGTAGAAAATTCAAAAGAATGTACAGATAAACTACTAGAATTAATAAATGAACTATAGGGATGCCTGGGTGGCTCAGTCAGGCGTCCAACTTCGGCTCAGGTCATGATCTCCCGGTTCGTGAGTTCGAGCCCCATGTCAGGCTCTGAGCTGACAGCCTACTTCAGATTCTGTATCTCCCTCTCTCTCTGCCCCTTCCTTGCTTGCACTCTGTCCCTCTCTCAAAAATAAGTAAGCATTTAAAAAAGTTAATAAAAATTAAATGGGTTACAGAGTCACTATTGATAAAAGCCAAAAACTGAAAAAATGTACATTAACAACAAAATAGATGAATTAAATTGTGGCATCTTATGCCATGTAATAACATAACAAAGAGATTAATCACAAATGTTGTGGCATGACTGGTTCTCACAAACATAATCTCCATCAAAAAGAGCCAGAAGCAAAGTACATACGCCATGGTTACATTAAAAATAATTCAAAAGCAAACAACATTAATCTATGGTGTTTGAAGTTAGGATAGTGGAAGGGCTTCTCAGAAGATAACTGAAATTGGGGGCTTTTTCAGTGCTACTAATGTTCTGCATCTTGATCCAGGTACCGCTTGTATAGGTGTTTTCACTTATGAAAATGCATCGATTTGAAAGATCTACATTCATTTCTGCAACGATGTTCTTTAAAATGTTTACTTAAAAATGATAGCAAAGACATATTTAAAAATCATAATATAAAACCACACAGTGGAAGCTTAGAAAATTCAACAAATTTCTGAAGAAAGAAATCAGCTGGAGTCCAAAGCACATGAAGAAGCCGCGTGTAGACGAGCCTGCTGACAGCTCCAACTGAGCTCCAAGCCAACAACAAGCATCAGTTACTACCTTCTGGTTAAGTTATTTCCAACGTCCAGTCTCGCTGATCAGATGACAACAAACCCAGCTAAAATCTGACTGCAACTGCATCAGAACCCCCTAGTGAGAACTGCCTACGTAAGGTCTTTCCAAAAATTCTGATTTACAAAATCATGAGCCAAATTGGGTTGTTTTAAGGAGCTAAATTTTGGTGAAATCCCTTACATGACTAGAGTAACTGGAAAAAAAATAGCATCCAGGTTCTGATTCATAGGACTCCCATAAAGAGAAAGGAAAGAAAATGGTGAAATTATTTTTTTTTTATTTTGAGAGAGAGAGAGCAAGTGGGGGAGGGGCAGAGAGAGCGGGAGAGAGAAAATCCCAAGGAGGCTCCAGGCTCTGAGCTGTCAGTGCAGAGCCTGATGCGGAGCTTGATCCCACAACCATGGGATAATTACCTGAGCTAAAATCAAGTGCCACATACTCAAACAGTTGAGCCACCCAGGTGCCCCAACACTGAAATCATTAATTCTTTTCTAGTTTACTTATTTACTTTGAGAGAAAGAGAGAGAGAGAATCCCAAGCAGGCTCTGCACTGGAAATGCAGAGCCCATTGTGGGGCTCGAACTCATGAACCATGAGATCATGATCTGAGCTAAAACCAAGAGTTGGACACTTAACCAAATGAGACACCCAGGCTCCCCAAAATTATTTCTAAATAAGGATGATAAGGAAATCTTGCTGTTTATGACAATAGGGATGGACCTTGAGAACCTTATGCTAAGTGGAATAAGTCAGACAGAGAAAGACAAATACTGTATAATCTCACTTACATGTGGAATCTGAAAACAAAACAGAAATAAGCTCATAGATACAAAGAACAGATTGATGGTTGCCAGAGGTGGGCGGAAAGGGGTTAAGAGGTAAAAAGGTACAAACTTCCAGTTATAAAATACATAATTCATGGGGATGTAAGGTACAGCATGGCAACTGTAGTTAACAATACCATATTGTATATTTGAATGTTGCTAAGACAGTAAAATCCCGAAAGTTCTCATCATATACGCACGCGCGCACACACACACACACACACACACACACATACCCCAAAATGTAACTATGTGTGGTGATAAATGTTAACTAGAATTATTGTGATGGTCATTTCACAATATATACAAATATCAAATCGCAATATCAAATGACTGAAACTAATGTCATTTGTCAATTATTATATCTCAACATTTTTAGTGAAAAAATGATAATACCATGATAAAATTCTCCAGTGCTCAAGGAAAAAGAGAGTTTGCAAAATAAAAAAAATCAACATTTTCTAGAGAAAGTGCTAAAATAAGGAGCAAATAGGCTTAGCGTTAAAAGAAAACAGTAGTGATCAGGTATTCAACAATTTTCTAGGCTAGAATTGACCATAGAGCATAGTGATCAGACTTGGATCAAGGGGCCGGAGACCTTGTATCTACTAGGATCTAATATGTGGTTTTCCATCAGTTATTTGTGTGTGAGCAAGTTGGGAAAACCTCTCAGACACTGGAGTCCCTCGTTTGTAAGATGATAGAGCTGCAACTAATGAGTCCACAGGAAAGAAATTCTATGTTCCTGTGATTGAAAGAAGTCACAGGGTTTCCCCAACATTGGCAGTATTGAGGAGTTTCTGGGAGGAGTAGACTCCTTCCTTAATCACCCAATAAATTTGCACCTACCAGTGTCCTGAAACACTATTATCCCACCACTTAGCTACCAGATGAGGTAGGGTTGAAAACTGATGTCGTTACTTGGGTAAATCAAGCCGATCCCCTATGACTGCTTAGTAGAAACAAATAACAAATTGGCTTCGTTCTCTATTCAGCCATATATTTAGAGTTCTAGATATATTTTTTGTAACACGCAAATGCAAATTACTTTCATAACTTTACACTATCTTGTGTCAGAGATGAAATGATTGATAAGGCAAAAAGTTTCATATTCTCTCTTTCATGCTATTGAGGCTTTCTCTTTATAAGAAGGTCCAGGTACACACCATAATTTAAGTGAAATGAAGGAAAGTAGAAGAGAAATTAAAGGTTAAAAAAGCAATTACAGATCAGGTATTGCAATTTAAAATACTGTACACCATTTAAAGTTTGTGAACTGTATCAAAGTATGAGTATTGACCTCCAAGTCTTACTTGCTTTGTCAATTACCACAGAAGCTCTCCTAGCCAACCACAATTTAATTAATTTGTCTCGTTAACTAACACTTACTATTTCATATGTAAAACTTAAATTCTGATGTTCACAGCACACGAAATGCTCTCCAATCCTAAAATGCCCATTTGTATGCCTGAATACTTCCTCCTATAGTTGAATTGTACGCCTATTAAGAGTTTATCATATACAGCCCCAACCCATTTTATGTCTGTTACATTTGTATTAGGATTACATTATTCGATGAAATATTACATATACACATGAAATACGAGTACAAAAATAAGGGGAGAAATCTAGAAGTATCCTGAGCTGAGATTTATTATGCTCCATTTCTAAGAAATCATAACTATATAGTGGATAATGAATTGTAGGGTTGATTTATTTAAGAAAGATGGCAAAGACCTATAACCACTGAATCCATACCCAGGGAAAGTGCCTATTGAAATAGGGTAAACGAATTTACCTTTCTATGCTTTAAGTCAAAGCCAAAGGTTTTATTTTTGTGTGTTTATCGTTCAGATATCTAGGTTATACTGGAGTAACAATCTTCAAATCCCAGTCATTCAAGCGATAACAGTTTATCACACACACTATATATCCATTACAATATGCCTAGAAGGAGGAGACTTTAAGTATGTATGGATATGGCTAATGAACCTCTGGGTTGAATTTAGCCCACTGCAAAGTTAGAAGGAACACAGTGTACAAAAGACTACCCCCACTTCTAAGACCAACTTCAAATGTGATAAGGGGGGAGCACAGTCCCAAACCACTCTCAGGTTAAAAAATTCACTAGAAGGATTCACAGAACTCACTAAAAGCTGCTGTATTCACAGTTATGATTTACAACAGGGAAACAGTGCAGGCCAAAATAAGCCAAGGGAAGAGAGCATAGGAAGGGGTCCAAGAAAAGCACCACTTGCGGAGTTTCTGTTCTCCTCTCCCCATGGAATCACAAACGTGTTACTTCCTCAGCATTGATGTATGGCAGTGCACGCAGAGTATTGCCACCCAGGGAGGCTCACCCATACCTTTTGGTGTTCAGAGTTTTTATTGGAGCTCTATCACATACCGCCCACATAGCTATCTGTTAGTCTCTGGCACCTACCAAAGGTTCAAGCTAATACCTTTAGTCTTCAGTCTTTTCCCCAAGGCAAACAAAGACACTCCTACTGGGAAGGACTCCCCAGACCACAGGAAATCATCTCCCGGTAGCCAAAGGCTGAGGCAAGGACTCTCTTTGAGTTAACTTAATTCTTCACTGCACAAGACTGTATTATTTCACATTTGACTGACTTTTGGGTTAATTGGTCAAACACATGGCCCAATTTCCTTGGATAAAAGGACTCCTGCTAACATCAATTTATCCTAATTGACCTTTTAGTGTCAGTTGCATGCTAATTATCTCAGACACACATTGTCCACACAAAATGAATACCAAACATGCTTCTCTACCCCAGACCGGGGGCAGGAGGTTGTTTAGTAGAGTAACTTGTGCACTGTAAAGAAAACTTTCCTAGACAGCGTCCAATCTGGTAGCTGTCTCTTAACAGTAAAAGCCACTATCATCTTTGTTACAGCTCATACTTCTTGACTTCAATTCAGAAAACACATTACAGGGAAAGTAAAGTCACTCCTAAGTAAAAGGCATTTCAAAAATAATGCATTGAAAGAAAAGAAACCTTTTAAATTGAACATTGCATGAATCTGTGAAGAAGCAAATTAGGGACCATAAAGAATTATGGTTAATGAAAACTCAGCCTTCAAAACATGAGCAATTGCAGATAGAAAAACTGAGACCTCTTTGCAATTCAAATAAAAGCCTTGATAAAAGCATAGCCCGATTGTCCACATGCCAATGCATATATAGCTGTCATTTCCAGGAGTTATGATCAGGGTATTTGGAGAAAGCTTTATAAACCATGTGTGACATGAGTATGGATTTTGAAAGAGATTTAGAATCAGACAGACAGAAAGGAAAGGAAAAGATATTCCAAACTAGAAGAGCATTATGGTCCAGACAAAGAGGTAAGTTCTGTCCGAGTGTCTGTAAGAAATCTAACAGATTTATTTAGGTAAAAGGGAGAATCTTTCTGGGGGATGGAAATGGAAATTGCAGTTAGGGTCGGAGAGAATTAACTACACAGATGCCCAATGTGAAAGGTTAGCATAAAGTCTGGATCTTAGCTATAAACTAAGGGAAACCCTGAAGTTTGGGCAGATTCAGTGATGTGTGCAAAGAAGTATTTTCTAAATATTCTTTAGGCGGTAGTTTAAGGGATAGGTGCAGCAGAGAAAGACTGCAAGCCAGAATATCACATGCACTTCTCGTGAAAATGCTATTAGTTCCCACTGCTCCTCTGTCTCTTGCTTAGATACATGTAGCATAACTTAATGTCAAAGACATAAAACTCTGGATTTCAAAAATGCAAATTTATTTTCCTTAACCAAATTGCTTCCCTCAAAGTCTCCATTACGCTGTTGGAGCAGGATTTAATCTCAATTAGTGTGTATTCAGGCATTGTTAAAGTCTCAAAATCAGGATTCTCCTGCTCCCTTTATCTCCACACGACTGATTTCATGTTCCCAGACAGCCTGATGAATTAGCATGCCACGGCTGGGAGAAGAGGAGGTCTGTGTTTCACGCCGGCACAGTGTCCGCTCTGATCCTTATAAGATGTAGTCTTCGTTGGCGTCGATCCACGTTGCCATCTACTCCTGCTAGCCCAGCCTCTTATGGTGTGGGCTCCATACACCACAGTCATAGATGGCATCACCCCACCATTACCATGGAGTGTCTTCGAGTCTGCAGAACTTTCTCAGACACGTTTAGGGTCTTCTCAGAGCAACGGGAAAACTCCGTATACTCTCCCATGCCACTTTGCGATTAAGGTGGCCCACTTTAGGAAGTGGAGTGATAGGGATGTCTCAGCAACAGCCTCCGCCAAATATCCCCTGAGGTACGTGTAGTCAGTCTCCGCCTGGATTGTCCATCCTGACATACCAAACTGGTGTGCAAATTTCTGTGTGAAGCTACTCCCTGGCAGGTGAAGTGTCGGTTCACTCTGTTGTCAGATATCCCCAAATCCATCTAGGATTTCTATCCCCATTCTTCTCACCTGGACTTGTCTCTTTCCACCTGTGTGTTTTATTGTTTTCCCCTGGGCTATCAAAAATCATCTCCTTTATGACTGGAAAATAGGCTTTTACAGAATCATTCAGTCCTCCCAACTATTTTCTTGATGGTATAAACTTCATTTTCTGAGGACCCCAGGCCTTTTGCAAATTCTCTCCAGTTTTCTCTATCTGTGAGACTCTTGCAATTGAAGTCCTGAAAACGGGTCAGAGTGGTTGTGTAAATAAATTCTGGAATTAGATATCCAAGGGTTGAAGTCTAGCTTCATCACTTGCTATCCATCTGAATTGGTACAAGCTGTTTTACCTTGTCATTATAGAATGAATATTATAATTACCTATATTCATTGGATTGTTCTGAACATTAACTCATATAAGTATAGACAAATCTTCAACTAGCATATTGCACATATGTACTCAATAAAATTGAGCCTCCTTTTTTTATCAAAGAGTTTTGTGCCAAATCTTTTTTTTTTTTTTCAAAAATCTCTAGATCAGAGTTTTTTAATCTCGGCGCTATTATAATTTGGGGTCAGATAATTTATTGTGTGGGAAGCTGCCCTGTGTTTGTGGAGCATTTAGCCTTCTACCATTAGGTGCCAATAGCATCCCCCTCCCTGATATGACAACCAAATAGATCTCTATACCTTGGGGCACCTGGGTGGCTCAGTGGGTTAAGCATTCGACTCTTGATTTTGGCTCAGGTCATGATCTCACAGTTCAGAAGATCAAGCCCCACATCAGGCTTCATGCAGTCAGTGCAGATTCTGTGTCTCCCTCTCTCTCTGCCCCTCCCTGGCTCATGCTTTTGCGCTCCCTCTCTTTCTCTTTCTCTCTCAAAATACATAAATAAACTTAAAACAAACAAAAAATATATCTCTACACTGAAGTGGGTATCTTCAAAATGTCTTGTGAAGTGGGTAAAATCACCCCTAGTTGGGAACTACTACATTTAAATGTAAGTCAAAAACCAAGGATTTTAATCTTTTTTTCTCCTTTTAGCCTTTATTTTACGTGATAAGCCTTGCACTTGCAATCTAATTTCAGTGGATAACTAAAAGGCATTATGGAATCACAGAGAAAAATCAGTTAATATTTCAACCTTATAAACCTTTACTTGGTAAAATTTTAAATTATAATCCTACTGGAAAGCAGTAAATAGACAAGACAGACCTAGTTCTCCCAGTTTTGCTTTCTTTGGTTGATTGACCATGAAGTTAATTGTAATATTTCCACGTGATGGTGGACATTTAAAAAATGGATAACATCAATGCTGCCCGAGATATAGTATTATAAGGCATTAATTCATTTTTAAAGTTCACCTCATTGTAATGACCACCAGAATTAATTAGAAATTTCATCTACATGCATATTAAACAGCCCATCCATATTTCATGGCCAAACAAGACCCTGCTTAATAATATTTATACTGCAATAACGTAAAATCAGTTTCTAAACGTTTCTGATGGTTTATAACTTACTTCACTAGTAATGTTTTTCTTGATGTATTATTCATTGAAAAATTCTGAACACAAATTTATTTTCAATAGTTGTGTTCGGTGTACGAATCACTGGGGTTTGAAATAGTTTATTTCTTGTTCCCAAAAAAGGATTGTCATAATGATTTGTGTCCAAATGACTCTTTATTCTAGTTTTTTTTTTTTATAATTTTCTATGCATTTTTCCTTTTGAAGTCTTCTATTTCTTTCATCTCAATATTGTGCTATCATCTGCAGTATGTAATATCCCTAAAATAAGAAATCAAGGGCTCAAAAGTTGGGATGACGAGTGAGGGGAGAATAACTTGATATGTGTGACATTAGTCATGTCCTTATCTCTCACTGTTCCAGTGTTCTCATTTATAAAATAGGGGAAATAACAACGCCTACCTCAGTGTTGTTATGAAAGTTGAATACGTGAATTAGTGTATGTAAAGTGATTTAGACTAACACCTGGCCCATAATGTGCATGATATGGGTTAATTATTAAAAGTAAAAAGAGTTGAATGATAAAATTCTAACAATTAAACATATCGAGTTTTAAGCCTGTATATCTAAACTAAGACTAATCCAAAACAGTACCACACACCTCTGGCTGCCCACTCAAAAAAACTCAGGAGGGTTTAAAATATACCAATGCCCAAGCACTCCTCCCGGATAATTGAATTAGAATTTTACTGGGCTCCCCAGCACTGAACTTGCAAAACCTCTTCAGATTATTCTAATGTGAAAATAATTATTGAAAACCAGGATGGAGGCATTAATTACCAAACTCCTCTCTTATGCTATTATTTCATGTATTTCCATGGGGTGATTCCTATTTGAAGACAGGTTAAGTGCTACAAACATCAGTATGTTTACAAGAGGACATTCTCCACTCGAACTTCAGTGATACTACTTCTCCAGGATAATTATTCCTGCACTTCAGAAACAATGTAAAGAAAAGACATTTTTCATCAGCTCCATTTGCCACGATCAAAGCCAGTGGCTGGAAATCCCAAGGCAATTTCCATAAGACATTTATTCCATATGTGACCCCAAATAATACAATGAATTTTGTACATTTTGTAATTCCCTTTCACACAAAATAGTTTATTTAATCTTCAAAAATCCCTGTAAGAGAGAAATAATTCTTATTGTTATCTGTCAAATATGAGGCTCAAAGGGGACTAAAGAACAATTTTTATTTTTTTATTTTATTTTTTTTTTAATTTTTTTTTAACGTTTATTTTTGAGACAGAGAGAGACAAAGCATGAATGAGGGAGGGTCAGAGAGAGGGAGACACAGAATCTGAAACAGGCTCCAGGCTCTGAGCTGTCAGCACAGAGCCCGACGCGGGGCTCGAACTCACGGACCGCGAGATCATGACCTGAGCCAAAGTCGGCTGCTTAACCGACTGAGCCACCCAGGCGCCCCAAGAACAATTTTTAAATTTGCATTACTTCTCACCAAAAAACCAGAACATACCCCCAAATGTTATGACACCTACTCCTATAGATTTTCCCAACCCACACACAGCCCTGTATGTTCTAATGATGATGCCAATGGAGAAATAAAATGAAAGTCACCTCATAGATAGTAAGTGTAACCAGTGCCCAAATAATTAAAATGTAAAAATGTTAATCCCACTATTTAACATAACAGACATAAACTATTGTGGTTGAATGGATCCAACACTTTTTAAATTTTTAAATTTTTATTTATTTTTGAGAAAGAAACAAAAAGAGTGAGTGGAGGAGGGGGCAGAGAGAGGAGAGAGAGAATCCCAAGCAGGCTCTGCACTGCCAGTACGGAGCCAATGCAGGGCTGAAATCCATGAACCGAGATCACGACCTGAGCTGAAACCAAGAGTCAGACACTTAACCGACTAAGCCACCCAGGCACCCCGAGTCCAACATTTAAAAAACAAAATTTAGTCAAGCTTATTTTTGTGGTTTGTCTAGGTAAAAACTTTTGGTGTAATGTAGATGAGCTCTGTTGGAACTGCCCTGGGGTTTTCCCTAAAATGCACATGTGATCTAACACATCACGTTTTCTTTTCCTTTCCACTTGTCTCACTTTCACATCTGCAAAAAATATTAATGAAGAGTACACCAAAGGGGACAAATGTCAGATTGAAGACAAGTCTAGGCTAAGATTCTATACGTATTTCTGTGCCCGAAACAAACAAACAAACAAACAAAACCCTGATTTTTATCTGTAGGGATTTAAATTTTTAAAAATATTTTTTTGAGAGAGAGAGAGAGCAGGAGGAGAGGGGCAAAGAGAGAGAGAGAGAGAGAGAGAGAGAGAGAGAGAATCTTAAGCAGACTCCATGCCCAGCACGGAGCCTGAAGCAGGACTCCATCTCACAATTGTCAGATCATAACCTGAGCCAAAATCAAGAGTTGGACACAACCAACTGAGCCATCCAGGTGCCCTGAAAAAGTTTTTTAATTCAACACAATTAGTGAAATATTTGTCGAGCACCTACTTGATGAGAGGCGTTATGAGATATGCCTCGGGGGATGCAAATATGAGTGAGACATTACAGACTTAATATCCAGCAAGACAAGCTGAGGAGATAAGTACACTGGTAACTACGGTACAAGGCGGCATGTGAACCATTTTTCAAGAGTTTGTAAATAGAAAGATTGTCTCAAGCCTTTTAGAAATTAGAAAAGGATTTATGAAGGAACTAACATTTGTTTGGTCCATTTAGAGGTAGGATTTTGAGAGGAATGGAGGAAGGGTATATCATACATAGGGAGCTTGCTGGAAAGACTGGCCATGAAAGCAACAGGGACTGAGAAGGACAATGGGCCAGGAGGAGCACTGGATTTCCTAAATGGGACTTAGATGTAGATTTTGGAAGTAGCTCTTATTGAGACTAAAGAATAAGATTTTATAAGACACAAAAGCAAAGACAGGAACTTATCACAGGGGTAGCAGTAGCAAATGTACTGTACCATTATTGAAGTAAGAGAAAGATACGGCCAAGAAGGAGGCTTGTTAAAAAGGGATGCCATTTAGCAGCGTGGTTCAGGGTTTTCCTTGGTGGTTAACCACTCGGAGGTCTAACCTGGTCTTAAAAATGTAGAATGTTCTGGTTTCTCTGAGATAGTGACTTATTGGTCCATTTTCCAAATTTCCCTTAGTTCTTTGAGGATACAGAATTGTTTTCAAATAGTTAATAGGTTTTGGGGGAATTCAAAAATCTACCGATGTGCTGAGTCTAGTCTCTCCTCTGAAGCCCCAGCTGAGGTTCCTATAGGGTGTTTATCCAGGGCCATGGACAGGAACAGCCTGAGAGAAAGACAGCAGGAAATCTTTGGGCAAGCTCAAAGAACAGCATGTGGCTTTGTGTGTCTGCAAGGTAGGGAAATGTCGGTTGAGGTTGAACTAGGGAAAAACATATAAGGCAAAGGGGTTTCAAAGTTGATTTGGGGGATAGTGGGTAGCAGTTGGAGTTTTGTGTATTTTATGTTTGTTTTGGGAGGTGAGTGGTATCAGAATCATCTATTTTCAAGAACTGAAATATTAACCAAAAATTTCAGCTTTTATTTGGATCTTTGACACATCAGATCATAACCTAGGAAACATGAAGAATCTTATAAAGGTAATATTATTAAGTAATAGAAGTATTTATAGAAAAAGGGATAATAACCATAATAATGAACATTTCTAGGGTAGTGGTGATATTAAGAAACCTTTGAGCACTCAATATATGCCAAAGGCTTTATTAAGTCCTTTATATTCATTATCTCAATCACTATTTCACAAGGAGTCTGTGAGTAGGTGTTGCAAGCCCCATCTTCTGAATTGGAAAAATGAAATTCAAAGGTAAAATAATTTGTCTAGGATGAGACAAAGCAGTGGGACTGGATGAGCTCCCAGTAGCCTTCTTCCTATCAAAATTTATTAATTTTAACAAAAAAGCAACACTTTGCCCTTACAAAGCTTTTATATTTCTGTTTGACCGGTCCTCAGATAGACTTTCTAATACCTCAAACTTAAAGATGCTTTTAGAGTTGATAACATTTTGCTTTATTAATTTTGGTATGGTTTATAGGTTATTTATCTTCTAAAGATTAGAGGTGAACAAATGATCTCATGTACAATGATTCAAACAAAGTCAATGGCTAAACAGTAGCAAATACAAGGTCCAAATGATTGATTTCCTATAAAAACAGAATCCAGATTACAAGTAAGACATATATATTTTGCATCCTGTGTGTGTGTGTGTGTGTGTGTGTGTGTGTTACTTACAATTTCAAGTCATATTTTGCTAGTAAGTTCTGACTATGGCATGTTTGAAATTTAAGCCCATCCCCTCCCTCTTATTATGTGTTTCAAGAATTTTTAAAGAATTATTTCAGGAAAATAGCAAATAAGGTCTCTTCTTTCTAAGATCTTGACAGTTTCTGAAATCCCCTATTCCAGGACTAAATTTTTATTTCTTGCCTTTGAAAATACCAAAATGGCCAGAAATAAAGTATGTCATAAAAAGATTAAGTTAAACTATTTACATATAGTATATGAATAAACTTCTTTTGATATTATAGTTCTCCTTGTTGAAAGTAGAATACAAATCAGAAAATACATTATAACCATGTAAATTATCTAACTGTATTCAAGATTAAAAGAAATGTGTGATCTACCCAATTAATATTCACAAAATATATCTTTTTATATAATTACTTTGGAAGTAATTGCAAGCTTAAACATGTCAGTCAAACCTAAATTTACTCTATGGTTTAAAATATTTTCAATATCTTACTATATTAAAAAGTCTATTTTTAACAATGAATTTGTAGGAGAAAAACTCTCCAATTTGATCTTAGTTTTCATTGCTTTTTTGGTGTATTTTCAAAACTCATTAAAGCAAAGAATTTCACAAAGTGCTCCTTCAAATTCTACCCTATTATCATAAATTTTAAAGTCTTTAAAATTCTAAACTTTTTTAACTTGTTTAAGAATTATACCCTCTTTTTCAAGGGTCTTCTTAACCTGATAAAGAAATTAATGTAAAAAAAAGACTTATTTACACATAAATTTTAAAATGTTTTACATTTCCAATTCTATTGTTATCTGTAGAATCCAAAATATCTGTGCTTTTATTATCCAATGAACCATGACCTTATACTGATAACATTTGCACAATGGAGATTTGCAAAGGAGATTATCAGAAACTTGATCACATATAATTTATCACTGAATCAAACTGAATTTTTAAATTGAATCTTCAAAGATAATTTATTTACAATAGCACCAAAAGAGAAATTGCTTTATCTGATTATACAAATAAATAACAAATACTAGAACTTCCTTTGGGTGCATAGATGGCTTAGTCTGTTGAGCATCTGACTCTTGATTTTGGCTCAGGTCATGATTCCAGGTTGTGAGATTGAGCCCCACATCAGGCTATGCTCTGAGTGTGGAGCCTGCTTAAGATTCCCTCTCTCTTTCCCTCTGTCCCTCTTCCCCACTCACTCTCTCTCTCTCTCAAATTAAAAAAAAAAAAAAACTAAGAAAAACTTTTTTGTATTCTATAAAGATTATTCACGAGTGTAAAACACTTAAAAGATAAGCATTGTGTGTTTTGGAATTACTCTTATTTTTTTATTTGTGGAAAAAGGAAAATTCATTGTTTGGCTTGTTTTCTTAAATTAAAAAAAATCAAGCTACTTTTTTTCGAATATTTATTAAAGACTAAAGAGGAAATAATATTTTAGCAAGGGAAATCCATCATATAAAGTCAAAATATTTTTGTAGATATTTACTGATTCATATCATAATAAGCATGTCACTAGGCATGGGCTAGCATAAAATATCATAAATTTTCCAAAGGATAGTCTTGATAGGTTATCTCCTAGGGACTGCTCTTCCCAAGAGATTGGCCATGCTGCTTGCATTGGTTTCCTATTGCTGCTTACAACAAATTATCACAAATTTAATGGCTTAAAACAACAGAAATTTGTCTTACAGATCTGGAGGTCAAAAGTCCTAAATGGTTTTCACTGAGCTAAAATCAAAGTGTCAACAGGACTTTATAGGAGAGAGTCTACATTCTTGTTTTCTCCAGCTTCAGGGGCCACCTGCACTCCTTGGCTCAGGGCCCTTCTTCCACTTCAAAGTCTGTGCCTTCAAATCTTTCTGATTTGGCTTCCATCAACACATCTCCTCTCTAACTCTTTTAAGGACCGTGTGATTACATTGGTCCCACTTGGATAATCTAGGATAATACCCCAGTGTCAAGGTCCTTAGCCACATCTTCAAACTCCCTTTTGTATATAAAGCAACTGATTCTCAGAGGTCTCAGAGATTAGGGTGTAAACATCTTTGGGAGGGCCATTATCTTGTCTATCACCTTGCCACGATTCTACCTTGCCATGATTCTGAAAATGTTACCTAAAGCTTTCAGGTCCAGGCATTTTTCCTGGGCGCTATTGAAGTTGCTCCCATTTTTGTTTTATTTTGTTCTATTTTATATTGTGGTGTTATAAGGTCAAAAACAAAAAAAGTAAACTCCTAATGGAATGTAGTTTGTAGAACATTTACATGAAACAAGTTTTATGGCTATGTGTAGGTTTGTTTATGTGTGTGTGTTTATGTCCATAACTCATTCTATGCATCCAGCAACAACTTGCAGTTGATATACAAACATAAATAAGGTGTAGTTTCTGGGAAACATAAAAGGAAGGGGCTAAAGAACATGTCTCTGTGTTAATTCTGGTCTCAATCTCCCTCCATCTCCCTAGTTCTCTTCCATCTGACTTCTTCCGGGCCATCTGTTGATTGATGCCATTTCTTTTTTTTTTTTTTTAATATTTATTTATCTTGTGGAGTGTGAAAGTGGGAGAGAGGCAGGGAGTGGGGGACAGAGGACCTGCACTGACAGGTTGACAGCTGCAAGCCCAATATGGGGCTCGAACTCACAAACCCTGAGATCATGACCTGAGCTGAAGTCAGATGATCAACCTACTGAGCCTTTCAAGTGCCCCGATGCCATTTCTAAACTAAAAACTTCTTTGTATCAGAGCTGATATACCAGCTGCAAAAATTTCCCTCATGTGCCTACCATGACTCAAATTTAAGTCCTGTAGTTCATCACCTATCCACTTTTAAGAAGGAGACAATATGAAGTAGAGGTTAACGAGCATGGAATTTGGAGTCAGTTCCCTGGGCCTGAATCCATGTGACTGTGTGTTGTGAAGCACATTAATATAGCTCTGCCTCAGTTCTATTTAATCTGTAAAATAAAATGATAACAGTCACTTTAGAGCTTATTGTGAGGATTGAATGAAATGGGTACTATCTTTAGCTAATCACTAGCACTCATTAGTTCTAAGCTAACGTTTCTTTCCCTATGTGCTACCACCCAGATTCATGTAAACGTGAATGCTTGAGTAGGGGCTGCAAGAGACACAACACACATCTATAAACATACATTTTGGAGTTCAGGGAGGAAGTCTAAAGACTAAAAGATGAAGGTTATGTATTTTCTATGAAGTGGCCCCTTCGTATTACAGTTTGTATTTGAAAACTGGCATTTGAAATTTGCAACCTTGAAATTGCTTATTACAATTTTAGAAGATTCATTTAAGCCAAGAATATTGTAATCATGTAGGCAGACAAAATAATTAGGCTATACCACTTCTTTAATTCTAAGATGGAGTGAAAAAACTGGTCCAGCCAGAATTGGAGAAGTGGAATGGTCACAGTGAAGCATGATCCATTGCAAACAAATTATATATACAAGCAAAATTAGAAAGTAATCAAAACCCAGCCCTGGACACCACTGCACCATATAAAGTTTCTCATGTTTTTTAGTGCCAATCATCACGAAACCAGGTCATATATGTGCTTTTGAGTACAGGTTCTGCGAGGAAGCCATTTCCAGGAGGGTAAGAGATGTTGGTTTATTTCAACAAGCAGGGATCCTTTAAAAAATCAGGTGTCAAGCTACGTTGTGCCCCCATTTTACCAAAACAGTGACAAAAGGCAAATGAAGAAGAATAAAAGCATGTCCATATTTCCCAAGGTGGTGGAAAAAGAAATCAGAAAGGAATTTTTTCTCTCCAGTCCCCTTAAAAAATAAATTAGGAAAAATAGAGAAAGAGAATTTTTGTTTCTTTGTTTACTTCACTGAAAGCCAGAGGCGAGTTCCCAGTCATTTGACAATGAATCTAGAAAGAAATCTAGAGATGGGTTGAATCCATAGGTAACCCTTATATTGGACAAAGTGCAAACTCAAATCTTGTTAGTCATCAGTCACGTGAGGTACGTGAGTGAAAGTGCTAGATCTGAGTCTACAGGAGTGATGGGGACTGTATGCTGGAAAACGCATGCTCCATCTGAAGGTGGCAATCACCCTTTAGCTCCAACTCTTCATTGCTTTGTTATGATACTTTATAAGTATCTCCTGACATTCAAAGTGTTTTAAGAGAAGCTAGAAATCTAGATTGCCATTTATATTCTCTGACATTTTTTAATGATGGCACCACTGATATCTTTTTAGAATATTGTAAGGGCCGAGATACTGAAAGACAAATAAAAGGCCTGTGGGTCATGAGTTCACGACCTGTGGTGCCTATGCTAAATAACCTCAAAATTAATTGACATTTATGTATAAAAAATCAGTTATAAAGGGTTACTTTCTTTTCTTCTTTGCAAACATAACAGAAATGCTTATTCTAGATATGTTTAAATATAACAATTTTCAGCAATAAACCAGGGTGCATCTCTACCTTGCAATTATAGTGAAGAAAAGGTATGTAAGAAGGTTATTTAAATAAGTACCTAAATAGGAGCTCCTGCATGGCTCAGTAAGTTAAGCATCCAACTCTTAATTTCGGCTCGGATCATGATCTCACGGTCGGTGGGATGGAGCCCCGTGTTGGGCTCCGTGCTGACAGCACAAAACCTGCTTGGGATTCTCTCTCTCGTCCTCTCTGCCCCTCTTCCCCTTTTCCTCAAAATAAATAAATAAACTTTAAAAATAAGTAAATAGATTTTCTTTCCAAACAAATAATTTTCAAAATGTGCATGTATTTCTTCATGTCACCATATATATAAGATTTTTTTTAATTATGAATAAAAACAACTAAATTATCAAAATTAGCTTATATGAGAATTTCTCCTTCTAGTCATGATGGAGTAACAGGGACAGAATTTTCCACCTTGCCTGAAAAAACTTAAAATACTGACAAATTATATGAAACAGTGGTTTTTCAAGTCAGTAAACGGCAGGCAATGAGAAACAGTGATTTCTGAGAGATAGAAGAAAAAAATGAGTTAGAGCTCTACTACCTAGAGAGAGTTACCAGGTCACAAAACAGAGAGAAGAAACCCAGGAAGAGCCCAGGGAATTCTGAAAGGTGAAGAGATGGAACCAGAAGTCATGAGAATCCAAGATATATCAAGAGTGACATACAATATAAATAACCTAACACCCCAGTTAAAAGGCAAAGACTGTCAGATTGCGTACAAAAGCAAGATCGAACTATATGCTGCCTAAAACAAACCCACTTTAAATATAAACATACAAATAGATTTAAAGTAAACCATGCCCTATCTATATACAATAGAATGTAGCCAGCAATAAAAAAGAATGAAATCTTGCCATTTGCAACAACATGGATGGAGCTAAGGAGCATGATACTAAGTGAAATAAATCAGTCAGAAAAAGACAAATTCATGGAGCACCTGGGTGGCTCAGTCGGTTAAGCATCGGGCTCCTGATTTCAGCTCAGGTCATGATTGCATGGTTCATGAGATCAAGCCCTGTGTTGGGCTCTGTGCTGACAGCAGAGAACCTGCTTGAGATTCTGTCTCTCTCTCCCCCTCTCTCTGCCCCTCATCTGCCCATGTACACATGCTCTCTGTCCCTCTCAAAATAAATAAATAACATTAAAAAAGAAAGAAAAAAACAAATACCATAAGATTTCACTCATATGTGGAATTTAAGAAACAAAACAAATGAGCAAAGGAAAACAAAAAAGAGAGAAATAAAAACCAAGAAACAGACTTTTAACTATAGAGAGCAAAGTTATGGTTACCAGAGGGCAGGTGGGTAGGGATATGAGTGAAATAAGTGATAGTGATTAAAGAGTGCACCTACCATGATGAGTACTAAGTAATGTATAGAACTGTTGAATCACCATATTGTACACCAGAAACTAATATAACACTCTATGTTAACTATATTGGAATCAAAATTTTAAAATAAATAAACTATGCTCACACTAATCAAAACAAAGCAGAAGTAGCTATATTAATATCATAGTATATATTAGTATATTATTACCCAGTAAGGATAAATAATATCCTAAATACTAACATCTTACATCTTACTAATGTAATATGGATATGTTAAGATGAAAAATATAAACTTTAGAACACAGAACATTATCAGTGTTTAAAAGGGCCATTTCACAATATAAAGGTGTCAATTCATCTGAGCAACATAACAATTGTGAACATTTATCTACCTAATAACAAGATTTCAAAATACATTATAGAGGGGCACCTGGGTGGCTCAGTCAGTTATGCATCCAACTCTTGGATCTCAGCATCCAACTCTTGATTTTGATCTCATCCTGAAATCACGGTTTGTAAGTTCTAGCCCGACATCAGGCTCTGTGCTGATGGCACAGAACCTGCTTTGGATTCTGTCTCTCCTTCTCTTTGCCCCTCCTGTTTGTGCTCTCTCTCTCTCAAAAAAATAAATAAATAAACTTAAAAAATGCATTATAGAAATGCAAGGAGATAAATGCAAAATAATAGTATGAGATTTCAACATTCCTGTCTCAATAATTGATGTAAGTAGACAGAACATCAATAAGGAGATAGAAGTCCTGACCAATACTGTCAACTAACTTGACCTAAATAACATTTATAGAACACTCACTGAACAACAGGATATATTCTTTCCAAGTACACACAAAGCATTAACTTATATATACCATAAACTGTGACACAAAACATGTTTGAATACACTTATAATCAATTAAATCATATAAAGTATATAATTGATCACAGTAAAATTTCATTTCATTTTATTTTTTTAATGTTTTATTTATTTTTGAGAGAGAGAGCATGAGCAGGGGGAGGGCGGAGGAGAGGGAGACACAGAATCCGAAGCAGGCTCCAGGCTCTGAGCTGTCAGCACAGATTCTGACACGGGGCTTGAACCCATGAACAGTGAGATCATGATGTGAGCCTAAGTCAGACACTTAACCGATAGAGCCACCCAGAAACTGTAAAATTTCATTTTAAACCAATAATAGAAATATACTGAAAGATCCCCAAATATTTGTAACTAAATTGCACATTTCCAAATTTACATTTAGAAAGTATCTTGAACTGAATGAAAATAAAAATATAACATATCAAAATTTGTGGGATACAACTAAAGCAAAAGGGAAAGGGAAATAGAGATTTACAAAAAAAACCCATATTAGAAAAAAAAAGATCTCAAATCAACTACTTCAGTTTTAGTCACAAGAAACTAGAAGAAAAAAAAGGAAAAATGAAAATTGAAGCAGAAGAAAGGAAATAATAAAGATCATAGCAGAAATAAGTAAAATAGAAAACAAAAACAATATGATTTTCGTCCAGAAGACTGAAGAGGAGGGAATACTTACCAACTTGGTATATGATGCCATTACTTTTATACCAAAACCTGATAAAGACATTCCAAGAAAATAAAACTATAGACCAATATCCCTTGACAACCTTAAAATAAAATAAGCAGTTGGTTTACTAGCAAATGAGTTTATTCAGAAATAGCAGAGAAATTGCAATTCAGAACATGCAAATTATGCCAAGCTACAAGCAAGTCCAGAGAACAAAGAGGAGTGTTCTTTTAAGAGGAAAAGAGGGAGATGAAGGAGCTGTGTAGAATGACATGTTATTAGAAGAGAACTAGATTTCAGGGTTATGGCAACTTCTCATTGGCTGAGTTACGATGGTTCTTATTGGCTGGGTTGTTGCTGGTCAAGAAGAAAATCTCTTTTCCTCCTGCTGGGGTAGTAAAGTAAGCTTTTTCCTGCTGGGGTATGTAAAAGAAGCTGCAAATGTGGTACATGCGTGAAAATACCCCATTCAGACTTCCTGACTCCATTTTGAAGGAGGTTTCCGTTTACTAATTTTCACACCCTCTTAAACCTAGATGGTAATTCCTTAACAAAATTTTGTCAAATGGCTGAGGTAGATTTATTTCAGGAATGAAAGTTGGTGTAACATTAAAAAATCAATCAATATAATATAATGTATTAACAGATTAAAAAAGAAAAACCATATGACTATCTCAATAAATGTGGAAAAATATTTGATGAAATTGGACATCAATTCCTAACAAAAACTCTCTGCAAACTAAGAATAGGACTTCCTCAAATAAAAATACCTACAAAGAGATTATAGCTCACATCGTACACAGTGGTAAAACACTACATGCAAAAATGAAGGAAAGAGCAAAGATGTCAGCTCTCACCATTCCCACTCAACCATGTGCTAGATATTGTCATCAGTGTAATCAATCAAAATAAAGAATATGTTTTGATAAAAAAAATTAAAACTGTATTTGTTCACAGACAGGTACATAAGAAAACTTTTGGGAGATAGATATGTTCATTATATTGATTGTGTGATTTCACATAAGGTGCAAATGTCAAAACTTCCCAAACTGTACACCTTAAAGTACAGTTTATTGTATGTTAATAATACTTTAATAATGTTTTAAATTTTTTGTATATAATAAGGTAAATTTATTAACTCACATAATAGGAAGTCCCAAAGTAGAGCATCCATTAAATCAGCTTTTCTGATATCAAGATTGCTCTATTTCCACAACTGTAGGCTTCACCTGTCATTGTATTAGGATGACTACAGTATCTATAGCCATTGTGTTCCTACATAACAAAATCCAAATGTAAAACAAAACAAAACAAAACAAAACAAAACAAATCAGGGAGGGACATGTGTTGTCCTAAGTATCTTTTTAAGAGTGGAGATCATTTTTCTAAGAAACTGCTCTTCACCTGTGAATCAGCCAGAATTTCATAAATACCCAATCTAGCAAGGACAACGGACATATATATTGGCTTAAAGTATTTATTTCATCTCCTAAAATATATGGATCCTCCAATTTCTGAATAAAATCAGAGTTCTGATAACAAGAAGATGAATACAAATGTCTTTTAAGAGAGCTATATCATCAGTGACTGACAATCATTAAGTGGCTACTTAGGATATTGCATCATCTCGTTGGTTGGGCTAAAAGAATTCTTGCTAACAAAAGATATATGCATTTTTGAAACTCTGGGGGAAAATGTTAGAATGGCACAGCTTTTGAGAATTCCTAATGTATTCAAAATTATTTTTAGTGGGGATCTAATGAATTTTGAGCAGCTTTTTTCCACACTCCAAAGATGAATCACTGCTTACATACTATTTGTATATCCTCCTGATGTCTAATATTAATTGGAATTATGGGATGTCTCAAAAATATAAATATGCACTAACCCAAAATAGTTGAAAATAGAAACAATGGAAACTCACTTTTAGAATATTCTTTTGTGCATCGAATGCATCTATTAGATCAAATGTCATAACCAGGAAAAATACAAAGAGTCAAGAGAATTTGATGAGTATGCTTTGGAGGGTATGCATAAATTACAAAAGCTTCCCACTGAGCAAATTTGAAGAAAATACAGAGATATTTATCAGACAAACTTTAGAAAGCAAATAAATTCCCAAAGTGGAAGGTCTGAGAATTAGTAATAACATTAATGGATATACTGTCAAATATGGGACAATTTCCAGTTTTCAGCACAAATCCTAGATTAGAAACTGGCAAATGTTTAATCCAGCTTCCATCTCTGACCTCAACAAAGCAGAAAAAAATCAGGCGACAAAATCTGTGTTAAATCCAGTGGGCAGGGCCAGGCAGTTGGGATCTCACCAACTTGTGGAGATAAGAGCCATTCCCATCTCATCCTCCTTCATTTCCCCCATGAGACAAATATCTTGGAAGATCCAGAAACCATCAGGTGACAAGAGGATCTAACGAGACCAATGTCAACACCTTTTCCTCAATTAACAAGTATGAAAACCTCAACAGACCCTCCTGACTCTTTCTCTTCAAAATAACGACTACTAAGTCTCAGAGCTGGAGAACAAGAGAACATACTGCATGTCTTGTTTTGACCGTAGTAACCCAAACAAGTGAGTTTCTCTTCTTTCATACTCTTTTACTTCTTCAAATATAAACTGCTCTTTTAATTTCAAAAAGAAGCTGTTGATTTGGAATGAATATATCTGAATAACTGCTCTGATTCTGCACTTCTCTTTGGTCTGCATTCTTCATGCTATTTGATTGAGTACCTATCTCTGCAGAGTGCTATGATTGGCATGACAGATTCGGCAGCAGGTACAGGAGAGCAGGTAATACACAGTGTCTATCTTTAGGAAGCTTCACATAATGAGAAATGATGCTTTAAGTTTCTGCTAATAGAAAGCATTCCACAGAGAGGAAAATATCTGACTATCTCTAGTTTAACCTCAGATGACCTTGAATGAGGGGTTCCATGGCCTCCTTTGTTCAAATAAACATGTTATTCCTGGGTTTGACATGGTAGAGATTCTCTTTCCAGATTTGCTACTTTATCCCCTTCTTTTGAAAAGGAGTTGAAAAGGACTATAATATATCCAAATTTTAAGAAGTTTGCACTGAGACCCACTGAATTCATATGTCCTTCAGAGGTATAAGTACTTTAATTTGCTTTTAAATTACCACACAGCACTCTGAAATCACTGCATGGACAGGAACCAACAGCTCTTGGCTGGTTAGAGCCTGAAACCATCTGCTTCCCTAGTTCTCCCATGTTGCTATCCTCGACACTTTCTAGTTTCCTGGTCAGAGGGGACAAATTCTTCTTTATATTCCAATATTCCTCCCACATACTCCACACGTCTTCAAAATGCCTTCTGTCAAATGCAGGCATTATTGAAATGACTTATCAAGTGAGGTGGGCAGGGGAAGCTAGTATCCCAACTCTCGTGCCTGGCTAATGGAAATGTGCTCACCAATTCCACTCACTGGTTTAATAATAGACGTTACAATGCTCCCTCCCCTCATGCTTAATCCCCATCTTCTCCATCTTGAGTTCACAGTTATTGAAGAGACGTCTATTTCCCTTTCACTCACTTACCCCTCCTCTTCAAAAATTTCACCTCCCTAACATATATGTGTTTGTGACAAAAAGTCTTCAAATCAGTCCTTGACTCTCATTCATTTTTCTAAAGGATGCACCATATAGTATAATGCATGGATACTTATTATTAAACAATAAACACTGAAGCAATTCTAAGCATTCTATGGTTCTAAATATACTTTGTGTAATAAAAATTTAGCTTGTAATTTGTTTGGGAATTCACCATTTAACTGTCTGGGAATGACATCCATTCTCCAGATGTCCTCATCCCCATTGGTCACAGCTTATTATAAATGACCATCAGTGGAATACTCATCAAGGCAGTTCTCCACCAGCTTTGTAAAAATTTTAAATAAATAAATAAATAAATAAATAAATAAATAAGAATTATTCTCCCTCTTCTGGGAGATTGTAAAGAATGGAATATTTCAGTTGCACATGTCTTCAGCATTAAATTCTTCCCAAAGAAAAGTGTCATGATATAAATCAACCCACAATAGTAATAAACTTCTGACTATTCCTAGAAACTACAAGATAATAACTTTTTTTAATTTTATTTTTTTTAAATTTACATCCAAATTAGTTAGCATATAGTGCAACAATGATTTCAGGAGTAGATTTATTAGTGCCCCTTACCCATTTATCCCATCCCCCCTCCCACACCCCCTCCAGTAACCCTCTGTTTGTTCTCCATTTTTATGAGTCTCTTATGTTTTGTCCCCTCCCTGTTTTTACATTATTTTTGTTTCCCTTCCCTTATGTTCATCTGTTTTGTCTCTTAAAGTCCTCATGATATTTGTCTTTCTCTGACTGACTAATTTCACTTAGCATAATACCATCCAGTTCCATCCATGTAATTGCAAATGGCAAGATTTCATTCTTTTTGATTGCTGAGTAATACTCCATTGTGTGTGTGTGTGTGTATATATATATATATATATACACACACACACCACATCTTCTTTATCCATTCAAGATAATAACTTTTATACATGTATTCATTCAAGAAAGCTAGAGTAGGTGAGAACCCACCATTTGCTGTCCATTAGACAATTTCCATAAAGCTGTTTTTTGTTACTGTTTTTATGAAAGCATAGGAAAATGCAAAAGACAACATGCATTAGGAGACAACATACATTTGACATCATACCATGTATTGTGAAGAATATTTTTCTTATGTTATATATATTATACACATATATTATATTACTTATATTTTACTTATGGTTATCTTATTTAGTCTTTATAAGAAGCCTGAGAGGTTGGTAATAATGCACATTTTACAGAAAGGAAACAAGCTCAGCAAGCTCAGGTAACCTACCAACATCACACAACCAGTGGTGACTCCAGTCTATCTATCCACAGTGCACATGCTTTCCACTGTATCGTGGAAGAGGACATGATCCCTGGAGAAATTTATCTAGTGAAGATCAGTTAAACATGTTCTACTAGAGTCATTTCATTGGCCACATCTGAGTTGACTCAGACTCTGGGGGTGTTCGAAAGACTTTAGCTCTCTGCCAACTATGGTTGAGTCAGAAACAAACAAGCAAACAAAGGAGGAAAAGTCTCAAGTATGGGGAATGAATTAACATCCAGCAGCTCTAAGAAGGGGTTAACATGACTACACATCAGTCTGTCTGATACAAGATATTAACAAAAATAATTAGCCTAACCTCCAAATTAAAGGAGGAACGTCACCATGACTTAAGTGTGCCTATAAAAGATCCAGTATGGTGTTTTCCTTGCAAAAGAAAATCTTAGCAACCTCTGCAGTATCCTGGGTGTTTACCCACAATATGTTGGGGAAAGTAGGAGTTTAACTAAATGTAAATATCTATAAGTCCTCTCCTCCAAATGACAAACAACAAAGATAATTTACTCTATTTTTCTGCTGAAGTGGAATGTCCACCAACAATAAAGTATCAAGTAGTACAGAAAAACTCTGAAAGAGAGATATCTTAGAACATAGTTACTGCTAAAGCCGTAAGAAAAGCAACCGCAATCAATGCAAAGCGATAATTATAGCATTCTTTCAAATCACCCTTAATGACAGAAAACACAGCCTAGCCTCATTAGTAAACCACGAGCTACAGTCCAACTAATGGAACCCACTGGCAATCTCAATAAATATTCCATTTCTGAGAGCCTTTGTAGAGAAAATGGTTTAAGGGAGAGGAAGGGGAGAAATAATCAATGTTCTTTAAAGACTCTTGCTGCTTATAAAATTATAAATCAATCACCTATGTGTTGCTTAAGAGGCTAAGACAATGGAAACAAATGGGAGAAAATACTGTTTCGAAGACACATGTCTATTGTTGACTTAAGACAACAGATCATTTAAGTAATCTGAACCACTGCAATTTTTCCCAAATGCATAAAAACATCAGAGCTAATCAACTGTCATATTGTCAAGCTCAATCATACACAATCCTATCTTCACTACTTAAGCCATTTTCTTTCTCTCCTGTTATTTCAAACATTTCCTTTGAAGTTAAAAAAGGAATAAAATCATTTTTGAAGGGTGCCGAATGTATGGGCCTTTTAACAGAAGGACATTTGCAAAAGGGAAAAAAGCATGTGGCACATCGAAGGAGAAATAACTGACTCACAATCTCTTACCAAGTTAGAATTTTTAGGAAAAAAAAAGTTTTAAATTAAAGTCACAGTAACACGGTTCAGATAGAAATGGCCTCCATTACATTTCCAGGATATTTCTTTTCTGAATCATCTGAAATCTAGTATACTTTCATCTTACCCTATGGCCTTCTTCTGGAAAAGACATAAAATAAAACCCTGCAATTAGCTTAAAAAATATGACAAACTCAATATCATGAAATATAAATAAGAACTAACTGGCAGAGCATGACAAAACAAAAAGCTTCAAAGACAAAAACTCAGCAGAAAGATAGAAATTTATCTTCTTATGTGGTCAGACATTAATTAGTTTTACTTATTTCAATGCTTCTCTGAAAATATCTATGATCTAGGTTGAAATAGACTATGCAATTTACTCATCAAAAAGAAATGTACATCTTATTCTTTTTAGGCTTCCACTGATTCTGATTTACATATGCTTAGTACATAAAAAGTGTTGCAAAAGTATTTTTTCCTAATACATATAACATATTCTGAAATGCTCAATACCTAGCAGGCTAGATAGCTCAGAATTCTGTTCCAGTGTTTTGCAAACATAAGACATATGGTCCATGAAGTTTCTTCCGCACATTTTGGACCAAAGCTGTTAAAGAAAGCAACTTAAATAAATTCTCTAAAATAACTTTTCAAGTGATTCCGAAATTTGTGAAAAATAACCCAATGCAACTGGTTTCAGATTTCAGAATTAATTTTAAATTGAAGAGTTTGATCAGGTATGGAATTCTCTCTCATTAAACTTTTTAATCCTGATTAAAGTTAGCCAAACCTATAGACATAAAACCAATAATTTACATTTGGTTTCAAACTGGCTTCAAATTCCATTAGATTTAAAATTCCTAGTAAAACTTGTTTAGTAGATGCATTAATTTTCTGTTGCTATATAGCAAACTACTACAAATTCAGTAGCTTATAACAACATCCACTTCCTATCTCAGTTTCAGAAGACTTAGAATCTCTGGGTTCTCTGCTCGGGGTCTCCCTAGACTGAAATCCAGGTGGTGAATGGGGGTGTAGACTCATCTGTATCTCAAGATCCTCCTCCAAATTCATTCAAGTTTTGGCCAGCATTGGGATCCTTGCGATTGTAGGAATGAGGTTCCTGTGTTCTTGCTGCTATCAACTGGAGGCTATTCTCAATTCCTGGAGTCTACCAGCTGTTCCCAACCACACAGCTACCTTCACAACACAGAGGTTTGCTCCTTCAAGGCCAGCATAAGACTCTCCTTTACTTATCGGACACCTGGGTGTCTCAGTCGGTTAAGCATCTGACTCCAACTCAGGTGGTGATCTCACGGTTTGTGGGTTTGAGCTCCAAATCGGGCTCTGTGCTGACAGCTCGGAGCCTGGAGCCTGCTTCAGATTCTGTCTCCCTCTCTCTCTCTGTCCCTCCCCACTTGCGTTTTCTCTCTCTCTCTCTCTCTCTCTCTCTCTCTCAAAAATAAGTAAACATTAAAAAGATATTTTTAAAAAGAAAAGAATCTCCCTTACTTTTCATATCTTTACCTCTTTGAAGGACCCACCTTATTAGATCAGGTCCACCCCAATAATCTTTTCGGTAATTCAAAGCCATTAGAGATCTTAATTATATCTGCAAAATTCATTCTGCTATATAACATAATATAATCATGGGAATGACATTCTATCATATTCACAAGTCCCAATAATAGTCAGTGGGGGAGAATTTTATACATTGTATACACAGGGGGAGGGTATATTCGAATTCTGTTTACCATAGATGCTTGTAAAAATAACACTACCATAAAATGCTACTGTTTTTATGAGAAGTTAGATTATTTTTGTTTCTTGAAACAACAAGGTTATTTCAATAGAATTTACCCATACATACAAACAGTACCAATCGTTGCAGTTCATTTCCACAAGCCTTTGGATGTCACAGAATTTGGTGAAGCTTCTGTAGCCTTCCTGCTATGAAAATGTTTTTAATGTATAGAATGTTACTCCACCAGGACAAAAAGAAATCAGCTGTGGTTAGGTTAGCCTTTCCCTCCCAGGCTAGCTCAACCACAGGTTCTAAAGCTGCACACTCAAAATATCTAGGTCCTTTGTTAGTCTGGAATAGATGGGGAAATCACTGGGAGACTTAGTCCATCATAGGGTGGAAACGGGGATTCAGTTCGGATCCTATATATAGATCAATACCTGGTGTGGATTGGATCCACAATGCCTACTCTCTTCCCAACGCTTCTACATGTGCTTGGTCCATTTAACTGGATTTCTGACACATTTCTTTGGTAAGATCTGTGTTTTGCCTTCGAACAAGCTTATTGGCGTGAGTGTCTGACCACCTGTCTCAGATTCTGCCAGGCCCTCACTGGGCCTTGTCCTCCATGTCCTTGGCTGCTGGACACATGCTCTTTCCCTGGTGGTAGAAAAACTAGAACCCCTCTTTAACTATCACCTCTTATCTGAGGATTTCTGTTATCTCACTCTTCTCCTGGAACTGAACCTTAGTTAAAAATACCAATCAGAATAGCAAAGTAGCCACGATTCATTTAGTGTCTGCCATATGCCAGGTATTCAGATGGCTACTTTACATTTATATAAGCTTTTCAACAACTTTCAAATGAATTATTATTTCCACTTACTGATAAAGACCGCCGCTCAAAGGGATTATGTAATTTGCACTAGGTCATCGATCTGGTAAACATCAAAGTTGGGATTAAAACCAAGATCTCTCTAGTCCCAAACCCCATATTCTTGCTCTTCACATTTTTTTTTAACGTTTATTCATTCCTGAGAGAGAGAGAGAGAGAGAGAGAGAGAGAACGAGCGGGGGAGGAGCAGAGAGAGAGGGAGACACAGAATCCTAAGCAGCTCCAGGTTCCAAGCCGGCAGTCCAGAGCCTGATGCGGGGCCCAAACTCACTGACCGCGAGATCATGACCTGAGCTGAAGTCGGATGCCCAACCGACTGAGACACCCAGGCGCCCCATATTCTTTCCTCTTTAAATAGAGGAGAATATTATTTATTTTACAAACTAGGTCACTTCTGAGACTAAAAGAGAGTCCTATTAATAATTACAATTAATAAAAATTATTGAAATTAATAATTATTATTACAATAATAATAATAATAAACATAGACACAAGCCAAGACTGTACCAGACACATCAAAAGGTAAAATTTCTTTAACTTTAGCTTTCATATCCTTTACATCTTAAGGCCTGATTTTATGGTAAGTTGCCTCTTAGTAGCCAGTCCAACAATGGGAGTGACTTCTCCAAGTGGATATCAGCTTTCTCCCCTTCCCTGTTGATCAGTGATGCACACAGGTCAGAGCATGCTTCAAGGCTATGCCTACCAAGCTATTTCCTGTTAGTCTAACAAAAAGAGGAGTCTGAACTTCCGGGTTGTAAAGCCTGACAAGTCGATTTCACATTCTTCAATTCGTTTTCATGTAACTCCTCTTCCTGATCATTAACAAGATTTCTCAGTTGTATCTTTAGAGACCAAAGAAGCCTCAAAGTAACTGAGATTTTTCTCAATTAAATCTATATACTCAGTTCCCAGAACAGTAATAAACACAAAAGAGGTTTTCAAAATGTTTACTGATTATGATAAATATGGATATCTACACAACTATAATATTTTGGAATATGCAGATGAGGGCATGTACATGTAGGTGGTTTTTTTTTTTTTACACAGACTCTCTCCTATCTCATTCATCTGTAGCGTGTATCTTTCTATACTTCCTTTTTAAAATCCTCCAGTATTGAATAGAAGCCTCATGAATGGAGGCTCTAGTACAATCTACACAAAGCTCAGTATGCAGTGAGAACACAATGAAGCATACTAAAAAACTGATTTCAATTAACATGGTGTCCCAAAGTCTACAGTTTTCCACAAAGCCCATAATTATATCCACAATTAATTTTTAACTTTCATATTCATTAAATAACTTTAGAAAGGAATTCTGTGGATCCCTAATCCTTTCAGATTCTCTTCAGAAGAAGTGTTATGTAGCCTTTTAACTTAGATAATTCTCATTCAAGTCTTTGCACTTTCAGACTCCTGTGTGGACACATACAAATGACTCTGAGACACTTCTTATTGATTTGGCCCTGCCTTCCTGAGAGGGCAAGAACAAGGTGATCGAATTGTCTTCATAAACTCTGGCGTGAAAATATAAATTGCCATACAATTTCCCAACATATTATTGTAAGTAAGTGTTGCTTAAAATTCTCCCATGAGAAGATAACCTATATTTAAATAAATTTGAGAAACACTATGCTTTCCATTTCATCTCTCAATACTTATTAGCATCTCAAAGACTGTAGCCTGTGGCTATGTCTCCTACCATGAACAAGGAGACCTAAAGACAAAGACATGCCCAGGTACATTTATAACTAAAGATCTCCTCCTAGCTAACCCCTAAGGGGGAAAGTTGGGCCATAGACTATAGACTGAGGAGCAAGTTACTAACTACCCTGAAGACTCCTTACATTGAAAACTCCTTTCTGGTGAGGTATGGGTAATCCCATAAAGATATTTTCCAGCTCTTCTGGGGACTGGCATCCTCAAGTAGACACTTTAATATCAATTCCCCATTCTTTGAAAGTAGAGCTAGAACCAGAAGCCCTGTGTGGACTTTCCCACTTCTCTAAAAGGCAATCGGAAACAATTCAGCAAAATGGCTATGGTAATATTAATTTATGTAAACATTATGGGGGAATATGGAGAAGTTTGTTTTCAGTATAATACTGAAACAGAAACTTTGTACCGACCAGTAGTGATAGTGATGAAGCAAACATAGGTTGGTAAAAGACATATTAAGTGGGTCAGAACTTCTAGCTCTGTCCATTCATTGACATGTACCTTGCAGGAACCCATGAAAAACCTTAGCCAGGAAACCCAGCAGCCAAGAAGTGAGCATTCATAAGTCAAAATAGAAATAAGTCATCAGAAAGATAGATAAGAAGTTCACAAAGGACGTTTCTAGGCTTAACCACAATGTGTCATTTGGTACTGAATCTATTTAGAACCAAGAGAAATCAACATCCTCTCTTTCCCAGAATCCACCTTGAGGAGGGACTTGCCAAACTGTAAACAATAGGCTACGTCTTCCATGCTTGGCACTTGGCGGCCACTTGCATTTGAATTGGCCTTCCAAATGTGGTGCCGCTGTTCATTTAAAAGAGAAAGGTGTAGAGCAGGACTTCTGAACCTCAGCACTTCTGTGGGCTCTATCATGGGTTCTATATAAGAGCAGTGACAGTTCTATCTTAACCTCTGTCCCATGGGAATCCCAGTTAATGTCCAGGTGACATTCCACACATTTGTAGAATCCTGTCTGGCTTCTCTACTTGGAAGGTATTTGGAGAAGCTATAGTGAGCTGAACTATAGTGAGAATGCACACGTCTGCAGGATGTGAATTCCAATCATCACACTCCTTCCCTCCTCATGTTCTTAAGGAGAATTTGCAAGTTTCCTAGTGCTCTTTCTTGGCCTGTAAAATGTAATGAACTCTCAGACATTTCAATATTGCAAAAAAAGAATTCAAAAGAAATGGAAAACCTCTTGTGTTTCCCCAATTGATGGACTAACTCTGCTAAATGATACTTTATCAGGTTAATTTTGAGAGACAACCCCTTTATTGATACAAAAAATCTTCTGTCTCCACTGATTCACTTAATTATTGACTAAATTCAAGATGCTTGGGAATGAGAAGTAGATTTACAAATACTGGAGTCTTTTTCATACAATTAAAAGCACACTTAATGGTACCACGAAAAGTCTTCTCTGTGAGCCAAGTGACCGCATAATGTGCATTAGGTGAAATTCCAGAGGTTTAACGATTGATTTTCCCTACAAATTGTGCAAAGTGAGTGCAACACTAAAAGCAAGGAGTGCTGTCAAGTAAGGACTATAATTAACAAAACAAGCTTATGAAAAAATAAAAAAGATGAAAATGAATCCAGTTCACCTTGAGAGAAGCCCCTGAGTAACAGGTTAAGTAATATATTCAGTAACTTAGTACAGTTGCTAAGGAAACAATTGTTTGCAAAAGAGGATTAATGGTAAGAAGGAACCAGACTCAAATACCAGACTTAATCTCATGTTTTCATTATGCAGGAAAGATCACAAATCGATAAGGGCCTGTCAGTTGAATCTGCAACATCCAAGCAATGCTACACCTAATTGTATAATACATATAACAGATGTGGATTCCCACTGGAAAACAAAAATATACCAGATACATGTAGAGAAATGTACGGGCTTAAATGGACATTAAATGATATGCTAACATGACCTGGAAAATAATGCCATATACCCAATATATATAAAATGTAGATAAGACTAAAGTAAACATAAGTTTGTCTAATGAAATTCTAACACCTTGCAGAAAGAGTTTTTATTTTTCTAATTTTATCTTCTTATATTTTGGAATACTTAAAATTCTCATTTAGGAATGTCATTAAAGGGTGAAACTTAGAAGAAAACTAATGCTTTAACTTCCAATTCTTTCAAACAACAAGCAACAAAAATTCTGACTTGTAGAATCACCCTGGTCCATAGGACACCTTCATCTTTGGCAAAGACGATGGAGGGTAGGTTTCTATGAAACGCAATGTGCAAGGAACGCCTTTTTACCTTAAAAGATAGATCAATGCGTATCATCAGCCCCTTTCTGGAGAGAGAGTTTATGAAATGGGCTTTACCATCTCTCTGGGGTTGTTTGCTGGTCAATATCCTCAGCCTGGTAACCCAGCAGGAGGTAAGAAGAACAAGGAGCCCTGACCTTGACCTCTGACAGAGGTTTGAATAGTCTTTTACAGAAAGATCAAGTAAGCATCTTAAAAGACTCTAAAATAAGACCAGGAGTGGTAACCTTATTTAATTAGCTCATTCCCCTGAACCAAGAAAAAGCATCAGAAAATGCAGCTCTTCCATCCAGGCCTTTGGAGGACCTCTTACCCCATGGGAATTATCTTGTTCCCTAACCCTACATTCCCAGAGGCCCCATTCCTTTCCCACTGTGACACTTTGATCCTTTCTTCCCTTGGAAAACTCACCTTTCCTCGGACTCCCTCCCCTTCGCCCCTAGGAAAATTCTACTTCTCTCCCATGAAAAGTCTATGGATATCTTCATCTCTTTCTGCATTACCGCCAAGTCTGCTACCTCAGACTTCAGCAAACTTGGAATAGACGTTTTTCTTTGCTCAGGCTTTTGCTGGTTCTGAGGGGAACCATCGGCTGTGCACCCATGAGTAGAAGGAGCCAGTAGAAGCTGTTTAGCAATAATGGCTGAGCCATGTCCCTCTAGAACCATCTAAGAAAGGGGAGTATAATCATATAGAAGAAAGCACATTCTTCGCATTCATGGGGTCTTCCTCCTACTCTTTGAGAAATAAGACCTTGGTGTTCAGAGACTCTTGCTTCTTTCCTGCCTTGCAAAGCACTCACCTTTCACATGAAAGAATAATGGCTCTGCCTGAGCCATCATCATAGATTGTGCAATTATTGAATGCATCCTGTCTCAGATCCCATTTGCTTCCCTGGTGGTGAGGAGGGCGTAGTGGTTAATTTTTCTATATACAGAGAGTCCTCTTTCTGGGGTCTAAGATCATGTTTTTGGAAATACAAAAATACCTCCACAGAGCTGCTTGGCCTACAGTCATTTTTATTGACTAGGTTTTGTCTGACCATCATAGCTAACTGTTACACAATTTTATGACAATTGGACATTAAAAAAAAAACCTATCAGGACTATAGATGACAAAAAAAATAGACAAAATGCTTATCATACCATTATTGCCAATAACTTAATTACTAAAGTAACTGTAGTCGAAACCATTACACCCCCAAATATTTATTCATTCCTTCAACACATATTTAATGGACACCAGCCACATGTTAAGGGTGGGGTATCGGGAAAGAAAAGCCACCAGACAGAGACACAGCAGCCCGCCCTTGGTCGATGGAGCCTTTCCTCTGGTCTCCTACCACTGCCCCACCTCTTTCTCCTTCCTCGTCTGTTTTATTGCTCCCCAATGTGGGAAACGCAGCACAGGAGCTCTATCTGTCTGGAGCAGATAAGTACTGAGTTGGCTTCTTCACACAGACAAAGCTGCAGCCTGGGATCCTGAGTAGGACATGCCTCTCCTCCCTCCCTGTGTCCTCCCCGGCACTCGCCACCCACCACTCCACACTGTTCTAAGTGGCGCTGGGCTTCAGCTTTCTAGACAAGCATCGACCTTAGACGTAACCAGCCTGGGGTGATTTCCTCTTCGAATGCAGGTGGTGCAGAACACTATCCACAGGTCTTCTCCATGACAGCGTGACCACAACGCACCAAGCGCCCATTACCTTCACCGGTAGAATGGCAGCCAGTTCCCATGGTGAACACACGGCCAGCTTGACTGGATGGGAAGCAAGGCGCTTTCCACTGAGGGCTTTTGTTTTTGTTTGTGCGTTTGTTTGTGTGTTTGTTTTTCACTTGAGTGTAGTTGACACAGGTTACATTAGTTTCAGGGGTACGACCGTTGTAATTCAACTTCTCTGTGTTATCCCATGTTCACCACAATTGTAGCTACCATCTGTCCCCATGCAACGCTATTACACCAGTGATTATACTCCCTAAGCTGTACCTTTTATTCCCATGATTTACGTATTCCATAACTGGAAGCCTGTATCGCCCATTCCCCTTCACCCATTTTGCCCATCCCCTCCCCCTCCTTCCTCTAGCACCCATCAGTTTTTTCTCTGCATTTATAGGTCTGATTCTGCTTTTTGGTTATTCATTTGTTTTGTTTCTTAAATTCTCAATTTAAATTATTAAATGCTTAATTTCTTTTTTTTTTTAATTTTTTTTTTCAACGTTTATTTATTTTTGGGACAGAGAGAGACAGAGCATGAACGGGGGAGGGGCAGAGAGAGAGGGAGACACAGAATCGGAAACAGGCTCCAGGCTCCGAGCCATCAGCCCAGAGCCCGACGCGGGGCTCGAACTCACGGACCGCGAGATCGTGACCTGGCTGAAGTCGGACGCTTAACCGACTGCGCCACCCAGGCGCCCCAAATGCTTAATTTCTTAAATCCTCAAATTTCGTATAGGTGAAATTGTACGATATTTGCCTTTCTCTGTCCGACTTATTTCACTTAGCATAACACACTCTAGGTACATCCATGTTGTTCAACAATAAAATGGACCAGGAACCTATTCCACCTTGGAACAGGGAGGGCGGGGCACCCAAAGATAACAGAATGATTCTCTCTGTCATGACAGCAATGACTTCTGTTGCTCTGAGTATAGAAACGGTGCCCTTGTGCTGCCCTCTGGCTAAGCTGCCAGTAACACAGGAGCAGAGCAGCAAGGGTGAGGTTTCCATGTGAAAGAATCTACCTCAACAAAGGAAAAAAAGCTTTTAAAAATCTTATAGAATTCTCAGCTCTCCAGGGAGTTAGACATTGCTCCCGAGTGCTCACAGGTCCACACAAAGCACCTGTATAAGGCATATATTTGACTCAGTGCACTCTTCCACGAAACATATTCCCCCTGGCAGGGGAAATGACAGATAAGCAAACTAGTATACATTTTCCACAAGAAAATTGTGGCCACACTTCCACTTTTTCCCTTCTCTCCAACTAAATCCTTAAGTCTTTTCCACCTTTCCTATATTTTCTCCATCCCTTTCCTCTCTCTACGTGTTTGATATCTGTTCACTAAGCTATGAAGACTCTGCATCCTTACCCCCCAGAATAACTTGGGCCTCAGAAGACAAGGCAAGTGGTTTTGGGAGCTGACAGAACTTCTGATGCCTTCATAATCCTGTGAGAAATGGGTGTTATCTGACATCTGTCTGAGGGTGTCCTCAGACATATTTCTAGGTTTGGTATTGTCTCCTTTGTCTCTGGGGCAAGCAATAGAGAAGAGCGATATTGATGAACAAATTAGGGAAAGATAGAAGTAAACCGGAGGAACAGAAATGCTTCCATCACAGATACCCCGATGTGGTAAGGTAAGAAGGAGAGAGAAGGAGAAAGACAATCCCCTTCTTCCCTAAAGGTACCTCATCTCCAAACCTCCATCCCACACAAATATTGAGAAAGCTACTGTGATGAGCACAAACTTTAGGCAAAAAAATTAATGTGAAGAACTGGGGCGTTATTTTTTCAACTCAGTTTATACTTTGAATCCTCATTCTCCTGAGTTGAAAACTAAATTTTTTATCAGTTCCGCGCCCTTCCTATTCTGAGGTAACACGACAATTCTGGAGCATTGGCGAAGTGCCAGGCTTGGAGCTATGGCCTGGGAGAACAGACATCTGAGTCAGATGAGTCTGTTCCTATCGGCCCACCAGCCAGGTGTCATCCCTGCCTCTCGACTGCAGGTGCCCTTGGTCCAGCTCAGCCTCAGCTGTCTCCAACTGCTCATCCTGCAGTTTGGGCCATGGAGACTATGCTACCTACAGCATGATCTAACCTCTGTGCTGCCACAGGCAACCGGAATTGCTCTTTGGCGCTATATCACCCTGGGGAAGTGAAGGTCTCCCTGGCCAACTAAACCTCCTCTGCCTAAATCCACTTGAAGACATTAATTCCTTCTACGGAGTTCTGCTATTCTCCCAACTCTGTCTGAGAATCACGGCCCAGCCTATCTCTGCTCTGGGTCCCCTACACGTATCTGGTCTTTTATTACCCTTCTGAGCCTTGGCCTCTTAGAAGCACAGGAAATAGCCCCTCACCTTAGGGAAAATAGCCCCTTTCACCTTAGAAGCACAGGAAATAGCCCCAGCACCTTATCAAGGGCCCAGTGCTCTTCTCACTTGCCTTCTGACGCTCTGTCCTATGGATCAGAGGACATTTATCCAATCAGATCATCAGGGTAGACAGGTTTGTTTTCTTTATTAGTATCTCCCAAACTTAACGTTCATGCCTTTTCTCCTCTGAAGGCTATGTTTGGTTTTTGAAATTCAAAACCCAAAGGAAAATTCTGGGTTTGTTTCTCTCTCTTTCTACTGTTTTAGCCCTTCTCTAAGGAGGTAATAAACTGGAAATAGCATCAGGAGTGCTGAGGAAAAGGAAATACTAGGAGAACACACACCCATACCCACATATATATATAGATACATATATATGTGGGTGTGTGTGTATGTGACATATGTATTTTTATGCATCATATAATATATATTTAGTTATGGTTATAATGTTTGCTTGACACACTAGTTTTCTGATATGACACCAGCATATTCTCAATAAACCTAAATTGCCAGACAGGGCACCTGAGTGGTTCCCTTGTCTATTGTCTCTCTGTCATGGTGGCAGGCTAGGAAAATAGCAGTAGTAGGTAGCAGAGAATCATTTTATTTGTATTTCTTAAAGTTTATTTATTTATTTTGAGAGAGAATGAGTGAGAGAGAGAGGGGAGTCAGGGGAAATCCCAAGCAGGTTCTGCACTGGCAGCACAGAGCCTGATGTGGGGCTTGATATCACAACTATGAGATCATGACCTGAGCCAAAATCAAGAGTCAGATGCTTAACTGACTGACCCACCCAAGTGCCTCAAAGAAGACATTTTTAAAAACCAAACTACTTCACATGTGTTCATTTCTTCAAATAAAAAATGTTTGGGAGTTCTCTGGGAGACCCTTGAGAGAGAGCTGGTTACAGCTCCCTGCACCAGGGGAGAAGCATGGGCTTCAGTGTATAATTAAACAGTAGGTGCGTCTAAAAGCTTCAGAAAGGAGTCTTGAGAATTCTGGATAACATTTGAATCAAGGTTTCCAAACGCCTCTTCACAAATAACCTACTGCTCTTCTGGATTTGTATGTTTATCTAATCATGGTCAATAATTTTTACAAATCCCACCTGACTGGCCATTGTATTTAAAGCCAGTGCCCCAAGGTTTTGCCGTCCTGCTTTTCTTTGCATCTGCATATTCTAATAATTACACATATTCTGTTAACATCAGACATTTCTCTCTAACATTTCAAAAGCTTCTAATGTGTGGCCATCTGGCACATGGACTCCAATAGATGGCTCTGCTGTATGTTCTCATTCTATCAATGTATCTTTCTACGTATCAACTATCTATCATCTACCAATCTCTCAACTGTCTATCTACCTACCTAACTGCCTAACTATCTTTGTAAGATTCATGCCTCTCTTCCTGTAAGATTCATTGGACAGTCATACTTGTTAACGTATGACAGTCATGCTGCCTCCCCTGAGAGCCCGTAGGTTCTGTTGGGACATGGACTGTGTCTGTGGTGGGCACCACTGCTCCCTGGGGTCTAGCCGAGGAGGTAGCATATGCAAGGGATGAGTAAATATTTGTTCAATGAGTACATGGTCCTCTCTGAGAGCAGATACCTGTTACCGTTGGTTATCAATTTCCTGGGATTCTGACTCTGCGAGTCAGTCACCTCTCACAGTCACAAAGCACGTGCCTCCCCCCACGGGATCCCATCACAATCGCTCCGATATTTGCAATGTGGCATTGCACATCCCTATCTGTACAGACCCACCTCGATGCTTCTTCTTTCACTCAGGAAATGCACATGAATTTGAGTGCCGGTACCGTGTGAAATAGTTCACATTTGCTCTTTTTCTTTAAATTGTTCAGCAAAGTGTGTACTTGATCATTACTAATGGTGTATTTGCATTCACCTCGCAGCTCATCTTGACCCATCGGCCTGCTGAGACCTAAAAATTGAGGGCAGCTGCTCTAGACCTGTGCTTTCAAACCACTATGCATACAAATCACCCGGGGTTTTTGTTAAAATGCAGATTCTAACTCAGTAAACCTAGAGTGGGGCCTGAAAGTCGGCATTTCTAACACACATACCCCAAGAACCTGCCCCTCCTCTGGTCCATGGACCACACTTTGAGCTGGGAGGATATGATTACTGCTCATCCAACCGACTGAAATAAAGCTTAAAAAGTGTACAGCCTAACAAAATATTTACATCTGTCTTAAAGATTTTTTTCTTTTTCACACTTTTGTATTGTTTACTTTTTTTCTCTCCTCATTTCATACACATCTAGCCATGGAAAGTAAGTTTGGCACAAATGTTTTTAACAATAAAAATAATTTCTAACTAAGTAATTTTTATTGCTTCCAACAATGCTGCAATGAAATGGACATGTCTCCCTGTGCAAACCAGCAAGATTTGCTCTGGGCTTACACCCTGCAGTAGAATCCCTCCTTCGTGGCAGAGCTACATCGCCAACTTCATGCAGTATGGCCAACCTGCTCTACTGAGCCGTTTACCAAGCTGCAAACCTGACGGCGACATATGTAGGATTCTCTTTGCTCATGAAGTTCCCGCATGGGAAACTTAAACATAAAATTCATGAGAACCGTTTTTATCTTTGGGGAGAGAGGGGATGGGATCACAGTAAGGTAGCCAAGAGTCTTAACCTTCTCTGTAATTTATGATTTGAAGAAAAAAGAAGAGAAGATAAAATGTTAATATTTTAAAATACTGGGTGATGGCTAAGTATCAGTTTCTTATATTATTCTCTGTACTTTTCTGTCAGTTTCAAATAGTCCAGAATTTTTGACAGCTTTATTGAAGTGTAATTTATATACCAAAAACAAAAACAAAAACAAAACCCCTGCACATATTTCATGCACTATTTCATGAGTTTGGGCATAGGCAAACATTCAGGATACCATCGCCACAATAAAGACAACGGACGTATCTATCGCCTCCAAAAGTTTCCTTGTGTCCCTTTGTTTTTGTTTTGTTTTTTTTAATAGAACTCTAGAATGTATTCATCTTGCATAATTAAAACTTTATTGGACAACAGCTGTCCATTTCTCCCACCCTCCAGCTCCGGCGACCACTATTACATTCTCTGCCTGTATGAGTTTGACTATGTTAGATCCCTCACATAAGTAGAATCATGAGGTATTTGTCCTTCTATGACTGGCTTATTTTACTCAGCATAATGTCCTCCAGGTTCATCTATGTTGCCACAAATGGCAGGATTTCTTTCTTTTTTGAGCCTGAATAGCAGTCTATTGAATACATATACTACATTTTCTTTATCCATTCGTGTGTCAGTGGACACTTGAGTTGTTTCCATGTCTTGCCTATTGTGAATAATGCTGCGATGAATGTAGGACTGCAGATATTTCTTCTAGAGTCTGATTTCCCTTGGATTTATGCCCAGAAGGGGGATCGCTGGATCATACGGTAGTTCTAATTTTAACTTCTCAAGGAATCTGCACACTGTTTTCCACAGCTGCTGTACCATTTTTCTGGGATATGACACCAAAACCATAGGTAACAAAAGCAAAAATAGACAAGTGGGACGATATTAAACTAAAAGGCTTCTGCACAGAAAAAAATCAACAAAATGGAAAGTCAACCTACTGAATGGGAATAAATATTTGCAAAACCATATGTGTAATAAAGAATCGATTTCCAGGGGTGCCTGGGTGGCTCAGTCGGTTAAGTGTCCAACTTCGGCTCAGGTCATGATCTTACAGTCCGTGAGTTCGAGCCCCGCCTCAGGCTCTGTGCTGACAGCTCGGAGCCCAGAGCCTGTTTCAGATTCTGTGTCTCCCTCTCTCTCTGACCCTCCCCCGTTCAAGGTCTGTCTCTCTCTGTCTCAAAAATAAATAAACGTTAAAAAAAAATGTTAAAAAAAAAAAGAATTGATTTCCAAAATATATGAAGAACACCAACAACTCAATAATAAAAAAATAATAACTGGATCAAATATTCTATAATATCTTTAAAAGCCTATAACCATTACCATACTGTAAGTGACATCTTCTTGTTCTTTTGTTTTTGATCAAATTCCCGTGGTGAAATGAGAAACAAAGGGAAGGAAGAGGCCACAGAAAAACATGAAATATGAAAATTTTACAAGCAAAATAAATTCTATTATCCTTCGGATTTTTACATTTACATTCAATATTTGGGGGGAGGGATTATCTCATATATTTTAGATTTTCTGTTCCCTAAAAACTTACAAGTTCTTTACTCTAGAATGAAAGGAAAAAAAAATCAAGAGAGTGGATCCTTTCACAAAGTGCCTTAATCTGGGAATTTTTCTAGAAGGAAATAAAATCGAACCCAAAAGAGGAAGGTATCTCCTGGCAAACACCATATTTCGAACACATCCTTGGTGCGAAGCTCTAATTATGTTATCACTGACTTGCCCTTGGTACTAAGGGGAAAACTGATTTAATTCTGAGACTCTGAAGTTTACTAGCAAGTGACTCACCTTTCTTAATTCCTTCTGCATATTTCTCCCTTTTTACTTCCTATCCCTAAACTTAGAAAACTGTTTTCTTTTACCTATTTTAAATTCACTAGAGAACAAACTGTGTTTTAGAATAAATTGTTCTAGAGAATGGAACATCTAGAAGTCACATTATATATTCTCGCACTGAACTAAAAAACCCACAAATGAAAGGAAACTGAAATAGCTCCTATTTAGAAGCAATGAGTCACTTTTCCAGCTTTCACTGCTTCACCCGGTATAGGAACACCCTTTCTTCTATGATATCTGCCTTCCAGTAATCTACGAGCACAGTGTAGTTAGCAGAGTTGTAGCTGGGGAACACACGAAGAATTTTCCTGCTACATCCACAATATGTCACTTCATCTTCTCCACATTTCTCTTTAACTTAAAATTGTTCATCCTGATTTCTAAGCATTAGAAATCCAATTACGTCTGCGTTTAAACTTTGGGAAATCGTTCCCTTGATGTTTTAGAATTTGAAATGGTCTAAAGAGTCAAAAAGGTCATCAGTGAGCACAATCAGAATCCATTAAACCGTAAAGACATATTCTAATGCAAAAGTAATTTTAAAAATCACATCTGAGGATCAAATTAAATGTTTATTTTCCATTTAATTCCAAACTTTCAATGATATAACCCTCTTGGGCCAATTTCACACTCTTGGTTATACAGTAAGTTAAGCCTTCTGGACGCACTAGTTTTCTTTGCTTTTCATGTAGCTTATTATTCATCGCCATCCTGCTCTTCCTTTCTACTCATTTATCCATATGGAAAATGTGTTGACATAAAAAAAATTGTATTATGGAAGAAAAATCTTTGCACGATTCCTTCTTCTCCTGCAGCTATGAGAGGTACATGTTCTATTGTTACACTCCATTTCTCATATGTTCACTCATTGCCTAGGAAACCCCCAGATTATATTTCTTCATTCTGAAGTATCAGAGCCTCTGTTTCCATTAAAAATTCACAAATGCGGGTGCTCCTGGGTGGCTCAGTTGGTTAAGCGACCGGCTCTTCACTTGGGCTCAGGTCATGATCTCACAGTTTGTGGGTTCAAGTCCCACACAGGGCTCTGCAACAGCAATATGGAGCCTGCTTGGGATTCTCTCTCTGCGCCCCCCCCTCTGTCTCTGCCCCTCCCCCCACTTGTGTGTGCACACTTTCTTTCTCTCTCTCTTTCAAAACAAGTAAACTTTTTAAAAAATTTCACAAATACAGACTGAGTTATAACACTAGTAGAGTAGATTCGAGAAAATTAATAAATTAGATCATGGAGTCATAACTGTCCTAAAAAAAGCCTGAAACTTGTTACTCCCTTTTCTTTTTGATTTGTTTTGGCAGCTTTTCATTCCCTCTCCTCTGTACAGAAGTCTCCCCATCGCCACCAGCATTCCAGTTGGACCTCAGGAGCCTAAAGGTATGAGAAATACTTCTTCCTTTCCCAGTATGAGAAATACCTCTCGGCACTCAGTGTCAGCCATTGTCTTCCACTGCACTTTGTACCCTGTTTGTTGCTAAATAAAACCTGTGATGTTGCCCTCATATTCTTGACATCTGAATACTATATAGAAAACATGCCCTGCATCAGGCATTCAGAAAAGAAAACATCACGAAAGCTGCAGCCCTCCAAGTATGTTTGGGTGACTCTTTAATTCACAGCTTTCGAGCTTTCAGATGGAGAGAATGCAGTGCAGCAATGAGAGCATGGGTGGGGGACCAAGAAGGATCTGGATTCAAACCCAGTCTGCACCTAATTTTTTGACCTTGAGAAAGTCATTTACCTTCTTGGGTCCTCTCTATTAACTGAAGATGACTAAATGAGAGGGGATAGGAAAAATACCCAGCATGTACTAGACACATAAGCCACATTCTATTGCCTTCATGCCTCCATAATGTACTTTATAAGAACGTGTAAATAGTGTTTCCTTTTTTCTCATTACCCACAACTCTCGTTTCTTCAGTTGCCCTATTCCCCAAAGGCCTTCTATTCACTGTGAAGGCACAGTTTTAAATCCTCTGACATACCTTTTAGCTTGGGTTCTAAATTTACGTTCTGGTAAAAATATGTGTCCAAAGTAAATGAAATACAAAATAACTGAGACAGAGAAGTAGATATGTATGTGTCTCATTTGTGCTCTTGGGATTTAAATTTATGGAAGTGACTGAGTAATAACACCGAGGCCAATGGTACTGAAAGAAGAATTCATTATTTCTATTTCCCTAGAGAAGGAGGCACATCATGTTATGCAGGGCCACATGGAAAGCACCAGGGTTTGGGCAGGAGGCAGAAGAGGGGAAAGCCTGGGCTGTAGCCTTTTTTCGTGTTTCCACACGAAAGACCAGGCAAAGCTGGGAAACAATTTAAGATTGTCTATTTTGAATAATTCTGGAAGTTTTAAGCTATAGGAGCAGTCTCTAGCTGCCTGGTACCCAACCCTGGGATGATTTAGGGCAGGAGAAATATTGGCTTGATGTGTAAGTTAATAGAATTTGTTGGGTGAATACATTTCCCAGATTGGTTGATTTGCATTTGAAAGGTACACTGCCTGCCAAGCTGTCTCTAAGAATTGGCTAGCCCTGGGAGGGGCAGTCTCTCAGCAGCCAGAAAGATTTTTTAAGATGGCAAAACATCATAAGATAATAAAAATTTAAAAATATGATTAATACAATAGGGAAAAGAAAAAGGATATCAGTTATATGACATTAAAGGGAAACATTTCAAAAATGCAAAAAAATTAACTCCACTTTTAATAGAGAAATATATTTCAGCCGTGAGGCTTTTTTTTAAGCATAGTGAAAATACTAAATACATATATTTTTAAATTCTAGTGGTTTTTTTTAAGGTTATTTATTTTCGAGAGAGTGAGTGTGCATGTGTGAGTGGGGGAGGGGCAGAGAGAGGGAGAGAGAGAATCCCAAACACGTTCCATACTGTCAGCACAGAGCCTGACATGGGGCTCGATCCCATGAATCATGAGATCATGACCTGAGCCAAAATCAAGAGTCCAATGCTTAACCAACTGAGCCATGCAGACCCCTCAAAAATGCTAACTCTTTTTAAAGAACTTTTCATCAGTGGCTCCAAGCAACTTTATTTATACCAATTCCTTGTCTGTGAATATTTGATATAAATATGAGGATGAAAGGAATACTGTTCACTTTTTTTAGTCACATTTGCTTCAATGGGGATAATGGGAGCTATTCAGTCTCCTAAGTCAGAACTGAGTCAGGCTAAGAAGTATACACCTTTCCTTTCCTTCCCACACCTACCTCCACATCTCAAACGTAAGGACAGGCCCCAAATCAGCATTCTCTGCTTCACCTGTGTAACAATCATTTTTTTTTGAAGACTGAACTTCTGTTGGAAACTCTGCCATGCCCTAGAGCTTTGAACATCAGTAAAACCAGGGCATCTTCCTAGGAGTCAAAGTCACTGAAAAGGCTAATATGTTACAATGGAATAAGAAGATTAGGAAAGTTTCTTTAAGTAAGTAGATTAACAAAAGTCGATTAGCAGTAAGTAGATAAGTAAAAGTATACCCAAGTCTGTGCTGTCCAACAGAATAGCCACTGGCTAGCACATGTCACTAATGTGCACTTGAAATATGGCTGGTCCCAACTGAAGTATTCTGTTAAGTATAAAGTACACACCGGCTTCATAGACTTGGATAAGAAAAAAATGAATGAAAGTATCTCGTCAATATTATACTGATTACATGTTGACATTATAACATTTTTGGTATTTGACCTAAAAATTATTAAAATTAAACTTACATTTTTCTTTTTTTGTCAATGTGGCTATTAAATTTTTATTGCATATACGGGTTGCATTTATGAGTTTAATTACATATTACATTTCTATTGAATAGTGATGATTTAACTCCTACAAGCGCCCCTTTAGACACCAAGCATCAAAAAACAAAACAAAATTAAAAAAAAAAAACAAAACACCTGAGGGCTCCAGGTTATGCCCAAAGTCTTCAATGCCAACCTGCTCCTTATCTCACCCTTCCATATTCACACTGACTGACCTAAGGAAAGCTTCTGTTACCTCCAATATGAATGAAACAGCAGATCCCAAATGAACTCTCTTTTTCTGTTTAAGCAATTCATGCTCTCCGTCGTTTCTCGAGTTGTTTATCTTAAACAACAAACTTAAAACCACATCCCCTATATAAGAACACTTGAGGGGCGCCTGGGTGGCTCAGTCGGTTGAGCGTCCGACTTCGGCCCAGGTCATGATCTCGCTGTCCGTGGGTTCGAACCCCGCATTGGGCTCTGTGCTGACTCGGAGCCCGGAACCTGTTTTGGATTCTGTGTCTCCCTCTCTCTCTCTGACCCTCCCCTGTTCATGCTCTGTCTCTCTCTGTCTCAAAAATAAATAAACATTAAAAAAAAAAAAAAAAAGAACACTTGATTCATAGGGCACCTGGGTGGTTCTGTCAGTTAAGCATCCGACTCTTGATTTCAGCTCAGGTCATGAGCTCACAACTCCTGAGTTCAAGCCCTACATCTGGCTCTGTGCTGACCGTGTAGAGCCTGCTTGGGGTTCTCTCACTCCCTCTCTCTCTGCCCCGCCCCTGTTCGTGCTCTCTCTCTCTCTCTCTCTCTCTCTCTCAAAATAAATGAATAAACTTTAAAAGAAAAAAGAAAGAAAATCAGTGAAACACATCATTTAAAAACAAGAACATTTGATTTGTCACACAATAATGCCCAAATTTTTTTTCTAAACACTAACTCTAACATAAATGCTCAGTGTCCTATAACCATTCAAATCCAACCAGTTCAGATTACTTATCATCCTCCAGAAACTTCTCTCTGCTGCTATGCTTTTACTCTCTATTTTCTTTGCTTGGAAAGCCCTCTCCACAAAATGTACCTATGACTGTCCTACTCAGACTACAACATATCGCTCCAATTCTCTTCTCTCTTCCGTAATTTCCAGCTCAGAATTAATCTTTCTCACTTTAAGTTCCTTGAGGCCTTTGTTGGCCTCGCTTTTCTGGCACGCACAACATGATATTTTGTGGTACAGCTGATGGTGTACATTTTCTGTCCCTTCTCCAAACTGTAAGTATCTTGAAGGCAGGATACATTTATACAGCCCTCAGGACAAAATCTTACACCCAGTAAATGTTTGAAAGTAGAAGTAATTTGAAGTTTGCAAGGCTATCAGAAGAGAGAGGGTCATTCTGTGACACCCACAGTTTGACCCAGAGCTCAGAACAACCTGAAATGATTTCCAGGCAACCAGGAGTCTTAGCCAATCCACCTGCAGATGATGTATGGTAACACAGCATTAAGGAACTCACACAGCAGTCATTTTTCATCTTGGCTTTTCAGTGAAAAGCATTCACAGGCTGATCATGAGTGACACAGAAGGTAATACAGAGATCACGACTGGCAGGGCAATCCCAACATCTCTCAACACCTGCTTGTTTATTCGGCTGGACTGTATCACACTTGAAGAAGTGACCCATTTGATATGTACAACAAAGCAAATTGGAGCAATCAATCAATTAAGCAACAACATGTTAGAAAACTAACTCAGAAGAAATATTCTAGAAAAGCTGACTATAAAGAAGGCATTTTGGGGTCATGAATCACAACTAGTTTTAATCATAGAGCAAGGATGCATTGAGTGTTTTTGCGTGTCGTGTCTTCAAGCAGACTATCCACTCCAAGAGGCATGAAACCATGCCTAACATGTCTCTTTGCTTAAGTACCCATCACACGGATGGGTACACAGTAGGGTGTACAAGACTTTTTGAACAGGGAAAATATATTTCCATCCAGCTGGTGGCCATCTGAAATTACTTGAGATATCACACTTAGGTGTGCAGAATAAATGAATTTAAATCAATTTTAGTTGATTTAAATAAACATTTGCCTTAATAGAGTGTGGATTATGAACCATCATAACCTCAGAAATCTTTTTAAGGCAAAGATATTCTTTTATTTGTTGAGATAGGATGAGATGTCAAAGGCCAGCTATGGAAAAGTAGAAAAAAAATGTAAAAAGACAGATTGATTTTTAAAAAGAGGGTCAACTGGTTCAAGTTGCAGTCTCCATAGAGCTGATACAGGTTGGTTTATATTTCTGAGAGTCCAGTCTTATGATGGAGGCATCGCCTCCTGAGTCTGATGGGGATGATAGACAGTTGAAAAAAATAGTCTTGATTCTAGGGCTCTCATGTGTATCTGTCTTTCATGATAGAAGCCAGTGGCTTAATACAGAGGTCAGTGAGGGGAAAGTAACAAAAAGGGTTCACCCAGGTATATGGCCTTCACCAAGTATTATTGGATTTGAGGCAGGCTTCTGTCTCGGCAGAAATTTCAAAACAAACCGGGAATGACATAGAACCCTTTCTTATAACCTCAATGAAAAGAGTAAGGGTTAGAGGAGTATCTGCCTCCATAGGCTGAAAGATAGACAGAGGAAGGATGTGATGAAAGGCTCTCAAAAGAGTATATATTTTAGTGGGAACTCACAAAAGATGGAATAATTCTACATATAAGGATCAGAGAAAGCTTCATAGAAGGAGCACAGCAGGTATCTAGTAGAGCAAAGCTGTCTTATCCTTAGCTCTAGTCACTTGTCTGAATAGAGCTTGGCACTCATTAGTCAAGGACAAATCCAGGATTTGGGTAAAGTCTTCAGAGCCAGGGTAGGCCAGTACTCATGATGGGATTCCTTCTTGACAGAGTAAGAAATCTGCCCTCACAAATACGTGAGAAGAAGCACATGTCCTTCAATTCAAGCTTTGCATGGAAATTGCATTTTCTCTTAAAGAAGTAGAAAAAGAGGTTGAAGTTCTTCCCAGTCAACCAAGCAACACTTGTAATGTCTGCCTACCAGGACTGGCTATTGTGAGAGGGCCTTGAAGGGATTGTTATGCCCTGTAGAACAAAAATACTCTTTACCAAACAAAAGGCATAGAGACTGGAAAAGAAGAAATACAACTGTCTCTATTTGCAGATGACATGATTGGCTATGTAGAAAATACCAATGAATCTACCAAAAAAAAAAAAAAAAAACCTCCTAAAATAAAATTTGTCAAGGTTACAGAATCCAAGATCAATCATAATTCTATATACAGGCAACAAATAGGTAGAGAGCAAAACTTAAAACACAATGTCATTTACAATCACTCCCCAAAAATGAATTAGGTAAGTGAAGCCTAAAAAGAGGAAATGTAAAAAAGTATATACAAGATCCACATGCTAAAAATTACAATATACTGATTCAATAAATCAAAGCTCTAAATAAATGGACATGTTGTGTACATGGATTGGAAGATTCAACATAGTAAAGATGAAAACTTTCCCTAAATTGATATGTAGGTTTAATGCAAGTTCTATGAAATCCCAAGATCTTTACACATATAGAAAATCTCAAAGTTTATATGGAAAGGCAAATAAGAAAATAACAAACAATTCTGAAAAAGCTACAGTAGCCAAGACAGTATGGAGGAATGTAGATCGATGGAAATAGACTCACAGAAATATGCCCAACCGAATTTGGACCAAGTGCAAGAAAATTCAGTGAAGGAAGGATACGCTTTTCAGCAAATGGATGTTAGAGGATAAAATGATAAGTTACAGGCTGAGAGAAAATACTTGCAATCCACATATCTGGCAAAAATGTATCTGGAATATATAAAGAACTCTCAAAACTCAACAATTAAAAAAAAAAACTCTTCATCTAGCAAATGGCCAAAGACATGAACAGAGATGAATGGCAAATGAGCATATAAAAAGATGGTCATCATCATTAGCCATTAGGGAAATGCAAAAACTAAAACCACAATGAGAAATAACTATACTCCTATTAGAAAGGCTCCAGTGAAAAATGGTGTAGGAGGTTGTGACAGGAGCAAATCAAGACACAAGATGGCAGAAGAGGAATTTCCAGCACTGACCTCTTCCCAGAAACATCAGTCTGAACAACTATTTACTTCTGAAAATATGATTAAGAAGCTAAGGATTCCAGGTGAGAGATTACAGGACCTGGGTAGAGCACAGAAGTTAGAAAAGACGCAATCAAATGGGCAGGAGAGAAATTTTCACATTACGGCTGTCATTCTTCCCCCAACACCCCACACCCCAGCATGGACAGGGAAACCCTCCTTCTGGGGGAGAGGGGGAGAAGGAAAATGAAGCAAGTACTGTTTCCCCAGGTGGCTCCTGTGGCCCCAAGCTCAAGGCAGGCTGCTGTAGACTCTCTCTCTGGGCCCACTCCAGTGCCACCAGGCTCCAGGCAGCTTTCCAGGGCTTTCCCAGCCCACCCAACACCAGGCTGGCCCAGGCAGCCCCAACCTCCTGGCCAGCAGCCATAAACCACATGGCAGGCCCACCCCAGTTGTCCTAGGTCCTCAGCACCTGGGCCTCCCACAGACCCAGAACTCAACCTTGCCTTGTGGACCATTTGGATTTCAGGTAAAATTCCACATAACAATTGACTGTTATGCTGACTTTCTTTGCTAAATATTTCTCTCAGAGACCCTAGAGGGAGGCATTGCTATGTTTGGGATTACATTCATATATTCTGGGCTTCCCTGGTCATAAGACAGACATAACAGCATTGTGATTTCATCCCAATTCTAATGCAATCACTTGTCCTGTTTAAACAAACCCATGTTGGGGCGCCTGGGTGGTGCAGTCGGTTGAGCGTCCGACTTCAGCCAGGTCACGATCTCGCGGTCCGTGAGTTCGAGCCCCGCGTCGGGCTCTGGGCTGATGGCTCAGAGCCTGGAGCCTATTTCCGATTCTGTGTCTCCCTCTCTCTCTGCCCCTTCCCTGTTCATGTTCTGTCTCTCTCTGTCCCAAAAATAAATAAAACATTGAAAAAAAAAATTTAAACAAACCCATGTTGAACTGTTCAGAAGAACAATTGTTAGGTGGAATTTTACCTGAAACCCAAGAGAAAGGAACTCTTGTAAACCAGACTAGGCCATAGAGAGCAGGCAGTTTTCCTAAGTCATTTGCATTTTACTTCAGGGATTCTATCTCCTAAGTATAATTATAACAATTTCTTGGAATATGTCTGTCAAATTAGTGTTTCTCCATCTTGGAAAGAAGCAAGAAAGAATAGAATGAAGAATTTGATAGTATTTGCTCAAGAACCTACAGAATTTTCTATTTGAGATTTTATTTTAAAATGAAAGGAAAATAATTACTTGAGAATAGTTTACTCTGCATTATGAACTGTCTTCCTTTACTCTCTGCTCATCAATTGCAGCTAACGATCATTTCTCTCTAAAACTAAGCCCAGTTGTGGTCTGCTTCCTTCTCATCACTCTTGCTCTGAGTCATTGTTTTTGATCTGCTTTTGGGTCCTATGCTGATCTGTGTCCCAAGCTGACCCACAGTGGTTCATTTAAGTGAATCGGTGTTGTTGTGCTTTTTGGAAACAATTCTTGTTTCTTCTTTTCTTCTTGCTCAACATGCAATCCTTAAATTCTCATGTCTTGTTCTGCATTATTCCTGCTGTGTTTCCTATGATCTCTGCAATGCTGCAGTGATGAGGCACATCTACATCACTGCATGTTCTTCTCTGGTAATGTCCACTATGAAATGCTGCATGTCCTGATGGGGGGCAAAGGGGGGATAATTATGAGTCCCTAGATGTAGGGAAAGAAAAATTACTTTGGGGGCGCCTGGGTGGCGCAGTCGGTTAAGCGTCCGACTTCAGCCAGGTCACGATCTCGCGGTCCGGGAGTTCGAGCCCCGCGTCGGGCTCTGGGCTGTTGGCTCAGAGCCTGGAGCCTGTTTCCGATTCTGTGTCTCCCTCTCTCTCTGCCCCTCCCCCGTTCATGCTCTGTCTCTCTCTGTCCCAAAAAATACATAAACGTTGAAAAATTACTTTGGATGCTACTTAGAAAACTATCCAAGGTCTTTAGATACAATGCCCTCCTCCTACCTGACCCTGACTCATTCACTGGGTAGAGACAAGGGAAGAAAATTAAGGAAGTTTTTTTCTTTTATTTGAGACCTATTTTTTATTTGGGACACTCTTACCTCTGTGCAATTCTTAAGTTGTTGAAGACTGACTCTACCTTGTCTCGTCTCCACTCCAGAAGCTCTGGAGAAATATGTGCTTCTCTTAAGACATCAGGTAATTCTATGCACATCATCTGCTCTGGCCCCTATGGTTGGTTGATGTTTGATATTTACCACTAAACTAAGGATAATATTAGTGATATTGGCAAAAAAGTGAAATCCTGAATCTAACAGGGATTGAGGTCAAATGAAAGGCAAACACACACGACTTGTAAGTCGGAGATGAATGACAACTATAGTCTTAATCAGAGTTTCAGAAAAGATTTTGTGTGACTTCTGACTCAGTCAATGGAAGGCAATTTACATTTCATGTCTGAGACAGAACAATCTGTCACTTAGAAATATTTGGGTCAGTAATATTGGCTGAGAATGAAATCATGATGAGAATATGAGAATGATCCTGAATAAACTGGATAACCAGAAAAATTCCAAGACCAGAAATACATATATATTTTGTTGTATTTATATATTTATAAGTATTTACATAATACATATATGTATTCATATATTGTATTTATATAATTTTATTGTATTATATAATATTATTGTCATTTATTATATCATACACTGCCACTATGAGACTGATAGATGATATGTAGCTTAAAAATTTCATCTGAATTAGAAAATAATTAGATTCTCTTCATCTTTACCATATGATGGAGTTTTACTTACAAACATGTAGAATTGTTAGCAGGAAAAAAAATATGGTTTCTTAAGGAAATATATTGTGACATGGAGAAAAGATAATTTAGGCATATACAGGCATGAAGAAAAAGAGAATAAATTGAAATACCGCATGTTTCAACAAGATGACTACAGATGTGCCTTTCAAAGGATTTTCTGTTTAAACCTATCATTTAAAAAAATAATATACTTTATAGATCTTTGGGCTCAAAAATAATGGTTGTTGCTATATTCAACCATTTTGTGATAAAAATTAAAATCACATGTGTGTAAACATCGAAGCCTGGTTATTGGTGGCACAGCTGTCTCTGCTCACCATAAAGCTCAGACTCAGATTCTTACAAATCCATTTGTGCTAAAAAAGGATGTCACACTTCAGTTCATTACATCCTTACAGTGTGGCTAACAGAGATTTTTGCCCATGACCTCTGCTGCATTGTCTAAGCAATGCTTTATTGTATCCTAAAGCATCCCTCCTACAGAAAAAGAAAAAAAAAAAAAAAAAAAACTGAGCTGCCTCATTTTTCCTCTGGAAACTGCTCAGCGGTCCCGCAGTTTTCTATTTGCACTCTAGGCTGGGGATGTTGCTAAGCAGCAAGTGCTTCTCTTCTCTGAGACCCGCTGTTTCAGGAGCTCTTTGCTCTAGATTTTTTGTTTCATGATAAAGAGAATTCATAAAGCAATACTGGTCAAGCTATTGTTTCAAATCTGTCCAATGTCCTTGATATAGTGACCATTTTAGTAACAGCACTTCATTTGTGTTAGGATCATAACATGTTAGATTTCCAGGGTTATTCAATACTTATCATCTCCACATTCCCAGCTCACAGATGAAGACACTAGACCTCAGAGAACCAAACTGAAATACTCAATTTGTGGGAAAATAAATTTCTCATTCTCTTTAGAACCCAGACTCCAAGTATTAACTCCTCTGTCAGGAAAATTATCAGGGAAAGTGAGTTGCTGAGAGCAGATCAGCAGTGGAGAAAGGGCTCCCTTAGATGTAACCCCAAAAAGCCCTTCTAAACAGCCCTTCTTTTTTTTTCTTGGTCTCAGATCAAGAAAGGGATGAACATCAGAAATACAGGAAAATGCACATAACACATATGCATTTAAATTCATTTAAACTCAGAGTGCATAGGTTCTCTGAAGCTCATCTAAAAATACTGTTTGTGGGGCACCTGGGTGGCTCAGTCAGTTGAGCATCCGACTTCGGCTCAGGTCATGATCTCGCCCTCCGTGAGTTCGAGCCCCACATCAGGCTCTGTGCTGACAGCTCAGAGCCTGGAGCCTGCTTCCGATTCTGTGTCTCCCTCTCTCTCTGTCCCTCCCCTGCTCACGCTCTGTCTCCCCGTCTCTCAAAAATAAATAAACATTCAAAAAATTTTAAAAAAATAATAAAAATACTGTTCATCAGGAATCCCTATTCTAAGTGGTCTAGATATCAAGACTATTCTAATATATTCTGAACTAATCATTGCTTTGTCCTTGTTAATATTCATGAAGTACTTACTATGTTCTAGAAGCTTTACATATGTTGAGATATTCAATCCTCTTCAAAATCCTATAGATCATTACTATTAAAATCCTCATCTTACAAATAAGGAAATTGAAACACAGAGACAGCAAGTAATTTGACTAAGGTCAAAGAGCTAATAACTGGTAATATCAGGATCCCAAGATTCTAATTCGCAGGGTCTGGCTCCAGAGCTGGAACATGATTTTAACCACTGAGTAATGTGATTGATCAAGCATCTATAACATCCCAATCGCTTTTGCTGACTATTTTAAGTTTTCCAAACTTTCTGAAGGAGGTTAACATTATTTCCATTTTCTAGATGAGGAAACTGCAGTTTATAGATATAAAATCCAATGTTATTAAAGCTAGTAAGTTATAGAACTGAGAAATGGACCCAGCTCTTCTAACATAAGTGCAGTATTACTTTCTTTACAGCAGCACTGTCCAATAGAACTTTCTACATTAATAGAAATGTCCAGTATGGCAGACATACAAACAAAAGACCTGATTTTGTATGAGCAATTGAAGCATAAACTCCAATCATTAAAATAATATCAACTGAGCTGTTACCATAAACATCATTATTCTAAATAAATCAAAAACAAAATAAGTCAAAGACCAAAAAAACACAAAAATTAAAAAAAAATTAAAAAAAATTAAAAGCATCAGATCTACTGCTACATTTTCCAAACATAAGAGAAATAAAGTGATGTTCTTTCCTGATTGTATGTGTTCTATACATTTTTTTCTTGGAATCTTTTATTTTCCCCCAAGTTAGACCTCAGGACACCCTAGCTGATACTTTCTTTTAGATCTATTGCTCAGGTCTGCTCTCTCAGCATTCACAAGTCAGCTATCAGGGCAGCTCAGCTTTGTGATTACCACTGCACAGACTTCTGAATCGGCCATGTTGTATACAAAATGTGTGTGTTCTCCATCTTCAACTGAATGCTGAGACCCTAACCCTCAATGTGCCTGTACTTGGAGATGGAGCCTCCAAGGAAGTAATTAAGGTTAAACGAGGTCATAAGAGTAGGGGCCTGATCTGATAGGGTTACTGTCCTTATAAGAAGAGACAACGGAGAGAGCTCGCTCTCTGTTTCTTTTCTCTCTCTCTCTCTCTCTCTCACACACACACACACACACACACACACACACAAGCTCAGGGGAAAGATTATGTGAGGACAAAGCAGCCATCTCCTAGCCAGGAAAATGAGCCTCACCGGGAATGGAACACTGTTGGCACCTTGATCTTATACTTCCCAGCCTCCAGAACAGTGAGAAAATATATGTCTGTTGTTTTAGCCATGCAGTCTATAGTATTTTGTTATGGTAGCCAGGTAGCATAAGATAGGCCCCTTTCTGGCTTGGGCAGAAAGTGGTTGACATGAACTCTCAAGGAACAGAGATCAGGGACCAGTCCTCTTCACTTTTCACATCTGGAAGATTGGAAGAAATGGACTGATTGTCAACCAAGCCAACGAACAGAAAGAGGTCACCCACAACTCTGAAACCCTGGAGCAGACGATCAGGAGTGGGCACTCACTGTGCTGCTCACAAAGTTAATAAGCTTCTAGAAAAAGCTCGATGAGGACCAGCACCTGGTGGAGGAGTAAGAGGCTGCAATAAGGGTCCAGGTCATTGGGGTGGACATGGCACATCTAGAGCGGGAAAGGCTCACTACCATATGTCGATATTTGAACCCAGTTTTAACCAGACACGGGTTACCAATATCCCCAAGAGAAATTAAGGAGAATAAGCAATGCTAATTCAATTCCACACATATTTATTGATATTAACCCTGTACCAGAACAGCTCATAGCTACTACAATAATATATATATATGCACAGAGTATTTATTATTGGCTCACAGAAGAGAAACAACTATGGTAGTTGTGGAGGAAGGAGTTAAGAGATGCTCTTGAAGGAGGTGACATCAGAATTCAAAATGCAAAGGTATAGAGAGATAGCTACCATACCAGACTGCTATGTTCGTTTCCCTTTTTAAGCTTATCTTCACATTGTCATCTCTGCCTGCCCTTTTTACCTTGACCTCAGGCAAATTGATATCACTGAAGGCTACATCGTAACATGGAGATTAGTGATCTCCGTAACATGCAGATCTAGGTAAAAGATCATGAAGAGATGCATGTGTCCTGCTAAGAAAGTTGGATGTTATCTTATTGGTAATGGACATCTTTAAAGAACATTAAGCAGATGAGTTACATATTACATACAGTTGGTTCCAGTGGGAGTATGAAGAAGGTACTGGTTCAGAGACCTACCCAAAAGTTTTTTACCAAACTGGGCAAAAGATAATGAGTGGTAACTAATAAGAATATTAAAAGTATTGAGAAACATTGTAGTAGTGGTTAGAATAGAGCATAGGGAACAAGTTCAAGAACTATTTATAGAAAGAATGGACAGCATTACATGATTGAATGTGGAAGACAAGAAAGAGAGAAGATCAAAAATAAGGTGACTAGCTTGAGTGACTACATAGGTTACTGCCTCCAGGGGACATGGAATATAGGAGGTGGTCACACATGTAAGTTCAGCTTAGAAATACTGAATTTTAATTGTCTTTTGCATTGGTTGGAGGACATGCAAGGAGCAACTGGATATACAAGTTTAAATTTTATTAGACATAGTTTGGGCTAGAAGATGTAACTTTTGGGATCAACAAGGTTTAGGAGAATACTGAGATAGATAATAGCAGTCAGGAAGAACATGCAAAGTGGAAAGAATTTTCCCGACATTTTAAAGAGGTTGTGGAGGAAGAAGAGAAGCCTGGCAATGAGCAGCTACAGTACAAGGAGCATGTGGGATCTTACAAGCCAAGAGAGTGGTTTGGAGTGATTGGCAGCATCAGCTGAAACAAAGACACCAAAAAGACCATTTTAGTTTTGCAATTACTTGGTCACAGAACAGTTTCAATGGAGTGGCTGGGATGGAAACCAGAGGCTGAAGAATAAAAAAGTAAATGAGAAGTAAGGAAATTGGGGCAATGAGTAGAGACTCTTCTTTGCCAAGGTTTATATAATTCTACACCAAGTATTACAGATCAAGGAGATTAAGAGAAACAGGCAAACAGCCCAATCAGCCAAGCTCTGTCATCTCCAAGGGAAAAGCAACATTCTACTTATTTGTGAATAGCCCTTGTACTGGCACTACATGGAAAGGGAGATCAAAACTAAATCAGACCAAAAGCAGCAGGTTTGAACACTGCAGAACAAAGCTGTATCCTGAGTGGTGGATGAGATATAAAGAGATGCCAGATGCAATCTGTGGTCCCCCAGGCTTACCATAACATGTAGGGACAAGGCCCAAAATAATCAAGAACTAAATGATCAGAAAGCAGCTGAGAGTCAGATCTTAAACATGAATTAGGCACCAGTGAATGTTTACTTCTTTGTTCATATGGAATTTAACGATTCCCACTTGTATCTCTGTTGGAGGAAGTCACTGAGAGGATGTGACCACCGGTTGACCTGTGAGCTGGACCCCCAGCAATCAGAGGCTTCTTGTCCTTGGAATGTATGATCTGCCCACTGTTCTGACACTAGAAGCCATGGCAAGGATGTAGCCTTAAAAGAGTAATGGGTTATTGAGACTACCCCACCTGGACTAGATATATAACTGAATCCCACCTTAATGGGTGGGATTCAGTTATGTATCCTTAAGATCCTGGTGGACAGGTACTGAGATCTATTCATCTTGTGGCCACCAGAGACAAGCTTTGTATGTAATTTCCTTTGCTTATTCAAACTGCTGTCTACTAGTCCGGGATAGCCTGACTCTTCTTCAGTCTCTTTCTGCCCTCCATGTACAGGGACCAATTCCAGATTGTATCTGAAGAACTCTCCAAGTTTTGAACCAACACTCATCATTTGAAAACCTGCCTCTTGACAGCTAAACACCCAGTCACACTCCTTTGCAGCCCCTAAACTACTAGGTAGAATCAATACCATTACCTCTGGCTCCAGGGTTTAGAGGCCCTTTGATCTCCCCAGCAGAGACCACTTAGTACTCCCGCAGGACCTGCTCATTACCATGACTGGGCACCTAAAGAACCCTAGGGCAACAAGAGAGCATAAAGGTCATGTGACCTCTGACCTGCTCCAGTCTTATGCTCACATTTCACTATGATTTGCTTCTGTGATCAAACCCAACCCAGCATACCAAATCAAAAATTAGGGCCCCAGACCATTTCCTTTGCAATACTACTTGAGTCTTCACATTAGCACCCTTCCGGGGGCCTGTTTAATCTGAGTCTAGGCTCCTGTCTTTTGTTCACCACAGGATTAGGTTTCAGCCCCAAGAAGTTGGAACCAGAAGTTGGTTTAGCTATGAATGTGCCCTTGGATCCCTTCCTGTAGAGAAGCCAGCCAGAGCAAGGGGTATCCACAAACATGGGTGTGCCTCGGTGATCTTGAATCGGACACAAAGACTTAGCATATGTCAGAGGTTCAAATTGTTGTTTGCTTCATGAAGAATGTACATGTATATATCTTTCTGTAAATCAAGAAGTCAGTAGTGTGCATTCTTACATTGCTAATGTTCAGGGATCTTTGTGCTTTCTGCAGAGACACCTGCCTAAAAAGGTCTTTGGAAGAAGAATCTATGCAACGTGCAAATACTAGAAAGTTTTAGATTTTATCCATTATTGATCATAATATCATGGAAGGAGGATTTATCCTTCAAGGCTGTAGGCAAGTCACTTAAGGACTCTTAGGTTTGGTTTCTTTAACTTTAATTGTAGTAACAATACCTGCCTTAGGTCACTATTGCCATAGGGTTGTTGTAAAGTTAAAAGAATATATTACTTATATTACTTAACTTCTCTGTGCCTCAGTTTCTTTACCTAAAAAACAGGAATCATAAAAGCACCTACGTCATAAAGTTGTGTTGAAAAAATTACTTGAGGGGCACCTGGGTGGCTCAGTCGGTTAAGCATCCAACTTCGGCTCGGGTCATGATCTCGCGGTTTGTGGGTTTGAGCCCTGTGTCAGGCTCTGTGCTGACAACTCAGAGCCTGGAGCCCATTTCTGATTCTGTGTCTCTTCCTCTCTCTCTGCCCCCCCCCATGCTTATGCTCTATCTCTCTCTGTCTGTCAATAATAAACGTTAAAAAAATTAAAATAAATAAATAAAATAAATAAATAAATTTATTAATTTATTAAATTAATTAATTTAATAAATTTAATTTAATTTAATAAATTTATTAATTAATAAAATTAATAAAAATTAAAATAAATAAATAAAATAAAATAAATAAACTGCTTGAGTATATAAAATACCAAAATACTTCTAATATCCAAAGATATTTTTCCAAGAAGATATACAAATGGCCATCAAACATATGAAACTATGTTCAACATACTAACAACCAAAGAAAATACAAATAAAAACACAATGAGACACCTCTTACCTTCCAAAATGGTTACTGTAAAAAGGAAAAAAAAAAGACAACAAGTGTCGGCAGTGGACAAGGACATAGAGAAATTGGAATCCTTGTGCACTGTTGGCAGGAATGTAAAACGGTTCAGCAACTGGAGAAGATAGTTTGGAGGTGTCTCAAAAAGGTAAAAATAGAATTTCTATATGATCCATCAGTCTCACTTAGGGTATATATCCAAAAGAATTGAAAACAAGATGTCCAAGAGATGGTTGCACAACTCTGTTCACTGCAACATTATTCACAGTAGGCAAGAGGTAGAAGAACTTAAATATCCATCGATGCGTGAGAAGATAAGGAAAATGTGGTATATATGTACAATGTGATATTATTCAGCCTTAAAAAAAAAAGGAAATCCTGTCACATGCTACAACATGGATGAACCTGGAAGACACTGTGCTAAGTGAAATAAGCCAGTTCCAGAAAGACAAATACTTCATTATTCCACTTATATGAAGCATCTGAAATGATCAGACAGAAAGTTGAATGTGTACCAGAGACCAGGGGCAGGGGCAGGTGGGACATTTTTGTGTTGGGTGAGTGTAGAGTTTCAGTCATGCAGGATGGGAAACGGGGGCAGGTTTCTGGGCATCTCTTGCACAATGTGCATGTGGTCAACAATAATGTACTCTACTCTTGGAAATTGTTGGAAGGGTGAATTTTGTGTTATGTGGAGTTTTTGCCACTTTCTAAAAAGTTGAGAGAAGTAAACTCTGTGGCAGAAATTAACGCTTGACTATACCTAAATCTCCAGAGCCTAGTCTGAGATTTGGCAAAGAGCAAAGGTTTAAAACAAATGCTTCTTGGAGGAAGAAAGCCAAATGAATGCAAGAATGACCTGAGACTAAAATTTGAAATATATTCAGCAAGTGGATATTTGTTGAGGATACTTGCCTCTCAACCTTGAGCTTGGTATCCATAGTGGTGACTGGAGGATTAATGGTCACCAGATAATATCCTTGTGATGGAAAAAAAAAAAAAAAAAAAAAAAACAGAAGTGTCATTTTCAGATAAAGAGCTATGTGGGAAAGGTAGAAAATTCCAGACTCACTGAATGCCCTTTTCCTCCAAGAAACTTTGTCTAAACTGTCCTACTTTCTCAGCTGTTATTGTCAGCAGTTCTTGCTTCCTCAATTCTTCATTTTTATTATCTTGGCTTTCTGAAAACTGATGTTTCCCTATACTGAGATAATTTCTCTTCCTATTACACATTTGAGTTTAATTCTTGAATTATAAAGTGATTCTGAATGTAGGTCACTTCTCTCACATACTGCAGAAGCTAGAAGGATCTTAAGCAAGAACAGTCAGAAGCTGAGTCATGCAAAGCTGGCCTCCTTGGTGCAGGAAGGTCTCCCCAGCAAGTTCACCCAGTGTCCTTGGACCAGAAGTCGGGGGAGCTGTCCTCTTCTTGGTCCAATCAAAAGGGGTAGCAAGAGACAAAACATATTTGTTCATTCAAAAAATGTGAAGCAAGCCTCAGCATCAGACACTCAAGTACTAGGATAGGCCAGAGAGACAGAAAAATCAATGATTAATCCCCGAGGGATAAGCATAGAATCCCATACAGGCTGCAAGATAACAGCAGAGTTGCCACTATCTCCACGAAGAATGGTTGAAATTGCTCAGTAAACGCTTTCCACAGAAGAACTGGTCTAGATAAGGTGACCAAGAGTTAGGCTGAAGGGGCCAGGAGTTGGGTGGGGGCCAGGGAAGGAAGCAAGAACATTAGAGGGGGAGGCAGCAGCTAGCTCATATCATTTTGCTACAGGAGAATTGCTACATCCAGAGAAAAGAGTCCAGGTGGAAAGTCTGCAGGAGATGACAGGAGAAGGCAAGGGCTTAACGCAAAAATAAGACCAAGAAGGTGCTCGTGTGCTTTCTGATAAATTTGAAACTGCTCTTGAAGCTTATGGGAAATGAAGTGCCACAAAGAGACTGGCTCTTCAGAAAGACAACTTAGCAACTGTGTGCAGGGTGGATTAGAGAGAAGGAGGTACAAATGTGGAGGAAGCTAGTTACATGGCTATTGTTACTCTTCAAGAGAGACGTTATTAAAGTCTGAACTGGGAGAAAGGTGGTGGGAATGAAGAAGGTAGAAAAGATTCAGAAGCCTTTTGTTAGGGAGGTGATAAAAGGATGCATTTAAGACTATATACTCTGAAGTTAGACTTCCTGAATTTACCACTTACGTGTTTTGTGGAAATGTAACTTCATCGCTATTTCTTATAATTTCATTTAATTTTGTAATGATTATTATTCAAAGCATGAAGGGAAAAATACCTACCTATAAAATACTACCATCCCAAAAATAACACACCATTAGCATATCACTGAGTAATTTTTTGTACCTTATATGTTTTGTTTTACAAAGCCAACAATGCTCTATGCATTTGTTCTACAACCCCCTGAAAAGCTAATCATATTTTTTAAAGAAATTTCAAAACTACAACTAATTTAATTAAAACTTAAACAAGCACCATTTATGACTGACAATTGTTTTGTTATATGGGTTCAAGTTTCTTTTTTTATAGAACAAAACAGCAAATACGTTCAAAGCCCCACTTGCTTGGTGATCCTAAACACCACACCTCTTTGTAGGCATCCACTATCATAAATTTAGTATATATAGTTCCATGTTTTGTACACCTAGAAACATGTATTTTAGCTGTGAATAATATATAACAATGCTCAGTATGTGTGTCTTTAATTTTATAAAAGTGTGAACTATGAGAACACAGCATAGCTTCATAGCTAATGCTTGGACTCCAAAGTCAGACTGCCATTCAACTGAGGAAATATTAAAAGTGATGTACAGGAAAAAAAGTCACAAAATACTTAAACGTCAAACTCAATAGGGCCTGGCTGTGAGTTAAAGAACTGGAGAAGTGAAAAATGTGGGGAACGAGGGACACCTGGTCTACATGCTCGGAACATGGATGACTTATGTGGTTGTAACATTGTCAAATGAGGTAAAACATTTATAGGAAAACAGTTAGCTTTAGAGAGCAGAATACTGAATTTGGCAGTAATTATTACATTACAGTCATCCAAGAGGCGTGCTGGTTACATTGGCCGATAGGAAACTAGATACTCAAGTCTGAGAGTCTTTAGAACCTTTAGGCCCAAGAAATCAATTTGCAAGTTGTCAGTAGGTAAAGCAGTTAGGTCTCTAGGACTAGAGGCGATCATCCAAGAGAGTGCACTGATGGACAGAAGAAACTTCCCCAGATCTAAGGAGAAAAGTGGAAGAAGGAAAACTAGAAGGTGAAGGAAGATACAAGGAAGGTAAATGGCAGCATCAGCTGGGACAGAATGTCCAGAAAAACATCCCTTGGATTTCACAATTTGGAAGCTGAAGGTAATTTACCGAGTAAAGTTTGAGCCTAGATGCTAGAATAGAAGCCAGATTGTGATGAGCTACTAAGTGAATGAGACAGAATTGGGACACTGGGTGTAGGCAATCTAATTGAGAAAATAATATCTAAGAGCCACTCAAAGATTATGAAGAGACAAAGTCAACAGTCCAACATTAAGGTTCAAACTCCTAGTCCATGAGCTTAGCTTGGTTCACTAGCCTCAATGCCTCACGGAGTCTTGCACGGACTTTGTGAACTTATTCCCATAGATGACCTCAAGTTCTCACAAATTTGTCATCTTCTGACCACTAAGCACAGAGTGGTTGCCAGGGAGCTTGGAAACTAAGCTCCCCCAACCTTACAACCAAGGAAGCTGAGCACCCCCAACAGGCTTAGTGCTGCCTCCAGTCCTGTGACCATCCTGTTTGTTCTAAATGGATGACTGTTTCCACTAGAGGGTCTGCTAGGACGGTTCTAGCTTCATGCTCACTCTAGCAACTGGGCCCCTTCCACACTCCTACCGTGGAGCCTTTCCCAAGAGCCAGACGCAATCTTGTTTCCCTATGGTTCCTGCCTGACAGTCTTATGTTAGTAAGTTTCCCAGTCAGGACTTAATGCTCACCACGCTTCCCAGGGCTTGCCTCTAATCCCTTGAATGATTCTTATAGGAAGTGAGACCATAAAATGTACCTTCCGACCTCTGTAATCTGAAAAGCTGCTTGGATCTGTTTTCTGCCTACATCCCATCTTCCTATCACTATATTTCTTTATTTCTACCTTCTGGTCTTTCTGCGACCCTCTGCTTGCTCTGACAAAGCTTGTGAAAACGGAGATCTTCTGTGCTCTGGGTCACGCCCATGGCACAGCCACTGAGTTCTGATTGTTCAGGTATTCTCTTAATTAGTGAAGGTGTTTTTTTCTTTTCTTTTTTTTTTTTTACTGACCACCAAGTCCCAAAGACTATGTATGATTCTATTGGTACGGCCACTATCAATTATTTCAAAAGGCAATTAACAAATTAAGATGTATATTGACACACATTATATGTTTGTGTCATGCTGCCTAATATGAGAGTTACAGAGCCAAGAGAAAAAAGACTTGAAAACATAATGACAAAAAATTGAATAAAACACGTAAGATTTTGTAACAATAGCCAAGGGCTCACCTGAGTCATATATTTCCCAACGAGGGATACAAACTATAATAAAAATTCTTGGCTGTAAACAACTTTAAAGTATGCAAGAGAATTTTAGATCATTTTATTTGAGCTTCACAATGAGAATGCCAGATGGAAATCAGGAATTACCATCAAGGGAATTTTTACAAATGAGGAAATTTCAGTGTACACAGTTCAACTCAACTGCAAAACTGCACTTGAACCTTTATGTTGTTTCTAAACCCCGAATGTGATTCCAGTCTGGATGAAGTCCAGGCTGCTGACCTGACGTAAAGGCCCTGTACATTTGTTGGCTGCCCCCGAATTCTGCAGCCATGCCCGCTGACTTTTTCAAACCTTTGTAAACATTATTCTTTATTTCTGCAATGCCCTTCCCTCCTTCCTCCCCAATTAAATGCAATAAATATTAACCTTTCTGTCTTTTTCATCAAAATCTGTTACACCCTTTTCTGTGCTTAGGCAGCATTTTTGTGATATCTTCATTAAACTATTATGTTTTTGTTGTTTTGTTTTTTCTTTGGTCCTTTTGCTTTTTTTGTTGTTTTTTGGTTTGTTTGTTTTGCTTTGCTTTGTTTTTGCTTTTTCAAATGTACAATTGTCACATGTGACCTTTTTCTCCTCAAAGGAACTTAATATAAGACCTGGCGAAGAAATGAGCTCAGGGCAATATTTGTTGAATGAACTAACATTTAAAGACAAGTCATGAGTGGAAGTTTGTTCAGCTACTGGATATTTTCTGGAAAAGCCTTGCACTTCAAAATCAGTCTTCATTCTGTAGAGCTTGGGCCCAGTATCTACAGTGAATGAAGAGTTAGTGGCAACGGCGAAATCCTTTATGAGCCCTTGTGCCTGAGACTCTGAGGAAAGAGGGTGGATCATAGACAATATACCTACGCTTGGTGATATTTCATGCTCCTTTTCCTTTCCAGCTGTTTCGAACGCAACAGCCCTCCACATGACATTGGGAGCCTGGGTTAGATGGTGGAGCTACAAGTAGGAAGGAGCCTGCATTCCTGAATCATTACTTGCAGAAACACCCAACCAGAAACATCTCCATTACACCATTGTGTGATCAAGAAATTTTATTGAGTTTGGTCACTAAAACTCTGGGGGTTATCTGTCATTGCTACTAAATTACTGTAACTTAGCACAGTAACCTAATACTACTTAGATACATTAAAAATACATGCACAAAACAAGGCACATTTTATAAAACACATACAAACAAAAAAAGTCGATGTGTACTAAATAGAATGGTTGCCCAGTTTGCATTAGGTGGGGTGAGATGGCTCCATTGCTGAAATGCCTTCTCTCAGATCGCATAATGGTGAGGAACTGTGGTACTCTCTGGAACTGGGCTGAGCTGGGTGGTAAAGAGCCAGAGGCCCAGATCGCAGCTAGGAACACTAGTGAAGCAGGTGATGACTCTGAGATGCCGGGAAGCTAGGTCTTAATCTTAACTGTCATAAATTTCTGGTGCGTTTTGGGGAAATTCACTGTATGATCAATAACATAAGTGGAATCTCTACTTTATCTATTCTAGCAGAGTGCATGACACAGCATAAATGAATCTAAAGTATTTCTGTTCAGGTATGGGCACCTCATACTGATGGCGAGGCATGTATATCTGTATTTGAGGACAGAAAGCAGCCTACAAGTCCACATGGATAAGAGTGCTTAGCAGCTGCAAGAATCTGGCCACCTACTCATTTAATTATCTCACCCATGCAACATCTGTTTCTGGAAAGCAAATCTAATGTCCCTTTGCAGAGCTAAACCTAGTGAGGAAGCCTCAAGTAAGTGCGGTGTAAATAGTTCGTGATGTTTCTGCTGTAAATTACCTAGAAGACATGGTGTCCAGGTGATCACAAGATATAAGAGATTCAAGAACACTCAGGAAATGAAAGCAAGCCCAAAACCGACATTTTCAGAACAAGAAGAACTGGCCTGGAGAATGTTCCATTAATAGACTCCCTTTCTGTGGCCAGTTACCTAAGTGGGTAATATCTCTAATTCATGGCTTCTAAATATGGGGTCCTTGGATCCCTAAAATCCATGAAATGGTAAGCAAAATTGTGTGTATATGTATTTATGTGCATTTTCTTGGGGAGAAAATGACTCTCCTCAGATTTTCGAAAATAATTACTAAATTCAAAAAGGCCTCGAATAATGGGGTTTAGTTTCTAGCTAGCAATTTACACGTGTACTTAGTATGCCAAACACCGAATGGGAAAAACAAGTCGTCTTGAATCAAGGGCAATACCGGGCAGGAAAAGATGTCAAGGTCAGGCTGGAAGAGTAATTAAGTTAACCTCTGAGTGGCATTTATCATCCTGGATTTGTCTACAAGACTACTTTTCTGTTTAAGGAATATATTGCTGCTCTGACCCTCCTTTGGCCTTTTTGGAGAAAAACATTCTTTTAAAACTGGAATCATTGCATTGAATACTAAGTCCATCCTTCTGTCCTTCAAAAACTTGTTACCAAAATCTGTATCTATGAACCTAGTTAAGCAGCCCCTTTGGGAATGATGGTCACATTCCATGTCGAAGTTTTGGACTGGTGATCAATTTACTCATTTCTGCCTTAAATCATTTAGTCACTCAGGAACAAGTTGAGATTGGGATTTAGGCGAGGGTCAGGAGTAAGGGCAGGGTTACTAGATGATATTAAAATTTAAGAAAAGTGATAAACCTCAGAAAGATGGATTATGTTAAAGGATGGGGTAAGTCTTGGGCGCCTGGGTGGCTCAGCCAATCGAGTGTCTGATTCTTGATTTTGGTTCAGGTCATGATCCAAGGGTCATGAGATAAAGCCCATGTCAGGCCCCACACTGAGTGTGGACCATGCTTAAGGTTTTCTCTCTCTCTCTCTCTTTCTCTCTCTCTCTCTCTCTCCCCACCTTTTGCTCCCTCCCTTACTCACTCTGTCTCTCTCGCTCTCTCTCTAAAAATTAAAAAATGGGGATCGCCTGGGTGGCTCAGTCGGTTAAGCAGCTGACTTCAGCTCAGGTCGTGATCTCGCGGTTCTTGAGTTCAAGACCCGCGTCGGGCTCTGTGCTTTCAGCTCAGAGCCTGGAGCCTGTTTCAGATTTTGTGCCTCCCTCTCTCTCTGCCCCTCCCCCACTTGTGCTCTGTCTCTCTCTGTCTCTCAAAAATAAATAAAAACTTCAAAAAAATTTTTTAAAAATGGGGTAAATTTCAGAGTTAGGTGAAACTCAGATGTGTGTCATTGGGGATGTGTGTGCCTGTTGCAATAAACTACTTTCTAATATACAAAAATGGAAATTTATTGGGTAATTAAGTCAAGAAAGAAGATAGGATTGCCCAAATGTCTTGGATATTAAATCGTCATCCCCATTAAATTGATAGATGCCCCATTTGAGGCAGAAGAGGTAGGCAACACTAATACAAAAAAGCTAAAAGACATTAAAAAACTGGCCTTATTTTGAGAAGTATATTACAACTGAAGGATAGGATAAATGTGGAGAAGACCAGGCTTTTAGAAAGAGGATTTATCACAAAGTCTTTAATATTCTGAAGATCTTTATCTTGATGGTGATGGCAGTGAAAATTACCACAAAGGGTTCCCCATCTTCCACCTCTAGAGTCTGCAGCCCTTTGGAAACCAAAGTGGGTGATATGGAGGTGATATGGACCAAAGTGGGTGATATGGACCTCTAGTCCTCCTAGATACCCAAAGAGACTTGGCAGCATCAGAGATCCTGTGGCATGTGACCTTTCTCTCAGCCCCACAGCTGCCTTCAGGAGCATCTCAACTGACAGGAGACAGGTGCCCTGCATAATCTGTCATGTATTTAATAAATAATATGTATTTATTAAAATATAAATTTAATAAATTCTAAAAGCACCTGAATCTACCTGAATTAGGCAGTTGTGCTCACTGGAGCTAAAAGAACCAGGCCCACAATAGGAATATGAGTGTAGAGTGGAGTTGTGTCATGACCAAAGCACTATCTCCTTGGAGGGGAGAGCAGCAAAGTCTCATGGAGCAACAGCAGCTGTTTTGGGCCAAGGCAGGCAGGAGGAGAAACAAACACCTGATAGGGAGTGTGAAGCAATATGGAGGGTGACCATTAGGTATTTGTACACTATATTTCTGTTCCATTTATTCAACAAATAGATAATATATGGATTTATAGACAAATACCATATTCTAAGTCTGGGGATACATTGGTAAACAAAATAGGCAAAATCCCTGCTCACACGGAACACTCAGTTGTCTTAACAGCAGTGGCAGGTACTTTCAAGAGCTACCTAGAGAAAGAAATGGCTCCTTAAGTGTTATGATGCTCAAAGATGACACACACTTCTGCAAGGCAAGAAATTGCCTGAACATTTTTCATGGATGATCTCCCCTGTGAGCCAATTAGTGAATGCTGAGTATCTTCCATTTGCCCCTCTAGATCCACACTCCACACTTCTCTATCTTGTTGTCTCCTGTGAGAGTTTAACTTCTGTAGGCTCAGTCAATGGGTACATGTGCCTAATGGCTTCCAGTTGGCTTTAGCTGATGGGAAACCAGATTGGAGAGAAGAAGGGTGGCATCAGGATGTAATTCCTCTGACTCCTCCCTTTAAAATTTGCCTCAAGCCAGTGGTGCTCCTTAAAGGGTGGTAGGGAGGGGGGGATAGAGGGAGCACTCTGTTTCTCTCCGGGAGTCTGGTCTCCATGACTCTGTCCTCCCAGGTCCCAGTAACCACACCTCTTCATGCCCCTTCAGGCCTAAAGGTTGAAGCAGAGGCTCTAATCCTGACCAGTGGTTTCTAGACTACCCCGTGTGGTTCTCCTACCAGACCTTGCCTGCTTTGTAAATACAGTAAAACCTTGAATTGTAACTTGTCCTTCGAGTGTTCCTCAAGACAAGCAAACGTTTCTAATAAATCTTGAACAAGCGATGTCTCGCAATATAAGTAGTATGTTACACCGAATGTCGCATGATCACAACTAAGCCAATACTTCTCTCCTCTCTCTCTCTCTCTCTCTCTCTCTCTCTGCAGGATTTTGGATGATCGTCTCCCATGCTCAGATGCTCAGCCTCAGGCCTCAGTGTTTGACAGAAATCAGTGATTTTTCAGAGCACTGGAAGGTGCCCACAACTGACACTAGTGTATTTTTTGTCACTTCATAACACCCATGGACAGTCCTCTGCTTTTCCATACAAGAGTAAGCTCAGGAATGCTTTGCTTCATTCTAGGTCAGGCTGCCTGCAGATAGAGACCCTTTCCTCTGCTGCCTTATTGCCAGTTACATTAAATACAGTAGATGACAAGAGTTTATTAATACTGTACTGTAGTCAACATCTGTGCGAGTGCATACAATGACCTTCATGCAGAAAAAGATTCCATTGAACCTATAGATAGCAGTGATTCCCTTAGTGATAGTGAAAGTCATCCTACACAATAAGCCTCCTGTCTCTTGTCTCCCTCACACCAGCCACGAAGGTTTTCAAAGGTAAGTGCAGGTTAACTTGTTTATTTTTTTATTTTGGATTGTCTTTATTATTTTGTGTTGTATTACACTATTTTTTAATGTTTATTTATTTTTGAGAGACAGAGCACAAATTGAGAAGGGGCAGAGGGAGAGAGAGACACAGAATCCAAAGCAGGCTCCAGGCTCTGTGCTGACAGCAGAGAGCTAGACGTGGGGCTCGGACTCGTGAACTGTGAGGTCATGACCTGAGCCGAAGTCAGACACTTTACCGATGGAGCCACCCAAGTGCCCCTTATAATACGGTACTGTAATCATTTCTATATAAATACCTTTGAGTTATAGAACAAATCATCTGAGTTTCCATTATTTCTTGTGCGGAAATTCGTTTTGACACACAAGGGAGTGTGAAACATGTTTCTGAAACGAATTATCCTCACAAATCAAGGTTTTACTGTAGTTCCTTTGTGTAGTAGCCTGAATAATGGCTACCCAAAGACATCCCTGAAACCAGTAAATGTTATCTTATAAGGAAAAAGTGCCTGCAAATGTGATTGAGTGAAGGATCTTGAGATGGAAGGATGGTCCTGGATTATCCAGGTGGGCCTGAATATCGTCACACGTGTCCTTATGACAGACAGAAGAAGAGGAAGCAACGTGACCACTGAGGCAGAGACTGCAGTGATACACCCATAAGCCAAGGAATGGCAGCGGCCATCTCGGAGAAGACAACCGATTCTTCCTCAGAGCCTACGGAGAGAAAGTAGGCCTGCCAAAAACCCTGATTTCAGTCCGGAGATACTGATTTGGACTTCTGACCTTGATAACTATGAGAATAAATTCTTCTTATGAGGCACCAAGGTTGGGTAGTTTGTTTCCTTGGTCATTCCAATATAATACACTTTGCTAATAAATTCTCCTAAATGTTCCTGATTATCCTAATGAGGTATTATCCTGTTAATATTCGGTACAGAGCTCTTACCATGATGGTTTGTAGAAAAACAAAGTCCCTGATATTGCATACAAAATTGTGGGCATACCTAGAAAAATCTTTTGCTAAAAAGAGGCTCTCTAATTTTCATCAGACTCTCAGAACAATAAGTGTCTCAATAGGTTAAAAATCAAATTACTGAGCCAAATGATAGCAGTTAGCCACTGTACCACTGAAAAAGAACCAGATACCTTGATTCCATAGGGTATGTTGATAAGACACAGCCTACAGGGCCAGCCTTGAAGAACAAGTTGGCTTTTTAATGACATTTATCATCTTGGATTTTATGCAAAGCCACTCTTGTGTTTCAGAATTCTTTATTACTCTGACCTTCATAAGATGTTGTCCTGTTTCAAGGAAACAATCTCTTATACTCTAGAAAATACTTTGTTTAAAGTTCAAGCTGTGTCTTTCCTGCAAAATTTGAGCCAAACCTACTGTATCTAAGCAGGCCAGAAGGGGCAGCTCAGTTACACACAGTCACACACTCACCTTTAAAACATTTGGGGTATCTTTTCTAGAAGTGTTCACGCATTTATCTGTTTATTCTTGTAGTTCGAGAAATGGAAGCAAAGACAAATAGGATACAGTTTTTGTCAGTTACTCAATTTAATAAGTGGGCTGTAAAGCAGTGGTCCAAAGCAAGCAATAATAAGGGCGCCTGAGTGGCTCAGTCGGTTAAGCATCCGACTTCGGCCCAGATCATGATCTTAGGGTCCATGAGTTTGAGCCCCGCGTTGGGCTGTGTTGACAGCCCTGAGCCTGGAGCCTGCTTCAGATTCTGTGTCTCCCTCTCTCTCTGCCCACTTGTGCTTGTCTCTCTCTATCTCTCAAGAATAAGTCAATGTTAAAAAAAATTTTAAAGCAATAATAATATTTATTATGAGATCAAGAAGTGGGGACATTGCCAAAGAGAGACACCAAAAGCAGGATCTCAGAGCATAAGAGTTTGCAGGTTGCAGGAACACATCAGGTCAGCTGCAAGAGAAATATCCCATACTTAAGCTGTCACCTTTGGGTTGTTTTTGACCAAGTCATTTAAATCTGTATTGTTGGGGTATTTTTTTAAGTTTTAGGTCATGAAATCACTAGTGGGAAATGTATGAGTATACGATATATAATGTGTCTACCCATTTACATATCAATGGACATTGGGGTTGTTTCCACTTTCTGTCTATTACAAATAAAGCTGTTCTAAAGAGTCACGTACAAGTCTTTGAATGAGTATATGAATTTCTCTTGGGTAAATACATAGGAGTGGAATAGATATTAGTCTTATTATTATTGAGCAGCTAAGTGTTCTTTGCATGTTCTATGTATGTGTGTGTTCTATATATGCTTTGCAAAGATTTGCTTCTTTATTTTCTTAACAGTGTATTTTGAAAAGAAAAGGTTTTAAATGTTGATTAAATCGTGTGTGTGTGTGTGTGTGTGTGTGTGTGTGTTCGGTAGAAGTTAGTAAGAAGAAGACAGGATAGACAATATCTTCATCAATTCAGGAGAGAAATGGTCAAAATAACGGTAGCTATAGGGGCACCTGAGTAAGCAACCGACTTCAGCTCAGGTCCTGATCTCATGTCCGTGAGTGCAAGCCCCACATGAGACTCGCTGCAGTCAGCCTGTCAGTGCAGAGCCAGCTTCAGATCCTCTGCCCCCCTCTCTCTCTGTGCCTCTCCCACTTACATGCTCTCTCTCTCTCTCAAAAAGTAAATAAAAAAACATAAAAATAAATGTTTATAAAAAAGTAAACGTAGTCGTGTATGGTGGCATGAAGGTATAGGAGAAATTAAAATACCACGAGTGCAGCCCAAATTGTTTCTGTGTAATAGGATATGAAATTATGCCACTATAAGGAATGGAGACGGACACGAGGCAAAATTACAGATATCATAAGAATAATAATAACTGGCATTTTGATATATTTACATATATGTGTGTGTGTGTGTGTATATATATATATATATACTCAATACTCCCTTGATTACAGAATGATGAACTGAGCAATTTAAATGGTTGCTATAAAAAGGGAGTTCTTACAATTTTTTAAATTAAAAAAAAAATTTCGAGAGGGGTGCCTGGGTGGCTCCGTCAGTTAAGCGTCTGACCCTGACTCTCAGGTCATGATCTCAGGGTTCACAAGTTAGAGCCCTGCATCTGGTTCTGTGATGACAGCTCAAGCTTGGAGCCTGCTTAGGATTCTGTGTCTCCCTCTCTCTCTGTCCCCTCCCTCCACTCACGTGCCATCTCTCTTTCTCTCAAAAATAAATAAACATTTAAAAATATTTTTTAATTTTTTTTGAGAGAGAGTGCACATGTGAGTGGGGGAGGGGCAGAGGGAGAGAGAAAGAGAGAGAGAGAGAGAGAGAGAGAGAGAGAATCTTAAGCTGGCTCTACATTCAGCCTGTGGATTGACATGGGGCTCAATCCCATGATGATGAGATCATGACCTGAGCGGAAATCAAGAGTCAGATGCTTAGCACTCCTAATTTTTTTTTTAAATCAGTATCTAAGGGGCACCTGAGTGGCTCAGTTGGTTGAGTGTCCGACTGTTGATTTAGGCTCAGGTCATGATCTCATGGTTTGTGGAATCCAGCCCCACATCAGGCTCTGTGATGACAGCCTTGGTTTGAATTCTCTGTCTCCCTCTCTGCCCTTCCCCTGCTTGTGTACACACTGTCTTTTTCTCTCTCAAACGTAAATAAATAAACATTTAAACATAAATAAATCCATTTCTATGGACGAAAACTTCCCAGTCAAAATTCCAAAAAGACCTTTTTTTTTTTAATAGAAACTGAGGAAATGATTCTTAAATTTATATAAAATTGCAAAGGACTGGAAAATCAAAAACAACCTTAAAAAATAATTCAGTGGAATTATACTGTTCGATTCTAAGACAGAGATGTAAACTTACAGTAATCAAGTCAATGTTGTATTTGACTATAAAGACAGACAAATATATCAATGGAACAGACTAGGGTGTCAAGAAATAGACTAATACATAGACAGCTAATTGGTTTTGATAGCACAATTCAGTGGTACTGGAACAACTGGATAAACAAATAAAAAGAGAAGTGAATTTCTACCACTATTTCATATAATAAAATTAATAATGCAATAACTTGAGACGGAGTGTAGCTACAAATGGAAAATTTTAATCTATAAAGCTTTTAGAACTATGTTGTCCAATACGATAGCTACTAACCACATATGGCCATGCAAAATTTAATTTAAATTGATTAAAATTTAAGTTAAAATTTGATTTCCCATTCACACTAGTTATATTGCAAATGCTGCACCACCAATATAGATAGCTAAAGGCTACAATATTGGATAGGACAAATAGAAATTCTATTGGAAAGTGCTATTCTAGAAGACAACATGAGAGAATATCTTCACAAGTTGAAAGACAGCAAATATTTCTTAAGTTGGACACAGAAATCAGCAACAAAACTTAAAAATCAATAAATTGGATTTCCTCAAAACTAAAATATCTGCTCATCAAAAAACCCTGTCAAGGAAAATGAATAGATGAAGCACAGACTGGAAGAAAATATTTACAGCACAGGTATCTGAAGAAGGGCTCTGTCTGCCGAATACATAAAGAACTCCTATGATGTTATAAAAAATGGCAAACAAGCCAGTAAACATTGAGGAAAGACTTGAACAGCTAGAAAATAAAGGAAAATATACAAATGACCAATAAGGACACACACAAGAAAGTGCTCAACATTATCAGTCATCAGGAAAATGCAAATGAAAACCACAAAGACATCACTGGACATCACTCCTGTGGCTGAATTGAAAAAGAATGACACATCTCTTACTGATGAGGATCTGAAGCATTCAGAACTCTTAAAGGTTACTGTTGAAAGTCTGAAATGGTACAGTCATTTTGGAAAACTTCCAAAAATTATTTTGGCAGTGTCTTATGAAGTCAAACATATACATTTATGGTATAAAATTGCGATAGCCTGGCAACGTCACTTGGATGAAAGAAAAACAAAATCACATTTCCACACAGGCATTGGCACATAAATGCTCCTCAGCAACTTGATTAATGTTAGTCCCAAATTGGAAATAACCCAAAGAACAAATAATCAAATTTTGGTATATCCAGAAAATGAAGTACTATTCAACAGTCAAGTAGGACAACCTACTTACACACAGAAGAACATGGATTAATCTCAAAATTTTTTTGCTGAGATAAAGAAGCTGTATCTAAAGAATAAACTTGGTACGATTTCATTTACATGAAGTTCTAGAAGAGGCAAAACTAATCTATGCCTCTAGAAGAAGGAAACTTACTGGAAAGGGGCACAAGGGAATTTTATGGAACAATGGAAATGTTCTATATTTTGTTTGAGATGATGTATTCATAAACAGATGCATTTGTCAAAAATCACTGAACTACATTTAACATATTTGCATGTCATTGTAAAGTTATCTCGATTTTTTTTAAGTAGGGATACTACTGGAAGGATAAAAAGAGTCCGTGTGTGTAAAGGGGTATTCTAGATGTCACTTTCCTCTCAATGTCTGCAATGACTGCAACTGTAGATGTGCCCCCTGCCCACCCACACCGATTTGGTGTCTCATAAGACGTTCATTATGTAATGTTCCATTATCAAGTTTCAGAGCGGAAATAGAGACCTTGCCTCCTATGGTCTCCAAAGCCTCAACTAGCAGAGTCCAGCCTGTTCTTCATGCTTCTGCCTTTGGTTTATTGACCATAACTCATCACAGAGTCTAATAAACTCAATATGTCATAGACAACTAGAGTTTTTCTCATTCTGGCAGTACAAGTCACCTATTACTTATCTCAGAGATCAAAAGTCTACTGTTCCGTTCCAAGCTCATAAACCTGAGCCCAGATCTCTGCAGACATCTTAAAGCCTGCTGTCCACAGATTTTTTTCCTCTTATGTTCTATACACTAACAATAAATAAATAATAACACTCCAATATCCACTTTGCATTTGCTTTTATTATTGCAGTTAGACACATCTTTTGGTTTTCAAGTGACCTGAATATGCTGAAACATATACTGACATCAAGCATGTTGCCATGGGAACTGAATGCAGTTACACATTGAGATTTACAGGCAGGTAATTTAAGAAGTCCTGGAGCAAAGTATGAGTGCTTCATAGTGTCCTAAAACCCTCATACCAGGGCATATGAAAATTAAATAAAGCACCAAGTCTTGAAGTAAGGGGTGACCATTATATAGTGAACAGTAACTGAAAGAGTAAAGCATTTCCCCCTAAACATCAGGTTATTAAAATATGCATTATTATATTCATTTGATGAGAAAAATCAGGTCTAGATTCTCTCTGTGCTTACTCACTATGTCAAAAAACATGACGGTTTGAAAATCATTGAGTATGTGCTTTATTAACAATATTATTTGTCCTCAAAAATGGATTAATCATAAATATATAAAGAGAGAACCATAAACTTAGAATTTAAGGAATCCTTAAAAGTAATTCACAGATTAGGTTTCAGTGACCCAATGCCCTGACTCCAGAGAAGGGTCCAGCCCCAGTTTGGAAACTACTGATACTGTTACTCTTCCTAAACAACAAAAATACATCCATGCCAAATCATAAATAAGTTGTTTTCTGACCTCTTTATAAACACATCCAGTCGCATGATGCTCATAGCCTCACAAACTTAATAGTTGTAAAATATAATTCTTGCAAGAGACCTAAATATTGGGAGGTTTGATCTTCAATCACTATCTCTTCTGCAGATCAGCAAAACTGAGGGAAAAGTGAATTTTATCTTCTTTACCTTCCTACCTACTTACTAGCATGGCCATTTTCCTAATGTTAGTTTAAAACACTCAGGTTGTCAAAATCAAAATTCTTAGGGTGCCTGCGTGGCTCAGTTGGTTAAACTTCCACCTTAGTTTTGGCTCAGGTCATGATCTCACAGTTTGTGGGATCGAGCATAGCATTGGGCTCCACTCTGACAGCATAGAGCCTGCTTGGGATTCTCTTTCTCCCTCTCTCTCTCTGTCCTCCTCTCTCTCTCTCTCTCTCTCTCTCTCTCTCTTTCTCTTTCTCTTTCTCTCTCTCTCAAACTAAATAAATAATTTTTAAAAAAAAATCAAAATTCTTAATAATGACAAATTCCTCATACTCTGTAAAATGTTTCCTATAAATCGTCTGATTTTGGGGAAAAAAAGTGTTTGATTGCAAAATGTCCCTGATTCTACAAAAAATTTAATACTTTCTACAAGTAAATTGATAATTAAATGATACACTAGAAAGAACACAAGATTTTAAGATTTCAAGTCAGAAGAACTCATCTTGAGTCTTGAGATTGCTACATACCAACTGTGTGATATTGGCCAAGACTTTTAATTTCTCTATATCAAAATTTCTCTCTTTGGAAAGTGGTGACGATAATCATGCTTAGCTCCCAAGGTTAATGATTAGATTCCAAATGATAATGCACATAAAAGTTTTTAAGATCATAAAATAATAGACAATTATATTATTTGATATTTTGAAGCTGAAAATTATTACTTGTTCCTACCATTTCTTCCCTGACAATGGGGAGTAAGCTTAGATAACATAATTGTAATATGGGATTATAAAGATAAAGATCACAATTCAGTGATGAAGGAAGCTTGCACAGTTAACACAGCTCAAGTAATAATAACAGTTATCATTTGTTGAATGCCAATCAAATGCCAAGAAGTCTACATTCTATCATTCAATCCTACTAACAACACTATGAGATAGATCTTAGCTCCGTTCTGGAGATATTACAATTGGGTATTGTGAGCATATTGTTTTTATCCACCAGCATCACATCCTTGAGGGAACCACTCATCCCCATTCCATGATGTCCTGGAGAAGTCTTCCATTGCAGCTTCCTGGCTTCCCATGGCTTTAGGAGTGGAAATATGCAAAATGAGACCAATAAGTCATCTCTGTGGATAGCTATACGAACTTTGGGAGGAAATCGCCCTGAGTTGCTAAAGGATTAGAGTCCGAAGGTTTGATCTGGTGGTCACCTTGCCTACTGTGTGCCACAAACCTCCATGCAGAATAAAGTTGAGCAGAGACAAACAGGTGAAGCCCTCGTAGCATCTTTATAACCTGATTGAACCAAATGGAATCTGGATGGACCTTTCTCTCAGACCCAAGTTATAGTAGTAATGAATTCCATTTCGGTTGAGTTTATATGAATTACTGTGAAAGGGTCCTGGAAGGAAATAGAATTTCCTGTGGCATAGTAAAGCTCTCATGCCTGAAGCTCTGCCCAGCTCATGAAGTAGACATTGATCTTTGCTAATACTTTACTAGCCTTGGTGACATTCTATCATTCTGGCTTCATCTTCGGGATGACACTGTGAGTCTGCTGACTCACCAAGGCATCAGATAACACAAACCAGCCACACCTCTCTCTTCACCACATCAAGGAAGCAACATTGTATCATTCAATTCCACGTTTCTTTCTGAGTGAACTAAGTTCCCAAATAGTTTGGTATTGTTTGGGGACAAAAAGAGGAATCTAAATGCAACATGGGCAGAAGAAACCTTTAAAAAGCACATTGAACATCAGAATAAAATGGGAAATGTAATTATAGAAGGCTTAAACTAAAAACTGTGCTATGAAAATGCATTTGAGTTTAAGATTACTAATGGCAGAGGTTTGAAATAAAGGATGCCATTTTGGAGATGATGTATTACAATGTATACTTAGAGGCAAGACTGGGCTTTATGTCTTCAGAGGAATGAAGTATGGCCACAGTCGTTCTTTTAATTCATACGACAAATGGTTATCGAGCCCCTATTATGTGCTAGGCACTGACTTTCCTGCCTGTGTACAAATCAACCTCATCCTACAGAGGATTACTCTTACAATGTTAAACCTACAAAAATATTGGGGTCACTTTTGAAAGAATGTTGGGGATAAAGTGTCAAGAATCAAGGATAGAAAGATTTTAAAGGACTCTAAAATATTTCTCAAATTTGGGACAGGATGCATTTCATGAACTTCACAAGAAATTCTGACAATAGGCCATGATTTTTCCTCATGCTACGACATGCACTTAGACGGAAAGAAGAGAAACAGAAACCCCATTGGAAAACCAGATTATGCAACTGTGGGCAACTTCAAGAGTTCCAGATAAGACTTTCTGAAAAAAGGTAGTAGATGTTTAAAGAGCATTAGAACAAAGGCTAATCTGAGTGACTGAAGGCAGAATCCATGATTAAACTTCAGAGAATGAGCTGGAACTTGGTGGGAGGAGGAGAAAAGGCAACAATTACGAATATGTGTGAGGTTGTCCAGTTCAAAAAACATTTTGATCCCAAGTCTGTGTAAAGTCAGTATACATTTAGCCTTAATTTATAGGAAAGGAAATTTGTGTTGAAATATATTGAAATTTTCTTTTAAGCTCTTCAATAAAATGTTTTTCCTTCAGTGTTTACCAGCGCTAACATGGGTAAGAGTCCCTGAACTACAAAAGGCAGGGTTTCAAACATCAAACATTTTGTATCCTATTTTTATTCACACGTTTTTTGCCCTAATTTCTAAGTATAGTTGAGAAATTTACTTTAATTATCTCTGTTCTCCTCTCTGTTATTGTCAGCCCCATGCTATTCTGCAGTGTAAAATTGATAATGAGAAGAAAGCTGATAAAATATGTAGGAACAGAGGCTGAAATCAAACTCAAGATGTTGAACTATTTTTGCAAGTAAAATAACATAGATTTTTAGGGAATTTTGGATTTGTTTTATTTTTAGGATTTTTTAAAAAATTAATTTCTATTCATGCTAGAACCAGAACAGAGTCCTAAATCAAGGTAACAAAGTCAAAGCTGAACTAACAAGTCTTGTAATTCTATAAGAGTCAATAAATAAGACATCTCTCTGTTGCTACCTGGTATACCACGGCAGATTGTGTCTGGAATGGCCTAGAAAGATGGGCTCTTTTATACAAATTCTAAACAAAATCCTCTAGACTACTTAACCCAGGAAGAGGCATCATCTTTACACCAAGTTTATGATCTCTCACTGGGCACAATTTTTTTCCATTTTTGTTTAAATCCAGACCTTAGACACTGACGAAGTCAAGGGCTGGGTTCTGCCTCTGATGCACGTAATAAAAATCTCTTTTGGATGAGAAGAGACAGTTAACATAAATTTATTCTGACATCCTCCAGTCTGCCACAGTAAACAATCCAAATATGTGCATAACAGGATCATTTTTTTAAATATTAACATATCTTCCCAAGTGTATTCCCTTATTTGACCTTCAAACTTCCCCGCATCCCACATGCTTGCAGGCAGAGTGAGGCTGCTTCTGCTGCATGATTTGTCTTAGTCTGTCCAGGCTGTTATAATAGAAGACCATAGATTGAGAGGCTTATAAACAACAGAAATCTGTTTCTCACAGCTCTGAAGGCTAGGAAGCCCAAGATAAAGGTACCAGAGGATTCACTATCTGGGGAGATCCTGCTTCCTGGCTTACAAGATGCCCATCCTCAGCCGTCTCCTCACCCATACCTCACGTGGTAGAAAGGGGCAAGGGAGCTCTCTAGGGTCTCTCTTATAAGGACACTAATCTCAGGGCGCCTGCGTGGCTCGGTTAAGCGTCTGACTTTGGCTCAGGTCATGATCTCACAGCTGGTGAGTTTGAGACCCGCATCAGGCTCTGTGCTGACAGCTCAGAGCCTGGAGCCTGCTTCAGATTCTGTGTTTCCCTCTCTCTCTGCCCCTCCCCCGCTCACTCTTTGTCTCTCTCTCTCTCTCCTTCAAAAATAAATAAACATTAAAAAAAATGTATAAGGATACTAATCTCATTATGAGAGCGGCAACCTCATGACCTAACCATCTCCTTAAGGCCTCACTTCCTAATGCCATCACACTGGGGATTAGAATTTCAATGTGTGCATTTGGGGGGACATATATATCCAGTCCATCGCAATGGTTGCCTTAGAAAAGAAGCGTCAAGGCAAAGGGTCTGAAAGAGCCTGCAGACTTTTTGGCTTTGACCTCCAAAATGGAAACAGAAAGAACTTGGGACTGAGGCCTCACTTTTGAAAAAAGTGAAGATTAGAGAGAGGGACACTTACCTTTGAGTCTCCACAATGTTCTCCCAGAGTGCGAAGGGAAGAAAGGAACAGGAAAAGAGGGAAGAGAGGTAATGAAAATGGATACACTGGGGATATTGGAGGTTGGAGGAAGTGCTAAAATAAAAGGCTCCTCAGAAAGGCATAGTTGAGCAACCAGAAGCTGTGCAGGACAAGTTAATCATCGTTTCCATGCTTCCTGTCACTACTCAAGTGAGTGTGAACATAACAAATAACTGCCTTTCTTACTGGCTTTCTGATGGGACTTCCCTCTGACAACTGCCAGTACTTTAGAAGATGAACCATCAGGAAGAAGACCACCTCCAGTGTCCTGAGAATTTGCTCAGTCCCCATCTAACTTACTCCATATGGACCAAACGCTAAATGCATGCTTTGCTACATATCAGAAGAGTAAGTCAGAAAGAAAGAAGGAGAGTAGTGTCCCAAATGCAGAGTGACCTGGTGAGAGGAAGGTTATGGGAAGTACCATGAGATACCCATCTGGCAGGAGCAAGGTCTAGAAAGAATAAGTTCCTTTCTCCCCACTGGGATCCCTACCAATACCACTCCTCCTATCCAGCCACTCCCAACCCTGCTCCCCTCCCTGGCCTTGCTTACCTGTGCCAAGAAGAAACGGTTATGACAACACTCACCACGTTTTATAGTGTACCAAAGGCTCTTTCATACACAGCTTCATCTATCTGCACAACTCTACAAGATAGACAGGTCCATTCGCATTGTTGTCTCTAATTTACAAATGAGTGAAGGTAAGACCTTGAAAGGTTATGTAACTTACCCAAGAGCACACAGGCGCTAGAACATGACAGAACTAGGACTCACCTGGTCTCAGTGTGTCCATTCTCTGTGGTTACATTGCTCCTTTACTACTGCTTTGGCTCTGCTCCAGGATAGGGCAGGCGTCCCTACAGTTTAAGAAGCACTGGAAGGCCTTTCTTCCCAAATGTTCCTTCCCAGACCTTCTTCAGTCCCAGAATACCCGGCCTTACAGACATTCCTCTAAGTTTAGGCAAAGTCTCCAGGAGCCCCTTGGTAAAATAAGACAATACATTAAGCCATTCATTCAACCCAGGCTCCCTTGCCTAAGACTTCTATGGGACAGAGGGCTGCTTAAGAAAGTTAAATGGAGGGGCGCCTGGGTGGTGCAGTCGGTTAAGCGTCCGACTTCAGCCAGGTCACGATCTCGCGCTCCGTGAGTTCGAGCCCCGCGTCGGGCTCTGGGCTGATGGCTCAGAGCCTGGAGCCTGTTTCCGATTCTGTGTTTCCCTCTCTCTCTGCCCCTCCCCCGTTCATGCTCTGTCTCTCTCTGTCCCAAAAATAAATAAACGTTGAAAAAAAAATTAAAAAAAAAAAAAAAAAAAAAAAAGTTAAATGGAAGTCACCAGGCAACGTGACTAGTATGGACTAGGTGCTCAATAAATTCGGGGGAATTTTTTTCTAGTTAAAAAAATTTCAGGAACGTTTTGACCCCATGAGATAATCCCCATGCTTTTCCCAAAAATAAACAAACAGCATAGCCGTGGGTAATATAACTTCTTATAACTCTAATAAGAAAATGAAATCTCAGGGAAAAAAAAATTAATCTCAACAAATCCGAATCTCTCTGAACATAACAAGCACGTGAAATTAGAATCCTAAGGGAAAACAGTTAATTTACCTTAACTCTGTTATCAGTAGTAAAATACTAAAAATTGTTTTCATGGAAATTGCTGCATTTATCAGGACCCCCAGCTCTTTGGCATATAAGCATAAAGAATAATGCACCCTGGGAATATGCAAAAACCTAGATTAATATTGAATGAACAGCAAAGGATAAACAGGACTTTCTGCTCTGCTCTCACTAAAGATAAACACAAACAGTAAGCCAAGAAGCAGGCATGAATCAAACCAGTGAACGCATGCATCGGCTACTGCAATACCAACAGGGCTTTTAAAATGTCAAAAGAAAAGTATACTTTAATAAAAATACATAAAAACTGTGCTGAAAAATTAATGTAACACACTGTGTGCAAATAAACTCTGCATGAATAGAAAGTCAAGATTAACTTCAGGCATCAGTGAACTTAAGGTAATAAATCACTGATGGCAATTTCACTCCCCCTTTCAGATATGATTAGAGGTGTTTGGGGGATAGTTGATACAAAACGCTGCTCAAAAATTGTAATGCACACCACTTGGATAGGCAGAGAAAATGTTTTGTTGTTGTTTATAGTTTTACACATGAGACCCCATCCTCTGGCTGGGGGAAATTTTTAAATACGTCTCTAACCCAGTTTAAGCCTAGTCTGATTTGATTATTTCAATAATCTCTAAAGGCAATAGACTTCCTAAGAGTAGAAAGAAAGTTCAGTGTCTCAGTTTTCCTCTGCCTTCTCCTACTCAGCTCTGAAAGAAGGCAGTTGGGTGTATGAAATGGGAGGCAAGGAAGGGAGTGTGTAATGGAGAGACACAGAGACCTTGAGCATGGTGTTCTTCTCTCCTGGATGATGTTGTCTTGTCCATCTGGCTGCTGTCTTGCCATTCGTGGCTAGAGTCTCTAACTGGTCTTATTCTCCCAATTTGGTTACAGACAGTTCACTCCCTGGCCAATTCGGTCTCACTTTGGCACCTGCCGGCCCTGAATGCTGAGGTTCCTGGCCGGTCTCTGCTGCAAAAAGACTTCCCTGTGCCTCAGCAGACTCCAGGCCAACTCCAACGCCCGCACCCCAATCACCTTGGGAAGCTCAGGGAAGCAAGTCCTCGGGCTCTGGCTCACGACAACACTGCACAACTAGAGGAATGAAGGTGTGTTCAGCGTAGGAAGAGTTGGAGTTCTGCCTTTGTGAGCCTCAGAAGGGAGTCAGGACCGACAGCCTCCTCCCTTTACCTCCCTCACAACCAGGGTCCTGCATCTACCCGCAGTCCAGAGAGTTGGAGTGGAGGCACATATCTGACCAACACGCTCCTTCCTTCTCTTTCTCTCTCTCCCCTTCCCACTATCCTCCTCCAGGCCTGGGAAAGATGTAGGCTTTGCTTCTCTTTCTCCTACATTTCATCTCTGTCAAGAGCAGGGTTTTGCTGTCATGGATGGAAGGGTACTTTCTCTGCTATGGGATCCTCTGGGTTGAGTACCTGATATGTTAGAGGGCAAAAAACAAAAATATTTGGGAAACCGTCTCTCGGGATCATCGTCTGGCTTGTAATGCTTTTATGTTGCCTTATCCCTGCTTTTCATGCCAGGAATTATATATTGTTCTGTTTTTCTCTTCATCATTTTTATAATAAATTCTTTTCCCCTGTCAGGCAGATTTGCTGTCTCAGATTGACTGGGCCAAAGGTCATGGACTCTGAAAGGTAGATGCATTAGTAATTTCCAAAAATGATACCACACACCCCCATTTCCATAGATAGATAGATAGATGATAGATAGATATGGTTGGCTGTTCTTATATGTCAACATTACATGTTTAAGACAACATAGATGGGTGTGCAAAGCTATCATTTCATATGAAAATTTAGTTATGTAATATTTATTAAAAAGTGTTTCTTCTATTGTTTGTTTTTAACATATGGCATCTATAGGAGATGATTTTAATGACTATCATTTCTGTGGCATTACCGTGAAGAAAGACAAGTTCTTAATTTTATGGCAGATATGATAAACTTATGTGTTAACAAACATTTGTTTTACAGGTGACTGGAGTGAATGGAAAATTTATCCTGATAAGGAAACGTTGGGGGTGGGAAAAGTGTATGGGAGAATAATACAGCTGCCTTCAAATGTATAAGGGGTTTAGAAGTAGAGAAACTAACTTTGTTACACATGACTCCAAGAGACAAATTTAAGATTAAGGAAGAAGTAAACGGGTAATACAATGCGGTTTGGCTTTCTAATAATCAAAGCTGTCTAAATATGGAGCGGGTTGGTGCCTGGAGATTCAATTATTATACAATTGGGATTGTTCAAGGTGGGCCAGGTGACCATTTAGCGAGAATGTCATGTCAATTATTTAAGGATGTTCAGCTTGTTTCCAACACCCTGAATTTCTACACTTAGAATCTTCAGGTCTGAGAACTACAGAAGTTAAATAAAAGAATAAAAGAAAGAGTCATAGGAGCATACATGGCACTGGCAGAAAAATTGACCACGGCCATTTGGTGATGATAATCACTCAGTAAATAGGAAAAAGTCCAAATTGCCTATTTAAAACAGAATCCAAGTTTAAATTACAGATTATGGCAAAATTGGTGAAAGTAAGCCCATAGAAGAAAAACCAGAATGTTTTGGCAATGAATATTTCAAAGAATTGAGAGAAACTGAATACAACTGATTTCCTGGTTTGGTAAAACAAGAGAGAAAAGTCGTCACTAATAAGGGTCCTATAAATAGGGAAAGAAAGAGTATAAGGTGCAAAGCTAAAATGGTGTTGCTGTTAAATTTAAGATGATGCCATTTTTGAAGATTTTACTTATTTTAGCAAGTCTCAAGACATCTCAGCTTATATCTTTATGGATTCTTTCCTGTCCTCCTTTAGTGTTCTGCCAAGAGAAATAACGGTAGAAAGGATAGATGTGTAACTGATAACTGTCAACAGGTAGTTAACCAAAAACAGGTAGACAGGTGTTAGGAAGAAGCGTGGAAGGAGAGGACAATTTGAAAGCTATGGATAGGTAGCCGCATCATCGGTCATCCTTGTCATAATGTCATGACCCACAAGCCCACTGTCATCAGAAAGAAGGCTGGGAAAGGGAAAGAGTCAAACTGGCCAGACAGGTCTCTAGTGCCTGGAAAGGCAGTGAGCTTGGCCAGCGCAGGAGGAAGCATGGCCAGTGCAGGAGGAAGTATACATGTCTCTGGGAGTGGAGGTCAGGAGAAAGGAAGAATATAGGCATCGAGCTTGTGGTGGGTACCAGCCACTGTGATAAAAACTGTATACTGTTACGTTATGAATTCTTCACTTGTATCCTAATAAGAAAGTATTAATATTCTTTTTTTATATTTAATGAAAATGAAACTGAAGCTCAAAGAGCTTATGTATCCCAGGTCACACAGCTAGTAACTAGTCACTGGTATTTCAAATCCCAAAGCTCACAGTCTTTCCACTAGATCACACTAGCAAAATGTGCTTAGGCATGAGCAGATAAAGATAAGTGACAAGTGATACCACGGGCAGGAGCCAGGTGGCAAAAATAAATCAAGCTGGAATGAATAAAAACAATGAGGCACGGGGTGGGGAGGGTAGAGGCATAGGGAGGGCTGGAATGTCTAAGATTCACAGCCACTATTTGAGTCAATTTGAACTAAGCAAGAATTCTACCCAAGAGTCAGAAAGATACCAAACATGGAAGATGGTGGGGGGTTGAAAAAGCAAGGATGTTTTTAAAAAGGAACCCCACACAAAATAATCCTAAACATTTGGGTACTGTTACTACAGTCTTGTCTTTTATTAATTCTTCATTCTCCTTTATTAGGGGTTTCCATATGCTCAACTGAGGGGAAGAAGGAACTTTTGGCTTCCTCATATCACCCTTCATTCTTACTTGATCAGCACTATAATCTGTGATTATGAGCTATTCAAGGTCAGACTGCAACAAGAGGTAAGAATTGAAATGGAAAGACTTTGGAGAGATTTCAGAAAGAAGTCACCACAGTGTTTCTTGTTCTCAAATTTTGGGGATTCATTTTTCCATAGAATCCATGAATTTCCTCATCATGAGTAGTTCGCAAGTCACCAGTATCATCTGAACAACAAGAAAGAGGAACAGAGGCAAAATGAGCAAGAGGAAAAATCCTGCCATTTTATAGGCTGCAGCTTGCGTGTCAGATTTAGCAATTTTTATCAACCGGAAGAAGCCCTTTTTGCATTTGGACAACAAAAGTCCTTGTTTAGTCATTTTCCAAGTGGAAGCATGAAAAAGAATGTCTTAAAACTAAACAAGTCAAAGGATATACTATGTGAGACACTCTCAAAGAATGCAGTAATTACCACAAATATAATAAACTACAATTATGTTCTCAGAAAGAGGTCTATTCAAAGAAGTCGTTCGAATATGTGATAATGCATGACAGCAAAGTGAAGGCGGCGTTAGCAAGCGCTGTCAATATGCAAATGCTTTGTTGCTACCAGGCCATTCTGATATTGTTTATCAAATGGAATGAAACACTGGAAAAGAAACAGACTTCTCTTACTTCCCTAACACACAGCAAACGTCTCTATTTCCAGACACGTGAAATAGTCTCTTCCTTTATCGCAATACCTTGCTAATAACTAGACTCATCTTCTTTGGATTTTATTTTTAAGGGTAAAATTTTTCATAGTTACTAGATTTTATTACAATCTAAAAACAACTCATTTAGAAGTTTTGTATTACTGGGAAAGTAGTATTACCAGTTAGAAATTGCTTTGCTGGCCCAAGGAGTATATTTTCAGACATACCAATGCCAAACTAGCTCCTATGAAAACATCTAGGTGCACACATATGTACAAATACACACATATACATCTACCCGCACACTTTCTCTCTCTCCCCATCTTTCAGAGGAAATCCATAACATCTTTTACTAGCTACCCATTATGATTTAGCTCCATATGATTGAAATATAAACTTAACCATTGTGTAAGATCTCCTACAGACATCATTTGAAAGCTTCAGGCTAAGGGCCCCGTGGCATATTTGTACAGATGTTACCTTTGCTGGCTTTTCACAAATGGCTCCATCAAAGCATAACATGTGACTCCCATAACTGAATGCTAGTAATAGCACAAGGAAAAGGGGTTGTGTAACCATAACATTGCTGAGGCCCATGATTTTTGTGTTAGTGACTAAAGAAAACTCTTCTGTTTCCAGGAAAGTCGTCTCCTGGTTTGTCCTGGATTTGATTAGCGATCCCACTCATGGGTGGGTAAAGCCAGAGAGCATTCCGTATGCCCAAACATAGGCATCACTTAAAAGCAAGAGGAAGAAAGAAGTCTGGAGCTTGGACCTTAGCGACATCCGCATCCCACCCCTACAGAGGGGCAGACCCCGTGCTGTAAGTGCCAGCCACGTGAGACTCTTGAGGCATGTAAATGGGGGTGAGTGCACAGGTCCAGGAATAGGAAAGTAGAATCATATAGTAACAGCTTGTAAATGAGCACAGGAGAAAATTTTATATCCGGGCCATGGACTCCCCCTCCCAGATTTCCAGAGTCCATGTGAGGCGCACACAGGGCCATACAAGAGGAAAGCCAAAAACAAAACAAAATCTTAAAGGAACAACTCTCACATGCTCACAAGGGGCCCAGCACCTTCTAGAGGGAATCCATTTTGCCCAAAATTTGGGGTATTCCTCAAAGCCAGGAACTATAGTTTCTTTGTATCCATTTGTCTGCCATAGCAAATTGAAATGTGCTAGCTTCAGAACCTTGTGGGAGCAACTTCCTTTGCATTACCCATTATGTCTGTCTCTGTCTGCCTCTCAGTTTCATTCAGTATTTGTGGAACACCTGTTATATTCCATACCTCTGTACTAGGTATTATGAGGACACCCCAGATGAATAAAACCTAGTCTCTGGCTTCATAGAACAGACTGCTTGGTAAGAGAGACAATCTTGTAGAGAACCAGTCTAATCCAGTCTAGTAAGAGAGATATATATTTTTATAACTGTTTATAGTACAATAAGGAGCAGCTTGATTGCTTAGGAGAGGTGACAGATTTCAAGTAAAGAACATCAAATCCCTGGTTCCATCAAAGCTCAATCCCTGATGTGTAATATAGGGAAAATCACTCATATCTGTTGCTTTTTCTCAAAAATGGAAATGATCACACCCACCTTCCTTCTTCCCTCATTGTCTTTGGGATCAAATGAAATGTATTGACAGAGTCTTTAGAGATTGGACAGTGATTCACAGGCCTAGAAAAGCTAATATTAATTAATTTGTCTGTGCCCCACACTGTGTTCAATAATTTAAATATTTTCTGTTTTAATCTTCATAACAACCCAGAAGCTTAAGGAACATGCTTGAGTTCACAAACTGACTCCTAACCACACTGTTATACAATTTATTCTCTGCTACTGATAAGCTCAATGACTTTGGACGACTCCTTTAACACTTCTGATTCTCAAATGTTTTCATCAGTAAAATAAAATTGGCCTCAATGAAATTGTCTTTTTTAAAATGTGGTGCATATAAAATGAGATCTACTCTTTTAACAATTGTTTAAGTACACAATACAGTATGGTTCACTATAGGTACAATGTTGTATAGCAAAGAGTAAGTATAGAACTTACTCTTCTTTCCTAACTGAAATTTTATGCCTGTTGAACTGCAACTTCCCATTTCCCTCTTCCCCAGGCCCTGGCAATCACCATTCTACCTTCTGTTTCTATGGTTTTCATCATTTCAGAGACCTCGTGTACATGGAATCCTGCCATCTTTGTCCTTCTGTGACTGGCTTCTTCTACTTAGCATAACGTCCTCCAGGTTCATCCACGTTATCGCATAGGGCATATGGTTGTCACGTATTTCCTTTTTTAAGGCTGAACAATATTCCATTGTGTGTATGTACCACATTTTCAAGAAAGTTTCTTAGACTGAACAGTACTAAATGCTACAGTAAAGGTTTATCTTTTAATGTATATTTATTTGGGGGGGGGGAGAGCAGAGAGAGAGAAAGAGAGAGAATCCCAAGCAGGCTCCACTCTGTCAGCACAAAGCCTGACATGAGGCTAGATCTCACAAACCGTGAGATCATGACCTGAGCCAAAATCAAAAGTTGGACACTTAACCGACTAAGCCACCCAGGCGCCCCTACCTCTATGAGGTTTAAACGGTTTGGGGAGCACACAAAGTCCCTATTAGTCAAGGGTTTATTGGTGTGACATAAACCCCAACTCATTACCCCACTTTTGATGTGCCTGCTTGATCAGAGCATCCTTTCATGGTTTTACTGACACTCTGAGTCCTACTGGCAGCTAAGCCTTATTCATTGTTATCACCTTCCTGAGACCCATGCAGATGTTTGTTGAAATGACTAGATGAATAAGTGGGTAGCTGGATCATACCTGATAACCTGGCCAATGTTGGTCTTCATTGTCTTTCTTTTTCTGATCCCTTCTTTACCTTCCTAAACTTCTGGACCAGGTAAAGTTCCCTTGCTATGTATCCCTATAACTTTTTGTACATTAATGTGATTGCCTATGGATGTTTGTCTCCTCTACCAGATTTTAAGTTTACTGAGATGAACACCATCTGTCATGTTTACCACTGTGGCTCCAATGCCTAGCTCATAGCAGGTAATCATTAAATATTTAAAAAGCAGTGAATGACTGAATGAATTTTCCAAAGCCCATCTTTTTCAGTGACCTAGTTTTTGGCCATCCAAAAATAAATTTTGCTCTTAAAAAAAACCTTACTGACCTGGTATTGCTGCTCTATTTAAGATAAAATACTTAGCATACTTTATTCAATACTTGTAAATATCAGAAGACTAGATATAAGTCATCCTTTTAAAATCTATTTTCATGATAAAATACATATACACATGCAAACACACCACATACACCAGACTGATAAAAGGATGGTTTTTCAGAACTGCCTCAAAGTTGCAAACTGAAGATGAATTATATTTTAGTCCAACTATCTGCAGATTCTATTTTAATATCTCGATACTAGATACCCCGAGTAACACTACAAGAATCTAAAGCATCAGAAGAAGTAAACAAAATTCAGTCTTGTTTACTAATGCAGGAGAAAAGAAAGAGACATTTCAGAAAGATTTTTAAAGATTTTAGTGTTTTCTAGATACCCTTGAGTTAAGCGGAATGTATCTGAAGCAGAGTATTGCTCAAGCCCCATGTTTTTACTAGAAAAAGCTAAATAACGTTAAATATTTGAATCGTGCAACCAAACTGCCCTTTATCTTATTCCCTGCCTATTCCATCATGCAAGGTCCAACCAGGAAAACGGAAGACGATACAAGGCATTCAAAACACAAGGGTATTTGATGCAGAGTCCTGGTTGCACAGATGTTAGAATTGCCGAGAAGCTGGGGAGGAGTTGGAAAGGCAGATGGAGGGATTGACAATAGCAGGAAGCTGCAAACACTGCTCGGCTAAAGAGACAAAGGGAAGAGAGCCTGGTGCTGGAGCCTGAGGGCCAGGACACTTCACGGAAACTGGAACCAGGCAGGAGACAGCCACCACCAGCGAAGCCACCTATGGCAGAGATAGATGAGGACACAGAACTTAACTTTTTCCCCCTCCTGACCTCTGATGTGAGGAGTCAGCTCCTCTGTGACACGGAGAAGAGAAAGGGAAGGCCAAGGAAGCTGTGAGGGCACATGGCCCGGCCCAAAACCAGAGCTCCAGTCTCCTGGTGATGTGCTTATCTAGTTGCAGAGTCACGGAAACAAATATCAGGTTGACAATTGATTTCCCATTAATATTAACAAACTGACATTCTGATTTAAAATATTGTATTATTGCTCCAAAAAACCTCTTCTGGAACTGTTGTTCTTAAGTTCTTTTCTTTTATATTCATTTCACATTTAATGTTTCTGTTTCAAAAGACAACACTAACCTGCACATTATTATGTAAAAGACACATTACCAAAAAAAAAAAAAAAAAAAAAAGCACAACTATTCAATGTTAAGGATTATTCATAATAAGAGCAGAGGAAATCTGCCATGAGGAGAGGCATACTAACATTGAAAGAGCTAGAATACTAAAAAAAATTTCTGACAAATTTCTGATGTCAATAAGAATCATTTTGGAAAACAAAATCTTTTGTCTTTAATTTATTTTAGAAAAGCAGCATGTGCAAGTTGGGGAGAGGGGCAGAAGGAGAGAAAGAATCTTAAGCAGGCTCCACGCGCTCACCACGGAGCCAGACACAAGGCTGGATCCCTGGGCCCTGGGATCATGACCTGAGCTGAAATCAAGAGCTGGACATTCAACCAACTGAACCACCCAGGCACCCCAACAAAATCTTTTTTAAAGTATGCCTAAAGTCGTCATTGTCAAAGAGGTCTTATAGAAATTTGGGGTACCTGGATGGCTCAGTCAGGCATCCTACTTCAGCTCAGGTTATGATCTCATAGTTCCTGGGTTCCTGAGTTCAAGCCCTGCATCAGGCTCTCTGCTGTCAGCACAGAGCCTGCTTTGGATCCTGTCTCCCTCTTTCTCTCTGCCCCTCCCCGTCTCTCACAAGTGCTCTATTTCTCTCTCAAAAGCAAACACTAAAAAAAAAAAAAGGTCTTACAAAAATTTAAATCACTTGACTATTCAGAAAACATATCTTGGAATATACAACTTGCACAAGACTTGCCCAGCTCATATTAAATACCCGTTTTGATTGGCTAGCTCAGTCACTCCACTCTCTCCAGACTTGCTCGTGACCGAATTTCTTTGGTCCGTGACCTCATCAGATCTTACAAGCCAAATGATGGCCAGGTGTTGCCATCACCGTTTGGGTGGGGTCTTTCCTACCCATGTAAACCATGGTACAGGTTGATCCTAAAGAATCTGTAAGATGACCAGATTTGGTGTCAGTGCTTTCTCATTCCCCACTACAGCTTCCAATCTCAAGACCAATTTTCTTTTCAAAACAAAACAGAGCATGTGTTGTCATTAAAATCACCAGGAAGCCTGCTTAGACATGCCCAGTCCCCACTCTGCTGAGACGAGCTCAGTCTTGTGAGGCGTGTGAAATTCAGAGCTCTAAACCACTAGTGACCATTAAGGATTTTCTGGCAATTTTCATATGATTAGGAATGGCCAAACTGCAGCTGGGGAAATTACATTCTCACTCCTCCCAACCCCCCTGCGGTTTTAAATACATTAGATCTTTTCTGCTTTTCCTGCTTTAGAAAGGTAAATTAAGTAGTGCGGTTGTGCACTACTAACCAGCTACTGTACTCTTTCCCAGGAGGGCAGAGTAGAAGGGGAAGGAGTCTCATTAATTCAGCACAATTCTTAGCCATTACTTGTCCCTATCACAACAAACCAAGGAGCACGGTTTACCTCCTTAGAACCACTTCCCTCAGAAATTTTGACTACTTAGATGAGGTCAAGAACAAATCAATTTTTGTCCTAAAATGTGCCAAAATGCCTCAATAATATAGTTTCATTATTTAATGTACCTTTAAACAAAGGGGTGACTGGATGGCTCAGTCGGTTAAGCACCCAACTTCAGCTCAGGCCATGATCTCACAGTTCATGGGTTTGAGCCCTGCGTTCAGCTCTGTGCTGACAGCCCAGAGCCAAGAGTCTGGAGCCTGCTTCAGATTCTGTGTCTCCCTCTCTCTCTGCCCCTCTGCCCCTCCCCCATTCATGCACGTGTATGTGTATGCGCTTTCTCTCCTCTCTCTCTCTCTCACTCTCTCAAAAATAAACATTGAAAAAATTTAATATGCCTTTAAGCAGAAACAAAGGTGAGAAATGCACACCATGGATGAGAAAATACTCAGATATGTCAACATAGAGATCAGTTTTAAATCAGGCCAAATGATGAAAAGAAAATAGAACTGAGAGGAAAAATGAAAATTTTTACCCTAGAAGTAAACACAGATGTGCGTATCAGAAGATGTTCTTTCTACTAGTTTTAGAATGATCCCTACAAATTTTTCAACTTTGATAAAAATTGAAAACCCAAGGCAAAAAAACATAGGGGCTGTTATTATTGGTATCCTGTGGTCTCCCCCCTCTGCTTAAGGGTAGACAAAATTCTTTTGCACATTTTTCACAAACTTAATAAAACCAGACCCTGATCCCACATCAAGAAAATATTGTTACTGAAGTCACTACTATTTCTTAGTGGGCACCAGGCTTTGCATATACCTGACACACATAAACTAATCTAAACTCTTCAGCATAAATGATGATAACGATCGAGTAACTTGGACTTCCTACTGGCCAGTCTAGGTATGTGCAATAGCCAATACCTCTGACTATACCTGGATTAATGGCATATTTAACTGGGTTTGCTCTAGCTATGAAGCCTGGCTATATTTATTTTCCAAGGAGTCCCTGGTTACCGTACTGCAATCATAGTCATAATCAGACTCATCAGATGTCACCTAAAACAAACAGATTTGGCCCAAGCACTGATGGTATTGTATTGGCATAAGGATAAGCAATCGATGGAACCGAATGGATAATCTAGAAATAGATCCACCCATATCAGTTGTTTTTTGACAAATGTGGCTCGGTATTTGAATGGAAAAATGATTGCCTTGTCAATAAATACGTGGCATCTATGTGAAAAAAAGAGAACTTCATCCTTCACTTCATGCCATATATAAAAGTCAACTCAAATGTAAACCTTAATACTTATACTATAAAACTCCCAGAATTAACCATAGGAATATATTTTTTCAAATGTGGGCTAAATAAACATTTATTAAAAAACCAAAAGCACAAACCATGAAAGAAAAAAAGTTGATGAATCTTGATCCTCACCAAAATTAAAAGCGTCTACTTTTGTTCCAGAGTGTGGAACAAAATATTTGCAAAACACATATCTCATGAAGGACCGTGTCCAGAATATATAAAGAAAGCTTGCAAAACAATAATAAAACAAAAATCCAATTTAAAAATCTGCAAAAGAAAAAAATAAATTAAAAATAAAAATATGCAAAAGAGTTTGACACTTTACCAAAAAAAAGAGATAAGGATAAAAGCAACACGTAAAAAGATGCTTGCCATCATTAGTCATTAGAGAAGTTCCTAAGAGCCACAATGAAAATCAAAATTCAAATGTGTAAGAATTTTCAAACAGTGGTGGTTGGACTGTTTGGTTGGTTATTCTCAAAAGAGAATAGCTGTTTAGAAAACACATGTCCACACAAAGACTTGTACTCAAATGTTCTTAGCAGCTTTTTTCAAGATAGCAGGGAAGTGGAAACAACCCAAACATCTACCAACAGGTAAACAGAATTTAGTAAATTCATGCAAGGGACCACTACTGAGCAATAAAACGGCAGAGAAACACTGATATGTGTGAGATGGGAAAATCTGAAAATCACTATGCTGAATGAAAGAAACTAGACATCGAAAAACACATACTATATTTTTTTCATTTATATAATGTTCTAGAAAGTTGCAAACAAATCTAGAGTGACAAAAACAGATCAGTGCTTGTCTGGGGTAAGGGTAAAAGGAAAGATGGACTGCAAAGGGGTCCAGATTTCTATCTTCTAGCATGATGGAAATGTTCTGCATCATAATTGGAGCCGTGATTTAATGAGTATATGCATATATATGATTTCTTGTATATTGTAAAAATTCATCAAATTGTAAACCTTAAACGGATTTTACATAAATTATGCTTCAATAAAAATGATTTTTAAAAAGCCCAATTGTAAAGGGAGGCTTAAGTTAACGTGATTAACTCAAGGTCTCCAAAGAAGTTTCTGAGTTTCAACCCAATAGGTTTCTCTTTTCTGAGTTGGGAAGATGTTACGGGATCAACACCCAAAAAGCTAATAGTCCAACTGCTACTTACAAAGGATTCGCTAAAAAGGGCAATACTCTTGATGAAAGCAACATCACTTCTGCATGAGGAGAAGGACAAAAGCAAAGTCTAGCAGCACATCGTCTTTCCCATACCGGTGGTGCAGCACCCACAATGGTTCCTGAGGCCCTGAGGTCAGCATGGCAGAAAGCGCCGCCTGTAAAAGGCTTCTGAAGCCCAAACAGTTCCACTATTCTGCAAGGTCGTCCCTCAAACATCCAAATATGCCAACCTAGAACTGCAGTATACTGCCATCATTTCGCTTTTGAGCGGTTGAAATCAAGGAACTTGCACAAGTCCAAAATTTGTCTCCTAAGATGGCTTCCATTTCAAGTCAATACTTCAGTAAGTTCAGTATTCTAGATGAAAGTGCACAAAAGAAATTCAGTACAGAGGTGCCCTAAAAGTTCTCTCCTTCCCTAAAATCAAGAGCAGCTTTTCAAAACCTTCTTTTAAAAAATGAACTGCCTAACTTTGGTGCAGATATATAGAGATTTGGCTTTTCCATCTTTATGGTCTTTATGAAACCAAAACATCCTGATAGAAAACAAGCTAATTCAATTATTCAATTATTCATAAACTGGAACAGAGTTTCTAGATTTTCCTCCCAAATATCCAGAATTCTGTTATCCTAGGAGAGGAAAAGTGTTCTAAATGATTTATTTTCACTTTAAGAAGAAAATGATTTATTTCCCCTTTAAGAGCAGCTTCTGTATATTGTAGATACAGTCATGTAGCAATGTATCTTCTTAGTAAAATGCCCCACATTTAAGAGCATCTTCCTGCAGGATGTGGTTTGTTTTCCTAATCGTCCATCATAGTGATAACCCTCTCCTCCACTGCTTCCCAATGTGGTCCCCCGCATGGCTAAAATAACAATGCAGTTGAAGCAGTCTGTTGGCTGCAGGAGCCCGTTTTGAAAACTTAGCAATTGGTCTAAGTTTTAGTTTAAGTAAAAATGACTTAAACATTGAAATGGTTTTCTTCTTACTATTTGAGGATCTAACTAGACTAGACTACAAAAAGATCAGGGAACAAAGTGCTAAAGGAAGCACGCATTTTCTGTGAGGGAGAAAGACAGAGATGGAAGTTCTCGCACTGCCTGGATGAGGAAGGATGACAAGTGGTAGGAGATTGATGAGCTGGCCGGCATTCCCTGTTCTAGATTTGCAAACAAATCCTTAAAAAAGAAAGATTTTTGATTCAAAATTCAAGTAATAGCCACCTAGGGAGACATAAGGTGTGGTATGTATGCCCCCCAAAATGGAAAAAATAATATGAAAGAATATTAAGTGAAAATGATTTGACAAGAGACAGAGATCAAGAAATGGTACTTTCACAGGTCCAGAATATTTGAATTATTCATCTTCTTCTTTTAAATGTGTCGGTTGTAGTGAACTTCACCAGAGCTTTTCACACCAAAGCTTTTTACACCAAAGTCATTAATGGGGCATTATAGTGAGAATAAAAAGTAAAATTAATACCCTTTAAACAAACGTGTGTTTTCCTTTAAATTATTATTTTTAAAAGAAAATAAATTAGATATTTAAATTAATGAATCCAACATCTTAAACAATTTAGCCACCCATGTGTCTATCAGTTCTTTTAATAAAACATGGAAATAAACATATTGTCCAGTAACAAAATAATAAGAAGCTGAGGGGAAAAGGAGCCCCTGGGTGGCTCAGTCAGTTAAGCATCCGACTTCAGCTCAGGTCATGATCTTACTGTTGGTGGGTTCAAGCCCCACGTCATCAGGCTCTGTGCCGACAGCTCAGAGCCTGGTGCCTGCTTCAGATTCTGTGTCTTCCTCTCTCTCTGCACCTCTCCCCTCGTACTGTGTCTCTCTCTGTCTCTTGAAAATAAATAAATGTTAAAGAAAAAAATTTTTTAAAAAGAAGCAAAGTGGAAAAGCATAGACTGGACTGCAAACAAACAGCGTAAGTCTAAAAATGTCCCCTTGTAAAATTCAGAAGCTGGGCCAAACATCTGTTTGGCTGGCTAGTGGCCATCCTAAGCAATGATCCATGCCTTTCACTTCCTGGGAAAATAATTAAGCAGTAAATCCAACAGTTCCTTCCAGCTCCCCCAAGAGCTGAAAGTGCCAATGACTCAGGAGTTTGTTATAAAAAATTTTTTTAACTCTGGACCTTGAGTAACAAGGCTGCTCAGAATCAGAAACATGGCAGAGATGTAGGCATGGCACAGAGCCCAGCCCAGTGACTTGTGGGTTCTGTTTTTGGTGTTTTGGGTTGTCACGAAGCCTCCCCAAGGCCTGCATGAATGACTTACCACCGTAGGCTTCTCTCCTTTCTTTCAATCCTTCCTCTCCTCCAAAGGGATCTGGATGAAGCAGAGACCTGCAAGGACCAGTCCTGAGTCTGTGAAGCCCAATTTCCTCTATGAAAACAAAACATGTGTCCACAGGAGCTGAGGACGTAAGAAGAACAAATTCATCTGCTTTTGCTTAGATTATCCTAATCAATAAGACAAAACACACCGATATAGTTCCAGCTTGTAAGAAAAGAAGGGAAGGAAGGCCACAGTTCTATGGTACCTAATTAAGCTTTCAGTGAGTAAAGTAGGGAAAGTCTCCTATCTATGCTATGCACTAATATATTAGGGATGTTACTCCATTAATGCGTAATGTAAAAGAGAATTAAACCTGTTAAGAGAAAGATTTATTCTACATTATCATTTAATTACCAACAGGTCTCTATATTCAATTATAGGACTATCGTTCCATTAGGCACATGCGCTAAGATTTTCTAATTAAAACCTTCCCAGATAACCTGATGCTTCAGCAGATTTGATTAGCATTTTTATCTTTCTTTTCCTCATTGAAAGCAAAATAACCTATCTTTGTGTTTAAGTCTAAAATAGCAACCTTCTTCCTAGGTCTCTTTTGCACAGACACTATTCACCACAATTTCATGCAGGTTGTCTCCAGGGACAATTGCACCTTGCACAATTCTTTTAGAGGAGGCTATGACTTTATGGAACAGAATACTGAGTCTCCCTGCACTAGTACGGGTTAAAAATTTAAAGGCTTTAGGGGCGTCTGGGTGGCTCAGTCAGTTGGGCATCTGACTTGATTTTGGCTCAGATCATGATCTCATGGTTCCTGAGATCAATCCCTGCATCTGTCAGTGCAAAGCCTGCCTGGGGTTCTCTCTCTCTCTCTTTCTCTTTCTCTTTCCCTCCCTCTTCTCTGCTTTTACTCTTTCTGTCTCTCAGAATAAAAACAAATAAACATTAAAAAAATTAAAGTACAAAATTAAAAGGCGTTGGAATCACCTCCACCACTAACTTGTTACACTTCTTGCAAATTACTTGATTTCTGCAACAGTTCCACATTTGTAAATTGGGGAGTGTTATGAGGAAAAAACAACAAAATACGTGACATATTTAGCTCAGCATCTGGCACATAGTAAGTGGTAATTTTTACTGTTGCTATGGTCATTTTTGTTGTTGCTGCTGTTACAAAGTATGGATAAGGAAAATATTCAGAGACATCAATTATGGTGTATGTTCTCAGGCAACTTAGTTTCTGAAAGTCTATACTATAAGCATGTTGCTCCATAGACTGATTGGCACCCATCCATTTAGTATTAAGTTTTGAGCAAGTTATTTGTTCTGGTTATTCTCTGACTGTACCACCTATTCGTTTCTCTGCCCCTCCTGGCTCTGTTTTGTATCCCTGGGGACTGACCCACACAGTTTTCATCACCGGAGCTCTCCTGCCTCTGGCTTCTGGTTGGATCCAGCCATTATGAGGCATCAACTGGAAGTCTGAGAGTGAGAAGACAGGTCAGGAAGAACTTCCTTCACTGCCACCCTGGGGCCATTGTTCTAGCAAGGGTCACATTCCTCTGCACCCATCACCCAAGGCCCTTCCACATCTCCAGCTCTCGCCAGACTCTGCTAACAACCCTGTTTCTTCCCGTTGTTCCTTCAGACCCACAGTGGTGTTCGCTTCATCTCTTACTAGTAGTTGGGTTCGGAACACTCCTCACTGGTTTATCTATACTTTGTAAATAGTCTCTTCATTAAATTCTCATTAGAACTTCATCCAAGTATGCTTCTGTTTCCCGTTGGAATCATAAATAAAAGTGGCCCTTGCTTAACATATTTTCCTGTAGCCAACAAGATTAAGGTTAATCTTAAAGCATTCAATTAAGCCCTTATGTGCTAAACACTTGGCTAAGTACAAAGTGCAAGGGAACAGTAATATATCTATACATTTAAATGTGCACATGCGTGTGTGTGTGTGCCATAGTCTTTCTTTTCAAAGACTTCAGTCTTCACAAGAAGCTAGATCTATAAGCTATAAGTCATAATACAGTATAACAAATGTGGTATGTGTATATACAGAGTACTATGAGTACATAAAGATTTATATTCTAACTTATTGTAAGGATGGAGGGTCAGTCAGGAAGAATAATACAAAAAATCTTTCAGTTTGACCCACAGGAGAACAATTTAAGGGGCAGAATCATGAGAAAGTGGTATTTGAGGCATAGAGAATGTTTAAAAGTCATGAGGACATGCATATACACAGCGCGTTTAGTGAAAAGCAAAGTCATGCAGGGTAAGCAGAACATAGTGCTAAGATTGGAAATGTAGCAAGGTGGGTGGAAGTCATCATGAAGTATAGTGAAGTGGCTGGAGATCGCCAGGTTTTGAAGGACATTACCACAACAGGAGCAAAAGAGTTAAGGCTGTGGAATGATTTGACCCTAACTAAAATTTGAATTGATAATTTTGAAGATAATGAAAATAGGGTGAACGGTTCAATGGATTGTAATAATACAGATGGAAGATAAAAGTCTAAAACAGTAGCCACTGGAGGACATACTGAACAAATATTTCAGAGAAAATTAGCAAGATTTCAAGACCTTTGCATACAGGAGGCAGAGGGGGATTAGCTGAGATGTCTTGTTTAAACCATGTCATAAACCGTGACTTTGTTAACTGAAATAGGAAAGAGAGGAAAGGGAGAAGATTAGGCAGAGGTAGATGAGTTCCTTTTGAAAGAAAAAGTATCACCTGTGGGGGTTACAATCATTGGTTTAAAAAAAAGATATGAGTGTCACTTTAAGAGAAAAGGAAATAATCTCACGATTAAAAAAAAAATATTCATCGGGCACCCAGATGGCTCATTCGGTTGCGCATCCAACGCTTGGTTTCAGCTCAGGTCATAATCTGACGGTTCGTGGGTTGGAGCCCCACCTTGGGCTCCACTCTGAAGCTGCTCGGGATTCTCTTTCTCCCTGCCCCTTCCCTGCTTGCTCTCTCTGTCTCTCTTTTAAAATAAATAAATAAACTTAAAAAAATAATAAAATCAAAATCACCCTAGAACTGCACCAAATGCCTCTCAAGTGCAAGGGATTTCAAAAGTAAATGCTTTGGAAGTTTTGAGTCAGACATTCACTCTACTTTGAGATCCTCCTTGTATACCAAGCACAGTTAGCCTCCGTCTATGCTGCCCTTCCACAGCATCACCACATTGTACTCGTTTGTTACCCGTATCTTTCTGTCTCCCTAGCTTACTGTGACATATATGCATAGTGACCTATGCGGGGCTTGGCAAGTGGTAAGGGCACTTAATAATCAGTTTTTAGAGGCACATGGCTGGCTCACTTGGTAGGGCATGCAACCTTTGACCTCAGGGTTATGATTTTAAGCCCCAGTTTGGGCATGGAGCTTACTTTTAAAAAATAAAATAAGGGAGGTGGCGGGGGTGCGGGGGTGCGGCTGGGTGGCTCAGTCAGTGAAGCGCCTGACTCTTGGTTTCAGCTCAGGGCATGATCTCACAATTTCTTGAGTTCGAGCCCCACACTGGGCTCTGCCCTGGCAGTGCAGAGTCTGCTTGGGATTCTCTCTTTCCCTCTCTCTCTCTGCTCCTCCCCAACTCATGCTGTCTCTGTCTCTCTCAAAATAAATAAATATACTTTAAAAAATAATCAGTTTTTAGGATCATACTTTGGTAAATGCCAAAATTATGACACCTTCCTGTGTTTTAACATTAAATTCCAAAATAATAGGAGACATGTTATTTTTTTCTCATCAAGTATTCTAGTCACCAGTAATTTTTTAAACTACACGGATGCTTCCTCCCACTTATTACAAAAATAGTTATATAAGACAGATATTTTACTGAAGTACAATTAAGCTTTTGAAAACAAGATCACCTATGACAGTAAATCTCAATCTGAAAACCCAATAATTTGCTCAAATAGTTCCCTTAGCAAAATTTTTTACAGTTAAAACTGTCAGGCTTTAGAATCTACACACATTATAATTATTGTTTTCTCCCCTCACATTACCATGTTAAGAAATATCACTGGATTTTTGAGACTGGCAATATGAATATTAAACCCCACTTTATTCAAGTGAAGAGTGTGGACACACACACACACACACACACACACCGTAATACATTCCAGTATAGCAATCATGTCACCACATCTTGGATCTTACGCAGAAACATCCAGGACTTTACCTCCAGGTATTAGAAGTGTGTTCAAGTAATTTCAAACACAAAGTATCTCTCTGTACTCTATCAGAGATAATTAAGTGATCCCTATGATGGAAATGTTGATTGCTAAATTAGGATAATACATCACTTCTCTAGGGGGACCTATAGAAGGGGAATAAAAGGCTAAATGGATTCATTATTCTTGGTTGTTCTTATTCTTTTAATTAAAACCAAAACTAAAAATGAAATTATATTTGACTCTGCTTTGCCATTAAATTCATTCACAATTTTACTTTCCTATTTGCCTTTTTAGAAGAGTCTAAACATTCTGTTTTTGTGACGTCTTGCTAAAGGAAGTAGAATCTAGTGAGAAAACCTTGAACTCAGTGTTTAAAGACCTGGATTTACTTTAAGGCTAATAGCGGGGAAAGGGAGTTGCTAGCCCAACCAGATATAAACTTATCCTAAGGCCTCTATAATTAAAACAATGTGGTGTTAACATATGACTAGCCAGGTAGAACAACAACAACAACAAAAAGAACCCAGAAATACACATGATTAATTGTAGTATTCAATGAAAGTGAAATCACGAATCAAGTGGGAAACATGGGCATTTTAATAAGTGGTACAAAAATAACTGGACAGTAATAGGAAAAAATAAACATGGGATTTTTTTCCTACACCCCAAACTAGTGAAAATTCCAAAAAAACCCCTAGAAATTTAAGTGTAAAATACGAAACTACACAAGTACAAACATTCGTGAATTTCTCTATAACCCAGAAGTGAAGAAAACTCTCTGACTCAAAAATCCTAAAGCAATAAAAAAAAAAAATAATTAATAAATCTGACTACATAAAGGTTAAAAATGCATGGCAAGTACAATTTCATTAGCAAAATTAAAAGATCAACAATGCTATTAAAAAAACAGTCTAGAGATATGAACAGTTTCTAGAAAAGAAAATACAGGGACACTTGGTTGGTTCGATCTGTTAAGCAACCGACTCAGTCTCACTCAGGCCATGATCTCGCGAAGCGTGAGATCGAGCCCTACATTGGGTTGCATGCTGACAGCTTTGAGCCTGCTCGGGATTCTCTCTTTCTATCCCTCCCTCTTTTGTGCACATGCATGTGCACGCACACCCTCCCTCCCAAAATAAATAAAATAAACTTTAAAAAAAAGAAAATGCAAATGGTCCTCACATGTTTGGGACTCTCAAGTACATGAGGCTCATAATTAAGAGACTAGCTCATAGAGAAATACAAATTAGTATCACAAAGATATATTTATCTTATTTATCAAATTGACAGAAAAACAAAAGCTTGACCACATACTTAGTTGGAAAGCATAAGGGGAAATAAATACATATGCATTATTTAAAAGAATGCAAAATGTTACAAATGTTAGGGAGACCAATTTGACACTATTTAGCAAAATTGCCTATTATGTATGTTTACCTCTTCTCTAGGAATCTATCTCAAAGATAAAACAATAAAATGTGAAAAGATATACATACATAGACATTTATTGTAAATTTTAAAATGGTAAAAATCCAGAAACAACTTAAATTTTCATCAAAACAGATGAATTAGATTAATTCTGAGTTACTTACAATGGAACGCTATACAACCGTAAAAAAAAAAATTATTACTTTCTCATGTGTGATCCTCAGTATACACCATTAAATGAAAACAGCAAGTTGTAGAAGCAATATGTACATATACACCGTATTACCATTTATCTAGGAAAGGGAGGATATGTCTGTGTAGGTGTCTGGACATACACACAATGGGATATTACACTATAATTACATGAAATTATCACATGTGATAACAGAAAACATAAATCAGATATAAAATTCCGGAGCAGGAAATTTATAAAATGAATCTGAATACTTTGCTATTCCATAAAGCAAAGAAGTTATCAGTATCTGAATATTGTCAGAAGGATTCATGAGCCATCTTGAAGCAGCTCCCACTGTTCAAAGATGAGTCATTTACAGCATCAACAAGAGTAATAACATCAGAGGGTATAATGAATCAAATATGTTAAAATCCAGGAATTTGCAATGATCATTTTGAAAAAAAAAAATTGATCACCTTTGGAGGATGCTGGGAAAACCAGCTCATTATTCTAAATACTAGTAAATATTATTGGCCTATTAAATATTTTTACATGTATGATTTTTTACCTTACCCATTTTCAGTCAGAATTAGACACCATTAATCATTCTGGATATTCCCAACCTATCAGCATCGAGGGCAAATGGCCATTAAAATAAATAAATAAATAATAAATAAATAAATAAATAGGTAGATAGATAAAGTAAAACTTTATTTACAGTAAATAAATAAATAACCTTATTACAGTAAAAACTGTACCTCAGGGTATTCAAAATGTTGATGAGAAAAAAAATTCCTTCTACAGAAGTATTCCAGCTAGCATGTAAGGATGTAATAAAATAATTGGAATGTCACCATTTGGCGAACACCTAAGTACACTCTGAAGCTGGGGAATGATTCTTAATGGCAGTTAACATCACAGCAGAAGACAGCTGGACATTATGCATCTCTTGATGACAATTCACAGCACCACTTAAGAAATAGTCTTGCCAAAAAATATAACCTAAATACGACCAAGCCTTTTGATCTAACCCACAGGACAGGAGACTATGGGGAATGGAGAAGCAGATTTGGGGGGTGGGGTTGTTTTTGGTTTTTGGTTTTTAAGTGAGAATGCAATCAGCAATATACAGAATGTAGGAAAGTTCACAAGACAAATTACTCAGTTTCTTCAACAAACCAATTTCAACTAAAAAATTTGAAAAATAAAAGTTAAGTAACCTATGAAATAAAAAATCTGTAAGAGACCTCCCAACAGAATGCAGTGTGCAGCCTGTTGGATACCAGTGCAAACAAATCAGTAATATAAAATCTTTAGACAAAAAAACAAATAAAACGTGTATGAGAAAATACCGACTGGATATTTGATGATGTGAAGACATTACTAGAATTTTTTTTACGTATGAACATGGCACTATGACTGCACTCTTTAACAAAAGCTATTTTTTGTTAGAGGCACATACTCAAATATTTATGGATGAAATACGTCTGGGAACTTGTTTCAAAAGAATTCTGGGGGCAGAGACACTAATGGTGTACAAATGAATGCAAGTATGACTGTGAACAAGTGTAACTATGTTAAGTCTGAATAACGGGTACAGGCAGATGCCTCGTTCCTTTCTCGCCACAATGTGTGTTCAAAATTGTCCAAATACACTACTGGTGGGAATGTAATATGATGCAGCTGTTATGGAAAGCATCATGAAGTTCCCCCAAAAATTAAAAATGGAATTACCATATCCAGCAATCTGACTTCTGGGTATCTTTCCAAGAGAATTGAAATCGGGATCTCAAAGACATATGTGCACTGTACATCCATTGTAGCATTATTCAAGAGCCAAAACATGGAAATAACCTAAATGGCCAGTGGTAGATGAATGGATACATAAAATGTGGTATATACATACAATGGAACATTATTCAACTTTAAAAAAAAAGACATCCTACTATATGCAACAATATAAATGAACCTGGAGGACATTATGCTAAGTGAAATAAACCAGTCACAGGAGGACAAATACTGCATGATTTTACTTACATAAAAAAATTGAAAAAAAAGTCATCACCTTTGGAGGATGCTGGGAAAACCAGCTCATTATTCTAAACACTAGTAAATAAAGGGAATCTTACAGATAACTTATGTTTCCAGTAAAAACTGTACCTCAGGTATTCAAAACGTTGATGAGAAAAAAAAAATCCTTCTACAGAAGTATTCCAGCTAGCATATAAGGATGTAATAAAATAATTGGAATATCACCATTCCAATTGGGGATTGGGGATTATGAGGGAAAAGAGGAGGTGGGAATCAGGAATTACCTCACTCAATAGGTGTAAATTTCATCTATGCAAGATGAATTAGTTCTAGAGATCTGTACAACACTGTGCCTATACTTAACAATACTGTATTGTGCCCTTCAAATGTTTGTTAAGAGGGTATATCTCATGTTAAATGTTCATAGTACAATTTTTAAAAAAGAAAAAGTATCCATAATAATAAAAAAAAATATTAAAAAGGACCTAAGTACAAATCCTGGGTCCACCACTTGTTGTCTATTTAATACAAACCAGGCCACTTATACATTCTGAGCCGCCATTTTCTCATATGTAAAACAGGATATAATACTAACAATCTTATAGATTGGTTTGGCACCTCTACTCTTGGAGCTTGATAATGGTTAATTGAAAAAAAAGAAGAGGTTTGAGAGTCAAAGATGACCCCCACTATGATATTATCCTTCTATGACGTTAGGCAAGTACCTGGCTTCCCTGAGCCTTATTTTCTTTCTCGTTAAAATGGGGATCATACCAGCATCATACCATTTTTATGAGAACTATGTAAAGTTGGCACCATATAAATAGCGCTTTCTCTCCTCCATGAATCCAGTTTGACTCCCAGTTGGAAATACTCTCTTGATAAATATACTTTGGTTATTATTATACCATTAATCTCCTTTGACTTATTACTTAATAATTTTTTATTACAAGGCTCTGGGCCCCTTAAAAACAGAAACTATTCATATCTTCCCCCTCATGCAAAGTATATCGTACATAGTTGGAGATCAATAAATTCTAATGAATTAAATCCCTTAAATAGATTAGATACTACCTTCACAAACTGATTAATCCCCTGAAACTCCTGACCCTAAATGCTGTTGCCAAGTATTACTTAACAATTGTAAGATGTACATAAGAACCTGGGAAAATGTCAGATAATTTCTTGGACAAACCATGAATGTGATAGGTGAAAAACAGGGTAGGATTTGTAGTCCACGTTGATCAACACGGTGACCTGGGCAATTTATTGACAGGTGATAAGCTATAGGATGACTGTCCGCCCCAGGTTTGTCAGCTCCTACATGCCATACAAACGTGTCGTGGATCCAGTAGAATATTGTTTGCAGCATAAAATGTCAGCTTTGTTCCAAAACTTGTGTGGCTGTGAAGAATCACCTCTCACAGCTCCCTGCCATCACAATGGGCAGCGGGAATGGAGCAGTGGAGTTTCATACAGGTGCCATTCCCCTCAGATCAGGTCACTAATGAACGGGAAAATGAATGGGGTCTCCAAAACACAACAGACTCCAAAAGAACCTAAGGTTGGTGATAAAACAACCAACCTTAAATGTAGTTTAAATGTATTTCCACTGGGGGCTAAAACTCAATTCCAGCATTTTGACAACGTCTTGACAACATAGTTTTTACTTCTGAGAATTGTTAAGGCCGTTTCCTCACAAAACCTGAAGAAAGCCAAAAGCAGTTCAATTAAAATGTCTAAATGTGGTCATCTGTTATCCACAGCTCAGTGGGACAGCTCAGCTCAGCTGAGGCCGATGGAGTGGAGCTGTGCACTCTTCCCAGAGTATTCCCAAAAGATTCTCTGAAGCTATTAATTGTGCAGGTCACTGTAGCAAAACTCACTCTTCAGTGCTCTCCCTTGATGTTCACAAGCAAATACTTGAGTATCGCGGAGATAAATGGAGGCTTTCTCTCTAATTAAAGGAAAGATCGTGATCTATAATTTCAAAGCCCGTCAAACATAATCCTATAAAAATATATGAGCTATGCATTAAGCAATGGGGTCTATATCCCCCCCCAAAAAGATAATAAAATTAAAACAAGGTTAGTTTACACCTTACAACATAAGACATTTGACAGGAGATCATTGCAACATCATTAGTTCACCATAAAGCAATGTTTTGTAAGACCAGGACTCTACTAAAATCTTTAAAGTCTCCATGCAGTTGTGTCAAAGCATGTTTGATGCCGTAACTCACAATTTTATTAACGTTCTTAATTTACATCAAATATTTTACATAGTGTGATATGGGGATTTTATTTCACTTCCTGGAAAATATTATGCTTAAGAAGGGATGTGGAGCACTTGCAATATATTCCGTAGAGTTTTCCTCAATTTACATTATTACATTCTGGAGTGAGTTGAAATATGCCAAGACTTTATGTAACTGAAATTTTCTATTATTTTCATGACTTGAAATGGGAAAGGGAGTGAAAAATCAGTCTGTAAAAGAACAAAACATAAATCCATTGTGGTCACGTGTTGCCATAATCAGGAAAACCCTGTAGAATTGCTTAAGAAAGAATCTGAACAAATGACTGCATATATTTCGCAGAGGCTGTACTCGTGACAACAAACTAGAGTTTAATTTCTCCTTTAAAAAAAAATCTGTTAAAAGTCAAGATAAGATTCATTATCCATGAACCAGAAATCATAACTCCTGCCATACATGTCACAGAAAATGTTTGTGACTTTAAAAAATGAGCTAATATACATGGGAATGGAGAAGCTTTGTAAAAAGCAAAGGAGCAGACGCATATAAGTGATAACCAAGAGGATGATCGTTACCTGCTTATTTGACAAAAATAGATGATATTACACCCAGCGTGTAGCAAAGTACTTAGCACAGAGTGTCTACTATGTTTTTTTAACTGAAATATTAATAGATGTTGGGCAGGCACATTGTCAAACATACTTCTTTAAGTAAAATTAAACACAAAACGAATCTGGAGCATCTTGCAATGCCAGAATGTAAGGACATACTAAAAAAATAAAAACAAAAAACAAAAACCACCCCACAATGACATGACATAGCATGCCAAGGGAACTCCGGAACCAGAGAAACAACTTCCAGTGGCCAAAGCTGCAACAATCTGAGCATCAAAATAAATAAAATAGAATTGGACTATAACCCAATATAACCCCAAATATAAGATAAAATCAGTCAGCCCATAGTGTAATTAATAAACAAATTTAAAAATGAATGGGGGAGGGCGCCTGGGTGGCGCAGTCGGTTAAGCGTCCGACTTCAGCCAGGTCACGATCTCGCGGTCCGTGAGTTCGAGCCCCGCGTCAGGCTCCGGGCTGATGGCTCGGAGCCTGTTTCCGATTCTGTGTCTCCCTCTCACTCTGCCCCTCCCCCGTTCATGCTCTGTCTCTCTCTGTCCCAAAAATAAATAAACATTGAAAAAAAAAAATTAAAAAAAAAAAATGAATGGGGGAGAATTAACAAACTCTTAGGCAAAAGAATTCCGAATAATTTATGTAGATATTTCAACCTCAAAGAGAGGTAGCATAACTCCCTACTCATTAAGTGTGGGCTGTGGACAGTGTGGGAAACAAAGGCCAGAAGGAGGAACTTTCCAGTGGAGAAATCTGACACCACCTCAGCCTGCGATCAAGGTTAACATTAACAGTGATGAGTCATGTTGGTGGTGTATACCCCTGATATGATGTGATGAGAATGGCATTTTGCCTCAGTGGTCTTCCACCCCAAAACCCATAACCCCAGTCTAATCACGAAGAAAACATCAAACAAATCCCAATTAAAGAACATTAGATATGGAGGGTGGAGTGTCAAGGAGTATATCGGAATTTTCTGTACTATCTGCTCATGTCTTCTATAAATCTAAAATTTTAACTTAGAAAGAGGCCTATCAAATATGCCTTTTTCTTTCTTTATAGGTGGTGCAAGAGACAGCAGCAACTTGCCTTCCAACTTGAAGAAGATATCGCAATGTGTTCCTGAGCATTGGATTTCCAGAAACTTCACTAAGACGACAGTCTTCTGAAAGATGGTAGGATTTTATCTCCCTGCTCCTGGTTGACACATGTCTTTCTAAGGCATAAAAAGTACTTTATTAACAAACACGCTAAGGAGGAAAGAGTCTGGGTAGTGCGGACACCCACCCTCTGGGAGGTCATGGGGGGAGGAGGGGTGGGTGGCCTTAGTCTGCAGCCTAGGAATCCCCGATGATCTTTGTCCTGTGCTGGTGCTGGGGCTGGAGGGCTGAGGGGCGGCAGAGCTGGTGCAGGGGGTGTAGTCCTCACAGCAGAGCACGCGGATGTGGTAGTTGAGGGAAAGAGAGAGTGTTATATTACACAGCCCTAAAAAAAGACTGGGATCATGTCATTTGTGACAACATGGATAGACCTAGCAGGGATTATGCTAAGTGAAATAATTCAGCCTGAGAAAAACAGGGGCACCTGGGTGGCTCAGTTGGTTGAGCAGATCATGATCTCACAGTTTGGGAGTTCAAGCCCCAGGTAGGGCTCTGTGCTAACAGCCTGGAGTCTGCAGGCTGCTTCAGATTCTGTGTCTCCCTCTCTATCTGCCTCTCTCTCTCTCTCTCTGTCTCTCAAAAATAAATAAACATAACAAAAATTTTTTAATTCCATATGATTTCACTCATAAGTGGAATCAAAAAAAAAAAAAAGAACAAAAGAACAAATGAATTGAATAAACAAACAAAAAGCAGAATCAGACCTCTATATACAGAGAACAAACCGATGGTTGCCAGAGGGGAAGAGGTAGAAGATTAGGCAAAACGGGTGAAGGGGAGTGGGAGATACATGCTCCCGGTTATGGAATGAGTAAGTCATGGGGATAAAAGGCACAGCATAAGGAACAGAGCCAATGATATCACAATCGTGATGTGGGTGACAGATGGTAGTTACACTCGTGGCGAACACAGCGTAATGCATATACTTGTCCCACCACCATGCTCTACACCTGAAACTAATGTAACATCGTGTGTCGACTATACTCAAATTTTTATAAAAAGGCAGTCTTGGGGGTGCCTGGGTGGTTCAGTCAGTTAAGCATCTGACTCTTGATCTTGGCTCAGGCCACGATCTCACGATTCGTGAGGTGGAGCCCGGCCTGGGGCTCTGCGCGAACACTGTGCTGACAGCAGGGAACCTGCTTGGGGTCCTCTCTCTCCCTCTCTCTCTGCCCCTCCCCTGCTTGCACGCGGTCTCGCTCTCTCTCAAAATAAATAACAATTTAAAAAAAAAAATTTAAGGCAGAATCAGACCTATAAATACAGAGAACAAACTGATAGCTGCCAGAGGAGAAGAGGGTAGGAGGATGGCAAAACGGGTGAAGGGCAGCGGGAGGAAAAGAAGGTACTTGACCACGTGTTGCATTATATCCGAACAGCATGATGTCCTCAATGTAGTGACCCCAGTGACATTTGGTCCAATTTCAAAGCAATAATGATCTCTGAAGGCTATATTGCAGCAGAGAGCAGGTAGGCTGACAGGCAAAGCAGTGAAGGTGTAATACTAGCTCAGGTTAAAGCAAATACCTTTGGTGATCCTTACAATATGAAGAAAAGAACACTGACCAGGTCAATAACTGCATATCCAGTGCCAGAAGCTATGCTAATTTTCTTCAGTAAAGATGCTCTATCTTGAACAACAACTGCTGTCTCCATCTGATAAAATTTACAATAATCCACATTCTCCAAAATCTATCCAACTCCTACATAGGCCAAATAAGCAAGTTAAAAAAGAATGTGATAGGTATTACCCGCCCCCCTCACTTTTTGCCTTTGATGGTATCACTAATATGTGAAAATCCTCCCAGAGATGCGGTATTGCTTCTGGTTTACTACTGTGGTGAGAAGCAGAAAAGTTCAGAAGTTTCCGTTAGCCCTTCCTACCATGATGGCCCTTAACCGATGGGTCACAGGCCAATGTGGGGATTCTTCCAAGTGCCAAGTATTTCTAATCCAATTCAGAAATTAGTGAAATGATAACAAAGTGGGCCTATGAACTAGCTGGTTATGCTGTGGGTCACACCTGGGTTGACTCCTTGTGTCACCTGATCACAACTACACTGGGGTCACCAGGAATTAGCAACAATTTAGAGACAGTGTTTAGCAATTCCCAAAGGTCTGAGAATTTTTCCCTGATGCAGAGTCACTCTAGTAAATGTATGCAAGCTTGAAGATAGATTCATAGTTTATACTTATGGCAATGTTTCAGGATTCTTCCTGAAAAGAACTTGACTTTCCCTTCAATTAAGAAGCTCTGGATCTATGAACAGGCTTAGGTCTGGACACCTAGGGAAAGGCCATGACCCTCCTCAAGCATTTAATCACTAGTCCTAAAGGGTTTTCTGTTATAATTAAGCCATTTTCTCATAGACTTCCCATCTACTCCATTCCTAGGAAAACTGTGATCAGTTTTCTGTAAGTTCTGATTATCGTTATGTCCCTGCTGACCTTTCTAATAAATGTGACAACTTGTCTTTCCTCAACTGGTCACTTGACTTCTGATACTCTAAGATCCTATCATCTCTATTAAAATCAAGGAATTGGGGCGCCTGGGTGGCGCAGTCGGTTAAGCGTCCGACTTCAGCTCAGGTCACGATCTCGCGGTCCGCGAGTTCGAGCCCCGCGTTGGGCTCTGGGCTGATGGCTCAGAGCCTGGAGCCTGCTTCTGATTCTGTGTCTCCTTCTCTCTCTGCCCCTCCCCCCTTCATGCTCTGTCTCTCTCTGTCTCAAAAATAAATAAAAACATTAAAAAAAATTTAAAAAAAAATAAAATAAAATCAAGGAATCTATGCCAATGATAACATTACCTGCATTCATGCTTGGCTACAAAGGACAGTGAGCCCAGATCTTTTTTAAGGATTCAGGTGATCCCCTCCTTAATGTATTTGTCATCACCTGGGTAAAGAGATTGAATTCTGGGCATTTTAATTCCTAATATCATGCCATATAAGCACTGGTATCTCAGCATCATTAAACATAAGCCACCACTGACTTTAGAGTTTGGTCAACCAACCAAAGAAATTGTTAGAGTCACTTCCAACTCCATGAGCTAGCACAGTCAATGCAAAATTTCAGCAATTGCACCTATATCAATGTACTTAGTCCCACCCTTCCAGTGTCGTTTCTGTCCTTCTTGGTCTAACACCACCAGAATCCACTTCCACATACATTCCCCATGTTATGGATTATAATCAGCAAACTTTGCAATTCTATTTCTTCTTGACTTCTATACCTGAGTTCTGAAGCATATTGAGATTTGGCCCCAGTTATAGGTCAAGTGGCAACAAGGGGTGGATATGAAAAAGCATGAACATCCCCGTTGCAAGACCTGTGCCCAAGGTAAGTTTGTCATGGATTTTCCAGCAAAGAAATTCTCATACCCTTAGACACAGGAGGGAAAGCTATTTCCACTGGCAAGAAAGACTCAGAGTAACATGGGGAGTTCAAGACTGTTTTATCCGATTCCAACCAGATGTCCTGATTTTAGTTTTTAGGGTCTCTTTTTTTTATAGTTAATTACATAAATTCCACATGAGAAAAGGCTGAGGCTTTTGGTTCAGCTGATGTTGTAATTCTGCAATGCTTAAAATTAATTTTGTGTTTGATTTTCAGCCATGAAATTTCTCTGGTTCTGAGATCATGACATAAGCAGAGAATTTAAAGAAGGACCTTAGCTTATCACTTTTTATTTTTCTGCAAGTGATCCAATTTCCTTATGAAAAACACCACAGTTCTTGCAGTCACCACTGCTGCCCTAACAGTCAAGTACAGCAGCCACTTGGGCTCTCAAGGCATTTGGTTCAAATTGGCACTTCATCACAATGACAGATGATGGATGGCTTCATTAATCGTGATGCTACCGTATGTCATGGACTATCATCCCATTTTCTCCTGATAAAAAGTTCAGCACTGCACCAGATCCCAAGGACATGACCAGACCAATCTCTAAAATTCCATCTTTAAAGCTTTTTCTACGAGGACCATTCTCATCATCAGTTCTATAGCCGCTCATGTCCAATCAAAAACCAGAAGCCACACAGTAATTAGAACACAGAAATTTTCATTCAAAAATAATCAACTAGTAAAAGGTTGTTAATTGTTAAAAGGAGGAAATAGGACTATAAAGGGTTCAGAAGTAGCAAATACAGAAAGCAAGAGGAACATGCAGACTGACAATGGCCGGCCGACAGGTACTTGAGCTGGTCTACAGAAACAGCAGACCCAGGTTTGGAGAACCTTGCCTGAGGGTCCAAGTAAGGCAGAGGACTGGTGGCTATTTTTAAAGGGTGAGCTGTATAGGCAAGAAAGCAGAGACCTGGAACTAAACAGGTCCACTGTTTCACACAAACTTGGGCAGGAATTATACGTGGTAGTTGCATCCTCTGGGATGTAGACACCAAGATAGACTGAGACGTACATATATGCTGGGAGCAAAACCTGTGAAAGATGAAGGAAAACTGGGGCAAGGTGGGCAGAGAAAGGCTTAAGACCATGATGCAGGTCCAACACAGGTGACGGGGAAAAGGAAAGGAGAAATGGCAGGAAAAGACTCAGACTGTGGTGAAAGTCTCACATAGCCCAATGGTTGTCCACAGAGGAGTTCCTCACAGGCCAGATATAGTGGGCCCTTTTGCCACCACCAGATTCAGTCATTAGTTGAGGGTTGCCTTGAAAGCACAAGACTTCAACTCAAAGCAGAAGATCCTAAAAGCACCTGCAGTCAGGGGTTTTCGGCTAACTGCACTCCCCACAGTAAGATCTGAGCACAGTCCTCCATGACTATCACCTAAGTTAGGTCCAGTTGCTACCAAGAGGATAAGTGTGACCATAGTGGATGGAGTAGGCTGGGAGTAGAGAGAGGGAAGAGAGGCACACAGGGTGCAAAATTCAAAGAGGCACTTGCTCGCAGGGGCCCACCATGTACTTGCACGAGTCTAAAGTGAGTGTCTCCGATTTTGCAAGCTGTGTGCCTCCCTTGCCTCTCCTCAGTCCCAGCCCTGCACAAATTCACTATTCAGATACTACAGTTCACTTTATTATATTTGCTTTTTCATATTTTTATTCAGCCAACAATTCATCTTTTTTAAAAAAAAATTAACATTTATTTATTTTTGAGAGACAGAGAGAGACAGAGCATAGGTGGGTAGGGCGAAGAGAGTGGGAGACACAGAATCCGAAGCAGGCTTCAGGTTTTGAGCTGTCAGCACAGAGCCTGATGTGGGGCTCAAACTTACAAACCGTGAGATCACGACCCGAGTGGAAGCTGGACGCTTAACCAACTGAGCCACCCATGCGCCCCTCACCCAACAATTCATCTTAATTTTTTAATGCTTTTTGAAATATGCTCATCTCTGAATATTTCTCCTTTTGTTTTATTAACTAGAGTTTACCATTTTTATGGTTTCATTTTTGAGATAAAATTATATACAGCAAAATGTAAAAATCTTCATTGGATGTTTACTGAGTTGTAAAAAATGTAAACATCAATGTAGCACAAACTTCTGTCAAGATACGTAACAAGATAGCTCCCAGACAGTTCCCACATGCCCCTTGCCAGTGAGTGTCCACCTCCCTCCACAAGAGGCAGCCACTGTTTTAAGTCTTTTTTTATTATTATTAGGGACTCGTTTTACCTCTTCTAGAAATTCGTATAATAGAGTCCCATAGCCTAACTATGCTATGTAGAGATGGCATGTTTGTGATTCTGTACAGAGTTTTTTGAACAAATTTTGCTGAAACTTGGTACCTGGGTTAAGAGTTTGTCATTACAAAGGAATTTATACCAGTTTACCTAGAAGGATTGGCCCTACTCCAGAGGTATTTGTCAACATTTCACAGGGGATGAGGCCCAGACCTTTAGAGTCACTGGATTCTGTTATTTTCCTCAAAAGAATAATGGTTAGTTGGTTCGTTGATTGGCTGCTTGATTGGTCTGTGTTAGCAAACAGTTTAGCTGGACTAAAATCCCTTTGATGAGTGGAAGACGAAATCTGTGTTAAAGTGTTTGTTTGGTTCATTCGTTGGTTTTAAATCCTTAGCTGGTTTGCTTATCATCCACCCCTACATACGGAGCTCAGAGGTCAGCCAGAGAATTGAAAAGAGTTTATATGTAGAATGTAAATCTTCAGCTCTCTGGCTCTCCTCTTCCTGAGACTGAATTCCCTTCTACTTTCAGTCTGCTGTGGTCATCCAAACCCTATCCTCTGGTTTACCAAGCCAGTAAGACTGCACATTTCTACCAGAGTGTCAGTTATCTTGTATGAGGCTGACAGGGCTCTGCACTCAGGCAAAGGGCCAACCAGTGTCATTCCCTTCTTCAAACAGTTGTTTTTTACCCTTTTAAGAGAATTTATAACTGTTATCTGTAGAATACAAAACCTCCTCCACACTGAGTTTTTTAAAGGCTCAGAAAAAAATAGCATATGTCAAATCTATTTTTCATATCATTTGCGCAGCATATTGTGTTTTCCTAAATGACTGCAACATTACCCGCCCCAGCCCTCGTTTCTTTTTCAAAGTGACTTTAGCAGTCCTCACACCAAGAGCTTTCATCTATGGGGATGGGGCTTGTGCCCACTCTGACCACTACAGTACAGTGAAAGTAAGGCCGTCTAACTTCAAGTCTAGGTCTTTACAAGGATATGCATCCACATGTCTTTCTCTTGGGCTGTTAGGTCTGGGGGACTGAACCAGCCAAAACCCCTGATCTACCACCAAATAAGTGAGTGAATGAGCCTTTGGATGATACCAAATTCCAGCCTTCGAGGCTTCCAGCTGACCCTAGACATCATGGAGCTGGAGGAGGCTGTCTCGTTGTGTTCTCTCCAAACTACTGACCCATAAAATTCTTGGCTGGTTTTTACTAGTAAGTTTTGGGGTAATTTATTACAGAACATAAATGACCACAATGACTTAGATGTTAGGATTATCCAGGTATGACATCTGTAACACCAATGATTTCCAGATTTATTTGGGTTGATATGGATGCTAAAAAAGATGCTCCCTTTTTCTCTCCCAATTTCCTCTTAAAGTGGCAAGTTAAGAAAACGAAGTTAAATTTTCCAGATAAAAGAGGACTGTTGTTGACTGAAATGTATTCCTTCATTGGGATTTCCTGCCCCTTGAAAATTTTAAATGATTTGAACCTGAATTCTCTGTTTCTAAGAATCAATAATTCAATTTTTATTTGGAGTATTTATGATTAATTGTAACACTTCCTGTAATATCATATATGCAAGGTCAATCTTTTACTATACAAGCCAGCGTTATTGAATCTTAAACAGGACATGAATGCTTTTAGAACAAATTCAACAAAGGAAGAGTTTAGTAAATTCTATCTTTTGTCAAATAATAAACTGCATATTAGTAAACAATTGCAAATAATAATAAAGTATACATACATAGCTCCATACCCAGGGGGGAAAAGGCGAAGTTATAGATAAACCCCTTTTTAGAGGAAAAAAATTGAGAATGGATTCAACATCAAGGGGAATTATGTAAAATCTGTTGTATAAAAGTGGATTAATGTTTTGAAAGAAAACAATTTCCATGCTACATTTCTTTTGATTTATTCACATTTTCTTCAAAAGTTATTGATATACATGATCTAAAATCTATCTAAAATCTATCACGTACAATTACAGGAGAAAACAAGAGAGGTAGATAATGGGATATTAATGCTAGATTGTTAAAGACAAACTCATTTATCACTAATGGCAACATAAACCGGTACAATGCTTTTGGAGAGCCATTTGGCAACGTCTATCAGGAGGAATAAAACTGTTCATACCCGATGACTCAGTGGTCCCACTGCTGAGATATAAAAGCTATAAGTATGAAGGTTTCTATTACATAAAACTTCTAAACTAAAAAATGGCAACAATCTAAATGTTGAACAATTAGGGAATGATTTTAAAAAGCCAGTGGACTTTTATGTAGTTATTAAAACTAATAATTTTTTTTTAATTTTTTTTTTCAACGTTTATTTATTTTTGGGACAGAGAGAGACAGAGCATGAACGGGCGAGGGGCAGAGAGAGAGGGAGACACAGAATCGGAAACAGGCTCCAGGCTCTGAGCCATCAGCCCAGAGCCCGACGCGGGGCTCGAACTCACAGACCGCGAGATCGTGACCTGGCTGAAGTCGGACGCTTAACCGACTGCGCCACCCAGGCGCCCCATAAAACTAATAATTTTAAAGGCTATGTAATGCCTGGAAAATATACTAGTTTATGATAAAACATTAAATGATAATATAATAATACAAAGACAGAACATTATTAAATTAAAAAATAAATATAAAGGTAGACAAGTACTAGAAGGGAAAACATAAAAATAAAAATGTATTGGTTTTTAGGAGTTGTGAGCATCTTCAGTTAATTTTACCTTGTAAAATTCTGATACTGTTTAACTTAGAAGCAATGCTGATTGTACAATCAATTATAGTAGACTCATACCCTTTATTTTGTTTTTTAAAAAAACGTTTATTTATTTTTGAGACAGGGAGAGACAGAGCATGAATGGGGGAGGGTCAGAGAGAGAGGGAGACACAGAATCCGAAACAGGCTCCAGGCTCTGAGCTGTCAGCACAGAGCCCGACACGGGGCTCGAATTCAGGGACCGCGAGATCATGACCTGAGCCGAAGTTGGATGCTTAACTGACTGAGCCACCCAGGCACCCCTAGACTCATACTCTTTAAAACACTGTTGGCTATTTACTTAGACCTCTGTCATTTCTGACAGCATTAATAAAAAATTATGCTAACCATTCAACATGATATCTCATTGTGGTTTTGATTTTCATTTCCCTGATAACTTGTGATATTAAACATCTTTTCATGTACCGGTTGGCCATTTGTATGTCTTCTTTGGAAAAATGTCTATACAGTTCCTCTGCTCATTTTTTAATTTGATTGTTTGGCCTTTTATGTTAATGAGTCATGAGTTCTTTATATATTTTGAATATTACCCGCTTACCAGACGTATGACTTGCAAATATTTTCTTCCACTCTTTAAGTTGCTTTTTCATTTTGTTGATTGTTTCTTTTGCTATGCAGAAGCTTTTTCATTTAACATACTCCCTGTTAGAATGACTATCATCAAAAAGACAAGAGATTACAAGTGTTGATAATGACGTAGAGAAAAGGGAACACACTGTGCACCCTTGGTGAGAATATAAACCGGTACAGCCATGATGGAAACCAGGAGGGAGGTTTCTCAAAAAATTAACAACAGGACGATCATATGATCCAGAAATCCCACTTCTAGGCATATATATAAATGAAATGAAAACAGGATATCAAAAAGATATCTGTACTCTCATGTTTTTTATTGTCGCAGCATCCACAATAACAAAGACATCGAAATTGTCTGTTGATGGGTGAAGATGCACCTTATACACATATATACACACACTGTATATACCCAATATGGTGTGTGTGTGTGTATATATATATATACACACATACATACACATGTATATAAACATATATATATATACATATATATATATATACACATACACACACTGTATATACCCAATGTGGTGTGTGTGTGTGTATAATATATACACACATATATATACCACATATACATATACACATATATATACCACATATATATATATACACACACACTGTATATACCCAATATGGTGTATATATATATACACACACACATGTACACATATATACGCACACACATGTACACATATATACTCACACATATGTGTATATATATATATATATATACACCCAATATGGTGTATATATATACACACATATATATATACATACATATATATATACACACATATATATACACACACACACATATATATATATGTGTGTGTGTATATATGTATATATATGTGTGTATATACAATGTATACAATATACATATACATAATATACAATATATACAATATATATGTGTGTGTGTATATGTGTATATATATATGTGTGTGTGTGTGTGTGTGTATACAATGTAATATTATTCAGCCATGGAAAAGGAACTCCTGCCATTTGGGACAACATGTATGGACCTTGAGGAAATTATGCTAAGTGAAATTATGCTTAGTCAGACAGAGAAAGACAAATACCATATGATATCATTTTTATGTGGAATCTAAAAAGACTGAATTCATAGAAATAGAGAATAGAATGATGGTTAACAGGGGTTGGGGCTGGAGGAAGTGGGGAGACGTTGGTCAAAGGAACAAACTTTTAGTTAGAAAATGAGTAAGTTCTGGGAATCTAAGGCATAGTGTTGTCATTTTAGTTAACAGTACTGTATTGTATACTTGAAAAGTGCTAAGAGAGTAAGTCTTAAATGTTCTCACCACTAAAAAAAGGTAATTATGTGATGCGATGGAAGTGTAGTTAATGCTATCGTAGTAATCTTATTGCAATATAAAAGAGTATCAAATCAACACATTGTGTATCTTAAATTTGCACAATGTTATAGGTTAATTGTATCTCAATAAAACTCGAAAAAAATGTATGCAGCAACTCAGACACAGCTGTGAAGGGAGTGAACTGTTTAAGGAGCTGAAATTTCCTAAAGCTGAAAGTTTTCAGCTTAAATAGTACATATACACATGGCAGCCCTTGCCTCTTTGAAGCCCTATGATTTGAGTAGATTATCCTAGTAAATGAAAAATACTTTGTTTCATAGTCCTCACTCTGCTCCAGATTTTACAAGCTTTTTCCAATTTCTTTCAGAATCTGCATTTTGTTTTAACATAGCATTAACTAATGCTATCCTGGTTTGACAAGAGATTTTTCAGGGAGAGGTAAAAACACAAGTGGCTTGGAGTTGCAGGTAAAAGACACAGTTAAGCAAATATTTAATAAAAAGGAGACTACGTTTCACCTACTTGATAATTTTGTTTGAGATGGACCTATTGATGGTCCCATAGTACAGGGGTTCTTACACTTCACTATATTTAGGAACAGCTTGATGTATGGAGTTTTTAAAATATAACTTGTACACCAGTCCACATGCCTAAAGAAGGTGCTTGAATTTATGAAAACTGGCCCAGGATCTACGTTGTAACCAAGTTCCAAAGTGATTCTGATACAAGCGGTCCCAAGACCATGCCTGGGGAACTTTGATATAAAATTTAAATGGATGTGCCTGGCTTTTCTTTTCAGATAGTCCTGGTCTGGTCGAAAAACGGGGGAAAATATACATTATACATATATATATAGAGAGAGAGAGAGAGAGAGAGAAAAGAGAAAGAGAGAGAGAGAGAGCGCCTCCATGATATTCTTTGTTTAGTTTCATTGCTTTGCCCCAAGTGGAAGAGAGCACAGAAAAACAAAATCCATTTTAAGACAGAAAGATGTTACTATTTGCAAAATGTTCTCCATGACTGACTAAATCATAATAAGGTTATCTATAGAAAACAGTGGGAATTTACCTGGTAAGCCCCAGGATGGAGGCATGCTGGGAGACAGGCTACTGCCCAGATCTCTCTGTCCTCAGTTCTCCAGACTCCCAGGTGGACCAGAGCGAAGGCAGCAACACTGCGACCAGTTCTTCACTCTCTCACCTCCTCGGATTGTGCTTTCCATTTAAGAGTTATCACTTTGTGGGGCGCCTGGGTGGCGCAGTCGGTTAAGCGTCCGACTTCAGCCAGGTCACGATCTCGTGGTCCGTGAGTTCGAGCCCCGCGTCAGGCTCTGGGCTGATGGCTCGGAGCCTGGAGCCTGTTTCCGATTCTGTGTCTCCCTCTCTCTCTCTCTGCCCCTCCCCCGTTCATGCTCTGTCTCTCTCTGTCCCAAAAATAAATAAACGTTGAAAAAAATTTAAAAAAAAAAAGAGTTATCGCTTTGATATATCAAACCTGATATGTATCAGAAACAGGCCTTCGAAAAGAAAAAAAAGAAACCCTGAGAATTCTGGCAAAAAAAAAAAAAAAAATGGAGTCAACCTATTTAAAAATTCCATAGTCATCAAGGAAAACCAACCAAACTGGTGGACGTCATGGACATTTATGTCTTTCCTGCTCCCCAGTTTCCATGGGTCATTAATACTGAGAATTGTGAACATTCTCACCTGCTAAAGAAAATTTCAAAAACCTTAAAACACATGATAGGTTTAGCACTTCCATGTTTTGGCCTTCACATTAGCTGTGTCTGGAGCCATTGAAGCTCAGTACATGCAAAGCCTGTAAAAAGAAAGAAAGAAAGAAAAGAAAAATAAGAAATATTTAAGAATAACCTATGGCAAAAGGAACACTGAAGATGTGATGTGCTGCAGATTGCCAAGAGAGAACTATAAATGTCAAATTGTGTCACACCAAAGCCCTGAACTGCAAAGGGTAAAAAGACTGAGAAGAGTTAAGAAGAGAAATTAACAGAGCGAAGGAAAGGGAAGAGAGTGAAGAGGAACAGAAATGGAAAAGGGAAAAGTCAGGGGCACTGCTACGAACAATGGGGAAGGCTGCTGCGGGTACATAAAAACAACTGGGCAAAATAAAAGACATGTTTTAGAAGAGAGAAAACTATCGGGGCGCCTGGGTGGCGCAGTCGGTTAAGCGTCCGACTTCAGCCAGGTCACGATCTCGCGGTCCGGGAGTTCGAGCCCCGCGTCAGGCTCTGGGCTGATGGCTCAGAGCCTGGAGCCTGTTTCCGATTCTGTGTCTCCCTCTCTCTCTGCCCCTCGCCCGTTCATGCTCTGTCTCTCTCTGTCCCAAAAATAAATAAACGTTGAAAAAAAAAATTTAAAAAAAAAAAAAGAAGAGAGAAAACTACCAAATAGAACATGACAGTCTAGAACACTCAAGGAAGAGCAAGTGGCGTGAACTCTCCTCCACAGTCCTCGAGGACGGATTGCATCTTCCGTGAGAAACTACAGAAGAAACATGGCTCTGGTTCAGCAACGGAAAAAACTGTGTTAAAGGCTATTCTAACCTCTCTGCAGACAAAGCCTGGAAGAAATATAAAAAGATTGGTGTCACCTTCTCAGAAAATGGAGATCTACCTGCATTTTGTAACCTAAAATAGGAAAACTTTGAAAGGTCAATAAAATATCGATTCAACATTTTATATGACATTGAGAGCCATAAAGGAAATATTACATTCTTTGTAGATTCTGAGGCAAATAAGGTTCATCAGCATGGCCCTTTCATGAAGTCAAACTAATTCAAAACATTCTTTGTTTGGTCTCATTAAAAAAATCACTCTGTCCAGCTTTGTCCCAAATGTGCTAAACATGTTGCAGATGATGTTTATGATGGCAATGAAGTGCATATTGGAGTAAAAAAAAAAAAATCCTGACTTTTAAATTATACCTTCCACATTCCTAAGGTCAAGATGGGGAAATATAAAGAATTCAAGGAGTGCTGGGTGGCTCAGTCAGTTAAGCATCTGGCTTCAATTCAGGTCATGATCTCATGGTTGCTGAGTTCAAGCCCCACATGAGGCTCTCTACTTTCAGCCCAGAGCCCACCACAGATCCCCTATCCTCCTCTCTCCCTGCCCATCCCCCCATCACGTGCACATGCAGTATCTCCCTCTGTCTCTCTGTCAAAAATAAATAATATTTTTTTTAAAAAAGAATTCAAGAGAAGCTCCTTTAAAGAATAATTGCTTTTGCTGACTCTCAGAAACAAATTTCAAGGGATTCATCTCTGTGTTTTGGGTTTTGTTTTAAAAATATTTCAAAAGGTAAGATAAAATGTGAAAATGGAGTCACTGGCAAAGCATTTCCCATTCAAAATTCTTCACAAATATTTGTAGCAGTCATGTGGCTCTCTGACCTGCTGCGGGGCATATTATAGATCGCAGTTGAGAAAAAGACTTAAAAAGGTAAATGAATTTTTAACACCAGGGTTTTATCAAATTGCCTCAATTTTTGTGTAATTGCCGGACCCTGAGTGCCTTGCAGATGTCTGTAATTAGCAAAGTTATAAAATATTCTAAAAGCCAACAGGAGGTTGACTGCATAATGAAAGTCTTGTGTCCTTCCTGACTTACAACATGGCTGCCCTGAAAATGCCAACTTTGGCTGTGATGTTTTCAGAGATGTCTGAAGCTAAATACTAAAAACATAGGCAAACAGGTTCAGCTCTGGACTAGGCTGACTGTATGCTAAATATGCTATCAGCCTTGCCGGGCATGTTTTCACCTTTATATAAGAATTTTTTTTTTAACTTAATGGAATTGACTTCTCAACTGCAACTATTCAAATATATCCCCAAGTCTCAGGATATATCCTCTATAACTGGATAATTCCTCTAGTCTTCTTCATATCCACTGTTTGGCAATCAGTGTGTTGGGACATTCGGTTAAAAAGCAGACCTCATTGGGGGCACCTGGGTGGCTCAGTTGGTTAAGCGTCTGACTTTGGCTCAGGTCGTGATCTTGCAGTTCATAAGTTCGAGCCAAATATCAGGCTTGCTGATGTCAGCACAGAGCCTGCTTCAGATCCTCTGTTCCCCTCTCTCTCTGCCCCTCCCCTGCCCATGTGCACTCACTCTCTTTCTCTCTCAAAAATAAATAAAAACTTTTTAAAAAAAATAATAAAATCTAAAAAGCAGACCTCAATGTCATGTATGTATACAAAAGGGTTACATTTAAAGAGCAGGACAAATGACCCAGTCTTATCAACTGGTTAGTGTATACCACAAAACCAGATCTTCCAGCCTCCTGGAAGACCATAGGTGTTGAAGTTCACAGACTTAGATCTAACCCATCCCGACATGTACTAGCTGAGCGACCTTGATTAAGTTACTTAATTTCCTTGTGCCTCAAGTTTCTCATGAATAAAATGGGGCTATATTGTGTAAAGTTGCCATGAAGATTTAATGAGCCAATGTGTGCGCAAAACAGCCCAGGGACTAGCACTGGACAAGATCTCAATAAGTATTAGACACTAATTTCAACATTTTAACCAGATCATTGTAAGTTATTTGGGTCCCTTGGGACTACTGTGGTTTAACTGAGCACTTAACCACCAGACAGAACTTCAAACTACAATAAAATATTAGCCCAATATTAAAAATGCTCTAACAGAAATATAAAGTGAGTAGCAGGAAGTGATGTGAATAAATGTACGATTCCATGATGGGTGGTGGAAGGGGGAAACTTTCCAAATTAATAGAGTTACCAGATGCAAATTTCAGGTTAGACTCACGCCAGTCAGAGTGGCCAAAATGAACAAATCAGGAGACTATAGATGCTGGCGAGGATGTGGAGAAACTGGAACCCTCTTGCACTGTTGGTGGGAATGCAAACTGGTGCAGCCACTCTGGAAAACAGTGTGGAGGTTCCTCAAAAAATTAAAAATAGCCCTACCCTATGACCCAGCAGTAGCACTGCCAGGAATTGACCCAAGGGATCCAGGAGTACTGATGCATAGGGGCACTTGTACCCCAATGTTTATAGCAGCACTCTCAACAATAGCCAAATTGTGGAAAGAGCCTAAATGTCCATCAACTGATGAATGGATAAAGAAATTGTGGTTTATATACACAATGAAATACTACGTGGCAATGAGAAAGAATGAAATATGGCCCTTTGTAGCAACATGGATGGAACTGGAGAGTGTGATGCTAAGTGAAATAAGCCATACAGAGAAAGACAGGTACCATATGTGTTCACTCTTATGTGGATCCTGAGAAACTTAACAGAAACCCATGGGGGAGGGGAAGGAAAAAAAAAAAAAGAGGTTAGAGTGGAAGACAGCCAAAGCATAAGAGACCCTTGAAAGCTGAGAACAAACTGAGGGTTGATGGGGGGTGGGTGATGGGTATTGAGGAGGGCACCTTTTGGGATGAGCACTGGGTGTTGTATGGAAACCAATTTGACAATAAATTTCACATATTGAAAAAAAAATTTCAGGTTAGACAATTAGTACCTCTATCTAGAGGGGTTTTTTGTTTGCTTGTTTTAACCTCCAAAAGCTTTCTGAACCAAAAGCCTTTTAAAGGCATATGTATATTATTTACTTTGTCACTCTCCAAACAATTTTCTGAGGGTTTGAATGGTTATATTAATTTGGCCTCATATAAATTCTTCCTCCACAACTTTTAGGCACCACGAGATATTACAATAAAAATTAGAAAGTGATCTAAAAACATAAATCAAGCCACTTACAAAGATTCAGATGCTACCTTTGACAGTAAGGACTTGGCCAGTAATTGATAATTCTGCCTTCTCAATGTATTAGCATCTTGAATATTCTGAGCAGTGGCTGTATAAATGTATCTTGCTGAGCCTCAGGGTTCCTCAGGGGAGACTCACGGGCAACACGGGGGGGTGGGGAGAATGGGTGGATTTCGGGGCTGCCCATACATGCCCCACTTTCCCAAGCCAGTTCTAGTTCCACTTTTATCTATTTTATATATGACGGTAATTCTCCTCAGTGGAAAAAAAATGGTTTTACTCCTATTCAGTAGTTTGACATCTCTAAATATTACCATGAAATTCTAAATAAAAAATATTTTCATTCAAGAACCCCACTTCTGGAACGTCTCTTGGCTATACTTCTTCCTGAGTCTTGTCCTTCCAAACAAAAGTGTCTTTTCCAAACGTAGAAAATTGTAAATTTCAAAGTTTTAAGCCTAACTCATGCTTAAAGACATTGCTAAAATCTCTAGGCCACCTTGTACTCTCCCTTCTCTGATCTGCTAAAGAAGTGAGTGTCCACACCTCTCCCAGGGCCCCCAGTACTGTCCACACCACTCCTCCAACAGCAGTGTTGGTCTTCTGTTGTTCCCTCTCTCCCGGGTGCATGCTTCCTTCCTCCATTGAGACCACACATTTTCCAATGTCAAGACTATGCCTTAGAATTCTTTAGTAGATTTTACCTTCTCTGCCCATTAGACGTGAAGAACCCAAAAAATATTGGCTGAACAAAATTAAAACATTAGCTATAAGTTTGCAGAAAGTCTTCAGTGGGAAAAATAAAAGGCAGAATTCAGTTTTGGCGTTTAAACACACACCCCTGAAAAAAATGAGCAAAAATACAAAAGCATGGAAGCTGGAAGCTTTGATATGTTCTTGAAAGGCAACAAAGTAGCAAATGTAAATCAAGCATCAGTCTCCCTGTAGTGCAGTAGGGTGGTAATAGTTTTCAATTTCTAATAAACACACAGGGGTTTTTTTTTTGGCAGACTGTAATAATCGAAAAATTGGGTAAGGCACCCAACTGGGGGAAAATGACAATGTAGGCTTGGTCTTCCCAATTGTTTCTATGATTAATGATTACCATCACATAAACCTCCCAGCAAACTAACCCTAAAACTCTGAGAAGTAAAGACATGACTCAAAAAATATATAAATAATGGAACAGATTGGGGATGCATTAGTAAACTATTTAATACCAAAAAAAAAAAAAGTGTCCAATAAGAATTGGACAAGAGATTTGTTTTTTATTACCTTCTCATTATTCCAGGTTACCAAGCAAAGCTCAACACAAGCAAGCTTTTCTTCTAGGAATCTCCTCAGTCCCTCTATTTAGGTAAGAGCAGAACTTCCTCTTCCATAAAAAATGCACTTGAATCCGGCTGTGATCTAATTGTCTCCTGTGGCTACACGTGCATAAATGTTTGTGCACATATTCCTATCAACAAAGTTATGAATCAGAAATATGTTTATGCATTTTTTGAAAATAGTAATAAATGTTTACAGTGGTAAGACCGTATGTCCTAATGATTATAATAATCCTTTCAATTTGTGTTGAGCTTTACAGTTTATAAAGTGGTATTACTTAGTTTCATTTTATTCTCACAGTTACCCTGTAGGTAGGTGTAACGCAGTCACTGGCAGATCCACTGGGTAGATGAAGGTGCTGAGACCGGTGGGGCTGGAACCATCTGCACAGTTATAATGGGGACAATACACATATGTCCTCAGCACAGTCAGTGAAAACGATGTATAGACGCACAAGGGAAAGTCAACTCTTCTGAGTACGGACCTGCTGCCACATGAACACTTTTAGCTGCCATTATTTTTAAATATATTCTGAATCTATATATCTGATACGACACACAAAATAAAAATTTCAAATACAGTATCTTCCAATGATATTAGAACTATAGTAACAAGCCACTGATTAGAATCAGTAAAGCAAATAAAATAATGAATCTCATTTATCTTCCCTGTTGCAGTCTTAACTTTATATACCTATGACATCTTTCTAAAATCTATAAGTTTGCTTTCTTTCATTCATCCAGTCACTCGGCAGATGTTTACTTGGTCTTCTATTTTTCCAGCTAGGTGCTTGAGATACAAAGCTGAAGAAAACAAAGCCACCCCATCGTCAGGGAGCTGATAGTCTGCTTACAGATGCAGACATTAGTCCAACAGGCAAATGCAGAAGTTGTGAGATTGGTACAAAGGAAAAGAACAGAATGGTCTGAGATAAGATAGTGAGGGTCTTAGACTGGAAAACAAGCAGCCTTCTCTGGGTATGTAACATTTAAGCTGCTGCCTGAATGGTTTTTCTGTTTCTTTAACACTATTCCCTGCATACATTCACTGTGCCAGCCAGAGTTCCCAACGGTGCAGTCCTACAAATGCTGTGATGTACAAGGCTAAGCAGGACAGCTCTCAGGGAGCTCATTGTGCAAGGGTAACGGTGCAGCCAAACTTGATTTGGAGCTTGGAAAACATATTTAGCTATTGAGTTCGAAATAATCAACACAGCACATTCTTGCTGGATAGATTATTTTAAAACCTAAATCCAGACCTAACTCATTCATCCCATAAGATTGAGCAGATCTTCACCCTTCAGTATCATCACTGAAAGAAATGTCCCATGGGAGTCTGATCCAAGTATTAACTTGAGAATATTGGGATAAAGCTTTGCAATAAGCAAAGATCACAAGAGACACCATTATCTTATTACCCTTACCCATTCTTTTTTAATTGTAAATGTAATGTCTTAATTTTTTATACTTCTCTGACATAATTTCATATTTTCCAATGAATCATATTTACCTAAATTGGATTAATTAAAATTAGCTGTCATATAAATATCCATGTATCAGTCTACCCAACTGAAGAATATTATCATAAATATGTTGATAATTATAAGTATTGAATCATGAAAACAGTCAATCTTAAAATATATTGCAAACTATGATAATCTATTTTATTTCCATAATTTTTTTCTCCTTTTAGCCTGTCTTTATTATTTAGCTATTTTTATTTAGCTATTTTATTTTTATTTAGCCTGTCTTTATTATTTAGCTATTTTAGCTACTCAAGAGTAATGTCTTTGGGGCACCTGGGTGGGTCAGTTGGTTGAGCAACTGACTCTTGATTTTGGCTCAGGTCATGATCTCACAGTTTATGAGATGGAGCCCCCTGTGGGTCTCTGCTCTGACAGTGCAAAACCTGCTTGGGATTCTCTCTCTCCCTCTCTCTGTCCTTCCCCTGTTTGCATGTGCACACACAAGCTCTCTCTGAAACAAACAAACAAACAAAAGAATGTGTCTTAGTCATGAATCAAAATAACAAGAAAAGAGATATATATATCCCTAAAGTTATTATGAGAATGGAAGCATTAAAAAAAAAAAAAAATCACTATGGCAATGCTAGGCTTTCTTGCTCTAACTGTAGAAGTTTACCTGGGCTTCTATTCCACTCAAGCTTATTCTTCTAATGAAATACTATCTGCATACAAAAATAAAGAATAAAAAATCAGTTATCAGATCCATTACTTATGATTACTGGAGATTTTGTGACTCTTTGTATTCCAAAAGTTTGTTTAATTCTCTTTATATGGCTTATCTAGAAGAATTAATACACAGTTTTCTGGTAATCAACACTCAGTCTTCAAAAAAAAACAGAGCACAAATCATAAATTAGGTGTTAAAGGTATTTTGTGTACTTGGGGCGCCTGGGTGGCTCAGTCAGTTGGGCATCCGACTTCAGCTCAGGTCATGATCTCATAGTATATGAGTTCAAGTCCAGTGTCGGGCTCTGTGCTGACAGCTCAGAGCCTGGAGCCTGCTTCAGATTCTGTGTCTCCCTCTCTCTCTGACCCTCCCCTGCTCATGCTCTGTCTCTCTCTGTCTCAAAAATAAATAAAAACATTTTTTTTAAAAAAAGATATTTTGTGTACTAAAAAAAAAAAAATCAAATATGTTGAAACAAAAGAACTTTAATAAATCCCATCAGGGGCACCTGGGTGGCTCAGTTGGTTGAGCATCCAACTTTGGCTCCGGTCATGATCTCATGGTTTGTGGGTTCAAGCCCATAATTAGACTTGCTGCTGTCAGCACAGAGCCCACTTTGAATCCTCTGTCCTCCTCTCTCTCTGTCCCTCCCCAGTTCTCACTCTCTCTCCCAAAAATAAATAAAACGTTTTTTTAATCCCATCAAAGTTTCATTTTCCAAGTAGTTTTTTCCAACTTTCAGCACGTGCAATGAAGATTGATGTCTATTTCAGTTTGATTACAACCTAATCTTGCCTTTTTGTTCTCGAATACCATGTTCCAAATTTATATTTCAGTCTCAAACACTCATGACAAAGCACTTAATTCAAAACATCAATCCTCTTTTTCTTGGTTTTTATAATTATCGATTAGTTTTACAAACCATTGAAAATGTGACCCAAAAGTATGTTGCTTCTCACAATAGGTGGTATCTTTGATCCTGTGAAATGTATTATGTCTTATATACCTTGACATTTACAAATAATCTAACATAAATTGAGAGCAGAGGGGAAATGAATCGAGTTAGAATAGGTATATTAATTTCTCCATCTTAACAACTAGAATTCAAAAGATGTTGTTAAAGCCTTCAACTAAAATAACAAAGCATAAATGTTTATCATTATAAAGTACTAAGAATGAAAAAATTAACTAAAATATAGTGGGGAAAAGAAGAGAAATACACTAGTTTTATGATTGTTCATAGCAGAGAAGTAAAAGATAATGTCTAAAGTATTAGAGAATTAACAAAAATATACAACATAATAGCTATAAGTTAACTACTGGAACAAAAATGCAAATCTTCTTAAATATAGGAATTATTTCCTATTCATAAAGAATTACACAATGAAAGTGAAGAATAGGGACTATATATGATTTTTGAAAGAGTGAAAGCATAAAGTATAAATAATTTCAAAGAACTAGCTTCAAATATACCTATCATATCAATAAATATAAATGGATTAAACTCATATTTTTAAGAAAAGAAAGAAAACTGTGGACAAAGTTATCTAAAGCAAACGTAGAAAAAGAAAGAAGAAAGAAAAGAAAAGAAAAAGAAAGAAAGAAGCAGGAAGAGGAAGAGAAGGGAAAGAGGTAGGAGAGGGAACATGGGGAAAGGAGGAGAGAAAAGAGAGAGAAAGGAAAGGAGGGAAGAAAGAAAGAATCCATTGTAAACTTAATATCAACTCATTTTAATTCATGTCATAAAACATAAACAAGACAAAATGTCACTGTATAATGTTAAAAGCAGATATTCATAGTAAAGATTTTAAAAGGTCAAGACTATCAATGCATCAAAAGATATATCACAAAAAAGAACTATAGGCATTACAAAGAAAAACACAAAAGTAGAATTTTAGTCACCTCTCTTAGTCTTTGACAGACCAGAAAGAAAAAAATTAAGGAATAATATAGAAGATGTAAGTGACATAATAAAGTAGGACTAACTATAGATCAAACTCTGTTCCCTGAAATAAAAACTACGATCTATGTTTACATAAAACCATCATAAAATGACCAACAGCCCCAATAAAAATCACAATTAATTCCAAAATGTTAAAATAATACAAGCAACATTCTCTGATCATAATGTAAAAACCCCTAGAAATTAATAAATAAAATCAAAAATAAAAATATACTTATTAATTATGTGACTTTGTACAAGTTACTTATCTTTCAAAGCCTTCATTACATCAACTGCAAAATGAAAATAACACTGAAATCATAGGGTAATTTTGACATTTTTTTTAATTTTAAGACATTATTCAAGTAAAATATTATCCATGAAAAATCATATTCTTCTTCACACTTGAGAAGTGACTTATTTGGCACCTCTGAACATTTGAGCAACTTGGTCTATACTGTCTACATATGGCTATTTATTTTTTTTTTAACGCTTATTTATTTTTGAGACAGAGAGAGACAGAGCATGAACAGGGGAGGGGCAGAGAGAGAGGGAGACACAGAATCGGAACCAGGCTCCAGGCTCTGAGCCATCAGCCCAGAGCCCGACGCGGGGCTCGAACTCACACACCGCGAGATCGTGACCTGAGCTGAAGTCGGACGCTTAACCGACTGAACCACCCAGGAGCCCCTACATATGGCTATTTAAATAAATCAAATTAAATTATAAAATTTCAGATTCCAACATTAGCCGCACTTAAAAACTCATTAAAAACATTATGCCAAATGAAAGAAGCCGGTCACAAAAGACCACATATTGTATAATTCCATTGATATGAAATATCCTCAATAGGCAACTCTATAGAGGCAGAAAGTACATTAGAAGTTGCCCAGCACTTGGAAGGGGTGTGAGAGAGCAGTGAGGGACTGCTAATGAGTGGAAGTTTTCTTTCTAGAGTGATGGAGCTGTTCTAAAATTAGATTATGGGGATAGAAGCACAAATCTGTATACAGAAAACCATCAAGTTATGCACTTTAAATGGGTGAATCTTCTGGTATATAAATTATATCTCAACAAAGCTGGGGTTTTTTAATTGTGAAAAAAAAGTTCATTAGCTACATGTGGCTAGTGGCTACCATCTTGGACATCATAATATTTCCGTCATTGCAAACAGTTCTATTAAATACTACTCACTTAGCTGATACTGAACAAATCAAACAAATATCCAGAAGTTCACAAAAATTATTTAAGCTTTACTTCAGCAAATTAACAAGGTCCTCCTAACGAGAGCCTCAGATGAATTTTTTTTTCTCACTTCACTTACTAATTATACTAAAAGATCATCCTCTCACTTAATATAATCCAAATACATTAAGGTGCTAATTGAATATGCTGAATAAGCTGTGCATACTAATTGTCACTAATAAGTTTAATGCTGATTGCTTAAGTTTATAACAGCTACTCACCTACATAGTGGTTCAAGTCAACTTGATATCCCTCACTCTTCATTAAGAAAATGTGTTTCATTAACTTGATGTCATTATATGTGAGCTCAGAGGATTTACACCATGGGTAGTCCTTTTAACGTTCAAAAGTATACTAAATGTGAATCCTGAACAAACTGCTCATGCAGTTGAAGGTGACTCTTGCATCATCCTCAGTCTTCCAATGATGCTTAGAGTATTCCAATATGGTAAGCTTTGAGTCAATAAGTACTTGTATGTCTATTACAATTCTTAACTCATTCAGTATATTCTTAAATACCTAGCATTAATTATAGTCTTATGATCCTAGACAGTTCTTCTCTGGGCTTCAGATTCCCCTTCTCAAAATTAAGGTGAGGGGGAAGGGTAGAGAAGTTGGTAGCCTAATTACAAGTTTATGTCACCTTTTCCCTCCCAGTTGAGGAAACTCTACCTAAAAAATACTGGAGATTGGAACTTAATTGTTCTCACCATGAGTAGAGAAATGATAATTATATGACATGATAAAGGTGTTAGCTAACACTGCAGCAGTAATCATATTATAATATATAAATGTATGAAATCAACACATATACCTGTTATTTACACAATGTTATCTTTTAATTATATATCACCAAAAAAAGTAAGGCTCACCTGGGGAGCTTGGAAAGTTCACAAATATACCTAAGAAATGATTTTTTTTTTAATGACTATGTACCATTGTGAGCAATGTCAGGGAGAAGAAAGGAAGACCAGCTGCTCCTTCCCTGCTTCAGTACGAGGTAAAGATCACAGGCCCTGAGACAGCCCAGAAAGCAGAGCATGGATCTTTCTGCAAATAAAGAAGAACTCCCTCAAATGCCAATGTAAGAGAGGTTGGTTGACCCTGCATGGGCGGCGGTGCTAAAGGAAAATGACCATCTTGAGCTAATTCAATAAGCACTGAACAAGACTGTAACAATCTGATTGTTCCTTCCCCCTCACAGTTTAGAAACCTAAGAATATAGATTTTCCATCCCTGACTTGATACAGAGATTCCATCTTGTCTGTCCTTCTGAGGTTGGCGGGACTACTGGAAAATAAATATCTGTCTTACTTTTCACCATCCCTAATCCACATCCATTTCACCTTCCCAGTAGCAAAAAACTACAAGATCTGCCAAAAGCAATAGGAGAAAAGGCCAGGTGAGAGGATTCAGGGACCCAAAAGAGAAAGATGAGGAAAGCCAACCTGTATATGTGTCCCCACTGGGCCAAAGCTAATGGAAGAAACAGAAAAAAACCCACTAATGAAGCTGGCAGTAAGAGGATATGTGATCAACACAATGAGACTCTAAAACGGGCAAACAAAAAGCTAATAATTGAAAATTAAAATACAATGGAAGAATTAGAATTAGCAAATTACAATTAGAAAATACATTGGCCAAAAAAATAAATAAGTAAATAAAGAAGAAGAAGAAGAAGAAGAAGAAGAAGAAGAAGAAGAAGGAAGAGAAGGAAGAGAAAGAGAAAGAGGAGTGACAAAACAATTTTATGTCCTGGAAAATCAAGTGAAGTTGTTTCATCACACATAAGGAAAAATATTTAAATAAAATTATGAATAAAGAATTTAGAGAAACCACCATACACCTATTATAATGGCCAAAATCCAGAACACTGACAATATCAAATGCTGGGAGGATGTGAAGCAACAGGAACTCTCATTCATTGCTGACAGGAATGCAGAATGGTACAGCCACTTTGGAAGACAGTTTGACAGTTCATCAGAAGATTAAACATATTCTTACCACACAATCCAGCAATCACGTGCCTTGGTATTTAAACAAATGAACTGAAAACTTACATCTACACAAAAAACTGCACATGGATGTTTATAGGAAAAACTATATTCATAGTTTTCAAAAATCAGAAGCAGCCAAGATGTCTTTTAGTAGGTCAATACATAAATAAGCTCTGGTACAACCAGAGAATGGAATATTATTCAGCACTAAAAAGAAATGAATTATCAAGCCATGAAAAGACATGAAGGAAACTTAAACGCATATTATGAAGTGAGAGAAGCCAATATGAAAAGGTTACATACTATATGATTCCAAATATGTGACATTCTGGAAGAGTCAAATTATGGAGACAACCACAGCAACAAAAAAATCAGTGGTTTCCAGAGGTTAGAAAGGAGAAAAGGATAAATAGGTAGAGCACAGAAGATTTCTAGGGCGGTGAAAATACTCTGTGTGATACTGTAATGATGGGTACATGTCATTACAAATTTCTCCAAACTTATAGACTGTACAACACGGAGAGTTAACTCTAATGTAGACCATGGACTTTGGCTAATAATGATATGTCAATGTAGGCTCATCAGTTATGACAAATGTAGAGCTCTGAAGGGAGATGTTGATAATGAGGGAAGCTACACACGTGAGGGAGGCAGTGGGTATGTGGGAAATCTCTGTCCCTCCTGCTCAATTTTGCTATGAACCCAAAACTGCTCTAAAAATAAAATCGATTAAAAAATAAGTTTAGAGACACATGAAGAAAACAACTTCTGAAAACATACTATGAAAGAGGTAACAACCAATTAAAGAAATAATAGTACATTTTACTGAATTGAAGAAAAACTTGAACTCAGAGTACAAGAGAATCTCCAGGTAATAGGTGAGTCTAAAGAGGAAAAAAAAAGATTATCTAAATCTATATCTATATATCTATATCTAAATATACTTTTGTGAAATGTCTTAGATTTAACAGTAAAGAGAAAATGATATGACCAGTCCAAAATAAAAACTGGCTTTCAAAGTAAAAAGACTCAGACTTCTCACTGAAACCTTGGATGTCAGGAGACAGAGAGATATAATCTGTAATATAAAAAAACATCTAGGAGTCTTAGTCCTGGGCAAGAAAATGTTTGCAAATAAAATAAAACAACACTATTTTCAGTAATGGTAAGAAATATACCAAAAACAAAAGAAGATAAATGGTTGAACATAAAAGAAACAGGCAAAGTGTATCAAGTAAATGCAAAAATTATATAGAGATAGAGCAAAAGAATATAAAGTGAAATTCAAAATAGTATTTTATGCTTTAAAAATTATAATCTCTGAACAATATGTAAACACTGCATATTTATGGAATAAAAATGAAAGCAAAATACATAAAACGAATATTAAAAACAGGACACTGATAAACTATGACAAGAATTTTATATATCTAAGTATTTGAGATCATATAAATGAAAACTATGTAAAAATATGCAGGATTTGAATAATGTAATCTTAAAGTTGGACTAAAAAATACACATTTTTTTAAAGAGAGTATTTTACCCTTTAAGAGACAATAAACATCCTTCCTTCATTACTAGAAATATTTGCAAAAATGTGATCATTTACTAGACCAGAGAGAACAACCCTATTTCACTCAAGAAAAAAAAAAATGTGTGAAAAATTTTTCACTCAAGAAAAAAAAAATGTCATTTCTTGGACATTATGCAATAAAACTTAAAATCAGCAATAAAAAACATTACCTATGAGAAAGTTCCAGAATCATAAGTATAGGAAAATACGTAACTTCACATGCTTTTATATTTAAGAATGAGAGACTGACTATAAATATCATTAATATTAAATTTAGGAAACTAGAAAAGTAATAAAACAAAAGGAAATAAAAGAAGGAAATTAATATAAATAAAAGTTAAACTTGATAATATAAGATTGGAGACGTACACCTACAGACTCCGAAGCCAAACCGCTGAGTTCTGCAGGGGAGGCAGAATTCTGCCTCTACCGTTCAAGGTCTTCCAGTTAGACTAAGAATTCAATTACATGAGACAGATTAACAGGAGAAAAAAAAAAACACAAAGTTTTATCACACATGCACGGAGGCCCAATAGTAAAATTGTGACCCCAAAGAAATGACCAAGGCAAGCAGTTTTTACACACTTTAGACAAAAAGATGATTTTTTTTTTTTTTGAGGAATTTACAGGATAAGGAAAACAGGTGTTTGGGAGGTTTAATTAGTAAGGAATTCTAAGTAGAATTTGGGCCTAGGCAGTAGTTTAATTAAAAAAAAAGTGACAAGGTTAATTTCTACAGCTTTCTCCAAAATCCTTATCTCTGGTGATAAGGATGTCTTTTTACTTAGTACAAGGAGGGTATTTTTCATATGTGAGATTTGTTTCCTGCTTTTGGGGAGACAGATGAGAGTTTGAGTGTCCTTACAATGGCTATTACCCAAGCAGCTTTAATTCAGAATGATAAAAATATGTCATTGGAGTACATTTGGGGGCAGTCTGCCCTGGGCTCCTGCATATCTAATTACAGCCGTACCAGTTTTTGCTGAGTAACTTGGGCAATAGTTTTAATCTCCCTGTGCCTCATTTCTCTCATATATAAAGTGGGAAAAAATAATAACTAAAATATAGAGCTATTAAGAGAATTAAATGAATTCAAAGTTGCAGAGATTTTGGACAATGTCTGACAAATGTGTTTATATGCACATCGTTAAATAAAATCATAAAATAAAATAAAAGTAGCGAATAATGATAAATCAAGCACATTGATGTTTTTAAATATTTAAAAATGAATACATTTGATATGAATTGACATATTAAAATAAAGTAATAAAATAGACAAGTTCCTAATAATATGGTTAGATCTTCTTGTTTTATAGGGCAAAGGAGGAACTGTGTTTTAAGACTCAGGACAAACAAGAGTACTTGATTCCAAACAGAGTAAGCCTAAGAACAAACAGGCAGTTCAGGCTGGGGAAACCAGATGTCCAGAACCCAAAGACCCTGAAAACCATAGAACCACAGCTCTGGTGAGGGTGAATTTGAACACAGCCCCTCCTAATGCAGTCCCAGATGCTTGGCCAGAGAGAACTCTGGAGTCATGTACAGGACAATCTACTTTATCACCCTCCCGACATCTACCCCACCTTCAATGAGTGAGTAATTACTGTGTGTTTCAACCTATTCCTGCACCTAGAGAAGGACAGAAAGCTTCCCAATTCATTTACAATAGCTTGATAAAAGTACAGGAAAGGAAAGGAGAGGAGAGGAGAGGAGAGGAGAGGAGAGGAGAGGAGAGAAGAGAAGAGAAGAGAGAGAAGAAAAAAAAAACCATAAGTCAATTTCACTTCTGAATATAAAATGTTAAGTAAAATATAACAAATTGAATCAAACAGTGTATTTTAAGAAATAATACACAATGACTGTGCAGGGTTTGCCTTATGACTGAACGGATGAGTAAACATTAGTTGATCAATCAAAATAATTCATTATATTAAAAAGCGAAGGAAGAAAATGTTATGTAAAAAGATGTGAAAACAATCTAATTCCTCAGCTATTCCTCAAAAATTATTAAGTAGTAACACTATGCAAGATGCAAGTTTTTATCAGATACTATCATTAAAATTACTTACATTGTGAAATATTAAGAATATTTCTCCTAGAATCAAGAATTAGATAGAGATGCCTTATGTGACTGGTAGTCAACATTTTTAAAGATCTAATGAAAAAGAAAATATAATTATTTTTATAAATGAAATGCTTATATACATAGAAATCCAGGAGACTCAGTACCAAACCAGTTAGCACTGAAAAGGATAGAAAAATGAAGGAGGGAAATCTTAATTCACAGCAACAAAAATTATAATATACCCGAGATAATCCAAATCAAAATAATCTATATTTCTAAAACCACAATAGTTTATCAAAGAACAGAATGTAAAACCTGAATAAATGAGGTAAAATAAAAGCAATAAATCTTCCTAAATTAACAGAGAAAATTTAGTGCAATTATAAACAAAATTCCACACTTTTTTTTTTTACTTGTATGTCTAGGTATGTCTAACATGTATATGGAAAAATGAAGGCATGGGGTCTGTCAAAAAAATTTTGATAATGAAGATTAGTGACCAGGGATTACTTACATATTATTAAAACTTACTATGAAACTACAGCTACATATTATTAAACTCACTACAAAACTGCAGTATGGAATGAGCACAGGAATAGGCAAAAACATCAGTGAAGCAAATTCAAAAATCAGGAAGCAATCCAAGTATATGAAAGACCTTCATTTATGATAAAGGTGGCATGTCAATTCATTGGGGAAAAAAATAAATTATTCAATAAACAATGCTGGAAAAATTAGCTATCGGTGTGGAAGAAAACAATCAAATCTAACACCACAAATAATCTTCAACATCAGGATATTTAAATATACAAATATAAAAGTAAAATAAAATACTAGAAGAAAATATTAAGAAAAGCTTTATAATATTGTGATGTAGATGACCATCCAAACAATATAAGAAATGCTTAGCTATAAAAGAAAAAAATTGACAGATTTGATTAGATAAATATTAAAAAGCTTCAGTATTGAAGGGAAAAAAACCTGAACAAAGTCAAAAGATAATATTAATTATAATGGGATAAGAACCTATATGCTATTAAGAAAAATACAAACCACCTAATTTTTAAATGGATAAATTATATGAATAAGCAAAGAGAAAATATGAAAAACTATATATAAAAAAGACATTAAATGTCACTAAAAGTCAGATAACAATAACATAACATTTTCTGCCATCACTTAACAAGATTTAAAATGACTGATAACATCCAGAATATTAAAAACATAGTTTAAAGAATACTTGCTTATATTGCTTATAAAATTAATATTTTAATATATACACCTTTAACCCAGCAATCCTACCTATGTAAATGTATACTACAGAAAAAAAGCGTTAATACTTAATGCAACATTGATTCATAACAACAATTTAAATGTTAGTCATACAAGTGATGTGATATATATACATATATATAGCATAAGACAAAGATTTGTTGAGTGTAAGAAGAAAGAAGAGGAGAGAGGAATGGAGGAAGACAGGGAAGAAAGGAGGGAGATGCTAACACAGAAACCAACACAAAACAGAATCCATCATTAATATTATTACATATCTTTCTTCATGCTTCAAGGAATTAGATAATGCACCAAATGTAAAAGACATAATTTCCCTGGATTCAGAAGAAAAATCATCCTGTGTTTGCATGTTTGCAATAAATTGAAGTGGAGAATTAGATTTCTTTTTTTTTTTAATTTTTTATGTTTATTCATTTTTGAGCTACAGAGAGAGACAGAGTGTGAGCAGGGAGGGGCAGAGAGAGAGGGAGACACAGAATCTGAAGCAGGCTCCAGGCTCTGAGCTGTCAGCTGTCAGCACAGAGCTGGATGCGGGGCCGAACTCAGGAACACTGAGTTCATGGTCTGAGCCGAAGTCTCGGATGCTCAACCGACTGAGCCACCCAGACACCCCTGGAGAATTAGATTTCTAAGCAGAGAACGAGATTCCTATTCCAGCTGCGGACTCCTGCGGACCTGGGTTTCTGCCTGGGACAATATGCGGAGAAGAGGGGCTCTGCTCCTCCGCGACAAACAAGTCCTCATGTTCTCCACTGCCAGTGCTAGCTCTCCTCCACATCACTTGAACGTGAGGTTTCAGCCCTGGGCCCTGGGCCCCAGTCCCCAGCAAAGATCACATCCCAAGCCAGAGCCCCTTCCATCTACACAGGAGGGAGTGTGCTCAAGTTTCCTCGGCCACTAGACACAAGAGGAGAAGCATGGCTAACTCATAGAGTCCTTTCCCCTGCAGCTGTAGTTTACTCCAAAGAGTAGAGAATCGGGAATAAGCCCAGATGTTGAAGTTTAAAACAAATAATTTGGGAAGTTTAAAACAATCAATATATTGGAAACAATATAAAATCCCAAATACCAAATTAAGTATAAAAGCAAATACTGATTTAAGGTCTCTTTTTCCTTTTTGTTATCTATTTTTGGGGTTGTGATTTTTTTCCTTAATCTTCATGATTTTAACCATCAGACATTTTGTTTTCTTTGTAGTGTTATAAAAGAGTTTTTGGCATCTTGAAGCTTCTGCCAGATTTATTTTGGTTTGTATTTCCACTGAATTTTTCCATCATGTTTGAATTTTCGTAGGGTTAATAATTCCAGAAAACATACAAATTAATTTGGATTCAGGCATACACGAGAGCAGCTCAAATTGAATTTAAAATCACCATTAAGTTACACTGAACTATAAAATGTGATTAAATCGTTCTATTAAAAATACATTACTTTCCTGAGGAATACACCCAGGAGTTTTGTCACTGGAACATTTGCTTCTTTAGGCCTTTCTGCTGAGTGTGGTTTTATCTGGAACTGCCAGATTTCATTAGGAAAAGATGCACTGATAAACTTAAGACACAGTGCAATGCACCGAGACATAAAACATGCAACTTTACACACAGAGGTACACACTATTTGTAGTAGTCCAAATTGGTACCCTAGAAAGAAGAATTCTGGTAAATTCTGTTTCACACATCTCTCACCAAATGAAGTTAAAAAACAAAAGGTATTTTCTACAGTAAATTCCTGACAAGAGTGAACTTCCCTTTTACCTAGGCATGTCTGAACACCAAATCCTCCACTTTTAATTGTATACATTTGATGATCAGAATATTTTTCTAGACTAGCTTCCAGCCCTGTACAATTTCAAACCTTATTTCTCCTCTAGGTATCCTATGGCCAGAGACAGTAGAACATCACAGATCACGATGCAGCTTCTGGTCTTGCAATTTCTGATGACCCAGGTAAGTTGGCCCAAAATGTCCTAAGAGAATTCCTGGAAGTCACAGCACAACCTGAACACGGATAGATACATGGAACTGACTGCAAATGACATAAATAATCCCACTGAACCCACTGAAATCTATGCCCCGCTGAAGTTCTTATTAGTCAGATCCCAAAAACGCTTTGGCCAGTCCACAGCCACCCAACATAAGGGTAGGTGTGACTGCAAGAAAGTTATGGTGGAACTAGACAGCAGCCCTGATTGTAAATAAAATATTTTACTTTTGCAAATTAAAAAAAAAACTGTATAATCACACAACACATTGCTAGCAAATCTTCCCAGGATCTTGGAAGAGCCCTAGCCAAGTGAGGGTCTTGAAGATTGAGCTTTGTAAGTGTCACAGTGAATCTGCCTCTGGAGAGAAGATAACATATTTTCATATTGACAAACTTGCCCATTCATCAAATCTGCTTACTATTAACTCTTCTATCCTTAGATTCATGTCCCATTATTACCATCCATTACCAATCAGCAGTTGGTTGATATACCAACCAACAGTTCCGTTCTTTCTGAGAGGAAAGCAAAATCTTTAGTTTGATTTCATTATATATGTTTTGGGTTTTTTGTTTTTTTTTTTATTTCACACAGTTGCAAGAGGCAAAGGATCATTTAAAAATGAAGTATCTGGCCCCGTTCAACTAAGGGCAGTGTCACCCAGTCTGAGGCTCAATGGTAGAAGGCACATAGGGGCCAACTTTGTGGGGACAAGAACAAAGGGATGTGTGATGGCAATAGGTCACCGTGAGCCAGAGAGGATGAAAGAGGCCTCACTGAGTTTAGGCAGAATTGGAGGCTCTGAAGGGAGATAAGCAGCTGCCTCTGCGGGGGGCCTCTCTCTTCCTGAGATCAAATTGCTGAGGCAGCAGAGAGTGGGTGTGTCTGGCTCCAAGGTGAGGTCACTCCCCAGGCCACTCCATGCCTCATGCCCCAGGCAGGGCTCCATCTGGGTCCAGGTGACCAGAGAGTCCCTGGAAAACATGGTTGAGTGTTCTGTAATTGGTGCCCCTGGTCCCCCACCCATTTTTAGTCATTGTGGGTGTCCCCTCCCTCCTGGGACCCTGAGGCAAAAAGGGGATGGTGGGGGGCTGGGGAGCTCAGTCGGTTAAGTGTCTGACTTCAGTTCAGCTCAAGATCTCATGGTCTGTGAATTCAAGCCCTGCATAGGGCCCTGTGCTGACAGCTCAGAGCCTGGAGACTGTTTCGGATTCTGTATTTCCCTCTGTCTGCCCCTACCGGACTCACGCCTCTGTCTCTCTCTCTTTCTCTCAAAAGTAAATAAACACTAAAAAATTTAAAAAAGGGGGGGGGAGGGTGGCACCTGGGGATGACAAGGTTTACCCACCTGCAGTGAGCCCAGGGCCATGAGATGCCATGCATCCTTCTACATGGTAAGAAGGAGCCTCTAGGAGCTGTCTTGATAAAAATCCTGAATAGCATGTAGACATGCTTAATATCTCCAGGAGGAAACTGCAGCCACAATTGTGCCAGAGAGTATGCTATGTTCAAGTAGGCACCAACATTTCAGAGTAACTTTATCCAGATCAACAAAAAAGAAGTGATCAATGTGTACACCCACGTAGGAATGCTAACTCTGAGTGTCACACTCCCCAGGGTCAAGCTTCGTCCTCACCAGCTCCACTCTGGGAAAAGAACATGCTAAAGTGGTGGGGCCAACCAGGGCAAAAGCAGCAAGCCTAAGACCTTAGAGCTAACCAAGCTGCTTCTCTGGAAGTGGGTAAAGTTATCCACTCATGACCATGAAGAAAAGCTCCACCTGAAGCTTGGCCTGGTTACTCTTCTAACTTAAGCTGTGTGTCCCTTCAGATACAAGAGGTCTTTTCATTTATTGGAAAAAAAGTTATTCACCTCCTAAAACCAACAGCAAAGGGTTATGCCAATACTCAGACCATTTCATCTGGGGACAAAATGGACAGTACTGTCATTAAAAAAGAACAAGCCCAGGGTGCCTGGGTGGCTCAGTCAGTTAAGCTTCTGACTTCACCTCAGGTCATGACCCTAGGGTTGTGGGATCAAGCCCCACATTGGGCTCTACACTGAGAGTAGAGCCTGCTTAAATTCTTTCTTTCTTCCTCTGCCTCTCTCCCCACTCTAGTGTACTCTCTCTGTCTCTGAAAGAAAGAGAGAGAGAAACAGAGAGAGCTCAAAACAGAGTTATTTGCCCCCATGACAGCAAACCAAGATTTAATTACAGTTTCAATTTATCATAGGAAAATGTGACCTTTTAACCAGCAATCTAAAATTTCCTGGCGAGCACTAGTGATGTAATCTGCGTGATAAAAACTCCCTTTGTTCCCTTCCCCCCAAAATGAAGATGTTCTGGCCTGAAACAATCCTTTCTTTTCTTTTGCTAATAACGTTTTCAGCCCGTTTTCCTACCTATAAAAACCTTCCATTTTGTACAACTCATTGGAGCATCTCTTTACTTGCTAGATGAAATGCTGCTAGATTCATGAATCACTTGACAAAGCCAACTAGATCTTCAAATATACTCTATTAAATTTTGTTTTATAACACTGTGTTTGAGGCAGAGAGGCATCTAGCAGTTATCTCAAAAGTTGGGCAGGATCCAATCTATGACTAGCTCAGGGTCCCCCATGAGTCCAAGAAAAACTGCCCTTTGTTGAAGAACATTAGAGTCCATTTGACCACAGTGACCACAATGTCTAAAAATAAGACACCCAGCAGGACTGATTCTTTATTAAAGAACCTCAAAGCCCACCATGCTTCACATGCTTCAGAGGTGAGCATTATGTCTAAGACTGTGGAGGACAGCAGCATGGCAGAAATCCCTTGTACCATGACACCTGAGACCAAGGAGACAGGAAACTTTGAAGACCATCAGAAGGACTGAAAGCATAGGAACCAAGCTGTTTCCAGCTTAGTCTCCTTAGTTATAAATAAATAAAATCATACAGTCTGAGAATGAAATGTTATTTTTTTTTGAAGTGCTCTCTTTTTAAGTTTACGTATTCCATAGCATAGTAGAGACCTCACAGTGGATTCCATGACATCAACTGTGCTGCAGTCTGACACCCCAGTTTTCTAGTAGAACAGAGCCCTACCTCACACCCATGTCAATAGAGACAGAGGAGTGCCCAATCTGCCTCAACCATTATCTGCCTTTGGTTCCCCCCAGTTATGGCTGAAAGTCATTCTGTGGGCTGAGAAGCACCACCACCTCCCTCTTGTATTCCTTGTTTTACCTCTGCAAGTCCCTGAATATAAAATTAAATCCTGTCCACTAATAAAAAAAAGAACAGAATTCATGTCCCCTCCAGAATATTCAGGGAAGGGAGGAAGTACACAGCATTTGTTGACAATCAGATTAAGATTACCATCTAGACTCAGCAATTCCATTTTTGGATATAAACCCTCACACATTTACCTTAGAAGACAACTGTGAAATGTTTTTAGCAAAATCATTTATAAGAACAAAACATTGGAAATAGCCCTAATTGTCCATCACCTGGAAAATGGGATACTATAACAACAATGGCAGCTACATTGGAATGAATGAATCTCACTGTTGAGTATCAAAAGCAAGTCACATAAGAACACCTGTGTTATAGTTCTATCTATAAAATAGTTCAAAATAGACTATTTAAAGCATATAGTTGGCAAAATTAGAGGAACACAGTTATCTGTAGGTGGAAAGGAGGGAGATATCATCAGAGTTTGTATGCAAAAGCTGCAATAGTGTTAGGAATTGTTCTCCCTGATAAGCAACAAGGAGGGTAGTCAAATATTGCTTAATATTTTCACATTTTGACACTTCTGAAATCAGGAGGATTTCTACCTACCATACCTATCAGGATACCTACCATTGTCATAGAAATCTTAACCAATTTCTGTGTTGACAGTATGTGATATTAAATAGAAGTCTGAGAAATATTTGTAATAAGTACAAAATAGAAACTCAAAGGGACAAGATAAGATGTGTCCATAGGTCATGGTCTTAGACTTATAGTTCAACTGAAACATCGGCATTTATTCTGATTCTCACATCAAAGCGGCCACCAAAAGTATTTCCCAAGTTGTTTATAGCTTTGGATGGAAACTTAAGAGTAATCTTCAAAGACATTTTTGAGTATTCTTTTGGCATAAGTAGATAAATAAGCAGTTGAAATATTGCCCATAGTTCTGTGAGATTTACTAAAAATCTAAGTTTAACAAAAGAATTTTGAGTACAGTGGTCACGTAGTTACTAGAAAAATGTAAACCCAGTGACATCCAGCTGAAGGTCACATTTTTTTCAGAGCTTCACATACTGCCCAGCAGGGGTAAGTAAATCTCTTTGTGTTTCTGAGAACCTTCAGTTCCTTGGCCACTATCCCAGTATTACAGTAGAGTTCTACTATAAAATATAAATAAAACAATTTCATTCAAGGGTTGCTCTGCACACCAGAGTTAAGGAAAAAGAAAAAGAAGCCCTCTTTTTTCTTTAGCTTTAAGCCACTATGTTGTTTAATGTCTAAAATATAAGCTAAAAATCTCTTTCCATTTAATACCAATTCAAGTATAAAGACACTCTCTGGCACTTTTAGGTCCACGTTTCATTTGTGGGGAAGATTCCTGGAGTAGTAGAAAGCAATTCTTTGTACATTATAAGAAAAGATGAAGAGAGGTGTAGAATTGGTGAAGAGGGATACAACTGAGAAAACAAAAGTGAAAGAAAAAGTAACCATTTTCTTTGTCCACAGAGGCATAAAAAAAAAAACAACAACAAATGTACCAGAAGCAAGACAGAGTGATAGCTCACTAAGAAACACCCAAATAGAGGGCACCTGGCTGGCTCAGTTCATAGAGAATGTGTCTCTTGATCTCAGGGTTGTGACTTTAAGCCCCATGTAGCACTTACCTTTAAAAAAAACCCTCAATTGAACTGCTGAAATAAACAAAAGAGTTACTTTTGATTTTTTGTAAAATAATTATTTCTATTCCATTCAGAAATAACCTGGGCATAGATCTGGTACCTTCATTCACATGACCCACATCCCTACCTTCCCTAAATAGACTTATAACACATAAACATAAAGGTAAGTTGTTAAACTTCAAAACCAATCTGTTCTCATAGGCATGAGGAGGATAATTGTTATGAAAGAGAAAGAAAGAAAGAAAGAAAGAAAGAAAGAAAGAAAGAAAGAAAGAAAGAAAGAGGAAAGTGCTAGACCTTGTTTATAAAAACCAGTGTGGTCACCTGCAGGAAGAGGTGACATCACATGAACATAAGGCAAACAGAAATGCCAGCCAAGTGACCAGCCTTATGTTAGCCAAGAAAAGTCTGGCCACCAGATTTTACAGGAAGAACTAAAACAGAATATGGGAAGTGGACCATCTCTCAGAATCCAACACAGCTCAGCAAAAAGGTTATCCCATCCCTAAGCAGAAAGTGTTTACTGATCTTTTTTCTTGGATTCTACCCTTAACAAGACTCAAGGGTTCCACCTGCCACCACTACTGTGCACTTCTGTCCATTCTCTCTTAGATGGCTTCCACTCCATCACAGTTTCTACCTTGAACTCTCATCTGATTTTTGTGCTGTCTTCTCCTCAGACATCAAGCCACACTATAAAACTGCTACCAAATCACCAATGGTCTCTCTGCATAAATATCAAGCTTCCATTGGCCGAAGTTTCATACCGGAACAATTTAAAGGGTTCTGGTCAGGCTGTAGACTGGCTATCCTTGCATCAAATGCCCTCTCTTGGTCAGACCAGCTCTGGACAGAGGCGATGGTGCAGGATGGGGCCTATCAGCTCTATGCCCAAGCAGCCTTTCAGAAGAGAGTTCTGTATGAGGATTGGCCTCTTCAATGCAGAAGACACAGTATACATAGCATCCTCCATCACACAATTTCACATTCTGATATTGTCTGGGGCTCATCGCACAAAACTTCAATTTGCTTTTAAGCCTCAATTCTAGCTTCGGTTTTTCTTCTTTTAATATTTTAAAGATCTATTGAATTTCTATGCTAAAGAAAGTAAGGTGCTAGGTATTGGGCATGAGGGGTGGGAAATAAAACATTCTAGCAAAAAAGATATTACAAAAAAAAAAAAAAAAACGAAAGAAAAAGGGAGGGGGAAATGCCAGGTGTGAGAGGTGCAGCGTAGCCTTCAAGAAGAGGTCACAAGTTAGTCTCAGGCTGACCGGGGTTCAAATTCCAGTTTTGACATTTCCTAGCTGTGGATTTTGGATTTTGGACAAGTTGCTTACTGTCTCTGAACTTTAGTATCTTTACTATAAAACAAACATAATAATAGAACCTATTACAGGAATCCCCAGGATTGGTATTTAAATACTTAAGTGAACACACACACACACACACACACACACACACACACACACACGTATATGCATACATACATAGATCCTGGGATATCACATTCACCCAGAACTTTTTTTTTTAATTTTTTTTAATGTTTATTTAATTTTGAGACAGAGAGAGAGACAGAGCATGAACGGGGGAGGGTCAGAATCTGAAACAGGCTCCAGGCTCTGAGCTGTCAGCACAGAGCCTGACGCAGGGCTCGAACTCACAGACCGCGAGATCATGACCTGAGCCAAAGTCGGCTGCTTAACCAACTGAGCCACCCAGGTGCCCCACCCAGAACTTTTAAATTATGTTTTGCAAAGAGGAAAAATGCCTTAGTTCTTGGCCAAGTCCAAAGGGATAATGGAGAAATGTCTCAGCAAAACACGAAGACTACTTCTTTCCTTTTGACATTTATTCTTTACCACCTACATCCTGTACCCACTTATGATCCAATCAGTGAGTGTCACAGCCCAAACCAACCCTTCCTATAGCCTGAACTCCATCCAGGGAGTGGTTTTACCAATCTCTCGTTACCAACAATTACAGGATCACTCGCAACAAATGCTTAGACCTGTAATCAGTAAGTATTCGGGAGCCATTTGGAGTGTGTGGAAGAGAAGGCAGTGTTAAATATTCCATTTTCTCCTCTACATTTCCTGGCCCTTTTACAGTTAGGTAAGAACATGTTCTAGTTCTGGAGAATTAAATGTGAACAAAAGTGACATGCATCACTTCTGGGTTGAGGTAATAAAAAGTTTATGTGCTTTTTTTCTCTGTCTTTTTTCTCTGTCTCTGTCTCTGACTGGCAAAAATCCAATGGGAATAAATCTTTGTTGGGCTAAGCCCCAGCAATTTCAGGCTTAATTTGTTACAAAAAAATAATCTGGCTTCTACTGACTAATAAGAATGGCTTTCAGTACTACAGAAAATTATTACTTTTTATTTTTTTAAAGTTCATTTATTTTTGAGAGAGAGAGAGGGAAAGAGACAGAGCATGAGAAGGGGAAAGGCAGAGAGAGAGGGAAACACAGAATCTGAAGCAGGCTCCAGGCTCCGAGCTGTCAGCACAGAGCCCAGTGTGGGGCTCGAACCCACAAACTGTGCAAATTATTAAACTGATCTAAATAAAGATTCTTTTTGAATTCCAGGAGGCAAATAATGTAAATTTTCTTGTCACCTCACCAAAATCACCAGACTAAGGGCACCTTAATTCAGCTAAGCGTCCAGCTCTTGATTTCGGTCATGATCTCATGGTTCATGAATTCGAGCCCTGCGCTGGTCATCCCAGAGCCTGCTTGGGATTCTCTGTCTCCCTCTCTCTGTGCCCCTCCCCCACTTGCATACTCACACGCTCTTTCTTTCCCTCTCTCAAAATAAATAAAAATAAGCTTAAAAAAGTTATAAAAATAAAAGATAAAAACACCAGTCTCAATTCCCTTTTTTAGCTGCTTCAAGTCCAGGGGCTGCAGAGGCTGGACCACAGATGGCGATGTAGCAATGTCAAGAAGACAGAAGACAATGTGTCATGCATTCCACAAACCATCAAGGTTAATAACGCACAAAGTATTCTTATTGTGCCAAGCTCTTCTCCGGCCAAAATGTCCATTATTTAGGTTACTTTTGGGTTCAGCAGTTCCATTAACAGCTAATAACCGTAGAGCACTTGTGGTTCTACGCACTTTGCAGGTAATAACTCATTTAATCCTCATAACAACCCTGTAATGTTGATACATTATTATCCCCATTTTCAAGATCAAGAAACTGAGGCAGTGTGGTCTCTCATCGTTTGGAGGAGTCAAACTGGTTCATGGTCAAGTCAGAAGCTAATTATGTAGTATTGGGTCTGCAGACAGATTCACTTCACAATGTTGTTGAGATACTAAACAGCATAGCATTTGTAAAAAAAAAAAAAAAAAAACCACCTCAACCACAGTAAACACCCAACAAGTATTTGCTATGATCATGATGATACTGATGCCAATGACTGAGAATGGAGCCAGTCATCCTTGAGTCTTCCAGACAGAAATGTGTTCCGTTGCCACTTGGGCACTGTGGTCTGTGCTCCACTGATATGAACAGATATAATTCCAAAGACAGGAACTAAACTCCAATCAAGCTGAAAGAAAAGGCATCCAAGTAAGACTAAAAGTGCCCATAAGTTCTGTGCTATGTACCATTTAGGCAGTTGCTGGTTAATGTATTTCTGATGTTCCTGTCACTAACATAAATAATTTATACTAATAATCACTATAAAGACATTGTTATTATCTAAAATGACAGATAACCATATGGATGCAAGAAGTGTTTCCTGTAAAGGACTGTCTGGTGTCCTGGGCAATGAGTACTTGAATATCAATTCAAAAGTGATGACACATGAAGTTAAGTTTTAATTATTTTACTCAGTAACCGGAACATACAACTTGTCAATCCTAGGGAATATAAATCCCTTGTCAATAAACAAAAGGGAAGCCATGAAATTGAGGGAGGATGTCAGGCAATGAGTGTGATTTTTAGATCTTAGACGTATATCACATAGAGTATTATAAACAGCATCAAGTAAATCTGCACGTTGAATACTGAATGTGGGAATAATATAAGGGCTCTGGTTTGCTGTTCACAAATTATTCTGTGACATTTTAGAAATATTTCATAGACTAGGGGGCTTGGGTGTCCCAGTCAGTTGAGCATCTGATGATCGGTTTCAACCCAGGTCATGATCTCACCGTCATGGGATTGAGCCCAAGTTGGACTCTGCATTGACCATGCCGAGCCTGCTTGTGATTCTCTCTCTCGCTCTTTCTCTGCCTCTCCCCCGCTCTCTCTCTTTCAAAAATAAACGAACGAACATTTTAAAAGGAGAAATATTTCAGACAATGATTTCTGACACCTGCCACTTACACAGGTACTGTCCTTTACTTTGCCATAAGCGCCAACACAAGAAACTAGTCAAAAAGCCAAGAGAATAACCAACGTGGTTTGTGCGTCTCTCTGTCTGAGCATTTTGTCATAATTTCTAAAGAAGCTGACTTTCTAAAATATTTATTTATCTTGGGGAGAGAGCAAGTGGGGGAGGGGCGGAGAGAGGAGGACAGAAGATCCGAAGCAGGCTCTGTACCGACAGCAGTGAGCCCGATCTGGGGCTCAAACTCATGAAACCTCTTGACATGACCTCATGACCTGAGCTGAAATCAGAAGCTCAACTGACTGAGTCACCCAGGTGCCCCTAAAGACGCTGACTTTTAATATAAGACTGCATATTATATATCATGCCATCTTAAGTAAAATGGAGTTTTTTACCTTTTCAAATATAAAGATATAGCTTTTAGTTCACAAGTCAACTGGGAAAGGGAGGGGAGGCAGAAGGCCATTGTGGCATCTATTTTAACGCATTTTTTTAGTATATCATAAGCCTTCTTTTATTTCAGTTTATATGTTTCTTTATTTCTTCACTGTTATTATCCAAAGACCCTTATAAGAATTAGTGAGTTAGACCAGAGTTGACCAGATGGCCTAATTATTCTATAAAAATAATTTCTCATTAAAAAAAATCGCATTGATCACAATTAGAGGATTCTAGGCAACCACAGAATGAATCTGAAAACTGCTAAAGAGAATGAACACTTACCCTGCTTTTCCTGCATGACCTAAGCATCTGAATAACAAACACTTAATGAGGAAAGTGTGTCTTTAGAGAAGCATTATAGCTACCAAACGAAAAAAGAATGATATATTTTAAATATGACTATTTTACAAACACTAATGAATTAATGCATCTATGCACTGATCATCAATGACAGCCAACATCGCTAAAAGAAAGCAAGATACTTTGTGTGTCCTGTTGTAAGTATACATTACCTATGAAGTAACCTTGTCATGAAAGTCAAACCTGAATTTCCTCAAGCCTCTAGATCCTACCACCAACTTACAGAAAAGCAGGGGGTCAGAGGGAAGTGTTAGTTTCACAGGTATGTGATCAGGAAAATCCAGACTGTAGGAAATTCTGTAGAACAAAGGAACTCACCCCTTCCACAAATACATTGCAAGTGGAAAAAAAAGATAATGAAGATATAGTTAAAAGGCACTTGAGAGCTATATCAAACAATTGCAATGTATTACATTCCTTTAGAACGTATTCAAACAAATTGTATATTAAAATAATTTAAGAGGCAGGGAAATCTGAACAAAATTATAATTAATTGTAAAATCAAAGTTTACTCTTAAGTGTTACAACGGTATGTAATTATTTTTAAAGCATATCTTAGAGCTAGAGATTTTTAAATGATACAATGTATAGAATTTGCTTCAAAATAATCTGGGGAATTGGTGAGGATAGAGAGGAAATATGATTGACTACGAGCTGGTGATTATTGGAGCCGGGCACAGAGTATATGAAGGTTCTGATGCTATTCCATCCATGTTTGTGTGTTTCACATTTTTCACAGCACACAGTTGAAAAACATCTCTTTCAAATTTTAAAACTCAAAGGAAATCAGGCTGACCATAAAAGTTTGAAGGTGATCTGGAAGCTCAAATCCATTGCCTAAAAAATGATGAGTTCTTGTTATTTTCCCCTGCAAATCATAAGCAAAAGCCCAATTTTGTTTCCATTTCCATTACACCATATGGTTTGGATGTTTGCAGAGGAGGAATTCTTCTCATCCAAACTCAATTTCAAGAAATGTCTTTGATCCATTTCTCTGTAAATTCAAGCAAGAATTTAAAAATTAAAGAAAATGTATGCAGTACAACAGGTAGCTAGGGAAGTCTGCAATGATAATAGTGATATTCATCTTTTACCATCAAAGGAGATATATATATGGTGTTTGCCTTCTCCTGAGGAAATAATAATTTTACCTTGAAGCAGATAATGTGCTATTTCACATACACGGAGGAGATCTAGATAAGACACAGCCCTGCAGCCTTAGTGGCAATAAGGAAATACAGGTGGATTTTCACTGAGCAAAAAGAAAACATTTATTTAATCAAACAATCAACAAGTTTCTTACACTTACAGTGTACTTTATCTTTTTAGGCAATGATTTTCTATATAAAGCTTCACTGGTTATGTTTACCCTTTGATTCATTGGAAATAAAATAATAATGTTAATCACACTTTTCTCTGTTATGTCAATATTTATAATTTCACTTTTGAATTCTGAAGATTTGGATGGTAGGTAAGCTGCATTTTACCTACACCTAAAAACCTTTCTTCAAAAATCTTTAATTCACTGGTTTATTCATTAAAACAATGAACTAAACGTGGTGTTAGATATACGTTGGTGAATAATAAATAGTCTGTGCTTCTTTGAGCTTATGGCATGGTTAGAGAGATAAATAACCAAGTAAGTAAACTATAAATGCACATTTTAAACTGTGATAAAAGCTTTGAAAGAAATAGTCAAGGTTAAGCGATATATACAGTGAGTGAATTCCCTGACATTTATTCATTTACAAATGTTCACTGGGACTTCTGTTTCTTGTCAAGATTGAGTAACAGGGACCAGATTTTTCCTCCCACCTGGGAAAAAATAAAAATATATATATATATATATATATATATATATATATACATATAAAAACAGTGATGTTGAAACACTGAATATCAAGAATTCAAGACAGTTGTTTCTGAAAAAAGGGAAACAAATGATGTGAGCCCTCTGATTACCTCAGCTGATTGCTCAGAGATTTCCAGGCAGCAGCAGAGGAAGCTGGAACACAAGTGGATTCCAGGACTCTCCCTGAGTTGAGGAGTCAGAGCCAGGAGCCAAGGAACCCAAAGCAACTAGAGTTCACAGGGAAGAGTTTCACAGAGATTGAGATCTGCAGACAGAGCTCCCAAGATCTGCAAATGGCACCTAGCCCTTGAGTCTTCAGGTAGTACCGAGCAGTATATCTGAATAAAGACTGTGGGTTGTACCCAAGGCAGGAGAAAAAAACCAAGAGGAGTGGAAGGAACAAACCCTGTCACTCACCCAAGGCTAAGGATGTCATATGTTCTCACTCACTAGGGTAGAAAACTTCATAGCACACGACACATCAGGTAAAGGAGTCAGAGGCAATTATTCCAATACTGGAAAAAAAAATTAGGCAAACAATAAAAGCTGCATTGTCCCGTCTAAAAAAAAGAAATGAAAGCAAGCTTTAAAAAGATCAAGATGTATCCAAGAAACTTACTTGTGTCCCAGAAAGTTCAAGAGAGTTTATAAACCACAAAAACATGTAGAACATAACAAAGTAAAATTCATATTCTATAAAAGGCATATTATGGCATTCAATGTTAAAGTTACAAGGCATGCAAAGAAGCTAGACAATATGACTCTTCAACTGCAATAGACCTAGAAATAACACAGATAATAAAATTAACAAACAAGGACTTTAAAACAATTATAACTGTATTCCATAGCTTACAAAGGCTAGAGAAATTATTGATGGTGTTAAATAAGGAAATAAAAGATCTAATAATGACTCGTCAGACTTGTAAAAATGAAAGATACAATGCTTAAAATGAAAATTACAGTGGATGGGCTTAACAGCATATTGGGAAAAGATCAGTGAACTTGAAGACATGACAATAAAAACAAATCAGACAGAATGAAACACAGAGAGAAAAAAGATTGAAATTTAAAAAGTAAACAAAACTCCAGAGATGTGGACAAATACAAGTGACATAACATACATAAAAGAGAGAAGGGAGAGGGGAGGGGAAAAAAAAGTTTGAAGAAATAATGACTGATGATATTTTTGTAATTTGATGAAAATTATTAGACCACAGATCCAAGAAGCTAAAGCATGAATAAAACTACATCAAGGGATGTACAGTCATGATCAGATTGCTTTAAACCATAATAAGGAGAAAAATCTTAAAAGCAGCCAGAGGAAAGACCATTACATACAAGAAAGCAAAGAATAATGACAGACTTCTCAAAAACTATGTAAGCCAGCAGACAATGGAGAAAGATTTTTTTAAAGTACTAAATTCTTAAAATATCACTAACATAAAACAACACTCACAGAGATGAAGAAAAGATTAAGGGCTCCCAGGGCTAAAGACAGGATGGATTGAGGCATGTGTGTGGCTGTGAAAAGACTGCATGAGGGAGCTTTGTGGTTACATGTGATAAAACTGCATACAATTATATACTCATACAGGTGCGTGCAAAACTTGTGAAAATATTAATCAGGTGTATGGACTGTATCAATGTCAGGTTCCTGATTTAATATTGTACTATAATATGCAAGATGTTACCTTTGGGAGAAACTGAGTGCAGGGTATAAAGAATCTCTCTACTATTTGCAAGTATCTGCAGTCTATATTTACTTCAAAATAAAAACGTTAAAAAATAAGACAATATACAAAAATTAAAAGAATTCAAAATTAATAGAAAAGCACTTTAAGAAAAGGCAAAGGAAATCATTTTAGCAGAAAGAAAACAATACAAATGGAAATCTAGACCTACACAAAGGAGTGAATAGCCCCAGAAATAGAATATGTGAGTCCATTTTAAATCCATTTCCTATATTTGCATATCTTTAAATAATAATGGTCTGCTTTAAAGAAAAATAAGAACGCTCTATTGTGAGATACATGACATGAGTTGCATATAAAATGCACATATAAGAACCCCAAAGATGGGAGGGAGGAAATAGAAATGCATTGTTATACATCTCTTATACCATACATGACATAATACAATATTACTCAAACATGGTCTGTGATAAATTAAAGAATTATATTGAAAAATTTTAAATATTGATTTTTAAAAAGAAAGGTTGTAGATGGGGCACCTGGGTGGCTTGTTCAGTTGAGCGTCCAACTTCAGCTCAGGTCATGATCTCGGGGCTCATGAGTTCGAGCCCCATCTTGGGCTCTGTGCTGACAGCTCAGAGCCTGGAGCCTGCCTCAGATTCTGTCTCTGTCCCTCTCTCTGCCCCTTCCCTGATCACACACTGTCTCTCGCTCTCTCTTTCTCTCTCTCTCTTTCATATAAGTAAACTTTTAAAAAAAAATTTTTTAAGTCATAGAAAATATGCCAAAAGGATAATAAAAGTACATAGTCCAAAAGAAGGCAAAAGGAAAGGGGGGGAAGAACATATAGGACAAATAGAAGGGAGTCAGAGCTGAAACTGTAAAATAGTAACATTGGCATTAAATGTGCATGCACAAAGACACCTGTTATGGATCGAATGTGTCTCTCTAAAGGATATATTGCAGTTTTAACCCCTAGTGGCTCAGTGTGAGCCTATCCAGAAGTATGATGGTTGCTGAAGTAGTTAAGATGAGGTCATACTGAAGTACAGTGAGTTCTTAATCTCATATGACTGCTATTCCCATAAAATGAGAAAAGATAATGTGAAGACACAGACACACAAGAACTCCAGGTCAAGACAGAGGCAGAGATTGGAGTTATGTGGCCACAAGCTAAGGAACACTTGGGGCTACCAGGAGCTAGACGTGGCAGAGGAGGATCCTCTCCTAGAGGGAACAGAGGGAGCATAGCCCTTGTAATACCTGGGTTGGAACCTCTAGTCTCCAGACTGTGAGAAAAGACATCTCTGTGATTTTATGCTTCCAGAATTGTGGCACGTCATTACGGCATCCCTAGAAACCAATATAGTATCCCGATTATAAAGCAGAGAATGCCAGATTGATAGGCAAGTGCCGACTACATTCTGCCTGTAAGAGACCTATTTTAAATATAAAAACAGAAATCCAAACAGAATTATCCCAAAAAGTTAAACATAGAATTACCATAGAATTGACCCAGCAATTTCCCTTCTGGGTGTATACCTAAAGGTATTCAAATCAGGGACTCAAATAGATACAAGTGTTCCCTGCAGCATTATTCACAATAGCAAGAAGGTGGAAACAACCCAGATGTCTACGAAGAGATAAACGGACATACTAACAATTATGCCAATAAGGGCTTGAGTAGACACTTCACCAAAGATACAAGATGACAAATGAGCATGTGAAAGTATGTTCAACATTATTCGTCATTAGGAAAACACAGATTTTAACTACCATGAGATAAAACTCCTAAGATATTAGAATGGCTAAAATAAACTTTAAAACAGCAGTATCAGGGGCACCTGGGTAGCTCAGTTGGTTAAGCATCCCACTTCAGTTCAGGTCATGATCTCCCAGTTCCTGAGTTCAAGCCCTGTATTGGGCTCTGTGCCGACAACCCAGAGCCTGGAACCTGTTTCAGATTCTCTGTCTCCCTCTCTCTCTCTGCTCCTCCCCCCCTCCCTCTCTCTCTCTCAAAAATAAATAAAAGTAAAAATGAATAAAAATAAAATGACAATGCCAAGTGCCGGTGAGAACAGAGAGCAATAGGAACTGTAATATAGTGCTGAAGGGAATGTAAATGCAACTGTTGCCTTAGAAGGCAGCTTGGCATTTCTTAAAAAAAAGTTAGTGACAGCTCAGAGCCTGGAGCCTGCTTCTGATTCTATGTCTCCCTCTCTCTGCCCTCCCCCACTCACGTTCTCCCTCTCTCTCTCTCTCAAAAAAATAAATAAATAAATAAATAAATAAACATTAAAAAAAAAAAATTACACACATACCAGGAAAGGATCTCTTCCAGCCATCTCTTGTTAATTTCTTGGCTTGTGGCCTTTTGGTCATGTAACTTCAATCTTCACGTGTGTTCTCTGCATGTATGTTCATCTGTGCCAAAATTTCCCCTATTTGTAAGGACACTAGTCATGTCACATTAGGGGCCCATCCTCCTCCAGTATGACCTCACCCTAACTAATTACATCTGTAACAACCCTATTTCCAGATAAGGCCACATTCTGAGGTCCTGGGGGTTAGGACTTTGTGGGGGAAATAATTCAATCCAGAATAGCCCTTACTAGAATGGCCAAAATCTTCTGTTCTTCTGGAGATCTATTTGTTTAGTTTTCAATTAACAAAGAGTGAAAATGAAAAACCTTTTCTGACATTTTTGCTTGGAGTGCTGGATTTAAAAGTAAGTCATTTATGTTCGATACATTTCATTAAATGTTTGGCATGAATTTACAAGGAACTACTATTTATTTTAATCAGTTTCAGATTGCAATAGGTCATTTAAAATTCCACTAGAGATTATTGATGACATTATTATTTTTAAAAAGCACATCTGATAGGATAAAATCTCTCTATTGCCAATTTTTTTATTCTTCTTTGATATATATATACATTTTTTAATCTGGTAAATGTGTTAACCTCATCATCTCTTAGTGATTTCCTGATTTTGTAGTTTATGATTCAGATAATACTATTCATTCAGTGTGTCAGACTAATCAACTCATGCTCACTAAAAATAAATAAATTAAATTAAAAAACAAGAATAGAGAAAATAAAAAAGACTGACCATACCAAATATGTGGGAATATAAATTGTACAACCACTTTGGAAAAACAGTTTAGAAGTTTCTTTACAGGTTATACATATTCCTACCATATGACCCAGCTATTCCACTACTAGGTATTTACCTAAAAGTCATGAGAGTATACATCCATGCAAAGATTGTACAAGAATGTTCATAGTAGCTTTAGTCATGCTTTCCAAAAACTGGAAACAATCCATATCCATCAGCAGGTGACTGGACAAACTGTGGTATATCCATACAATGGAATACTACTCAGCAATAGAAGGGAATGTACAACTGAAACACAACTTGAATGGATTTTAAAATAATCATGCTGAGTAAAAGAAACCAGGCAAAAAATTAGTATGTAATATATGATCTCATTATGCACACCTCTAGAAAATGCAAACTAGACTACAGGGGGATAAAACGAATCAGAGGCTGATAGAGGACAAGAGAAAGATGGGCAGAAGAGAGGATTAAAAAAAGTACAAGGAAACTTTTGAAGGTGATGAGTCTGTTCATTACATTGACTATGGTCGTAGTTTCACAGGCGTATATATATTTATATATATAAAGTCATAAAATTGAACACTTGAGAGAAGTTCAGTCTCCTATACCTCAATAAAGCTGTAAAAAAAATTCTGACTTACTTAAAAGGGTATTATAGTTATCATAAATCTACAAAGTGCCTAGCAAAAAGCCAGATACACAGAAAGTATTCCCTGTAAACACGATAGCTGAAAAGAATACTAATTAAAAACTGTGAGTAAATTTTAAACTACCCTCAAAAAGTCTGCATTTATTAAGTATTTACTAGTCTGCGCAGGTACATAGCATAAACAAAAGTATAAGACAGACTAACATCAGCTTCTAAAAGCACCATTTACACAAAAATCACCTATTAAATGCAACTCATTTTTATCTGTTTTTAAAAATAGTTTCTCTAAATATTCCTACCAGGTGACACTGCTAATATGATTTATTTAACATTTAAAAAATAAATCTCTGTAATCCATAACCTGAATTATATGCTTAGTTGCTTTATTACCACTATTACTATTATTATTATCCATTTAAACTACTTGGGCTTTCTCCCTGTTCCCTCTCTGAGGAAATTAAAATTAATATAGTTCTTTTTCTGCCAAATGAATACTTAACAAGTCAGTTTCTACAATTTTTACTTCTTGCACTTGTTCCACTCACCTGAAATGAGTACTTTGCCACGTTCCACTTATCCTCGGGCCCCATTCAAGTACTTCTTTAGCACATGCATTAGCAACCCAGTGTCAGTTTGGCTAGGTCATCTTAAAATACTTCTAAATGTGCAGTGACAGTTTAACCTTTATTTTATTCTAATCGCCTATAATTTTAAAATATTTGAAGCTATCTTCCCTTCCCAGAGCATCTATTAAGAAGCCAAAAGATTTTATAAATCAGTTAGTGTCTTACTACAATTATTCTTATTCCAGCGTAGTTTCTCTATTAAAAAATAATCTTAGTGAATTTTATCTTCAGTCTTCCCATTTGACTTATGTGGTAGATTTTACAATGGCAACTTTACCAAATCTCAATTTACAAAATCTCTGGCATGTGATATAGTATAATAAAACTTTGACTTGAGATATTAACTAGGTGATAAAATGCTACATAAGATTCATTTGTAAGGTGTAAACGGCTAGTTCTAACTTAATGCCCTGTAATTAGAGGGAAATATAAAACTCACGCCTGTGCCGTGAAGGAAAAAAAGGCAGAAGAACCAAGAAATTTGCCTTTTCATTATTCCAGCAGCCGGTATGATGACGTAAGATGGTGATCTTCTAAGTAGAAATCAGCAGAAAACCATTGCTCCTCCTGGGACATAGGATTCCCTATTCCTCTGTCAGGTCCCCAAAATCCAGGGCAAGGACAAAAGATCGCAACAACTCAGTGGAAATCAAATCTCAATCTGACACAAAATACAAGTTTTCTATCTGTCATTGTCTCTTCCCTTACCATCTCTCGCCCACTTTGATTTGTTGTACAACTGACCTGACCTGACCTCTGCTCTTTTTTTTTTAATGTTTATTTATTATTGACAGACAGACACAGAGCGTGAGCAGGGGAGGGGTAGAGAGAGGGGAAGACACAGACTCTGAAGTAGGCTCCAGGCTCTGAACTGTCAGCACAGAGCCCGACGCAGGGCTCGAACTCACAAACTGTGAGATCATGACCTGAGCCAAAGTCGGTCGCTTAACCAACTGAGCCACCCAGGCGCCCCACCTGACCTCTGCTCTTAAATATTAGTGGCAGCAGCAACTTCCTTTAAGAGACAGACTCCAAAGAGAATGCTACTTAGCTCAAATAAAAGTGAAAGGATGCAGATTTTGTGTTCAATTATTCCATTCTCTTCTTAGACTAGAAGAAGCTGTCTTAGGGAGAGTATTTATATCATCAGACCTTTGATGCACCCCTCACTAGGAAGAATTTACACCCCAATGGAATCCCTACTCTCTCTCCTTAAACAAGCTTAAGGAGAATTCCAGTCTTCCCTTTATTTTACTAGTCTGGAAAATCTGTCTTTCCTATTCATTCAATATCTGCGTCATACTTCAGTATCCTGTCATGTAATGAACATGAGTAATACTCAAAAATAAGAACTAGACTCCAAGTTATATTTTTCCCTGCATGGATTATCTTGATATGAGTCATTCATCAATGTGGTAAGGCAAAATATCTGATATCTTGGTTTCATTGAAAAAATCAAGATGCTCTGGACTGAATTTGTCGTTTGTTGCTCACTAAAGCGGGCAAATATAGTTCACGAAATGAATTTCTAATGTTGTCCTTCAGGAAAAACTCTACTCAGGAGAAATTTATAGTTCTAAAAAGCTGGAACTCTGTGATTTTACTTCATTATCTGTAAATGGGTACTAGAACACCTAGACTATTTTCCATAGGTATCTGAAAGAATGACCTATTATAATGTAGGGAGTAGGGAAGATAAGGAACAAGAAACACTAATATGCATCCAGGAATCCCAACCCATCTATATATCTCAAAACCAAATTCTCTAAGATCTCTTTTCTCAGGGTCAGTTCAATTCAAAGCGCAGCTAGGACGTTCCATGGGCTTATTGAATTGAATGACATACATGTTTTTTAAAGAAAGAAAGCATTTAAAAAATCATTGTATACAAAATGTAAAGACAAAAGACAAACAAAAAACAAATTCACAATATATGAGACTGAGAAAGCCTTAATATCCATATTACATCACAGAGTACAAAGACATCATTAAGCAAAAGATAAATACTTCCATATTAAATTAAGCAATGTAGGGGCACCTGGATGGCTCAGTTGGTTAAGTGTCCAGCTCTTGATTTTGGCTCCAGTCATGATCTCAAGGTCATGAGATCCAGCCCTGCATCAGGCTCCACACTGGGAGAGGAACCTGCTTAAGATTCTCTCTTCATCTGCCTTTGCCCCTCCCCAGCTCTTGTGGGCTCTCTCTCTCTAGCTCTCTGTCTCTGTCTCTCAAAAAATAAAAAGATAAAATTTTAAAAAAGGTAAAATAGGCAATGTATATGAACTATCAACCTCACAAGACAAATCCTCAAGATATTTTTAAATGATCACAGTAACAGAGGTTTGAAAATTAAAATAATAATAATATACTTTTCTCACTTGTCAAAGTGGAAAATATTTTTCCAATGATAATTCTCAGTGTTGGCAATGGAGTAGGAAGGAAGGCATTCTCATATGTTGCTGATCACAAGGCAGCTTGTTCTTCGTAGAAACAATGTTTATTTGTATGATGTGTATACTAATTTATACATGTTTGCAAATGTATACATATTTTAAAGGCAGGTATTATATATTTTAAATACATGCATATATTTATATAATGTATATTAATTTATAATATATATTATTATGCATGTATTTTAAAGCATAAACATTAAAATTATATGTATTATTATATATGTATATGCATATATATATGTGGATTTTTATATTACATGGTTATTTTTAAAGGCATATTTCTATTCCACTATTATTTTCTAACCAGCTAATTGAAGATATGCTGATCTAAGATTCTAGCTCTCCTAAAGTGGATGGCTTGCATGGTACATAGACAAGACTCTGGGGATTCTTCTCAGAATCTCTGATGCCATGTATGCTAACAGAGAATGAACAACGGACATCATTCTTCAACAAACCAACAAAACCAGATGTATTTTCAAGCATTACAGACACTCCCTCTACAGGCAGAGTAAATGGAATTTTCTTCCATTTGAATTTCTTCTTAGCAAAATAACGATTTAGAAGAAGTCAATTTTGCAATTTCCAGAAAAAAAAAGCCCACAAAATGATATCAGTACATGCATAATATGTGAAAATCCAAAAATGAGGTCACTAAGGCATCTGTAGTTTCCTCCAACTGTATGTTGAAGGAAAACGGAGTGGCTTCCAATTCCTTCATTACCCACTTCAAATTATTAGAATAAATGTCAGCAATTCTGGAGTATATGACATCATTGTAAAAGACTGATTTTGTTCTCATTCTGCTCCAAGTTGCAAATAAGTGCCACCATTTCCAGCACAAATGGATTCGCCAAAGTCACTCATTATGTAAGGCTTCTTTTATTTGACATTACAAAAAGCAATTTTGTAGAATGGATCAAAAAGAATATGGATTGGAGAAAACTTTAGTCTTGGTAAAATTCCAGACTTTAAATTGAAACTTCTTTAGATCACCTTTTTTATCTGTGTTTTTGACTGACCGATATAAGGGGCTCATTGGTTCCAAGGGCTTTATGTTTCCATTGTATGAGTTTTTCCATAAAGAAGTAGCTTTTGTGGCCCATCACATTTAATGATAAAAGCAAAACAAGTGAATGCATCAGCTAAATTATGCGTTCTTTTGCCTTGACATTTTCAGCATCACCTCAAGCACAATACAAATACAGACTGGTCTCCATAATATGATCTCCAAGTTGCACTTTTAAAAACCGTCTCAATGAGAAGCAATCATAGACATCATAACTTAGCAAAGTGTTGACTGATGGTTCTTGATTGTGTACTGAAGAATTCAATAACATACTTATGTAAAGTTAAACTATAACTTAAATAAAATAATACATTGTTAAAGATAATTTAACAAAGGAAATATTGAAAATTCCAGAAGGGAATAGGAAAATTTTTCACCTGGCGCAATATGTATCTGAGCTTATCCTGAGAAACAATAGAAACCGATAAAACCCATAGACTAAAGTCCGAAGTCCTCATCATTTTATAACAACCCAAATGACCAAATGTTTATTGAACACCTACAGAGATAACACAGGCATCTATGTCAATTACAAAATTGAAGGACACGGCCCTTACCTTTGAAAAGTTGATAGTCCAGTGGGAGATACGAGTATCTAAAGAGATAATTTTAATATAATATGGTAACCACTAGGATAAAGGTAAGTAAAATAACACAAAAGCCTCGAAAAGGAATATTTATCCCTCAAGAAAAATCTCCTTGAGGAGCTGATGCCTCAGCTAAGTCTTAAAAATGAAAAGATTTCTTTTATCTTTTCATACTCAGACCAAAAAAAAAAAAAAAATTACCTCATGTCTTCTTTGATAGGTAAGAAATTCAGATGATAAATTATTAGACGTGTACTTTAAAACCATGCAATAATAGAGGCTAAGCAGTGCCTTTAATATCTGGGCCCAGCACAGGGTATGCCATCAAGAGGCTTGGCTCTGGAGGAGAAGTGCAGTTTGAAAGAAATGTGCAATACAAACTGAATAAGAACCCGAACTAAGGCACATAAAAAAAAAATTTTAAGTGTATTTATTTGTTCTGAGAGAGTGAGCGAGAGCAGAGAGGGGCAGAGAGAGAGGGAGAGAGAGAATCTCAAGCAGGCTCTGCACTTGGGGCTCAGACTCACGAACCGTGAGACCATGACCTGAGCCAACTGAGCCACCCAGGCACCCCTGATGAGAAAAATATAAGAGAGAGTAGGATTTGGTAAGTAACTGGATATACAAAGAATTAAAAAAACAAAGGACACAAATTTGTCTCTCTGGGTGACCTGGAAAGAGACAGCGATGATACATCATTAATTAAAGACAGAGGTCTCATGATGCAAAGGCAACCACCTTTGGAGAAAGCTGCTAAGTCTAGTGAAAACATGCAGGCCTACTTCATGAGATCAGTCAGCCTGAAGGAAGAGGGACAGTGATACTGGGAGCTTGAGGAGAAAAACATGACAGCTCAGGGAAAGTGATCCATGAAACAAGAGAAGAAAGTAGTGGTAAAAGCCCAACTAAAATTGGAGATCATCAATCTACAGTGTAATAAATGATTTCACCATTGCATGACTTTCTTCAGCAACATTCCATGACCTAGAAGCAAAAGCACGTAGAACAAGTGCTGCTCAGAGAAATGGTGCCATGGAAAGGCAAAGAGGTAAATAAATCTACGTGCCCAAATTAGTTTCCAATTAGTAGCTCATTCAGTTCTCACCAAATCTGATCCTGATCAGACCTACACTTGTCAAGCCTCCTAGAACCTTCCACAGGTCCACAAACATGGCATCATTTTATAGTTGCAACATGAGTAGACATACTTGATGACGACTCATTACGGTACTTTGTTTAAAATGTTACTTTTGTTCTTATAACAGCAAATAATAGCTTCAATAAGATTTATATATGTGTTCAATAATCTTCACCAGGAGTTCAACTCCATCCTTTGAGAATTCACTTCATCTTGTGAAATAGATTTTTATTTTGTTTCCATTTCAGGAAAAAGTAAGTCGAGACCCAAAGCAGTTAGCTAAGATCATTCCACTACCATTTGGTGGAGGAAGATTGAGGCTCAGACTCTCTGAGTCTTACTCTTTCTGCTGCACCAAAGTAGAAATGCAAAGTAGGCAAAGGAGAGAGAAAGTTCCCGTTCCTGAAGAAGGTAAGAATAAGATTTAGCAGATGTAAAGAAATGTCAGGTGAGTGTCAGATAAAAACAAGTTAGTAATCTGTGAGACGGGGCGGGGTTGATCATGACAAAATCCAGGATATGAGAGTGATAATGAGCAGTATTAGGAAGTGGAAGGTAAGGTTGCTGGCAGTATATTGAGTAACAAACTGATTTGGACATTAAAGTTGCTAAATACTGAGTAGGAGATTAGAAAAAATATGAGAGAGTAATGTGAGCAGTAGCATGGTTACAATGTCCAAGCAAACCAATGGCAGGAAATAATTGAAATGCAAAAGGTATTGAAATATAGAGAATAGGCTAAGCCCTTTTGGGTTTACCAGAATAATAAAAGAAGGCAAGATAGATAGATAGATAGATAGATATTGATATAGAGATATATAGTTATATAGCTATAGAGTTATTTATACACATATATATTTCATAATTGTTAGATATATGTATAGTTAGATACAGTCTTATTTGAAGAAGCCACATTTCCACTGAAGGAGTAAAGAAAGTCTGAAGATGACAGAAAGTTTCAAGCAGTGAAGTAAAACTTACATTAAAAAAACAAATAGGGGCGCCTGGGTGGCTAGTTGGTTAAGCATCCGACCTTGGAGGCTCGGGTCATGATCTTATGGTTCCTGGATTCAAGCTCTGCGTCTGGCTCTATGCTGACAGCTCGGAGCCTGGAGCCTGCTTTGCATTCTGTGTCTCCCTCTCTCTCTGCCCCTCCCCTTCTCATGCTCTGCATCTTTATCTCTCAAAAGTAAACATTAAAAAAAATTTTTAAATAATAAAATAAAATAAAATAAAATAAAATAATAAAATAAACCATGGGAAAGTTTAAGTGAGAGAACAGGAATGGGTAGCCTATGAATGAAATTATTGGATGAGCTGAACTTGACTGAGTGTGTGTGGAGGAATCAGCAAAGAGGAAGACAAACCAGAGTGACAGCAATGAATGATGTCAGAGCTTGGAAAGCACAGAGGAAGAAAGGAATATTTTTGCAGTAGTTTAATTCCAAAGTAAGTACACTATCACAAGAGTAGTTAGGCAGAGACTCTCATAAAATTTCACATAAGGTGCTATCTGACTTTAATGAGCTCTCTTTGGTCGTGTACTTTGTACTTTACAGCAAGATCAAGCATTTACCCCGCCTGTTTTGTTCTTAAATATATTGCACATTAGAAGCAAGGTGTGTGCTTACCAGGAACATGTGGTACATCAAACTCTAGTCTATGAATTTTTTATAGGCAGAGAAGAATTAAAAGATCAGATTAAATTCAGAGCAATAACTGAAACTCTGCTCAGAATTAATGGGCCTCATTATTTGAGTGAAGGTTTCAAGAGTAAATACTGCTCATTTCGCAGTCAGAGCACTGAACTGGTGACATTGCTCAAGCAATTCACTCATACTTTAATATGATATTTCATAATTATGATAAAATATTCTAGGATGAAAATTATGTTTGGCCATTTATGTGCAAGTTTCATTTTGTGCAAGTTAATACAATTCATGACCTGGTATGCCTCAGGGCTTAAATATTTAAATGATGTTTAACATAATCTTTCCCAATGGATAAAACCCTTTTGGGAAAAAAAGCAAGATCTAAGTGATATTAAAAAATGTTTACTTAAATTTATATTTGCTTGATGCTTAGAATAAATGCTTCAATTCATTTTAAAATCTACTCTGTTCCTCTATGCTATTTTTTATTTTTAGTATATTTGCCATTTGAATTTCTCTGTGTTTTAAATAACCATATATCAATCTTTATTAACTATGGTAGGTCATTTGCAAAGATGACCTCTAATATTCACACATACTTGCAATGTTACTCTCTTCTCCCCCCATGGAGAAGTAAAGTTTTTTCTCCACCCTTTGAATCTGGCCTTGGCCATTTGACTTGCTTTGGCCAATGGGATATTAGCAAGCATGAGATGAACAAAGACTCAAAAAAATACTTGCACATTAGGGCATGTTCTCTTTTGACTCCATTTGGAACCCTAAGACCACGGTGTGAATAACCCTGAACTAGCCTACTGGATAGACCATTTGGAGTGGAGCAGAGAGCACCCCATCTGGATAGACTGCTAACCACCTCACTTGTGAGTGAGCCCATCTTAGGCAATTGAGTCCTAGTTAAGCCACCAGAAGACTACAACCAAGTGATTGACCCAGAAAAGGCCATCAGCCCAATTGAGCTCAAAAGTTGCCCAAATTGATGACTCATAGAATCATAAGAATATAAAATTATTTTAAGCCTATAAATTGCTATACAATTTGTTACACAGCAATACCTAACTAATACACTAATATACTTTTATCTTCTGAAAATAGGTAGCAATGGTTCATTTAAAGATGAGTGGTAAAGAAGAGAGGTGGTTAGCAAAGCAGTGCTTTAATTGCAAGAAAATGAAATAAAAGTATAGGTATTATGTTAATTTTCAGTTTCACACAATTTCAACTTATACTACCACTGACGCTTTCCAGCAAATGCTTAGTCTTCTAAATAAGCTCACAGTATTCAAAAACTCTAGAAACATGTAACTTCCAAACGGTTTCCATTTAAGCTATCCTATTATTCTAATAATCTATTTGTTAAACACTATTGCCTGATTTGTTAATAGTGGAATGCTGGGAAGCAGCCTCAGTGCTGGATTAGTTCATTGCTACATTCCTGAATTGATCACCAGATACCTGTCTCACTGTCATTCACTTTTATCATGCACAGGAAAGGCTGCTGGGGGAGAAGTCTCCACCAAGAGTGAGACTGAGGTTAGGCCACGCTTTCACTAAACCCTGTACCACAAGATAAGGCAAAAATTCATTACTGGTCAGGATCTGTGACAAAGATATTTTTTTAAATTTATTTAATGTTTATTTATTTTTGAGAGAGAAACAGTGTGAACAAGGGAGGAGAAGAGAGAGAGGGAGACACACAGAATCCAAACCAGTCCCCAGGAGGGGAAGAGAGAGAGGGAGACACAGAATCTGAAACAGGCTCCAGGCTCTGATTTGTCAGCACAGAGCCTGACGCGGGGCTCAAACTCATAGACTGTGAGATCATGACCTGAGCCAAAGTTGGACGCTTAACTGACTGAGCCACCCAGACACCCACGTGTGATAAGGATTTTTAACCAGGGATGGGCATGATAATCACCAGTGGACTTTTTTAAACTACCAATTTTTTTTTTCCCATCTACTGGAAATTTTAATTCATTAAGCCTGAGATGGGGGTGGGGGGGGTAACATCTGACTTGTTTTAGCGTCACACATAATTGCCATTCACTCGGCTAAGAATCACAAGTAAAAGCAAAGGAAAACATTAACAATGTGATATGATTTGAGGGGTAACGAGGATTTTTTAATAATATAACCCCCTTTGGGCGCCTGAGCAGCAGCTCAGCCGGTTCAGCTCAGGTCATGATCTCGCATTCGTGAATCTGAGCCCCACATCGGCTCCTGCACTGACAGTGTGGAGCCCACTCCAGACCCTCTGTCTCCCTCTCTCTCTGCCCCTCCCCTGCTCACGGGCACACGCAATCTCTCTTTCTCAAAACTAACAAACATTTAAAAATAATAATATAATTTATAATAATAAAAATATATAATAATGTAACTAATATAGTGCCTGAAGTTACATTGGCTTTTTTCTTTGGTTAAAAATATATTATCCATAAACAGGGCAGTTTATTCAAGGGAAAAGCCTTGCATCAAAAGACCTGGATTCTCTTGTAATTACTTATCTAACCTTGGTGGAGTCATGTAACCTCTCAGTTTCTTCCCTGGAAAAATAGGGAAAGAAATATCTGCTTTCTAGGTTACTGTGAATGTCAAATGAGATGCATGAGAAAGTATTTTGCAAAGTCTAAAATGTCATCTAAAATAAGGAATTACCACCTTTCAGGAGCAAAAGCCATTAACTTCTCAGAACAACCTCACTTATTTGAATCACTAGCCTATTACCTAATAAAATGATGAGACTAGGCATGGGTAACTTTGGATTGGGAGGGAGAAAACCTCTGAAGTGGAATAATATCCAGGAAGGAGGAACCAAGCTTTTCACCTCAAGGGGGAATCTTCCTCAAGTGGCTTGAGGACAATACAGATTAATGGAAGAGAGTAAGGAAGGTTCAAAAAAAAAAAAAAAAAAACAAAAAAAAAAAACGAGACGCAAGCATTCCCAACTTCCCGATTTAGCCTCAGATCAGCTCAACAAATGGCCCCAGATCAAAATGGTTCAGTGGCTTCATTTTATTCTTAAACGATGGGACAGACAGTGAGAGAAAGAATAAAATAAGATATACTTCCGAGTAATGCGTTTGACTGGATATGTTTGATTTTATAGGCAGTTCTTCTCTTCATCTTTTTCCATTTGAAAATCAGGTTATATCCATTTTTCATATTTGGAAGCACAGACCTATAATAACAGAGTCAGAGGAGGAATTTTGCAAATACAGTAAAAATAAAACTGAATTGCTCTTCTAATTGCCTTGCAGACTTAGGTTATATGAATAATTATTCATAATCTTCTTTGATGCTGTAGTGAAATAAGTTTTTTTTTTCTTTTGATGGCAATGAAATAGGTCCGTTCATTTATTGAGGTTATAATGATCCAAATGAAAACTTGAAAAATGATGGGCTCGGGCACTAGAGAGAAAAGAGTTTGAGTATTTAAAAATACTAAACAGTAAAATTAAGTATTCTCACTTCAAGTTTTCAAAAATGTTGGATGAAGATGAATCCTGTGCACTTGGTTTATTTTTTTATGTTAATATATTTTTATCCAACCCATTATATCCAAAATATTATTTCAATATGCAATCAATCTAAAAATTATTAAGATATTTTATATTATTTTTTCACACTAAGTCTTCAAAATTCAGTGTGTATAGGCTTGCCGTGTATTTCAAATTGGATTAAGCATACTGTGGGTGCTCAGTAGACACAATGATGCTACCATATTGGAAGAATAGCACAGATTTAGAATATAAGAATATTCCTGGGTGAAGTGACAATTTAGCAAAGAAATTCAGTCAATCTACATAATTGAGAGCTCAGAGGTATAGGGCAAGTAGAATAAGGACAAATGCCTCTACACTTGAGCTTGAAAGAGGGGTGGGTAGGGGAAAAGATAGTGGGCTTTGAGGGGATAAGGTGCTGCGCTGTCTGGCTAAGTTGAGCAGTCAATAGGAGATGAAAAGGGGGATTTTATGACTTTATGAAGTATTAAGGGTCCATAGGTCCTTTGCATAGGGTTAAAAAAAAAACCCTCAAGGTTTTGTTATTTTATAATATTTAGGTTTGCATGGACCTCATTCTTTGTCGAGAGAATTGCTGTAGATTACAACCACAAGGGTTAAAGCTTGAAAACATTAATAAATACTTTAAAGGAGGAGGGCTTTTAGTCAAAGTACTGGAGTGGGGGGTGGGCATTAAATCCCTAATCCATCCTTGTTTTCAGTTCCATCGAATATGGCAGTGAACACTTCCTGTTGCCTTCTCTATGATTACCCATTGGAAGAGAAGCAACTAATCTGAAGGGTGAGAGTCTGACACTCACTGGGGCTCTTACTTCTGGGGAAAGGGCCCAGATGTTCACAGCCACTGGTCCAGCTCTCTTCCTCAATGCTGTCGGCTGCAGCTTGGGCTTTCCCTTTGTGTTCCTCCCATGCTTGCTCTTGCTCAGCCTCTCTCGGGTGGTGGTAACAGACATGAAATTCCAGTACAGCACAGTAACTGCTTTACTGAAGCCTTATTCAAAGTAGCATAAGAGCATAAAGGAAGGAGGAAGTCAGGGGTTTGGAAGTCATTCTTCACGTCAGAGGGCTGTCTTTACTACTCATAACACCTTATGCCATTTTCTCATTCCACATTACTATGGAAATGTACTTTTCTCCCAGCTTTATTGAGATATAATTGACATATAATATTGTATGAGTTTAAAGTCTACAACTTAATGATTTGATATATGTATATGTTGCAAAATAATTACCACTAAAAACATTAGTTGACCGTTCCATCATCTCACACAGTTACAAATTTTTTATGTGTGGTGAAAACTCTTAAAATCTTCTCTTAGCAACTTTCAAATACACAAGACATTGTTGTTAACTATAGTCACCACGTCGTACATCACATCCCCAGAATTACTCATCTTACAACTGGAAGTCTGTACCTTCGACCACCTTCACCCATTCCACCACCTCTCACACCCTGATTTTGGCAATGACCATTCTATCTCTGTTTCTGACTTTGGCTTTCTTAGACTACGCTTACATTATTTGTCTTTATCTGACTTATATCATTTAACATAATGCTCTCAAGTTTTATCCATGTTGTTACAAATGGCAAGATTTCCTTTGGTTTTATGGTTGAATAATATTCCATTGTATATATAACCATTTTTCTTTATCTATTCATCTGTCAATGGACACAAGTTGTTCCCATGTCTTGGCTATTATAAATAACCCTGCAATGAACATGGGGGTGCAGATAATCTCTTCAAGATAGTGACTTTATTTCTTTGGGATCTATATTCCAGTAGAATTGCTGACTTATATGGCAGTTCTATTTTTAATTTTTTAAACATTTTTTTAAAGTTCATTTATTTACTTTGAGAGAGAGGGAGGGAGGGAGGGAGGGAGAGAGAGGGGGGAGAGAGAGAGAGAGAGAGAGAGAGAATATCCCAAGCAGGCTCCACGCTGTCAGCATGGAGCCCAATATGGGGTTCAAACTCACAAACTATGAGTTCATGATCTGAGCCAAAATCTAGAGTCAGAAGCTTAACCAACTGAGCCCAGGCACCCCTCTATTTTTAATTTTTTGAGGAACCTCCATACTGTTTTCCATAGTGGCTACACCAATTTACATTTCCACCAACAATGTAAAAGGATTCCCTTTTTCCCGACATCTTCCCAACCTTGTTACTTCTTGTCTTTTTGAGAATAGCCATCCTAACAGGTACAGCTCTGGTTGCTATAAACCAGCTCTGGTTGCTATAAGAAGGGGGGCAGCCCTTCTCTGTTTCTATCTGATTCTCAATGGTCAAGGCCCGTGAGTGATTCCTCTGAAGAAATGTCCAAGTGGGCTCCTTGGAAAGTGCCTGACAATGATGGGGAAGATGGATGTTCACCTTGGGCTCTTTGTTCTCTGCTGTAGAAGCCATAAGTCCAGGGGCCCCTTGATGCAGCACAATGCAGTCCTAGAAAAGGGGCAACAAAGTCAGACTGTAGCCTCTCCTATTATCCTTCTAATGCAGTCCTTCCAGATTTCTGTGATGGGGGAGGGGGTTTGCTTCAGACCATACCTGGGTTTCTGGGATTTCACAATGGTGTCCTATCACTGGATAGTGGTTAGTTGGTCTTCTTGTGAGGATAAGTTGGGAACAGCCCATGTCACCCTCTTGCTCTGTTTCCACTGAAAAAATGAGATGTTTATTTGGGGTAAATATGAAATTTTCTATTTTCTAAAATAAAAAAGCAAAAATTATATTTCTTTCTTCTAAAAGAAGTTCATAGCAATGCTGAACATTTTTCAAATAAGCAAAAAAACCTGTTCACTCACCTCATGAAGAAATATTTTTCCTCCATACATTTTTATCCTATAAACTATCAAAATATGCCTTTTTTACCCTCTCTCTCCATTCCTACAAATGGACACAATGGCATATATTCTTTTCTTCATGGGATACAGTTAAGGGCGATAGCAAAAGGTACCTGATAGTAATGTCCAGCTGGACAAGGACTGAGACTTGAGATGTTACCTGGCCAAGTGGTTTTCTTCGCTGCTAGATGTTCTACAAATACCTGTTGCTTTATATGTCTTGATTCTCTGCCTAGGTGTCTATTATAACCTGGGGTCATCAAACCAAGCATAATAAACAGACAAGTTAACAATCAATCACAATATAGCCTGATAGATACTTTCATAAAAGTGTTATAAAAATGCAGCAATATGACAACACATCATAAGGGCAGTCAGGGGCATGTTGGTGCACTACGTCCATTGAAGGAGGTGCTAGAAGTTTTCTATTGCTGTGAAACAAATTACCACAAGCTTAGTGGCTTAAAACAACACGTAATGATTATCTCAGTTTCTGGGGGGTCAAAGTCCTGGCTCAGCTTAGCTGGGCCCTCTACTCGGTGTCTTATCAGGCTGAAATCCCGACATTAGCTGACTTGCCTTCTCATCTGGAGTTCAGGGTGCCTTCCAAGTTCACGTGGTTACTGGCAGAATTCAGTTCCTTGTGGATGTAGGACTGAGGTCCCTGTGCTCTTGCTGGCTGTCAGCCCAGGGCTGCCCTCATCTCCTAGAGGCCGCCTGCAGGGCGGTGGCCACCCAGGCCTCTCACCAGCCTTCTCAGATGGGGCGGTGTGAAAATAAATAAAGAAAACCTTACTTAAAATGGAGTCAGAGCCCTGATGGGGGAGATTTCATGCAACTACAACTCATGGCAGCCTGCTTAATGAGTAGGACGAGGTAAGATAATAATTTTGACCAGGGAGAAGATTTTTCACATAGGAATTTTATCTCCTGCTTTTAAGGAAAAGAGGGAAGATCCCTCTCTACCTGGCAGCACACAGGAACCACAGCTTGCTGCCAATGAGAAACCTCCACAACCACCAACGTTCATTCTTCTCCAGTGAACTAGTTCACATCAACCCTCCCCCACTTTCCTCTTAAAGTCTAAGAATAGCTGAACTTCCCTCTGTTTCTTCAGACTTGCCTGCAGCCCACCATAGCTGGCTTGTCCCAAAATTGCAATTCCTCTGCCATTCCAGAATAAACTTATTTTTTTTTACTTCTATAAAATGTTTTTCACTCTATTCAAAGTCACAGTTTACTTCGTCAAAACCAACAAGACAATCTCTCTCCAGTCTGCTAAGGCAGGGTCTCTATAACTTAAGGTAACCACAGGAGTAACTTTCCCATTCCTTCTCCGTATTTTATTGGCCAGAAGCAAGCCACAAGTTCTGCCTGCACTTCAGAGGAGAGAGTTACACAAAAGCATGACTCATTTGGAGGTCTTTTTAGGATGTGTCTGCCACGAGATGACACACAAATTTCATAAAGATGATGTCTGAGATGAGTGTTGTAGGTTGCCTTCGATTGGACTACAGGGGAGTGAGTGGGGAAAGACATTCCGAGCAAGTTGAAAAGCCTTAGCAACAGAGCAGAGGAGGGAAGGCGCCAAACACATTCTGAAATAGGAATTAGTCCTTAGAATGGAATAAAAAGACCTCTGCTCTTTCTACTTGGGGTGAATTTTGAGGAATTCCCAAAAAGAAGGCAGAGTTTCTGCCAACCCATGTGATGTCTTTGTGTGGATTAGATAAAGACACCCCTTCTCCCGGTGCGTACCCACCACACCCTAGACAGCCCGGTGTGTGGATGGCTGCGGCTGGACTTCATCCCCCATCCCCTCTTCCCAGTGGACCGGCTGCCCAGTTGTCTGCAGCGGCCTTGGGGGAAGAACTGTAGAGGAATTTGGGAAGTGGGTAACCTGGTGCTAGTTCCAGCATGTAGATTCTTCCCCAGCTGCCTGGCCACAGACCCCTGAGGAACTCTCTCTTGTGGCTCCTTCCAGGCTTTCCACAGGCACCCAGAAGCCGGGCTAACCCTGGGGCACATTTCAAAACTGGCAGAGCCGAGTGAGGAGAGGGATGGCAATGGGGATACAGAGAACGGACACAAGAAGGAAAGTGAATTTAAAATTAAAGAATGGAAAACTAAAGTTCTGGAGATTATTTCACTTTTTTTTTTATAAAGGGGCAATTTTCTCCAGGCCTTTGTAGCTCAAAACACAATTGTTTCAAAACAAGTTGGGTATCATATATTTGAATATTCATTAACAAAAATGATTTCAGATCTAACTCTGCACATGGGATTAAGGACCAAAAACATTTTTATTTTTCCAAAAAAATAATAATAACACTATCAAGTGCCTATCACATGCTAGGCACTAAACTTTATAAACGTTGCTTTGACTAATCCTTATATCCTTGAAAAATAATTATTAATATACGTATCTTACGGATAAGGAAATTGAGATGCCAGGATACGAGGTCCAACTCAGGGGGTTCCATTCCCACGTATTTCATGTGAACCGTGAAGAGTTCACATGAAATAGTTGTACAGCCTGCTCAGGTCAAGTGTACCCATTTAAATGGAAAAGGAAACCCTGGTCCTTTGGCTCATTCTTTGTACTACACTAAAAAGTAAATGTTCATTGCTTCAGAATTTTGGGGAATTTAACTTTTCTGATTTGAGCTGTAATTTACAGTTACATAATTATTAGGTATCTATGGAGCCCTTACCACATGCCAACACAGTATTTGGTGTTCTACATGTTCTTTCACCTAATCTTCATAGCTTTCTGCTACAGATACTACCAAAGTCCCCATTTCACATACAAGGAGGCTGAGATGACAGGTTAATAAAGCTGCCCGTGATAATCAGGCAGTAATTGGTGGATTCAATATTGAACCCAGGTAATCCTTGACTGATTGTGCAAAGCTAATCTGAGAAACTATGGGGGACATCACACACTTCTCAGGTTGACGTCCCCACCGTAGTTAATCTGAAAGTATCTTCACATTTATCTCTTTCCTATTTAAACTGTCATGCTACTTTGCAATGATTTATCATCACACATCAGATTTTATAGTCACCTCCACACAAATCCGGGGCTGATTAATTAACTAAAATTGGAAGACATTTTGGTGATGAAAAGTGCTAAGCATTGCTATGAATAATAATTAGTATGCTACTCCAACTAAATTGTGTATGTCCGCATTGGGAATCAATCTGCAGGAGGAGGGTCCGACCTCAGATGGCCGAACTGGATAAGATGGATTAGTCAGAGCAACAGAAGTGACTCCAAGAGATATTAGCAGGAAAATCAAAAATAAACAACAACAACAACAACAACAAGCCTCACTGAACACCTAGTATATGCCATGCACATTCAGGATCCTCAAGACACAATGTTGAACACGACAGAGCTGGCGCCTGCCTCGGGGCGTCTTACAGTCCAGAACACAGCAGACATGAGCGATGGTCCCAGCACAGTGGTCCACTGTGTTGAGAAAGTCTTGCAGGCTCCAATAGAAAGCAAGTACATGGCCAGGGTCGCTGAGATTCAGAGCCCGCTCTCCAGTCCCTACAAGGGTTGGGATGGGGTGAAGTGTGGTTGCAGTCTTAGAAGGGAACCAGGACAGGCAAGTCTTTCCCTGGGATTCTGCAACAGAAATAAGGCAGTGACCTGCTCACAGGAAGTAGGCAAGAGCTTGGCTACTAGAAACAAATTAGGGCCTGATCATCAGGAAGAGTAAAATAAAGTTAGTCTTCAGGTCTGGAATTTTATAAAGCTCTCTGCGGCCTTCCAGAAACAGAAGTGAACCCAGAGGCTGAGGTACACTGTCAGTCCATCTTCTCCAGGGCAGTGACTGCTGCTGTGGGAACCAGGGAGCCATGAAGGGAGAGAGTCCAATAAGCCACCCCACTTTCCCGTGCTGCTTTCCTTCGAAGACGGCTCACAACATTTATGTAGCTATAATGAGAGATCCCGCCACCAGAAGTCCCAAATTGGAAGTTACCCAAATGATAGTCACACATAGGGCTTTCCCCTTCCCTACCAAAGAAACCTTTTCTGAGCATGAATTAGATAGAATTCTCACAAGCTTTCTTGCCCAGTAATTCTGCCAGGAAGTAATTGCTTCCTTCATTTCTGGAAGCTGGACTCCCAGTACTTGTTCTAAGCAGTGAATTTACTCTAAAAAAGGAAGCAATCCTGAAGCAGGTGTGCATGCAGATACGTGGTCTTGGATTTCAGGAGGCCCCTGTGACCCACTCAGTTCTCTGATTTGAATTCTTATTGGGGAGTCAATTTCTTCCGAGGTGCCATTTCATCCATATCTAATTCTATGACTAATCCCCTTCTATACTGCATAAGGCAACTGCATTTCTTCGCTTTTGCCTTATTCTCGATAGTTTTTCAGGTGTGATAGGGGATCATTTTCCTTCTGTGATGCCAGTGGTGACAGACACAAACTACATTTATTTGATCAAGCAAATTAGAACAACCACCTTTTGCAGTGAGAAGCAATATTTTTTCAAAGAATGAGATTTTATTTTTATTATTTTTTTTAATGTTTATTTTTGAGAGAGAAAGACAGAGTGTGAACACAGCATCTGTGCTAAGCTGTCAGCACAGAGCCCAACATGGGGCTCGGACCCACAAACCATGTGATCGTGACCTGAGCCAAAGTCAGATGCTCAACCCACTGAGCCACCCAGGCACCCTCCAAAGAATGAGATTTTAAAACAGGATGTTTCAAGTGTCGTTTCCCCCATTTTCTTTAAAGACATTTCTTCTCAAGAGGGTAATTACAAACAATAAACTCCTTTGCATCTAAGCTTCCACCCAGACCTAGGTGTTGCCAAAGCTATCATTCAAAACATGTATAAAAAAAGCTAAGTGACTCTTCTGTGAGCATATGGTAAATATTCAAGAGTCAAGTATTCTACGCAACTCCTGATGACCAATAACTTACAAGGTTCTTTCATATAGTTCAGAGTTTTTAATCAACAAAACAGATCAGAGTTATGATGTCCAATTGGCATTGACATGCTCATGTTTATACACCTGGACCCTGACCACAGCCCAGATCTCCTGACCATGAGTTCATATTCCCTTCTGAAGTGTACATGTTCAAAAACTATTATCTAAAATACAAAGAGGTATCTGTATCTCCCAAAGGCCCCACCTCCTAATACCATCACCCTTAGGGGTTAGGATTCAACACATGAATTTGGGAGAGGGAGGGCACACTCCAACTATAGAACAGTCCTTTGCAATCTTCTTGCTAGGCTTGTTAACATTCTTCATATGTGAATCTCCTTATTACCATAAAAGAATTTCAAAGAAATCCAGACTTACAGACACAGATAGAAATGCAGAGTAGTACAAGAAGTTGCTTATATTAAAATAGAGAAAAAAAAAAAAGCATGGCAGTGAGATAAATTGCTGTTATCCTTAGAGTGGCTGAGAAAGGTGAAGTTATCTCTTGATAAAAATTCACCCTGCAGTTACTGGGTTCTTTCCAAGAATGCTTATTAAGTTGGAAATGTTTAATATCAAAATAGACCCTTAAGGACACCCAAAAGTAGGCTAAAACTCTTGATTTTCTTCCTCACCCATCTAGTGCTTCTCAGGTTTCAAACTGGAAAGGCTCATCAGCAAAGACTCCTTGCCACAGAAGGTGACCAAAGAGTACAAAGCTGTCCGGCTCTTAACCACTCCACCATCCCACTTCTCATTGTGCCGTGTAAGTAAGCACACACAAACACACCCACACACAATGTGACTTTCACATGCCAGTCACCGCGGTAAGGACTTTGGCATGGTAGTTCACTGTGTCGCCATTGTAAGTGAGGCATAATTTCATTATTTTTATTTCTATTTTTTCTAGCAAAATTTTCCTAATTTCAGAAATACAAATTTGAGATCTATTAAACTCTCTCTCATCTCTCATCTCATAAATGAGATGGGTTCCATAACTGGGTAGGTAATTAGGCTTTTTTAAAGAGTTAAAGAGGACACTGTCCACAAGAATAAAAATCGATGAGAGTAAAGACCTGACAAAGAAGAAACTTGTACGTCCAAAGTCCATAGATGAGAGTAATTCAAGACCCTAGAATAATGAGGCCATGGAGGCAGTTTCCAACAAGATTTAGGAATAAATAGCTCTGCAAAAGGCTTTGCCATAAACTTCAGAGAAAATAAATCTATAAATAATTTCATTTTCATGCTTGAAAGTGTAAGTATTTGGAAGTACAAGGTTGCCGAATTTCTATTAAAAATCAGATATAGATAACCTCAGATGATGAGTGATCGTAAAACACAGCTTTGCAGTTCTGAACCATGATTGAAAACAATCATTGTTCTCTCCCTTTCTCTCTCTCTCTCTCTCTCTCTCTCTCTCTCACACACACACACACACACACACACACACACTTGCACACTAACACACAAAATGTAGTTTGCATTTTTATCCTATTTTCCAATATTCATAGGGTAATCACTGGTCACATTCCTGCATCACCCTGTTTTGTGCTTTCGTTCTATTCTATTTTTTTTTAAGTTGATTTATTTATGAGAGATAGAGACAGCATGAGTGGAGGAGGAGCAGGGGGAGGGGCAGAGAGAGAGGGAGAAGGAGGCTCCAGGCTCTGAACTGTCAGCACAGAGCCCAACGTGGGGCTCGAACCCAAGAACTGTGAAATCATGACCTGAGCTGAAGTCGGACGCTTAACCGACTGAGCCACCCAGGCACCCCTAATTTCTTTTCTTTAAATAAAAGTCCCAAATTTACGTTAGGGTATTATTTGGACACACAAAAGAGCAATCTTTAAAATGTCTACACAGACTTTGAGAAATGCTAAACTATGTGAGCACCTTTTGAGACAACCAGTCCCTTCCTACTATGTGAGTTGCCTTCCTCCTACATGCAAGGCATTTAGGAGAGTGCATGGCTCATAGTAAATGCTCTGCAAGCGTTTGTTGCTATTGTTGTTTTTTATCCTCCCCAGCACCTCCTCCTCCTACTCCTCCTCTTCCTCTAAAACTTGCCTCACTGCAATCTTCAATAATGGACTCTTGCAGCCATCACCCTGCCTCTTCCTTGGCCACAGATGGTTGAACCAGGAGTGGAAACCTGACTCGAGCCACTCAGATTTCCTCTCCCAGGAATTTATTTGGTGATTCCGCATTGTCTCTGTTAGCATCAAGCCGAGTGGATAGATAGGGGTCTGGGAAAGCCATTTAACAATATGTGCACAAGTAAGTCAACCTGCTAAGTGAGAGGAAAATGAAGGAGCTGAGAGAGAAAGAGAGCAGAAATATCTTGTGGACCCATAGGAGGGGAGACAAAGAGAGTTAGAATGCTGTGAATTGGAATGACTTTCCATTTCTGGTTCCAGCTCTTTGTGAGCTGTGACTTCACTTCTTTCACTAGGTTGGTGTTACTTTCAACATGTTTCCATTGTTGCTTAAATTAATATGAATGGATTTTGATAAATGGCAAAAGTGATTGCTGATTATAATAAGAATACACTTCAAAATAAAAGGTGGCTAAGAAAATTTGAGGAGAAGCCACAAGACCCACATTCTAATTCACTTATTTTAGGAGAAAACACAAAAGTAATTTTAGATTGAAGTTGTTCTTATAATGTATTTGATAGGAATGATTCTACTTTGAGAGCCATTGAGTATACTCTAGTAGTTTGAGATTTAGATCTGTATACTTTCTTAATGGCTTTCTGGAACATTTTTGGGGGGTAAGCAGTGCTACTGTAATGCACAAAATTGTATCTTGGTGTACTGAAAGCATTAAAGAGCTTCTTTTATTAACCAACTTTCTACTAAGAAATGACTGGGGTACTGGTCAAAAGACAGAATTCTAACAAAGACTGCAAATACCTGATACTATGGATGCAACCGTGGGAAGTATTAATATAAATTTTAAAGCAATAAGTTCTTCAGGGAAGCATATATAAACTGGGGAAAAAATAAAATATCTTCTGCTTCTTCTAGAGTTACTAACAGTTTTTGGTGTCAGTACTGGTAATTACAAACAAACCATGTGAGCCTGTCCTCAAGCATGCCCATCGCAGGTATCCCGTTTCCTTGGATTTTATCCCATCACAGGTATCCCATTTCCTTGGATTTTATTTGTCTTACAAGTCATCATTTGCGTACATGGAGCTCTTCTCAACAAATATGCATGAATCCAAAATGGACTAAGTGCTATATTTTCCTCAGATTTTGTTAAATGCCATTGTCTGACTCACAAATCCTTAGTCTGGTGTAGCTGAATTCCCTGTCTCTTGTAAGAATTCTTCTTATGAATGGTTTGGGATTTGAAGTGTGAAAACATATACTTGTGCTATGGCTATAAATGGTGAGACTGATGTTTATTATGAATTTACAATAAAAATATTTTCCCATTGCACGTGCACGCACACACACACACACACACAGCATCTTGATTTACATGCAATTCTTCCATGCTGAGGGCCAGGCTGTAAAAGTTCTTCTTTCCACCTCACCCTAAGTAAAGATCTCCTAGCCTCCCTTTCTTCTACACATGTGCACCTGCTCTGACAGTCCACCACCACCTCCTATGCTTCTCCAACATCCCCTTCCTGTAGCCTCTACCACCAACCTCTGGGATCCCCTGGTCAGCCCTTCATCCAGGCCTGCTGGAGACCTCTTCCCAAACTGTGGAAACTGGATCAGTGACCTGATGAAGGGTCTCCGCTCATACTTCTGTGTATTCAGGAAAGGAGAGAGGAAAGAGAAGTTACAGATATCTCAAGTTAGAATTCTGAATGTATCTTCCAGTGGAAGCAATAATAGAAATAACATTACATGTGTAACATAATTGGTATTATTCTTCGGGTTTCTTTCATTCATTTACTTATGCACCAAAATGTTTTTTTGTTATCTACTATATTTCAGGTACCACTTATGAGTCCAGGGAAATGTCCATAACAAATAGATAAAATTATGGGTTTTTTATGGATTGGTCTTAATACATAAACATGATGAATAACATTGATCCTATAGGAAATCGTGCACTGAGTTCATAATAATCTCACAGAATGCAACCATCCCATCAGTCAGCTGAAGAATTCCTATATATATCTATATCTATACATGTATAAATACTAATTTCTTAGTCAAAATCTTAAAAGCCTATGTATTCATTCATAGACACATAGCTAAATAAATATGCATGCTTAGTCTCCATTTACTATACCATAGAAACTGGTTTCCAGACCTCGAATCACTGAAAGTGATTTCTTCTCATTATTCCCCAAAATATCACATCAAATTTCTAACATATATTTTAAGCCTAAAATAAAGTTCCAAATCCAAAACATTGTTTAGGTTTCCACCTGGATAAAGCATAGTTGCTAAGGATGTATGCTTTGGAATCAGACCTACTTCCAAATCTTAGTACTTTTGTCACTCTGTGCAAGTTACGAAACTCTTAGCCCTTAAATTTCAGAACTGTAATGAGGATAATGGTACATGTCATATAAGATTAACATGAGTATTAAATGAAATTAAGCAGTGTATACATTAAGCCCACCATGCCTAGTACAAGGTAAGTACTCAAAAACTTATACTTATTAATATAAAATGGCTATACTTCATCTATCTCATGAGCCAAAGAATTAGTTGAAGAATTCGAAAAGAATTAGCTGACTTCAAAGCCCTTGAGAAACAATAGGCTACCGTGTCCTCTTCTGATGAGAGTATATTTAGAAGGTGAAAGTACAACAAATCACATTTTGTAGACAGGTGTTCAATTATATTTTTCTTTCTATCTTTGTTTCTTTTGCTTTTATCATGCCCCATGGTACGTGTTCAAATATTCCCATCTACCATGCTAAGGAAGCAACTATAGTAATTCCATTAATACAAATACATCAGCCTGGTAAGTCATATGAACACTCCAACCAAACTCCAAAGGAGCAACTGAAGGTGATTTTTTAAAATTACATCTCTGAATCCATCTACCAAACCTAGGGGGCAGAAATGGATCAAATGATGTATGAATGGGCAGGTAACCGTTACCCATAAATAATTTCCTTTCAAGACTTAGAAATGACATTGATTGAGAAATGACATGCTATTTCTCACATGAGACATTAGCTAGACGTCTCTTTAACATTCCTTTTTTCTGCCTATCTCCCCAGGGGAGCATTTTAATATACAATGCTAGTCTGGAATGGGCATTTGTTCAGAAGGAGAAATACAGTTACAAGTAGCTCTTCCTGAACAGCTTCTCCGGTGAGGAAACAGCTCATATGCCTTTGTCCCAGGCATCCATCCTCCAATTAGGATGCATCCTCCAGTTAGCGGAGAATGAAAACCATCCTTTTCCCAGTAATAAAAGTCCTTCTAATCCCAAGTGGGAGGTGCAGGGGGAAAGGAGGGTTAATTAAAAGTTAAAAGCCTCAGGCAGAAAGTAAGTCCACATGACCACATCGTTGAGAACTACACCATCTAATTTTTTTTTATGTTTATTTATTTTTGAGAAAGAAAGTCAGAGTGTGAGCAGGGGAGAGGCAGAGAGAGAGGGAGACGCAGAATCCAAAGCAGGCTCCACAGTCAGCACAGAGCCTGATGCAAGGCTTGAACTCACAGACTGTGAGATCATGACCTAAGCCAAAGTCGGAAGTTCAACTGAATGAGCCACCCAGGTGCCCCGACAAGTATGCCATCTAATCAAGCAATGCAGGTGCTGGAGGTGAGGATTCACCCAAAGAAGGAAACATTGGCTTACATGGGAAAACTTTCAGATAATAAATAGATAATTCAAAGTTTTTCTGTTTTCTGGCCTTAAGTATGAAATGCAGAGCTGCTTCTTCACTAGAACCTAAAGAATTCATTATCCTTGGGCTGTAACTCTCACACGTGTAATTTTCTTTCCTTATTTGCATCTATTCAACCAGATGTGCAGGCCTTCTAGTGCTACTTTGGAAATAAGAATGAAAACAGGACCCCTGGGTGGCTCAGTCGGTTAAACGTCCAACTTTGGCCCAGGTCATGATCTCACGGTTTGGGAGTTCAAGGCCCACATGAGGCTTTTTGCTGTCAGCACAGAGCCCACTTTGGAGCCTATGACTCTCTCTCTGCCCCTCCCCGTGCTTTCACATGCTCTCTCTCTCCCTCTCTCTTAAAAATAAATAAACATTTAAGAATTAAAACAAACAAGGCTAATAATAATCAAGGGGTAGACATAAAATAAATATAACTGTTTTATCTTGCCCTCATTGTTTCTTTACATCTTGTTTTTGAAGAGTCCAAGTCCACGTATGTATCTTTGCAAATGCTGTGCATAGATCAGTAAACTTTATATTGAAAACACATTGAAATGGTCTCTACATATCTCTGTCTCTCTCATTAGACTATAAGTTCCTAGTTACAGAATCTATGACTTATACGTCTTTGTAGTATGGCATAGGATAGTGTCTTGGAAATTTTGCCTCAGTTTTTAACCTGTTTACATTTAGATAAGACCTAACATGAAACAAACGTAGCCAAATTCAAGGATGAGTTTGAGTAGGCATTATTTGAAATGAAGGCAGTTTGTGTCTGTCAAATACTAAAGAGAACTTCTAGCTCTGAAACCAGAAATATTTGTATGAACTTTTGACCTTTAAAAATATATTCTTTTACAAAAACAAAGACGGCATTGCAAATTAGTGAGGAAAAGATAGACATTTCTAAATGACATTGGAATAAAGGATAGCAATGTGGAAAAAGAAATTTCATTTCGCCCTAACACCACAAACATCTGAGATCTGAAATACAAAAAATTAAAGTAAGGAAATTATACAATAGAAAAATAAAATCAGGATAAGTTTCTTTACAACTTCGGAGTTGGGAAAATATACCTTATTCACAACTTAGAAACAATAAAAGAAAAAATAAGTTTGACTACACTAAAATAAAAAAAATTATATAAGAAAAAATATCATAAATAAAAAGGACAAACTAAGAAAAGATATTTATAACTTATAGACATAGTGGTGATATTTTTATAACATGAAGATATCCTAAAATTTGAGGCAAAAAACTCTACACCAAACAAATAGAAACAACCAATGTGAACGAACAATATACAGAAGAATGAAACATACGACAAGATGCTCAACACCATCCATACGTTAAAATTTTATTAAGATCTCACTTCCAATTGGCAAAAATGCAATATGTTGGCAATGTATTATTTTATTTTAATGGAACAACCCCATGATAGGTGAGAATACAAATAAAGGTAACAACAATAAAGGATGATTTGACAGTAACTAAAAGAACTACTTATGTACTCACTTTTTGACTCAGCAACTCCACCTCTAAGTATCCATCAAAAAATGGCAGAATCATGAAATATTTTATGTACAAAGTTATTCATTGCAAAAAAAAATTTTTTTTAAGCCGGAAACAACTTAAATGCTCATCCATACAGACTGGTTAAATAAATTATGGTAAATTAAATAGTGTGCAATCAGGCCACCTGGGTGGCCAAGTAGGTTAAATGTCCGACTTCAGCTCAGGTCATGATCTTGAGGTTCTCAGGTTCAGGCCCCATGTCAGGCTCTGTGCTGACAGCTCAGAGCCTGGAACCTGCTTCAGATTCTGTGTCTCCCCCTCTCTCTGCCCCTCCCCGGCTCATGCTCTCTCTTTCTCTCTCTCCCTCAAAAATAATAAAAACATTAAAAATTTTTAAAAATATAGTGTACAATCATAAAAAGGACTGAAGAAGATTGCTATACATATGAAATTATATGAAATGATATGAAATGATCTCCAAGATACATTAAGTAGAAAAAGAAAAATTCAGAATAGCATATATAGCATGCTATTTTTTGTATAAGAAAAGAATTTGGTTTATTTAGCAAATTACATTTGTAAAAAGAATTTTTTGTACTAAACCTGTACGAATTACAACTTGTTACAAAAAAATTAGTAGCTATAGAAAAAGAGAAGGAACAGAACAGAATAGATTGGAATGGAAGCAAGAGCCCTAAAATATGAAAACTAAAAGAAAAAATAAATTTAATTGTATATCAGGTTAAAGATATAAGCGTGCACACACACACACACACACACACAATTCTTTTTTCACATAGCATTTTAACTTTCAATACTTAATGGAATAGAATATATTTCATGGACAAATACAGTTCAAAAAAATCTTAATGGTAGTTCGTTTGTTGGTAATATTATTGGTAATTTTTTTTGACATTATCTGTATACACACACAAATATATAATTTAATTTAATATTATTATATAGTAAAATACTCCATGTAAAAGAAACACAATATAAGCACATAATCAAAAATTTGACTCAAATATTTTAATGTTAATCCTGAATTTGAAATATCATAATAAATTCATGATTTCTTCTCCTTTGAAAAAATACAAGTGCCCTAGCTCTGCCCACTGAAGAGGCTGGAATTAATGACCACCAAATGGCCCTGAGCACAGCTAACACCCATTGAGCATATCTAGCATTATGGTTTCCAAACGCCATTTCCTTCTAAAAGTACTCAGACACCAAAAATCATAAAATACCTAGGAATAAACCAAACCAAAGAGGTAAAAGATCTGTATGCTGAAAACTATAGAAAGCTTATAAAAGACATTGAAGAAGACACAAAGAAATGGAAACACATTCCATGCTCATGGACTGGAAGAACAAACATTGTTAAATAGTACCCAAAGCAATCTACACATTCAATGCAATCCCTATCAAAATAATAGCAGTATTCTTCAAAGAGGTAGAACAAACAATTTTAAAATTTGTATGGAACCAGAGAAAAGAATCTGCATAGCCAAAATAATGTTGAAAAAGAAAACCAAACCTGGAGGCATCACAATTCCAGATTTCAAGCTGTATTACTAAGCTGTAATCATCAAGACAGTATGGTACTGGCACAAAAACAGACACATAGATCAGTGGAACAAAATAGAGAACCCAGAAGTGACCCAACAGATGTATGGCCAACTAATCTTTGACAAAGCAGTAAAGAATATCCAATGGAAAAAAGACAGTCTCTTCAGTAAATGGTGTTGGGAAAACTGGACAACAACACGCAGAAGAATGAACCTGGACCACTTTCTTGCACCATACACAATTAATAAACTCAAAATGGATGAAAGACCTAAATGTAAGACAGGAAACCACCAAAATCCTAGAGGAGGAAACAGGCAACAACCTCTTTGACCTCAGGCACAGCAACTTCTTACAAGATATGTCTCCAGAGGCAAGAGAAACAAAAGCAAAAATGAACTATTGGGACTTCATCAAGATAAAAATCTTCTGCACAGTGAAGGAAATAATCAGCAAAACTAAAAGGCAACTGATGGAATGGGAGAAGATATCTGCAAATGACATCAGATAAAGGGTTAGTTTCCAAAATCTATAAAGAACTTATGAAACTCAACACCCAAAAAACAAATAATCCAGTGAAGAAATAAGCAGAAGACATGTTTTCCAAAGAAGGTATCCAGATGGCTAACAGACACATGAAAGGATGCTCATCACTCATCATCAGGGAAATACAAATCAAAACCACAATGAGATACCACCTCACACCTGTCAGAATGGCTAAAATTAACAACTCAAGGAAACAACAGATGTTGGCAAGGATGTGGAGGGATTTTTGCACTGCTAGTGGGAATGCAAACTGATGCAGCCACGCTGGAAAACAGTATGGAGATTCCTCAAAAAATTAAAAATAGAACTACCCTACAACACAGCAATTGCACTACTAGGTATTTATCCAAAGGATACAAAAATGCAAATTCCATGGGTCACATTCACCCCGATGTTTATAGCAGCAGTATCAACAATAGCCAAACTATGGAAAGAGCCCAAATGTCCATCGACTGACAAATGGGTAAAGAAGATGTGGCGTATATATATACAATAGAATATTACTGAGCAATCAAAAAGAATGAAATCTTGCCATTTGTAACAACATGGATGGAACTAGAACACATTATGTTAAAGGAAATAAGCCAGAGGAAGATAAATATCATATGATTTCGCTGATATGTGGAATTTAAGAAACAAAACAGATGAACATAAGGGAAGTGAAGGAAAAGTAAGATAAAAACAGAGAAGGAGGCAAACCATAATAGATTCTTAAATACAGAGAATAAACCGAGGGTTGCTGAAGATGTATTGGGTGGGGGATGGGTTAAATGGTTAATGGGAATTAAGGAGAGTACTTGTTGGGATGAACACTAGGTGTTATATGTAACTAATGAATCACCAAATTCTACTCCTGAAACCGTATATATGTTAAACACTATATATTAACTAACTTGGATTTAAATAAAATTTTAAAAATTAAATAATAAAAAGTAAAAGGACTCAGGGACTTCTGAAAAATATCTGATTCTCAATGTGGATCTGGAAATTTACAAGATGAACATTCTGCTTTGTCAAGGAGTAAGGAAATTGTCAAAGTCGAAGGGTCATTTCCAAAGGTCACAGAAGCCAGTATGAAGGAGTGCCTATTGGCCAAACTTGAAATGATTTGAGTGTCAAGTGTAATGAATGTAATTGTTTAAGGCATTTAATATAGATGTATTTTAAATGAGTAAATAATAATAAAAAAGGAAGAAAGCAAAAAAAATCTAATACACAGCATTTAAAAAATCTTTACTTCAAAAAATGTCAATTAAAAGGATGGAATTAAGTGTCCATCTTGCCTTTACTCTATTAAGTATATTTCAGAGATCCAAAATTATTCTTCTTTATGCAAGAAAGTTCTTTACCTAATGGTGGGGATGAAATTACAGGATTGTGATATAGAAATTACAGATTTCTCAAAAACACATTTTATAACCCGAAATGAAATAATTGATTCAAACCTCATCAATAGATAAAATCATTGGATGACAGGGATATTTACAGTGGAGGGAGGGACCAGGCTGCCACCATCCAAAATCCCCTGATCATTCATGCATTTTGCATCACAAAAATGTAGGTAATCCATTCACCTTAATGTGTTGTGACATAAGACACATTATGCCATCTATAAGAAATTCTTAACAAAAAGTGTGAGGGAATTACAATAAGGGAATAGGACATTCTTGCCTTAACTGGGGTGGACACCAAAAGCATTACCAGTAGCCATCACCCAGAAATTTACATGCCACACACATTCCACAGTCATAAAGTTTTTTGAAAAGAACTGAAAATACCCTCCCTGATAACTGTCAGCTCTAGGACAGGTAGCTGTCTCTGAGATCTGCAGTCAAGCAGAAGGAAGGAAATAATAAAGAGAAAAGTACAAATCAATGAAATATGAAACAAAATACAATAGAAAAAAATCAATGAAACCAACAGTCAGAATGATACAGAAAAAAAGAGCAAAGACACAAATTACCAATGTCAGTAGTGAAAAAGGACGCTTCAATAGAAATCTGAAAAGACATTATAAAAATAGTAAGGGAGTAGCTAGCGTTTGCATTACTTGAAAAGCAAAGAACTATAATTGTATGATACTTTTACAAATACACTTAGGAGGGGATGTAGATGGAATGGGATTAATTGCTCTGGCTTGTCTGAAGACTAAGGACCTCCCAAGAAATCTGCAAGGTGCAAGACTTCTTGTTTCTTCGGAAAAGAAATAGGAATCCCATAGAAATATACAAAATGAGGCAAATCAAGATGGAAAAACAGCTTTTTCATGCCAAAGACAAAATATTAATAACACCTCAAAGTGAGCCCATAGCTGGACTTGAAGAAGTACTCCTGGAAAAATACTACTAAAAAGAGCACACAATGAAAAAGGGGGAAATCCCAACTTTTTCCAGGAATGTGATAAGGTTTTTCCATTGAGTATGAAATACATTCTTTTTTATATATATATACCACATCTTCTTTTTTTTTAATTTTTTTTTAAATATGAAATTTATTGTCAAATTGGTTTCCATACAACACCCAGTGCTCATCCCAACAGGTGCCCTCCTCAGTGCCCATCACCCACCCTCCCCTCCCACCCATCCCCCATCAACCCTCAGTTTGTTCTATGTTTTTAAGAGTCTCTTATGGTTTGGCTCCCTCCCTCTCTAACCTTTTTTTTTTCTTCCCCTCCCCCATGGGTTTCTGTTAAGTTTCTCAGGATCCACATAAGAGTGAAAACATATGGTATCTGTCTTTCTCTCTCTGACTTATTTCACTTAGCATAACACTCTCCAGCTCCAACCATGTTGCTACAAAGGGCCATATTTCATTCTTTCTCATTGCCACGTAGTATTCCACTGTGTATATAAACCACAATTTCTTTATCCATTCATCAGTTGATGGACATTTAGGCTCTTTCCATAATTTGGCTATTGTTGAAAGTGCTGTTAAAAACATTGGGGTACAAGTGCCCCTATGCATCAGCACTCCTGGATGCCTTGGGTAAATTCCTGGCGGTGCTATTGCTGGGTCATAGGGTAGGTCTATTTTTAATTTTTTAAGGAACCTCCACACTGTTTTCCAGAATGGCTGCACCAGTTTGCATTCCCACCAACAGTGCAACAGGGTTCCCGTTTCTCCACATCCTCGCCAGCATCTATAGTCTCCTGATTTGTTCATTTTAGCCACTCTGATAGGTGTGAGGTGATATCTCAGTGTGGTTTCGATTTGTATTTCCCTGATGAGGAGCGACGTTGAGCATCTTTTCATGTGCCTGTTGGCCATCTGGATGTCTTCTGTGAAATACATTCTAATGAAACGTATTGATATGCCATTTATACCAGGGAATATTAATAAATTATATTATAAATTCTCTCAATTTGAGAGGAACTCCTATTATGATTGGTTTATAAAGACTAATTACGCTCTTATTTAAACTAGCCTAGGGAAGCAAACTCCAAGAAAGGAAAGTAAAAATGCTTTTGAAATGCTGGCCCTTTAAGAACTTGAAAAAGTTGAAATTCGTGAGGAAAGAAAGAAAGAAAAAGAACAAGTTCACCTGAATCATATTAATGGATTTAGTTGCTACATTATAACATAAAGAGAAAATAAATGCCGGTTTAACCAACCTATCAAAAAGTTTGTCTTTTTTTTTTTTAAGTAGAACTTTTGTTCTTGTAAGTGAAGTTTAAAGAACTTTTAATATTGGTCATGTAAATACAGAAAAATTCCATAAGGATAAGTTTGGGTAATATTCCTAAACAAAGCAAATCCTGCTAAGGTGCTAGTGTGTGACAGTTCTCAGTTACCTACTTCCCAGTTTTCTCTATAACTGAATGACTAAAAGTTGCTTAGGTTTTTTTAAGTTGAAGCTAATATAGATGATATGGTAGTTGCAAAGAGATACTGGTATGGTATGGTAGGTGTGTTTTACATGTTTCTCAAGGTAACCAAGGCAATTTTATTAGGATGGCAAATTCAGTGAGGGTAGCAATTGTCCTGGACCTGCTGATGAGGCTAATTTTTTTTTTAATATTAAACACCTAAGTAATTTTATGCCTATTTGTGCATGTTTAAATACATGCATATATAAATGCATACATTAGAAAACAAAGAAAGCTTAAAAATCATAGTTCAGAAAAAGATTGATCTTTGAGTATAATTTTTGTGTTTTTTATGCTCTTAAACCATTTTTTAAATTGTTATTTCTGTTTCCAATTGTGGTAAAATACATAGAATTTAAGTCATTTTTAACATGAAAGTTCTTTGTTTCTGAAAAGCCTGTGGTTTCAAATATCTGTTATACTTGCTATCATATTTACTTTAAATATTTTAAATATTTTGCTTTTTCTAAACCAAGTAATAGTTTCCTAACTTTAGGCATCTGTGATTGAGTCTATATCAATGCAATGACCAGTTTCCTCTAACAAATCTCTTTAAAGCTGTCTTTCCCAAGTGTAGGCCCAAATTCAGAATGCTAAAATTCTTAACATACCTTTTTCACTCAAACAATCCTTGGTGCTCCTCAGATAGGCCACTGAGTTTACTACTTTACCTTATAAAGGATGGATACTGGATATAATTGCAATATTATTTCTACATATATTAACAATCTCAATCACCATGAAAGCTAACTAATATAAGTGGCCCAGAGACCCTCTCTTGGCATCTAGAATCAGAAAATTGCTTTTCCTTTCTTAAGGAGACCTTACAACAACTCTCAAATTCAGGCACCCCATTTATAAAAACCCTTCTCATTAAAGGTAGAAGAAAAAACTGTGCTTTGTGATGCTTATCTCCCAAACTGGAACCTTGTCATAAACCCATTGTTTTCCTTGGCATTTTTCTTGATCTTGTGTGTTGATTCATCATGTTTACAAGTGGGAGGGCAGCAGCTCCACTTGTTAAAGTCTCCGTAGAAGGTATTCTGGCCTTGCCTGTCCCACTCTGACTCTCTAATAGAGTACAGGCCTCATTACTCCAAACTAGCACCCAGCACTTCCGGGCCAGCCTGACTACCACCAAAAAATCTACTTTGTCTGTTTCTCATATAATTGTCAACTGCTGACCCAATCTAAATCCAGCCACATTACTACTTTCACTTCCTGGTAGAGACGACTTCCATGACCATTTAACAGTTTTCCAATACTCTGTTATACACTTGTAAGTCGCTTAGAGAGTTGATCTTAAAAATTCTCACCACTGTAGAACCAAACTAAAATAGAGTCACTAATGTCAAGGACAAAATAGAGGTGGTCAGCACAGGTGCATGAAGGAAATGTAACCTAACCTAACACGAATTTATAGCTCTTCCCAGAAAGCAGCAGAGGATACCAGCTCGTCCCCAAACATCACATCTGTTCATGCCATCTCTGGACCTTCTTGTTCCCCTGACTCACCTACCCTGATTCAAATAGGGGAAAAAACCCACTAGACAACCAATTAGCTGCAAAATAATGTCCTCACTGACCCCATAAAAATCCCTTTGTGAACAACTCAGGGTTTACTGCTCCCGTAGCCTTGAGTTTTGCAGCTCGCTGGTGGAAAGCCTTGCAAGAAACACCTTTCTTCGTTTTATTCAGTATGCAGAGTTTGGTTTTTGACACCACAAAAAAGAAATAGTAATCAAGTGATGTGATAGAAGTGTTAGCTAACACTGTGGTGGTAATCATTTTGCAATATATAATTATATCGAATCAACATATTGTACATCTTAAATTTACACAATGTTGCGTGTCAATTATATATGAATAAAGCTGGAGGGAAAAAATTTAAATTAATAGCTGTTCATAATGCTCCATCTTGATTCAACTCATGTTCTCTTAAAAACCCTGATACATTATTTGTTGATGGCACATATCTTAAAAATAATCAATGTATATTTTGTGCTTGGCAGTGTGTATAGAAGCTACCTCATTTAAAGCTTTAAGTTAACAGCTCTGTTGATAATAGATAAGACTTAGAAGTCATTCATGATTGCAACTTTGTTGGGTCCCCAGAAGCACATTCATCTGTGTAGAATATTTATTAGAGTGTACACTTGCCACACGAAGCACCCACAATGACAAAGGCAAATTGATCCAGACTTTTCAAAAATATTGGAGGGGGGTATTTCCCGAGAGATGTGACAGGTGACCAAATCTTGGCTTTCCTGTAATTATGTTGACCCAGCAAAAACGATAAAAGTATGGTACGACTCCCCTCAAGGCCAGTTTGAGCATTTACAAGATTTCATTTAGTTGCCCCAAAAACAAAGCTTTAATTAAGTTTTAGAAATATATATATATATGTATATATATATATATATATATACATATATATATGTATTTTTTTTTTAATTTTCTGGTGAAATTGAAGCTTTCTTTGCTAAAAGTCTAACATTCTAATTTTTGAGGGGGAAAACTTACCCCCCCCTTAACAGGTGAAATGCTTAAGAAGTTATACAAGATTCTTCTTTTACTTTTTTAAAATGTTTCTTTATTTATTTTGAGAGAGAGCACACATGCACGTAAGTGGGGCAGGGCACAGGGAGAGGGAGAGAGAATCCCAAGCAGGCTCCACGCTTAGCGTGAAGTCTGACGTGGGGCTCAATCTCACAACCGAGAGATCATGACCTGGGTCCTTAACCAACTGAGCCACGAAGGCACTCCCAATACTCTTCCTTCAAAACAAAACTCATTGGCGGCAACAGGACTCAGCTTTGGCCTCCTGCCACTTCCTCTCAGCTGCATTGATACCATCACCATAGTCCCAGCTGGTAGTGCACTGATTGGAACGGCTGTCATGAGCAGAACTTAGTTTTGAACATGAATAACCATGGCTTTGTGGTGTGTACTTTTAATAGAAAAGTCTCCAAAGTTGGTAATTTCTTGACCAATGGGCAAAGGCAACCAAAGTGGTTGATGCTCACTCCAGGCTGAAGAAGTGCAGGCCGATCATACTGTTTGTGATGGCTGGTTAAGCTGTTGATGACTTCATTGAAAAATTAGTACCATTGTTAGACTCTGGTGACATCATCATTGATGGAGGAACTTCTGGATACAGGGATACCACAGTGTTAAGACCTCAAGGCCAAGAGAATCTTGTTTGTGGAGAGTAGAGTTAACGGTGGAGAGGAAGGGGCCCAGGATGGCCAAGAGGGACAAAAAAGGCGGGCCACACATCATTTTGTGACTGGGTGGGAGATGAAGGAGCAGGACACTTTGTGGAGATGGTGCACACTGGAATAGAGAGCGGGGAAATGCAAACTCATCCATAAAGCTTACCGCTTGATGAAAGATGTTCCAGGCATGGAGCACAATGAGATGGCAAAGGCATTTGAGGAATGGAATAAGACAGAGCTAGGATTGAAATCACAGCCAATATTCTTAAGTTCCAAGACAGCAATGGCAAACACCTGCTGCTGACGATCAAGGACAATGAGAGGCAGAAGGGCACAGGAAAGTGGACCACCATCTCAGCCTTGGAGTACCATGGTCCTGTCACCCTCCTTGCAGAAGCAATTTTTCTTGATGTTTATCATCTCTGAAGGATGAGAGGATTTAAGTTAGCAAAAAGCTGAAGGGTCCCCAAAGATCCAGTTTGAAGGTGGTAAGAAATCATTCCTGGAGGACATTCAGAAGGCCCTCTATGCTTCCACGATCATCTTATGTGCACAAGGCTTCATGCTGCTAAGACAAGCAGCCATGGAATTTGGCTGCACCCTCAACTATGGTGGTGTCACCCTGACATGGAGGGGGTCTGCACCATTAGGAGTGTGTTCCTAGGAAAGATAAAAGATGCATTTGATCAAAACCCATAACTTCAGAATCTAGATGACTTTTTTAACTCAGCTGTTAAAAACTACCAGGACTCCTGGCAGCAGGCAGTCAGCACTGGTGTCCAGGCAGGTAGGTATTCCCGTGCCCTGCTTCACCACTGCCCTTTCCTTCTATGATGGGTACAGACACAAGATGCCACCTGCCAACCTTATCCAGGCCCAGTGGGGTTACTTTGGGGCTCACACTTATGAACTCTTAGCCAAACCTGGGCATTTTAATCACACTAATTGGACAAGCCATGGTGGCATTATGGCATCATCTTCATACAGTGCCCAATCAGACTGGTTACCCACCACAATGCCACAGACTGGGACATTCCACTTACCACACAGCTCTGCTCACACAGCCCTCTGCCCTATTTTCTGATCAGACCTCTTAAAATAAAGTCTCATAAGAGACTCCTGAAGGAGCCAACCTGAGTTTACTTGTAACATAGATCTGTGAGAACCACCTTGCCCTCTGCCCTTGCTTCTTAAGACCAACCAGGAGCTGAGGCACTTGGGTGGCCCAGTCGGTTGAGTGTCTGACTTTGGCTCAGGTCATGATCTCATGGTTCATGAGTTCAAGCCCTGTGTTTGGCTGTGTGTTGACAGCTCAGAGCCTGGAGCCTGCTTCAGATTCTGTGTCTCCCTCTGTCTCTGCCCCTCCCCATTCGTGTTCTGTCTCTGTCTCTCAAGTATAAATAAATGTTAAAATTTTTTTATTTATATTAAAAAAAAAAAAAAAGACCAACCAGGAGTTGACCGTGTGTGAGGTAATGTGAATCAGCTCCGGGAAACAGTTTTCCAAGTATCCCCTGTGGTTAGGGAGTCAGTGGCAGTTTCACTTGATAGAAGCACACATAGATGGGCGCAGTTTCTGTGGAATTTGCTCAGATTGAAGCGGAATTCCTTTGTTTCCCTACTTAATAAAAGATCCATTGTAAAAAACAAAAACAAAAACAAAAACAGACACTCATTGGCCTATTAGCATAAAAGCTCTGAGGAGGTAAAAAGAATTAATAATATTTTTAAGTTTTTTACATTTTTATTCTTAAAAAATCCATAGTTACAGGAAAGTCCCAAGAACAGTTAACCCCTATGTGCCCTTCATCTGTATTCACTAATTGTTAACATTCCCACATTTGCTTTATATCTCTCTCCTTTCTCTGTCTTTATATATATTATATATATTCATAAAAATAATAAAATGATTATTATTACTAATGCTAAACCATTTAAAAGTTGATTACAGATATTATGACCTTTATTTTTATGTTTTTAATTGTTGACCCTATATTTCTGGGGCGCCTGGGTGGCGCAGTCGGTTAAGCGTCCGACTTCAGCCAGGTCACGATCTCGCGGTCCGTGAGTTCGAGCCCCGCATCAGGCTCTGGGCTGATGGCTCAGAGCCTGGAGCCTGTTTCCGATTCTGTGTCTCCCTCTCTCTCTGCCCCTCCCCCGTTCATGCTCTGTCTCTCTCTGTCCCAAAAATAAATAAACGTTGAAAAAAAAAATTAAAAAAAAAAAATATTTCCTTTGTAATTAATAAGTAATCTGTGAGGAAATACTCTAAGACAGTTTAATTATCTCTTCCTCATCAAACTTTCACCTAGTCATTTCAGCATTTAATGATTATTGCCTAAGTCAGTGATCATTATGGCACTTGCAGAATGATGATTTTTTTCCAACTCTATCTTTCCTCCTACATGTATTATATAATATTCCATGATAAAGAAGAGCTTTTCCTTTTCTCCCATGTATTTATTTATCATAAATACATAATTAATTATTATTTGATTTAATGTGTTCTTTTTTTGAAAGAGAGAGAGCACACACAAATGGGGATGGGACAGAGGGAGAGGGAGAGAGAGAATCTTAAGTAGGTTCCATGGCAGCGCAGAGCCCAATGCAAGACTCAGTCTCACGATTGTGAGAGTTGAAATCAAGAGTTGCTTGGGGTGCCTGGGTGGCTCAGTCGGTTGAGCATCCGACCTTGGCTCAGGTCATGATCTCACAGTCTGTGAGTTCGAGCCCTGCATCAGGCTCCGTGCTGACAGCTCAGAGCCTGGATCCCATTTCAGATTCTGTGTCTCCCTCTCTCTCTGACCCTCCCCCGTTCATGCTCTGTCTCTCTTTGTCTCAAAAATGAATAAACGTTAAAAAAAATTAAAAAAAAAAGAGTTGCTTAACCAAATGAGCCACCCAGAAGCCCCTTTGCTGCTATATTTGTATTGATAGTTAGATTGTCCCAGATTTGCCATTGAGATCCCTTCAAGCTGGCTCCTATGTCCTTTTTACACTTTTTACAATACCCATTAGTTTTTAGAGCTTCCTTTTTTTTTTTTTTTTTTTTTTTCCATTAAATAAGGTCCTTCAGACTTATCTTGAATTTTCTGTGTCCCAGCCCTGGAATCAGGCAAGTCTCTAATCTATTGAGAAACCATCACATGGTTTGTTTGTTTATTTATTTTTTAGAGAGAGACAGACAGTCAGAGTATGAGCAGGAGAGGGTCAGAGAGAAAAGGAGACACAGAATCTGAAGCAGGTTCCAGGCTCTGAGCTGTCAGCACAGAATCCAATGGGGCTTGAACCCATGATGTGAGATTATGACCTGAGCCAAAGTTGGACACTTAACCAACTGAGCCACCCAGGCACCCCTGATGTGGTTTGTTTAAATCTACTTAGAGTGTTGGTTCTGTACAATAATATCAATAAGTTTATGTCTCCTCAACATATGCTCTCAAGGAATCTTTTTCCTACATTTATGTTTTCTCATGCTGACTACATGAAAATGTGGTATATACTTTGACAAGATCATCCTGCCCTAGCTGTTTTTAGTGGAGAATGGTATTTCAAAACCAAACTCTGGGTGTTAACTGCTCATTATACCAGTGTGTAATTGCTTCTTAGCTCAATCAGCAGATAAAACTAAGAAGCATAGACTTTTATTATAGATATGGTGTATTTTAAATCATGAATTAGGAAAAGCGTATATATTTTTATACTATGAATTTTTAGACATCTAATTCCAATCTAATACCACAATATTCTTTATTTTTTTAATTTATTTTTATTTATTTTGAGAGAGATAGTGAGAGCAAGCAGGGAAGGGGCAGAGAGAGAAGAGGGAGACAGAATATCAAGCAGGCTCTGCATTGTCAGTACTGAGCCCAATTCAGGGCTCAAACTCAAGAACTGTGAGATCATGATCTGAGCTGAAATTAAGAGTCAGCCACCACCCAGGTGCCCCTAATACCACAATATTCTTTTCTACCTTTCCAAATTCTATATTTGTATCTCTCTTCTGCCACAGAGACAAACCTGACTCCCAATAATAAGATTATATTGACTCAGTTCTCAATCCTACTGTATATACAAAATGGTTCCAGAATTTCCACACCCAGTACTATACAAACAAGAACAATTTTGAAATGTTCAAGGAACAGGTTTTGGTTTCTTGGATTCGGAGTTGTTTTGGGTTGTGGGTGGGGGAGTTTGTAGTTTTGTTGTCTTTAAATTGAGGGTATATAATCAAAGCACTGTGTTTAAAATTATGAACTAAGAGTATTTAAAATTAGAACAATTAATATTTACAGAAGAATTTGATCCTCCTCATCTTAAAGTTCTTCCCTAACCTTAATTATGATATAATGTACATCACAAAATCCCCATAAATTCTCACGTTTTTACTAAGCTATCCTTATTACATCTTGATCTTGACAGGTATTTTCAAAACCTAGTATCATATACAATCATACCCAACAGGTGCAAACTGTACTTCCTAAAGAGATACCTGTGCACACACCCCTATGTAATACACAACCGGTAGATCGGTTATATGGGGAAAGACACCGATGAAAATCAGTTTTAGAACTGTATTGAAAACAGGGTCATTCAAGTGTTTCTAACCACTAATGCTGTTCTTAAATTCCAGAACACATAATCCATGGATTTATACTTTCCAATGCAAATGTACCAAGGATTTTTACAACCTAAATATCCATTCCCATTGGAGATCTAATTCAGAAGCAGGAAATTTACAGAAATAAAAAAGACAACTGCCACAGACCATTGCCACGGCTGCCAACATTGCCAATTGTGGAATTTTATATCTGGTCCAGATCCTCCTAAAAAGTATTAACCCAAACACATCTAATGCATACGTCTCAATCGAACTCTAGGCCTCCCACAATTACTGCTGTTACATATATACCCAGGGCCTCACAATCACCCATATGACGTCAAAAATGGGAAGGGACACGTCACTAACAATGCAAATTATAAGTCAACTGTTTTGTCACAAATCAGTTCAGAACCATCACGTGATTTGTTTAAAGCTACCAAAAATGTTTGTTCTTCACAATTAGACTAATTACAACTAGGCAGAAACTGGTACCGACTGATTATCTTTATGCCCTCTCAGTACGCACCCAAGGGACTATTTTTCCTATATAATTAGATGGGCCTTCCATGCTAATGACATCAACATATGACCTATACTTTGAGAAAATCATACTGCTTTTCTAAGGATTCAAGACAAATCCCTCTGCATCTCATATTTGTGGTGAGAAACCTGGCAAGGTAGCTTATCAAAAAAGATCCAAGACACCAGGTACCATGAAAATGTCGTCCTCAGACTGAAATGTGTGATCCACAATTTATAACCGACTATAACTGAATGACAAATAAAAGAGCTTAAGCACTCAACCCACAAAAAAATTGTTGGCTAGACTAGTTCCAGCTAATAAAATTGTCCCTTACTATTTACAGGCCAACCAAATCCTGAATCAATACAATAACTAATGCCCAGGGAAACACTTGAAGAAAAGTGGAATCGTTAATTTGGGGGAGAAGGAAGGGGTTGGAATGGTACATAGATTTTAGGGCTGGCCAAATTTATCCATGAGACTTATACTCCTGGTTGGTTCTAGGCCAATTAAAAATTAGATACGAAGTGGGATTGCAAATATTTCTTTTAATATTATGACTGTCCTCATACATCTTCCCTTTTCTACTGAATCATATTGCTTAAAAGCTATTCCATTGCCACTATGCCAGAGTGACAACTAGCTGATGCTACCACTGTCAAAACAACTGAAGTCACTACAACTCACTTAGCCCACTTTGACCAAAAGGAGGACAGTATTATGATAAGCAAGAAATAGTACAGTCATCGTTTCACTAAGGAGGGGTGTTCAGCGAAATCCAGGCAATAGTTCAGCAATAGTCATATCCAGAAATAAAACACATCATTTTCAGAGTTTTCAGAAAGAGTCTTCAGAAAGCTCATAAATAACTACAGTTACCTTCCCTGACAAATGCCAGTTTGCTTCAAAGAAAATGTTCCCCCTGATAAGTTTTAACTAATAGTTAAATACACATTTGAGCTCAAAGCTAATGTTACTGTCAAATTGAATTTTTGATGAAATAGCTTTTTAAAAATATTACTTAGATCTATTAATTCAATTTCATTTGATAATAAAGCAGAACAGGGGTGGGGTAAGTTCAGAGGGTCAGAGAACGAGTTAATAAATGATTAATGGAAAAATATCCCTGGAAGGCAGTATAATAAAATGCTTTTGCTTTTTTCTTCCCTAATTCCTCCTCATCCTCCTCCCCCTCCTCATCCTCCTCCCCCTCCTCCTGGCTGTGATTTAAAATAAACAAAGTTCTTAGGCAACTCATGTTAATTGTATGTATAGTACTGTGCTCATTGTGGGGCTTCTGTTTAAAAAATAAAATAAAATGGGGCCTATGGGATAAATACAGTGAGTCATACTTCTCCTAGATTTCTCCTCCAGGCATTTCGGTATTATCTCCATTGTGTTCCCACTTGAGTGTTGTAAGCTAAAATGCTGAGTGGAATCCCAAGGGGAATCAACTTCCCAGCTTCAGTGGTGTCCAACTAATGTTCTCCTTGAACTCAAGTTGTAAATCAACTCACAGAGAGAAGGAAAGAGTCATAGTAGTTGCTGCCAAGAGAGCAAACAGTTTTCGAACACTACCAATTTAATGTAAAGATTCAACTTATTAAATTTATTTTGTCCCTTTTATGATTAGAGCAAGTTCGTTCCCAAAAAAGTTCAATTATAAAACTATCAATAGGACTTACTCATCTCAATAGGTCATTTTGTTTCAAATTATACTAATTATTAATATGTACAAGTCCCATTTGTACATAAAGAAAACCTTAGGTACAAAAAAAAGGAGATAATCATTAACTAAACATCCTTCATATTTAAATAACTGATCTAAGAGGAAATAATAAGATATGTTCATTCATCATTTCAGAAAACAACTCTAAAACATCAGAAAATTCCTGAACTATATAGATTTCATTATTAATAAGGAATACTCCCCTTTCTCAGGATGACTTCCTTTTAATTAAACCATATTAGATAGTGCTATTGAAGGGCACCTGATTCTTTTTATTCTTTATTAATCTATAAAAGTTTAAGTATACCAAAATAGTCAAAATGTTAGTCAATTAACTATTTTTTCATCTTTCTTACTATTTTAGATGCATTACTAGATATCTTCAGTTATAACTGCATTCCCAACTACCTAAAAAGAAATTTTATGGCTTCCGCTGCTGCCCCCCAAACTTCCTTTGTAATCAACTAATGTCAGATCAAAACAATTAACTCAACTCTAACAATATTTTTTGTATCTCACTAGCTTTTAATAATTACTTTAGAATTCCTTCCCAGACACTTGATTATTAATAGCAGAAAGTCATATGACTACATTAGATTACATCAGCTAAACCTCCAAAGCAACTGTTCCTCTCCACTTTGGAAAGAAATCAACACCTAAGGCTTCCTCACAGAGATAAAACACAATACACTGTAACCCACAGTAATTAAAATCTCTGTTAGCACATCTTTCATTTCCACAGCTTCCTCTTACTACTGTTAAAGATTTTAAAAAATTGACAAAGGTTTTATCCACCTCTGTCCTTTAGGGAATGGGGAAGAATATAAATAAACAATAGTAAACAGCTTAGTAACTGCTCCTGACAGGAGCTATGCAAAGAAATGTGGTTGAAAGCATCACTATGGCTTCACCAGGTTCAATCATTTTGAATTGTTTTCAACCATATTTTATTATTGTCACTGTTAATTCACAAGTATTTATGGACTTTCAACTGTGTGAATCATGAAGCCAAGCACTATAAAGGATATAAAGATATACACTATTCAGTCCATACCTTAAAAAGTTTAAATGTATTGGAAATGGTAAACATAGTAGCTATAATTTATTAAGTATCCATAGTGATTTAGGCAGTTTATACATGATAACCCTACAGTCTACCCCAAATCCTGGAATACAGGCCTTATGTCACATTGTAGAAACTTAGTACTTATTCCTTAATTTGGGTATCCACCCATCCTTATCAAAATCATTTGTTTCAGGGAAAGCTGATTTTTATCTCCAGGCTTCTGGGGCCTATTCTATCTCTGTAGTTAGATGAGTCAAAAATCCTCTTTTTTTTTTTTTTTTTAATCAGAGCAACTTGATTGTGTTTTCTATACTTTGCAACCAAAAGCAGTCTAACTGATACCCAGGATATTTATCCTCCAAAATAAATATAATTTTCTTAAAGAGGTGAAGGTTACACTTTCTTTTATTGTGCATTAAAAAATTTAAACATTAAGGAGAAGGTTGGTGGTTTCATAATATAAAAGCCTGAAATTTCACTAAATAAATATTTGTTGGGTGAATAAATTGGCTGAACAAGTGAATGAATAATGAATAAACTATTGAATATAAAATAATTCTCTATTCCTATTTGCCCCTACCCTCCCAGGCCAATATCCATGATTCAAATTGTTACGTTAGAAGAAAAGAAAGAACAATAATTGATTAATAAGTCAGCTTTTTTAATTTATTTCGGGTTTGTTTTTTTTTTAGCCAGTTGATGATAGCCTGCTATCTCTGTATACTATAGTAAATCATACTAACCTACCCTCTTCCCTGCTTGACATTACTTAAAAATCACACAAAGCTGAGGTTAGGTGGCTAGCACCCAAAGAGTCAGAAATAGAAAAGAGTCACACATCTGACACTTGCCCCTAAGTATACTGACCTCCTTCTCACATTTCTATCCATCAGTAAGTCATGTTCCCCAAAGGATGAGAGATTAGACAATAGAATCTGTGCGAGTTTTGTTCTGTTTTGTTTTTTGTTTGATCAAAGTGCAGAAAAAGATCTCACTCAACTGCCAGTGGTAGTTGTTACAGACATTAATGTCATGACTTAGGGATCCTGTTCTCCAAGGAAGCTAGAGAATATGTAAACATAATACATAACCTGAGGGGACTTTAAAGGTGTGGTGGGGAGAAGAGGAGTACCATAAAGATTTGAGTCACACAGACCGGCTGAAGATCTCTCATCTCATTACTGGTAACTACTCCACTGAGAAGGAATTAGCTCTCACATTTAAAGTGGGAAATGACCATAGAAAGGGAGAAAATGGCTATATATTTCCAGACCCTGCCAACTTCCATACTGCTCTCTTGCTGTGTCATAGTCACAGACCTGTACAATGACAGGAAAAATAATTTCTAATATTCCTGTTCAAGAAGTAATTTTATTGATCTCTACTTTATCTTTTATTTTTCCTATGATTCAGCAGGTCAGAATTGCTCTAGTTCCAACAGTTTTCTATCACTCAGCAGATGTCCATGGGGTTTAAATGTCTTACAAGTTAATAGGAGGTGAAGAAATTTATTTCAGCACCAAGGAGAGTGCCTGTTATTTTCAAATAGTTTTATGTTTAAAACTGCATATTATTCATGAGCCTAGAATTTTTGATATATGACTTAATAGAAAGCTGCTAAGAGATTATTTCATTCATTAGAATAATCCCAATCATTTCTATAAAATTAAAAATTTGCCAGGATTCTCTTTGTATTCATGATTTCAACAATGTGCTATTCTTTTAGCTATCAACTGCAATGGAATTGGCGATTCTTTCCCTTTTTTAAAATGTCAAAAACCACAATTTCCTGAATGGATCTAGACTAGAGGAAGGCTCAGAGAAATCACAGAAGTGTTAAATTAAAATCGCTATGAGAACAAGGTCTAAAATCTTTTTCACTGTTGTGTCCTCAAAGCTTGGCATGTGATAAACGCTCAATGAATATTTATGTGAGTCTTCTGAGAAAGAACGAATTAATGAATGACACTCATTAAGTCAATAAGAATGAATTAGTGAATGCCTTCTCTCTAATCAAAGGTCGCTTTTTGCACCTGATCTCACAGATCCTCACATACCACATCGCTCAGCCTGAAACTTTAACACATCTTTCTTTGACCTATATCAATTGGGTCTGCAGATCTCTGAAAAATCATCCCCCAGATCACACCTTTCATTGCCACTTAGCTTTCAGCATGAAGGTTTCTTCTTTGAAACCTGAAAGAGTCACTGGGGTTTCAATCCAGAGATGCAATTCTACATCTCCAAGGTAGAATGGCATTACCCATCTATGGTCCTCCAATACCCAAGCCAATCAGTCAACCCGGTTCTGCCATGTAACCAGATGGAGAGGTCACAGACACTGGAAGCTGACTCTCCCCTTCCTCCTTGAGGTACCCAGGTGGACCATAACTATTTGTCCCTATTCCTAAGTAACCCAGACAGCCCCTTCCTTCTGTGCCAAGAGTAGAAAACACCAGGCCTCACTCTGCCCAGAGACCTTCAAGAGTCCAAGACATCTGAGTCCCACTGTGCTGAGAGACAAAAGTCAATAATGCAGTTCTGTTTCAAGTTGCTACCATAGCCAGACATGGGGTCACTCTGGGGGACTAAAAACTACCAAAACAGGGTCAAAGGTGAAAGAGAAAACATGAACAAGTAAAACCACAACGTTTAAACAGATGTTTTCACTAGTCGGCATGCTGTGAAGACTTTTCAAAGCTTTAAATCCCTTCACCTTTTTAATGTCTATTTGTGAGATAAAACAAGTGTGAACAAAGTCAATCCTCTTGGCTCCCAGGTAGGCACAGCCCAGTTCTTAGCTCCTAGGAGGCTTCTGGGCTAAGGCTCCACTCTACTTGGACTGTACTATCAGGCCCCCAAAACGGGGGGGAGCTGCTAGGGAAGGACTGATTTCCATTTCAAACTGCATTCTGGTACTTTGTACTCCAGCACCATTGGTCGATCAATATTTAATGCTTGGAGATTCTGACTCTGCGGGAGTCATGTCAGGGGACCTTGGGAGCCAATCTGCTTGAGCTTCTGAGTGATAATTATTCATGGGCTCCTGCCTCTTGCTCTTTCTCTCGCACGGTCCCACTCTGCAGACTCAGTGCCTTATTCAGTCTTCTCTCTCCTCTCTCCGCTGCTGTAGCTGGACCCTTCGCCTTCTCCACCGCTCAGCATCTGCACATCCCTACAATGGCTAAAACAGCAATGGGTAAGGCATCGCGCCTCGTTCTCCCTCGGCTCGACCTGGAGCCCACCTCTCACCTTCTCTCTTAGAGTTTTGAAGGCATTCAGAGATATTTTATAGAGAAAAAGACGTTAAGGGTAAAACAGGAACCGGGAAGGACGAAGGCAGTTCTGGGGGTTTGGGAAGGGCAAAGAGGGTGTCTATGGAAATCTAAAACTAAAATTTTCTTTTGAAAGGTAGAAGCAGGTAAGTTGCCCTCCCATGGGTAGAGAATTTATTCTGTTTCCATGTTTAAAATTAGGGCTCAATCGTGGGGGGTGGGGGGAGCTACCTTTACTGTTTGCCTTAAATGGGGTTAAGGGACATTTTGGAAAGTGCTTTGTAACATCCTTTATTTCTTCTCTAGTTAAAAAAAGAAAATGGGGAAGAGGAGGGCAAGGTGAGGGAAAGAAAAAACAGAATGCGAAGTCAAATCGGTCCCTTCTAGGCTGTTTGAAAGATGGGTGGAGACTGGGGGGGGGGGGGGACGGGTGGAGAACGGGGCAAATTTTATGGTATTGTCTCGTCGGAGAAACCGCTAGTCCTGGGGCGCGGTGCGGGGAGGTTAGGGCGGGGGTGGGGGTGCTACGCTCCTTTGTTTTAGGGAAAGGGAGGGGAAGGAGAGAGGAAGTCGGGGAGGGCTTGGAGGGCGCGGGTGGGCAGCTGCAGGGGCGGGGAAGCGCGCGGTGGGGAGGGGTGGAGGGACAGCGGTTTCGAAGGCACTGGGGTGGGGTTTCTTTGTGTGAGGACGAGCGGTCCCAGGGGGAGGCACCTGCAGCGCTGGGCGCACAATGCGGACGGCCCCACCCTGTGCGAAGCCGCGCCGGCGCCCTCACTCCTCCCCGCTGCGGGGTGCAGCAGCATCAGCCGAAAGAGGGCCGGGTGGGGAACGCAGCGCGACGCCCAGGAGCCCAGCCCAGGAGGGACAGCAGGGCCACGCCCCGCGCTTCGCGCTCCTGACTCCCAGCCTCGGTTTCCGAAACAGACCCGACCATTGCCCCAGCCTTCCCGACCCTGGCCTCATTGTTCCGTTTTACAGAGAGAGGAGGGAAAAAGTGGGTTAACATTTTTCTTTTCAAAACCACATAGGGTGGCTAGACATTGACGCCGATGAAGGCTTCTTTGAACTCATTGATCATTTTGGGTAAAAGCTTCGGGAACCTAGGTGTGTGTAGATATAATCATAATACAGATCCAAGAGAGGCCAACTTCTTAAATTGAGCCACGCGAAATACCCGTCTTGTAGGTCAAACAGGGCCTAAAAATGGCAATTTTCATAGGCTTAACCTGTATCAGAGAAACAGTCCAGACACAGAGATCCCCCACCGGTCGTGCGCCTCTAGTGTCCCACGGTTCTGGCGCTCGGTGGCCCCGGGGGTGGACAGGCAGGGAGGAACCCGAGGTCTGGTGGCTGCTGGAAGCACCCCTCCCCCGGGACCCGGTGCTGGTTGCGGAGAAGGGAAAAAGCGATGGACAGGGCTCTCTCTGCACAGCTCCGCCCTGCCCCACCCTTTCCGTGGTGCTGGGAAGACCTCGGGCTCCGAGGCTTGGCAAGGAAACGGAGCTGGGGAAAGTCTGTTGAACGGTCTGCAGTCCTAGAGCCCCTTTTTGCAGCTCCGCAGTCCAGAACAGCCCAGACACCCCTCGAGAGGCGCAGACACCCGGCTTTGCTCTGGGTCCTGGCGCCGAGCCCCTCCCAGCCCGGAGGGTGGCTCTGCAGAAAAGCTGGCTCGAGCCCCGCCCGGCCACACAAAGGCGCGGCCCACCCCAGCCGGCCGCAAGACCGCAGAGGTGACCCCTGCCCAGGGGTGCGGGAAGGGTTTTTCTCTTCTCGCTCTCCCCCAGCCCTCGGAGCTCAGACACTTTCCCCTAGCTGAAACCCTCGGCCCACGCGCGGTTCTCTATTATTTCCCGGGACGAAGACCCTTTGGAGAGTCTCTCTAGGAGGACCCTCACTAATCCAGCGGGGCGCGGCTCGGCCCCACCCCTCCCAGCTGCGACCTAGACCAGTCAGCCGCTGGCCGGATGGGGGCGCACTGGGCGAGCCGGCGCGTGGAGCGCTGCCAGCCCTGCAGAGCCCAGCGCCGCGCCCTGTACTCCCCTCCCCCGAGCTGGGCGCTCGCCCCCGCGGGTGCAGCCCGGGAGACCGGTTTCTGCGCAGTGTCCTGAGCTACCCCGGCTTCGCACAGTTCGCGGTTCACCCGCAAGTCCAGAAAGGTTCTCAGAATGAGGGACGGGGGCGATCTCGCTCTGCGCTCTGCACCCCCACCAAGAGGTTTCTGCTGCAGGAGGGCGGCTACAAACTCATCATTATCAATATTACTTTAAATCATTATCATTACAATATTATTATTATTTCATGACTCAACGGCCTTATGTGTTCAAAAGGTTCAAGTGATTGAATTTGATTAAGGATTATTAACCTTTGTTGCACTCACTTTTCTTCCTTCTACTCCTCCCTGCCTTCTCCCCCACCCCTTAAAAAAAGAGTTTTTTGTCCTGTTGTTCATTTTACATTATAAAGCGAATGTATTTTCAATCCCTGGCCGGATCACGTATGTTCATGTGGGTCGGATATTACCTGCAGGTGCTTACTAAGAGTAGGATTTGTGTGCCAAAGATTGCTGGAAAATTCTCCGCACATAATTGTTACTGCAATGGGTAAAATTATACATATACAATTAAGAGGTTATGATTTTCACTGTATATTCCATAAGGTTATATCTGTCAATATATAAATACAGGTTATGCAAAAAATTTTAACTGTTTTTTTTCTTTTTTTTTTTTTTGAAACTGATCTTCCAATCGCTGATTCTTGATACAGTCTCAATTCTGCACAGAAACCTGGATCTTGAAATGGTAGCCACTATCCCATTAATAAAAATCCCACCCATAATATGACAATGCAAGGGTCCTTTCTGCCATGAATAAGCTGTATTTGCAAAACATGAAAAGAAGTTCAACCTTCGCAATATTAAAATAACGGATTTTGACATCGTTTCAGTTGCAAAGCCTAATCAATTAATCACCAGGGCGGGTGCTTTTTCCTGATTCATTAAATAATTATTCAGCATGATTGTACTAGGTGCATATAGAATTCCCCATTATCTTCTCCAATGAAGTGGGCACCTTCTAAATGGATATATAAATAACCAGAAGTGGAAAAATGAGGATTTGGTCAGGATTTCAAGATAAAACTAAAAAAGGAACAGCAGTAGCTTATCAATTAATGATATATGTGATTAATACCTGCTGAGTAAGCTGAGCCTGCAATAAGCATTATGTGACCCAGTGTATTCCTAATATACATGGCTAGTATGAGGGTATAAATTAAAATACCTGGTGATATTTGTCTACACATGTTAAAATTCTCTGAAAGTACATTTTGAAATAATGAATAATTAAGATTGAATGGTTTTTAACATTAAAATCTGGAATTTTGTTCAGTCACAATTCGCAATGGTTTTGTGAAGTAATTTGTAGTAAATTATTCCATCCTAAGGGGGAGGGGAGTATTTTTATTGTTAGAACAATTGCCTCTGCTCTTAATCATTAACATTTTTAGCAGGATTTTATTTGTTGCACTAAAAACACGTTTGCTCACTCTGGGGATTTTTTAATTATTAATGGATAGATTCTGGAATAAGCATTCAATCGTGTGGCCCAGTATGTCTTCTATCAAATAACCCGTTCTCTGTGATGAAAAGGCTGCAAGAGGTTACATTTTACCCAGATTCAAGAGTGCCCTTCAGCCATTTCAGAGTGCCAGAAAGCTGATTCACACAATAAGATAGTTTTCCTCCCTGTAATTTAGGATCGAAATAGTTATTTAATTCTGTGAATATCTAGTAGTTGCTATCATCCAGAATTTTAAGTTAAATCTGTATAGTTAAAAATGAACTGGGAGATGAATCGATTACATATTTAACTGAGCATTTTTCTCATTAATGAATCCAGACCATCTTTAGGAAAATTCCTGATTTAGCGATCACCACTGTGTTTTACTCCAACTGAACAGAACTGACTTATATGCCCTATTCCCCTGCAATAGCTCCTTGCTCACAAGCCTGGATGAAGCTGGCCCAAAGCTACTTGCTTTGGGTGTGGCTGCTCCCAAGCTGCTGATACCTAATTCCAGCTCACATCAATTTCCTATTGGTTCTTGGGAAAATACACACTATTCTGTTGTCTCAGGGTCTGTGACCTTATATGAAAATGCAAGACATCTGTGAAACAAGAAGAAAAGACCAAATCAGAGAACTGAGGCTAGTTCTCTTTCCTACTTCTCTCAATTGGAAAACCTTGGAGTCCACATTACCTTTCGCCCCACTAGAGGGCAATCAAGTTCTCTTAAGAAATAGATGATTGATTTTTTTTTTTTTTTTTTTTTTTTTTTTTTTTTTTTAGTGTTTATTTTTGAGAGAGACAGAGACAGCGGACAAGCAGGGGAGGGGCAGAGAGAGAGGGAGACACAATACCTAAGGAGACTCCTGGCTCTGAGCTGTCAGCACGGAGCCCGACACAGGGCTTGAACTCATAAATGGTGAGATCATGACCTGAGCAGAAGTCGGATGCCTTACCAACTGAGCCACCCAGGCACCCCTGATTTTTTTTAACCCAGTTTCAAATGCTATTTAACAAAATCTTTTTTTTTTTTTTTTAATCTGGAACATTCAGTTGCTTGTTCAATAAATTAATGGCATAATTTACCCTAGTGGATGAAAAGAGTTTGTTCACCTTTTCAAGGAGACCTACTTGGAAGTAGGTGTAGACCCTGGTTAGTTATTCTGTTACGATTTTACTTTCTAGTTTCATTACCTTGCTGTTACATCACTTATGCTACTTTTGGGAGTTTGTAGTGGATGAATGGTAGAAAATAGTGGTAATAGCAAAATTATTTAGGAAGAGAATGTTTTAATGTTTGAATAAAGGAATAAATTAAACAAAAACATTATTTACTTTTTCATTTGTTTAAAATGTGCTTCAGATGTTGTGGACACACCTGAATGTCAATGTCCACCTTCAGGGAGCCTGCAGGCTAGCAGTTAAAACGTAGACACAAAGTGATATCTGAGGAGAGGTACCAAAAACAGGCAGAAACTAATTTTTAGGATCATCAAAAATGGATTGTTTTTCATGTTTGCATTGGCAGGGATTTTTTTTTTCTCTTATGTTTCATGAAACTATAATCCATCTGTAAAATATTTAATAGTTTCATATTACTGTGTTCTGCTAATTTTAATCTGCATATGAATTACCTGTGATTTGCATTAAAATGCAAATTCTGATCCAGAAGGTCTCATTGAGGCCAGACATTCTGCATTCCTAACAAACTACCAGATGATGCTGATTCTAACCACCAAACATACCAGATTTAGAAGTAGAGAACTGTGATATACATGTTCCTCCCACAATAAGCTTTGATATTAGGTCTTAATATTTTCAAATGCATGGCAATCCTTACAAAATATTTCGTTTCCATACTCATTCTTTTAGGGATTGTATACCTCTGGGAGTTATGTGTTCTCTGTCATCACCTTCTCTTAATTGGATTTTTAAAAATATATTCATATTGTAGCACTCAGCAGAAGACCTTCAAGAGAAAGGTGGAAAATGAGAATTTGGCTCTGTGTGTGTATCTAACACAAAATGAATATGGCTTGTGGCACAGTTGTGAAAGATGATAAATCAATATTACTAGCTTACTGTTATTAGCAAAACAATGCAGAACAAGAAGTTCAACACACAACCTTTCAGTTATGGGATAATCTAAAAGTCTGTAACCCGTTTGCCATATAGCTAATTTGCTACAAATAGTCACATATTGTAGAAATTAAAACAGAAGATGGAACAGTACTAAAATTGCTTTTCAACATATCCCATACTTATTACTTACCCAATTGAATTTCTTTCTGGATAGCACATAAGAAAATTATTAATAATTTAGTGAGTGTGGGTGCATCATTGGAAACAGATTACACATGTGTTTTCTCCTTACTTAAGCCAATAAAGGGCTTCCATTATTTGACACTATTCAAGAAAGTCAACCCAGAGGAAAAAAATTGGTCTTTGAAGAATACTATCAAAAATACCATATGTCAGTCCTCCCATGCAGTGGGTGGCTGACCATGCAAACATTACCACATTTCTGGAAATGCAACCTGAAAAAGTATACTACATAAAATATCTCCAATTAAAAATACAACATTTCCCAAATAGGGCACTAAAAGCATAGTCCAAATAGAACTGGCCACAGAGTTGGTAGGATATACTGTTAGTCAACACAAAGTTGGATTAAGCCTCAAGGTTATCCCTTCCTTTGTTGTTGTTGTTGTTGTTGTTGTTCATTAACAGGTTTTTCTCTGCCATTGTTTTCTTTCAAGATTCATTTTTCTGGCGTAGACCTAAACCTTATAGAGTGTCTATGAGAAATGACTTTTATTTATTGATTTGACCCTTATGTAGCATATATAACAGGCTAGGAACTAAGCACTTTGCACATATTAGTGATGTTAATCATCCAATAATCCTAAAAAGTAGGTACTTTTACAGATGAGGAAACTGAGGCACAGACAGATAAAGTGATTTTCACCCAAGGTCACACAGTTAGATACAGAATTTGAGCCTGGGGCCATCTGGTTCCAGAATCTGTCCTTTTAACCAGTACTAGCCACTCTTATATGCTCCGTGGCAGAAGTGTTCCCACCATGGAGGTCAAACCTGTGAAACCTCCATTTTTTCTAACAACCCTGAGATGCTCTTATCCTTTGCTAGCACAGACATACTTTGGAAGAGGAAATACATTCAACCTGATGATTACTTTTAAGACGTAACCTGGGATTCATTGAGAATAATTGCCATGATTTAGGCTTTGAGGGAAAAAAAGCTCTGAGGGGGTATAATGTATGGAACACATGGCTGTCTGAAGGCTCAGCTAAGAAATCAGCAGGGACTTTGGGTGGGGACACAACAGGATGACCAGGTCTGGGGGGGAAACAAACAAACAAACAAAAAAATCTTGACTTAATGTAATCAATATCATTATGGCTATCGCATTTTAAAATGGGCCCTTACCTCCTTCCATAAACACCAGATATTTAACTTCAATATTTTGTTTTATGAAATAAATCTAGAACTAAAGGAGATCTACAACCCAGGCATCCACAGTTAGTATAATCATTAGATGTTCTTCAAGACTCTTCATCTTATTACGTCAAAAGCAAGCAAGCAGGAGGAAGGCTCTGAATCCCTTGTGAAACATTGCTAATTATCTTTTAATAAAGGAATCAGGTCCTGTCATTTGTCAAGGAGACATTTGCAGTAGTAAAACCTGTGTTTATATAACCCATTTTTATTAACCATGATTAAAGATAACATTTTGTGTACATTTGTTCTCACAAAACACTTTTATGTGAATATAAAGGTTAATTAATGCATTTCAGCAATCATTTTGCTAGTCATCTGGAAATATAGCTTCTCTAGGAATTGTACTTAAGAGAAGCAGCCATACCTTAGACTATAAAACCATAACAAAAATTTTAAGATTTTTCTCACTTGCTGGGCCCCTGGGTAGCCCAGTCAGTTGGGCATCTATCTGACTTCGGCTCAGGTCATGATCTCACATCACAGCTCATGGGCTCTAGCCCCGTGTCAGGCTGTGCGCTGACAGCTCAGAGCCTGGAGCCTGCTTTGGATTCTGTGTCTCCCAATCGCTCTACCCTTCCCCCACTCATGCTCTGTCTCTCTCTGTCTCAAAAATAAACATTTTTTTAAAAAAAATTTTTTAAAGATTTTTCACACTTGCAATTTTGTTGGCCTCCAGATTAAAATATTTAATATTTGGAAAAATTACAAAATTCAAAAAGGTTGACCAGAAGTAGATAATTTTTGTGTAGTACCTTAAAATAATATTGTCTGGGACTGATTTTTTTTAACCAAAATCATAAAGCAATGCCTGTAAAAGTGCTTATTTAACAGTTATTCTTTTAGAATAATTGTACTTTCGATGTCAGAGTTTGTACATCATCCGCAGCACAAGTAATTATGTAATTACAAACAATAGATCATCAGAATAAAAAAAAAACAATAGATCATCAGAATATGAACCTGTTAGTCTTTCAGTTTTTCAGTGGTAAGTCTTTATATCAGGATAAAAAGACATGGATGAAATTTATCTAAACCTAGTTCCACAAATACTCACACAAGAGAGCATTTTAAACTTTACATTTTTATTAGCACTCTACTCCCTCTTGAGGGATTTTTTTTTTCCTATAAACTGCAGCCACAGTTTGATTTCCATTCAGCAAAACCACTCACAGTAAACCTAATGATAATCTTCTAGTTCAGGCTTCCTAGTAGATAGAAGCCTAATACACATGACAAAGCTCAACTTAACAAGATATTGACTGTTGCAACACTGGGACCCGAAAATTTTATCAAAACGTTACTTGCTAGTGACTCTACTTGCTAGAGTCACTTCCAGACTCTCACAGGGAGGGGCGCTAAAAGCTAGTCAGGCAGTTGAGCTGACACTAGAGTTTCTGAAGCTTCCTTGGGAACTCTGCTTCCAGACATGTTGTCTTTATGACTGCAAAGTTCTTTTTTATTCCCAATACCAGTATCTACTGTGTTATTTAAATCTTGGCAGCTTTATCTGAGAAGTGCCAGTTAGCATCCTTCTCATTATCCTCATTCAAACACATGAAAAATTATGAGTCAATTCTAGTCTTTTAATGCACAGATTACATGATCCAAGACTCTTGTCACTTGAAAATCCTCATTCTACTTCAGACTCACTTTTTCCTTTTATATTAAAACAACAGCAACAACAAAAGAGCAAACACAGAAGATTGAAAATGTAAAGTGTCCAAAAGAAAAGTTAGATAGCATGATCTATGTTGGACCTTGTAGTTCTTAGAAAATATTTACTTGCTGTATCCTTCTTAATCTTCATATAGTCCCTATGAAATGGGAATAGTATACATGTTGCTCTGTTTAAAATGAATAAATTTAAGCTCAAAAGAATTTACCGGGTCTAGTTCATATGTGTAAGCTTCAGGCCATATACATATACATTTTATATATAAAATATAAATGTATATATATATATTATTATATATATGTAAAATGTGTATATATATGATTATAATGGTGTAATATGTAACATATAATATGTGTAATATATATCATAATTTAATATGTGTGATATATATTACATATTATATATAATATATTATTATAATGATTTTTTGATAAAAAATAAAACTAATAAAGTTTAGCACTTAGTCCTGTAAGTCCTATAATCAAATATGTCCTGTAATCAAAGATGCATATGTGAGGGAAGTCACACACTAAACATATTTGTCTTTAGTCCAATGTCGTTAATAGTTAATGGCAAGATTTACTAACGTAAAATAGATTCAAGCACCAATTCTCCTCTGAAGCCTATGCCAAGTATTGTGAGAATAGAAATGAACATGATTCTCATGCTTGGGGAATTTAGTCTTTTGAAGAAGGCAAGATTCTGTACTTACAAAAAGGTTGAATACCAATAGTAGTAACTTAAACCATCACTGGAAGCCTCCACCACTTTTAAGTTTATTTACTTTGAGAGAGAGAGAGAGAGAGAGCGTGAGTATAAGCAGGGGAGGCAACAGAGAGAGAGAGAGAGAGAGAGAGAAAGAATCCCAAGCAGGCTCCACTGTCAGCTCAGAGCCCAATGTGGGGCTCGAACTCTTGAGCTATGAGCTCAAGACCTGAGCTGAAATCAAGAGTCCCAATGCTCAACCTACTGAGCCACCCAGCTGCCCCTGGAAGTCTCCACCACTTTAATAATTTTGTTATACTACCCTACAATTATTACAAGACAGTACATAATTATACACAAAGAACATCAGTTAGGAAGTACTGTGATCTACCCAAAGGACAAAATTAAAATATTTAACTAATCTCCTCTATCAATCAGACCAGCCAGGAAATCCCTTAGTTAAAATGCTTCTCAAATTTTACTGAGCATCAGCAGCACTTGGGAACTTCAGATTCCCACCCCCAGAAGTTCTGATTCTGTGGGTCTGAGGTGGGTCTCCTTAATTTGCATTTCTAACAAGCTTCTGGGTGGTGCTGATGCTTCTGGTCCAGAACCACACTTGGATTAAACCTAAGGTCAGTGACCAGTGGGTACCTGGAGCAGTGGGGGAAGAAGCATGGCCCTCTGGTGTGAGTTCCCTCCTCTGACCAGCTCAGCAAAGTGGACTCAAAAGAATAGAGGACTTAAGCCCCAACAGCTCCACCCGTCTCCACATGCTGCTGGTGCTGCATTGCAGGAAGAGGCCAGAAGCAGGATCCTGACGCCCTGAGCTCTAGTCTTTACTCTCTTAGCTAACCAACTTTGGTCAGGTCACTTTTTCTCTCTCTGCCTCTACTGCAGCATCTGTAAAGTGGCAACATACTGCCTTGTCTGTTTCAGAGGGTCCTTTTCAGAACCAAGGAAGCAAACGTGAAAGTGATTGGTACCTGTCAAGTACTCTGTAAATATAACCCATTGCATTTTTTTGTCATTAAATAGAATGAGTGGATATTTTACTCGTCAAGATACCAATGCACATTTAGAATGAGTAACAAGGAAACGAGGAGTGAAGAAACTGAGCCTTTTGTTTTTTGAAAAATACTTTCTAAATAATAAATTGAAATAAAATGAGTGATTTGCTTGGACAGCAGTATCGGATATTTTGAAGGGCTTGTGGTTAGGTTTCATCCAAGATTCTTCTTTAGAATTCTTAAGTGAGCATTGGCTGAGAAGCAGCAACTAAGTCACCCAAAGTTTATTACAGTCCCCAACCCAAGGGAACGGTGGTAAGTAGTGACCCAAGATGGTACCCTCAAGCTAAGAGGGCTGCTGGGCAAAGCAGGGGTGCCCCTGCAAAGAGAAATAGAAAATGTGAGAGGGTTGACAAGGAAAAGGTAACACTTAGTACAGATTTTTCTGCTGGTTCCATGATTGCCCCTTGCCAGCACCACCTTGACCTTCTCTACCCTCTGAGTCTAAGTCTTCCCTCTTGAGCAACTATACAAGCAGGCCCACCTTAGACAAAGCAACCCAAACCCAAATGTTCAGGTGTGCTGAAAGCTTGGTTTAAAGCTGCCTCCAAAAGTTAAAAACAAAAAGGAAAAGCTCTGTGTAATAGGAAAAAGCAACTTGTCGTGGAACTTAAAAGAGTGCAAAATGCTATGAAAATTTAAAACAGTAATATAAATTCCCCCTTCACTCCCCCCCCCACCGCCCCAAAAAAAGCTTAGGTTAAGAATGTTGCTGTTATGTAAGAGTGCATTCTGGCAGATTAGAAGTGGGTTGCGTATTAGATGGACATAGTTTTGAACCCTGCACCACTCGTCATTATCAGATACTCCTTGTGCAAATTATCATTTCTATACCACAGTTTTCTCAGTTATGAATGGGGAAAATAATACCACTTAAATCACACGGTCGTTATGAGGATTAACTAATCAATTGAATATCAAGCACTTTTAATAAAAAAAAATTAATCTCCATCCAAGACTCCCTGAACAGATGGAAATATTAAATAAAAACAATCACTTAAAGTAAACATCTAAATTCTTGGATTTTGTAAATTTCCACATATAGTAACAAATCTACTAGAAATTACTTGGAATTTAAGAAATGACTGCTACTCAGTAATTCTTTGTGACAGAGGGAGAGCTGATATATTTATGATGCAGCTGCCAGTATAGTATATCTCCAAAGCAAATCCATTCTGGGGAACATGCCAGAATTAAAAGTACACTTCTCTTGCATTTATTTCTCATTTTATGTTTCACTGTCCTATTTCATATCTCATCCTACTTCAAATACATATAAAATATCAAAAAAATTGACCCTTCTTGCCTGCCCAGTAAGGTTCAGCTACATAAGATGTCACATTCCATAGAAATAAAAACTGATTCCAGAAACATTAAGATGTAAAAGTCTACACTGAGGTCTCTTAAAGGGCAGGAAAGGGGGGGATTATATGACATAACACACACACACACACACACACACACACACACACACACCAGACACACAGAGTCTCTTGTCCTTACATTCTTATTAAACCATCAATTTCATCTGAACCCCATTACTCCCCATCACTGGGCTGTTGCAAAATCCTTCACACCTGATTCTCTAGTCTTCTCCCTACCTGGCACTCTCCTGACCTACTACTGCCATTTCCAACACCCTTCTTCCAATTAGACCTTTTCTTTCAGAGATAACTCCAGGAGCTTTTCTCTCTGGATCAATTTAGTCTCCCTCTTCTCCTTCCATTAGTAGATAAGTACAACAAAGACACCAGAGCCAAACAATATGAACATAGTATTCCTTAGATGACTGTGGTGGTACAAGGCTATGAATACGTAGAGTTTCATATTATTCTTCAATCATTCATGACAGTAACACCTTTTCAGTCAGTAGTGTTTCAGGTACCAGTCATTATAAATGTAGAGGATGTTAGCAGAATGTAATGAATAGAATAAAGAAACTAAGAAATCAAATTAACATTCGTTGGGTTTCTGACTTTACAAAGGCTTAGTTAATAATTGACTACCAATATAAAAGATCATTTTAAATATTTTGCCTCTAAAACTTAATATAAATGTGTGGTATATAAACTTGCAACTGTATTTACGACATAACTGAGAACATGATAGAAATATGTGCTTACATTTATAAGTGCTACATAGGTCTTTTTCAAACTAGATTCTGTTGATTATAGCAATCTCCATTTCTCCATACTTTCTCACATAGAATAATGACAAAGGAGGAGCTTTACATGAAAGCATTAAAATAACATAAGTCCTTACAAGCTCATAATACACTGTACAAGTTCATTGCACAGGGTAGGAAAGTTCAGTTTTAAAGAAAATGTAGGCATTTCCTCATTAAAAAAAAAAAAAAATTCTAGCTAGGTTCTGAAATACCTAGCCAAAATACAAGGTGGAGAGAAAAGAACTGCATCTCTCCTATCAACCAAAAACTTGGCTTGGAAAAAAAGAAAAAAAGTTTTGTAGTAGAACAAATAAAAGAAAACGAAACTCAATATTTAGGATGAAAATTTTTTCCAAGTGGAAGAAATATTGAATTAGGGAGCCTTGAAAGAATTAGATTTCAAATTTTGAAATTTTTCTTAAAATGAAACCTTAAAATGGTGTTCCCAGTTGCAGTCTGTATTGGTCACAAATTGCAGTATATGTTACAACATATCCTAGAGAAGAAATGCAGAAAAGTGTAACTTGAGGAGAACACTGGGCTTTGTGCCCTGCCTGCCTGGCCAAATGAAAGCTCACCCATCTAAATACAAAGGGAAGATGTCGCTCATGAAAAATAAACAACAAATAACGAATAACGCTGAAGTTCTTATATCCAGAAAACTGCATGTTTTATCACTTCTGATAAATTTTAGAAGTGAGTGGGGAATATGTAATATATAGGGTAGTCAGCTAAGAAGTCAAGTAGGATTTCTCCGAATTGCTTCTGGGAAAGGATTTGTGCTCCTTGAAACAAGTAACAGTAAGTTTCTCAAGTCAACCTCCAGTCCAGCTTTTCTTGATCTTTCCTTCCTGTGAACTCTTCAAACAGATTTCCTATTTCCTAGTATATGGCCATTTATCACCAAATAGCACCTTCTGCTATCATCTACCTTGTCATTTATTGTTCCCTTACTATGCATGAGCCACCCACACATCACATGTCCTCCCTGTGCTTTTTTTCCTCAATTTTTATGGCAACCCTCAAGCAGGTTTCATTATCCCCACCTGACAAGGAAGGAAAGCAGAAGCCAAGGAAGTTAAGTGACTTGCTCTGCAGTGCAAACATTCAGGGCAGATCTAGGTTTCAAATCTAGCGCTCACTTCACTGCACTCTGGCTTCCTCATCATGAGCTGTCCTTACTTTGCTTGGCTGCAGACACTTCTTTGTCTTAGATCCAACTATATTGAGGGCTGTTTTTTAGTACACAATTATGTTTCACTCACTTTGTCTCCCCTGTAATCACCTCTGTGGCTGACAATAATAATACTACTATTGTCTAACATGCATTGAATACTTTGTCAGGTTCTGTGACTATGCCGAACACTTTACAAAGGGTATTATCATTCCCATTTCCACAGGTGAGAAAGGGGAGAGAAAAAGTCACACACAGCCAATAGGTGGTGGGTCAGGATTTAAGACAAATCAGTCCAATCCCAGAGTTCAGCTGGTTAACCACTGTGTCTCTCCTGGACATCGTAGGACCTCTGTGTTCGTTGACTCGATGACATAAAGATGAACTAAGAGAAGCTGGCAGAATTGTACCAAATAAGGTTCCACAACATCTCACTATAGCCAAGCCCAGTAAAGCTTCAAAAGGTCACTCAAAGAATAAAGATTAATTTGCAGAAGACTCATCTTCACTAACAATATCATATCAGTACAGCATTTCAGTTTCTTAACACATACCTAATTCAATCCTCACAAAAATATCCTGTCTCCATTTTGTGGATAAATAAACTTCTGTTCAGGTTTAATAAATTGTCTAAGGTTGAAAAGATCCTGAGCTAGAGCATAAGTCTTCAGCTCCTATTCATATTCTTCCCATGGGGGAGGTGGGGGGAAGCAACACAGCATATAAATGTAAAGGAAACATTGACCTCTTTTTCTCCTTGAATAGAGAGTTGATTACCTGCTATTGTGAAGGATAAAGGTGGTGGAGCTTTCTTAAATTCTGCCAGGAAACTACACAATTATGGTTGTACCACTCACTAGTGCCATTTTGAAACTATCCACATAGCTATAGCTAGGGCTGTAGGGAGAGAAGCAACCAACTTCAAGTATGCAGAAACACCAGTCTGTAGCAGAAAATGAAGCTAATGAATTTAGTGGGGAGAACAGTTGAGCTCAATGCGGCTCTAACATCTGGGCTCTTAAATCCCACTCTATACCTGGTTTCAGTGGGAAAGCCAGCTGGGCCACTGACTGATTCAAGTATCCTTTGCAGCTGATGAACAGCCCTACCCTGCTCAGCAACCCATGGATAAGTGTTTACAGCCCATCTTCTAACAGCTATATGTACTCCTACATGTGGGGGGAAATACAGAAAACATTAAATGATAAGTGTTTACAGCCCACCTTCTAAAAGCTATATGCACTCCTACATGTGGGGGGAGATACAGAAAACGTTAAATGATAAGTGTTTACAGCCCACCTTCTAACAGCTGTATGTACTCCTACATGGTGGGGGGGGTGGAATACAGAAAACATTAAATGAGACACCTTCCCTCATCCTCAAAAGAATTTAAATATAGTTGGTAAGAAATAATTAGCAGCAAACAAACAGGCAAATAAGGGCCAACCTCTGTGAAACAAGACAGGAGAATGATTGTCTTTGAAAGAAGAAACTCAAAGGCCCTAGAGATGGAAACCATTATGCTTGATTCACTTCTGCTTTTAGGAAGGTACAAACCCAGCCTTACGGAATTGCATGAGTCACAACTGTTGGAGACATTTCTGAATTGGCACCACATCCTAGGACACAGATCTGTCCTGCTGTATTATTACTTGGCAAGTGTTTTGAAGATGTGAGCAACATTCCCAACCACAAGTCTACTCTTTTATGAATAATGTTCAGGCAGAATAAGTCTATAGAAAATAAACCATCAAATAAAATCAACATGATGCCTTTGCATATTATGTATGACCACGTTGTGATTTTCAAAATAACATCAGCAACTTATGCCAAAATCCAATCCACATTTGTCTATACAGACCAAACACTTGATTCCCTTTTCACCTTCAGTTTTTTAGTATTTATCACCAAATCATGTGGTATTTTCTGCCATAAATAAATACAATGCATAAGTTATTCCAATCTCATTCAATCAGTATAGCAACATGTAATCTTCTTCACATCTTAAGATGAGTGTTACGAATTCAAAAGGAGTTCTAGCTGGTATCCAAAAAGTTTACCTTGTGTGCACCATTTATTCTGGCTAATGTTATACATATTGAAAGCCAAACTGAATCTTACATGTAGTATGTGGAAAAGTGAAATTTTCCCTAATGGTTTGACAGTTTGAAACTTAAAACATGAATTGCTTTATGAAGCATGTTCTATGTTATACTATTTTATGTAATATAAATATTTATTATGAAATGCCAAAATTTGAAAAAAGGAAAAATTTTGCAAAGTAGAAATATCAAGACTAAGGTTTCCTTTTCTTTAAAATGTAATACCTTAAAATAATCTGTTTAAAAAACATCAGTACAGAAAATGCTTACTGCAGAAAATGCAAAAAAAAAAGATGAGTCTGTATGTAATGAGAAAGTTACTCTATTTAAAGACAAAATTTGCTAAATTTGTAGAATCCAAAAATTCCAGAGCTTGGAGCTATTAATTGTAGATGCGGAAAAGGTCCAAATTGCTTAAAGGACTTGCTCAAGGTCTTAAAAAACCTGAAGTTCTAAGAAGATCGTAAAGGCCCTGTGATGCAGTCACCATGTCAATGCTTATTTTCCTAGCTCTCACATGGGATTAGTTCAGACTTGTGTCACTACACAAGATCATAGTTTCACTTGAAAGAGTCTCAACCCATTTCATAATTTTTTAGAGTAAAAGGACAATCCATTGTTCCTGACAATTTTGTAACTGGAAGGAACTCCAGAAGTAATAACAGTACACCTATTGCAACAAGTACCATACATCCCAAGAACTTTGTGTCCGTACCTGAGGCTGTCGTCTTCACATGAAGTGAAATTTGCTTCCCAAGAGAAGCTAAATTGTGTGGCCATCTTTGAAGGGCTGTTCCCAAGTGCTCTGAAAGAGGAGATTAAAGATTTCCCAAGTCTGGGGTGAGGGGCAGGGGTTAGAGGGGAGAACTAGGAACTGCCACAATGCAAAATAAATGCTTTTTAAAGAAAGACACTGATTTTTTTGTAAAGTCTACCATCACTTCCATTTATGACACCACTTTCCCACCTCTGTTTTCCATTCTGTCCCTGCCACCAACATCGCCCCACCATCTCTCACCCCCACAGGGGACCTTCAAAGAAATAAAGGTTATTAGATCTGGTTTCTTCACCTATAAAATGAGAATAACATTAAATGATTTAGGAGCACGTGGTGGCTCAGTCAGTTAAGCCTCCAACTCTTGATATTTGCTCAGGCCATGAGCTTAACAGTTGTGAGATCAATCCCTGCATCAGGCTCTGTACTGACATGGAGCCTGCTTGGAATTCTCTCTCCCTCTTTCTCTGCCCTTCAGCTATGTTCTCTCTCTCTCTCTTTCCCTCCCTCCCTCCCTCCCTCAAAAACAAACAAAAATGATTAGATGATTTCAATGATTTCAAGGCTTCCTTCCAGTTCTAAAATTCTGTGGCTGGTGATTCCAATTGCATTAGATTAACTTGTCTTTTACATTTTAATCCTGTTTGTAGCAGTGGTGACACAAACTGACTGTGCATTGCAGAGGCTTCAGACACCTATGTACTTGCTTTGTATGTTGCTTTACGTGCCCTGCAGAAAATTATTACTCATTCAAGTTCTAGTATACAATCTGATGAATCCTATTTCAGAAAATGAGTCTTTACGTGGCAGAACTTGAGGAAGTAGCATTTAATTTCCAAAACGAAAAAGCCATTTTCATCACACAGCTAGATTAACCTGAATGGTTTCTTCCATGCTATTTGGCTGCCTTGAAAATGGGTACTGAAGATCATCATGCTATGGAAACTGTAACATTAAGATGCTTCGTTTTCATCTCAAAGGCTCTGTTACTCTCACAAATTCCCAGAGGCACCCAAGAATAATATCACTATAATAATTTTTTTAACATCAGGTAGTTCTAAACCTGATGCACATACTGTGCATTTTACAAAATTTCATTAAATGAGACCCTGGAATTCTCATTACATTTTTGGAAGCAAGCAAAACGACTGCTCTTCCTACATGAGATTTTTGTGGACTTTGCCTGAAATGGTTACTTTCTGTTAGTTATTTATGTGCCATTCATTTCCTATGAAAACATTTAGGAATACTAGTATAAAGTATAGATTGTATACTATCCAGATAAGGATTCTATCCAGCGAAACCTTAAGAAATATTATGTGGCAATAACACCAAGCTAAAATAACTTTTATTCTCAGTTGATGCTAGTAACTATTCTCAGTACTATGTATTTTGTAAGACATACTCAGAAATAAAACAGCAATAGGGAGCTTTTCAAATGCAGAGAAACTTCACACTATTCCAAGAAAGTACAAGTTTACATAGAAACTCTTCAAGAAATACGCTTTCATCTTTTAGCAAGTTTTCAGACTGAGAGAAGAATTAAATCAAGATTAATTTATAGGGCTTGTCACACAAATTGCTGTTGAGTCTCTGCTTAATCCTACTGTGTTTTCATACAGTGTTTTATATAAATTAACGTATTCCAATATATGAAGATGAACAACCCCATCTTGTGACTGATATATAGGATTTCCTTTGAATTCATTTTCTGTGTCCTCATTTATGTAAACCACTGGTCCATTCAAGGGGAAAGCCAACTGGCCCATTAACAGAGGTAAAGTCATCTGAATCTTATATGACAGGTTTTTTTTTTTTTTTTTGCAGTTGTGATAACAGATTTGCATTTTTCCATTTCTGAAAGTTCTTGCTTTCACTGAGAACATAATAAGTAATTTACTGTATTTGTAGTTTTGTACCACTTTATTCAATGCAAAGACACAAGTCATGGACTTCATTCTAAATCCATATGAAATAGAAGCAAGAACTTCTTTTTCTGGAGAAAGGTCACACATTACAACAAAGTGAAGAAGGAAGCTAACATCCTTATTGATAACCAAAACATTTTTTATTCTAGAAATTGAGCCCACAAATGCAATAATTAGTCTGCATATACACTGTGATCTTTGCTGAATTAGAAATGAATGAAAATGTTTTTCTAGTCTTCCACCAAAAATATTAAGAAGTAATGGGGAGTGATTTAAATTACTTAGGTGCCGCATTAAGCAATTATGGAGACACAATTCAGGTCATGGCAGCCTCAAATGACAGCTGCATCTGGCTCAGGAGACTACAGGGCAGGGAAGAGTCATTCCTATGTGAGAACTGTACTTAGCCAGATGGACCAACTCTCCTGAGTGTCTGAGATGGCTTTCTGTCATTTAAGTGCCAATCAATCAAGCTATCATTTTAAGCTTATTCATATAACCTGGCCATGTTGAGGGCTTAAAAAATATATCCTTTAGTACTCAAAATTAGCTTGGTAAGAAAGTCTTGAAATACAAACAGAATAAAGTGCTTTCATTACTCCTATAAACCAGTGTAGTTTTATCTCCATGTAGGACTATAAGAATTTCTTTCATTAGAGAGAGGGAAAAAAAGGACCAAACCCTGCACAATAAGTAGGATTCTTATTAAACTCAGCCAGAGCTGTAACTGGAATGAGGGTAAGGTAAGGTCTCAGATTGGTACAATTTACTGCTCTTATTACAGTCTTGATCACAAGGACTGATTCATGTCATCCAATTTCTTTTCCTTGTCACAATTGTTTTGCCAAGAATCAACTGAATTGAAATTTAAGAACCTCCTATGTTTCTGTACAGCCCAGTGATGGGTTGTACAGCTTTGACCTTAAATGTCCCCTAATTTGATTTGATACCTATTCCTGCAGAAAAAGTGTGCTGTATCAGCTGATCAAACATTAATCTTTCAAACCCTCCTTGGTCATTATATCTTAGGAAGCCATAATTTGGGGGGTGGGGGAGAGGTGGGTAGAATGAATATAGACTGAATCCATTTCTGTACTAAGCCAATTAGCATTACATCATCATAGCAGAAATATCTAGAACATTATCTCATATCAGTGATCTTCTGGGATGTTAAAATAGATCTTCAAAAATGTGAGATTTATTTTTTCATTTAAATGTTGAATCTTAAATTACATTTTCATCAACCATATTCATCAACCTTTTTTTTAAGGTCCAAATTCAAGCTAATGTACTATACAAGTGTTTTAAATAAAATCCTTTTAGTCTGTTTCATCTTTCAAGAAGCAAATCACAGTGGTAGAGTTCCCAAAAGTATTTCTAAATGGGATGACAGATTTGACTTTTAAAAAATAATCTGACCTCAGTCTCTAGGATCCCAAAGCAATCGAACTACCAAATGCAATTCACACACACACACACACACACACACACACACACACGATATGGTCAAAATCAAGTTAAAAGGAGGATGAAGGGTTTAATTTATGACCTGGAAAAGAAAGGTACCAGAAACAGAGCTGGAAGATTACTGATTCTGATCTATGTAAAGACTATATATTTAGAAGACTAGCGAAATAATTATATATGTGTGTTTGTCTATTTCATATTTTACTAAATAAACATAACCTCTCTGTTGCTTTAATCTAATCCAAGATCTAATCTGACCATGAAATCTGTAGTATTGATCGTATTGTTCTCCTTGATGCTCTTTGTTCCTCAAAGGAAAAAATACTCTTCAGATTCACATACACACATACACAAAGGAAAAAGAAAAAAATAGAGAAAACTTGGTAGTCGTCTGCCAAAATAAATCACTCTTAAAATATTCAATAACTGAATCATGGGAATCTACTCCCAAAGCCAAGAGCACACTATATACACTGTATGTTAGCTAACTTGACAATAAATTATATTTAAAAAAATATTCAAAGGAGCTTTTTCCTTAAAATACCTAGGTAACTACCACTTGCTCCACTTGCCTCATTAGCTGTGATACGAATGTTAAAGATATATTCAGTCGTATAAGAATATATACACTCAGAGATCCTTTTGAGAAACTGTTCCTGAGTTTTCTAGCCATCTCTGCACCAATATTTACTATCCAAGCAAAACACACAAGTGAGAAAAAGTTATACTTTCTTTCTGTAAATCTCTATCCTGAATTTATAGTCATGGAGTCAGTAAGTCACACGTGGGAATTAATTAAAGAATAAATGCCAAAGAAAAATGGGAAGAGAAAAAGATCTTGGATTCTTTATTTTGAAAGTGGGTAGTAGTAATATACATCATTTTCTTGTTAAGCACAATTTGTAGATGGCCAAGGTGTGTGTAACGTGTCTGAACAAATAGTTGGAGGAAGTAAAGAGCATTAAAAGCAGGGCACATAGAGTCAGACAGACCTACATTCAAACTGAACTCCACGCTTTATGATCAGTTGGATGTTGGGCAAGTTACTCCACTTCTCTGCATCTTTTTCTTTCATCTGTTAAGTCTAGTCTAATTATAATACCTTCTCATAGCATTATTCAGATGATTGAATGAGAAAATTCATGCAAATATCTTAGCCCAGAGCCTGATATATTGTTTGTGCTCAATAAACAGCAGCTGTTACCATTATTCACAGTTCCTTGTAGCCATTTGGAAGAATGGAAAACAATGTTCAAAAATCATTAGGTTACATGGATATTGCAATAGAACCGTTATACATCATATGGGTTACATTTTAAATGAATTCACTAGACAAATGCACAAACGTGCACACATTAATAGTTAATAGCAAATGCGACCAACTATGAGAAAAATTATATGGAATTACCTGTTGCCTCCCACATCCTTACAAACATGCTTACAATTCTACTTCGTGTTGGGATGTAGTGAAAAAATTAATATATGCCGAGTTCCAAACACTGATGAACGGACCTATCAATTTAAAGTATGAAATATCAATAGTGAAATGTTGTTAGCACATTTCTAATAGCCTTCGCATTTGCTTGGGATTTTTCATTGTTGGTAAAAGACGGTTATCCAAATTACATATATTTCAACCCACACTCTATATTCTGCTAGGCCAACTCATTTTACTGGGCTCAGTTTTAGTGACACTTGGAAAGCTTCCCTGACCACCCAACCACAAGGATTTCTTGCTCTCTTCCCTCTACCCTTGGTTCCAAATACAGTTATTATTTACTGTCCATTCTTCTTTCCTAAAGTCTCTTGGATCTTCCTTTTCTTTTTCCATTGCCATTTCCCACTGTTTTCTTAAGCCACGCCACATTTCCTGCTGAACTTCATTCAGTTGTGTCTTAAGTGTATCCCTTGGTAACAGATCTTTCCTGTATAAAATGGCTAGATAAATCTAGTAAGAGACTTTCATCAGGTCACCCTCCCTTTCAAAATGTTCAATGGCTCCCTATTGCTAAGATCATTGTGATGGCCAAATTCTAAGAGTGAAAGAAGAGATTTTTAATGGCTTCAACCAGGACTTCCAGCTAACTCACTCATTTTCATCTCCGTGCCTCTCAAACTTCTCCACAAAAAATATTCCTAAGAGTGGACTCAAACCTGATGCTTGAGCTTAAATTTCTTTCTGTTTAAAATTCATGATATTCTGACATTCTAGTTAAAAAATATAACTGTGTTTGCTTTAATGTGAACACATTTTAAGTCACCTTCTCCCTCCCTTGCTTTCCTCAACACTGTTCAGTCCTTACAATCCAGGTCCTTTTGCTGTGGTTGCTGTATAAAATACAAGCCACCCAATTAAATTTGAATTCCAGAAAAGCAAGGAATGGTTTTTAGTGTGTCCCATGCAATTTTTGGATTAAAACTCAACTGGGCTTCCTGTATTTTTACTTGAGAAATCTGGTAATCCTAACTGTAAATCCATTTCCTGCCACTCTCCCCATGGCACCAGGGCTTTGATTCTTCTGAATTTCTAATACAAATCACCTGTGCCTCCCCCAACACCCTATTTTCCCCATGATCTCTGTTTTTATCCATACACTCCATATTTTTATATCCAGATACCCCACTTCCCAGATGCAAAAGCTTCTTGAGAATGAGGATACTATTATATCTCTTTGTGATTCCATAATGCCTCACAGAAACTCCTGATGATTTATGGTCATCAATGGTGACCATAAATGCTTGTTAATGGAGAGATTGACTTAAAATCAATAAGCAATAGCCAACACTATTTATTAAGAAATAGCTTTCTGGGAGCGCCTAGGTGGCTCAGTCAATTAAGTGTCCGACTTCGGCTCAGGTCATGATCTCATGGTTCGTGGGTTTGAGTCCCGCATCGGGCTCTGTGCAGACAGCTCGGAGCCTGGAGCCTGCTTTGGATTCTTTCTCTCCCTCTCTCTCTGCCCCTCCCCCTCTCATGCCCTGTCTCTCTCTCTGGATCTCTCAAAAATAAATAAACATTTTTTAAAAAATAAAAACAATAACTTTCTTTTTTTTTAAAACAATTGCTTTCTGTTCCATCTAGACCTGTGCTGTGAAATTTTTCATAGATAAGCAAAATGTAGCATTTGCCCTCTAAGAACCTATAGTTCTGTAAACAAAAATTACACATCAAAAAGTAATGAATGACCCTAGACAATATAGAATCACGTAAAACGGTATATAATCAAGTACAGCCAACTAAAGGCAATAGGAGATCAATGTGGGTAGCACCCCCCGAGCGAGGGAAACGCTGGGAGGGAAGATCTGAATTGGGATTGAAATTTTGGCAAGAATTTAGATGAGAGGAGAGGATTAGGAAAGGCAATGCCACCTGGGGGAAAGTTTGGGAAACTGCACCCAGTGAAGAGGAAACTTCTGCCTTTACTGCAGAGCAACAGTCAAGAGTGTTTGGGTTGCAGCTGCAACTGGTTTTAAGCAGCTCCCTAGGATTCAGAGCAACTATATGAGTGAGAATCTAAGCAATGGCTGCTACTGGGTAGGTTCATGCCATGTAGAGTAAAGAATAAATCCAAACCAGCAATACATACAATGTAAAGGGGTGCCTGGGTAGCTCAGTCTGTTAAGCATCCCACTCTTGATTTTGGCTCAGGTCATGATCTCTGGGTTCATGAGATTGAGCCTCACATCAAGCTCAGCACAGAGCCTGTTTGGGATTCTCTTTCCCTCTGTCTCTGTCCCTCCCCTGCTCACTCTCTCTGTCTCTCTCAAAATAAAAGAACTTATGTAAAGAGTCTCTTAAGTAATCACCCACAAAGGTCAATGGGGTTTTGTCCCCAGACCACGTAGCAGAGGAAAGAAGAAACTTTTTATCAATCATGGTTATCATACATTACACATAGGGCTTTAAAGTATTGGCCCCTGACAACTTTTATATCCCCTGCCTTTATTAAATTATCAAGCTTAACAGAGCAGTGGCTTTACTAAAAATTATTGAATTTTGTTCACAAGAAACTGAAGACAGTTATTGAGGAGTATTTTTTTTTCAGTGGGAATTCCTATTCTCCTATAGCTTTAATCAGTTACTACTCTATGAGAAGGAAAATCTTTTATTTTATTTCTATTCTTCGGTTGGCCCTCCCTAATAAAGTTGGTATCTTTAACATATGCTCCTAATATGAGCTTAATTTTGCAAATTACTCTCGACGCCATATTGCTTTATCTTACAAAAAGGCACAGCCTATGAAAACTTGCTGGTTTGGGTTTTATTCTTCATGGAATTGAATGTATTAAATCATCAAATGTTTCTATCCAAAAGAAACTGTGAGGTACACTGAGCATCCATGTAAAGACCTGCTTGGACCTTCATAAGTGACATAATTTCATTAACTAAATAGACAAAAAAGATGAAGAAACATAGTTTTTGCCTTCTAAAGTTCCAAAGGCATCTGATAAAATCTCTCAGAGTGGGTGTCAGGACTGTTATGGCAAAGGGCAAATTGTGTTGCTTATTTTAAAGGAAATCAGCTAAATAAGGAGGGAAATTCTCTTAAAGAGACCCTCTGGATGTGGTAGGTTGAACCATATACACAGTATGACAATATTTGATCTTTGCATATGGTTCAAAGATGTGCGAATATTTGCGGCCCTCTTGGCACATTGAATCTCCTCCCAAAAAGAGAGGTCGAAAAAGGCATCTTGGCAAACTTGACATTGATTCATTTCCTGCATTTTTATCTGGAGGCCGCATATGACTTTATCCTCTGTGGGCCATTGTTATTTGCAAAATTGTTGGTGGGGTGGGTGGACAGTTCGCTAAATGATCTTTTAGGACCCTCCTAATGTAGCATTCTGTAGTTCTAAAGCATCTGCGTGTTGAATCTGTTTCCTCTTAGCCAACAAAAGATGCACTTGTCAATAATGCCCAAATTAACCTTCCGGGAATTCCCATCTCCCCAAGGTACTCGCCCTCCCTTGGGTTGCTGTAATGATCAGAAGCCCCTCCCACGAGGTGAATGTTACCTATGAGACTCAACATGTTAGACCATCGCCCTTTGTTTATACATTTTCACAAGTTAGTGCACAGTATACCTTCATTTTTCTTTCATTTTCTTAACTTATTGATAATCAACAATAGTGAGAAGTCCCCACCTCCTTATCCCCATCTGGTTGTCGTTCATCCTGGGAGGGAAGGAGGAAGGGAATCACTCGCTGAATTCCTGCACCTGCTTGGCAAGGTGGGTGCCCAAGCTGGGTTATACAGAGGAAAGGGGAGCCTCATCAGATCTCAGATTTAGGTTTATGGTGTGTGTGGAAAGAAGTTGCTGCAAGAAAGTGCACTTGGGGATGAAGAGAAAGCAGCAACACGGGTCCTTGGAGGATGTATCTGCTTAATAACCCTCCTGATGGGTTCTCTGCCTATCCCCAGCTGAATACGTGGCCACTGAGGCCGAAGCAGCAAAGGACACCTCCTGAGTCATACTTGTATATACAGTAGACCTGCCTACATTTGTGCTAGAACAGACCTATCTCTCTGCTAACTTTGTCTGTTTTTGCTTCTTCCATGGCTTTTCTGTCTCTCCTCCCTGTCCTTGCTGGATCTCAATTCCTTCTACTTTCCTTTCTTTCTCTAACTCCCTTTTTCTCACTTTATAGTTAACCTGCTATAACATGTAATTTATGCCCTCTGTAATAAGGAATACACACTTGAAATTCCCGTTTCAGTCTTTCTTTTTGCAGAGCGGGGTCCCTGGCAATATTCATTCTGCAGGAGGCTGTAATATTATTTGGGTTAAAAGAAACATTAAGAGGCAATTCAGGAAATGAAAGACACTAATCTTGAGCCTCTCGTTGTAGCCTACAAGGAAAAAATGAAGGAACTGTCCATGCTGTCACTGATCTGCTCTTGCTTTTACCCGGAACCTCGCAACATCAACATCTACACCTACGATGGTGAGTTCCCTGCAACAGAAATGCTCCTGCTAACAAGATCATTCGGAAAAGCTTAGATACCTTTGTTTCTCTCTCACAGCTCATGGTATAATTAAATCGATATTTTGTAGATCTCACTATTGACTTGTTGTGTCTAGCTATTAGGTCTCATTAATTGCCTATTGCTTGAAACAGCTTGAGGGGCTTTTTTTTTTTTTTAAGTAAATTCTACTCCCAACATGGGGCTCAAACTCACAACCCGGAGATCAAGGGTCACACGCTGCACTAACTCAGTCAGCCAGACGCCCCTGAAACAGTTTGAATTTGATGCTAACACCAGCACATTAATGTCTCTTAAGACACATGACTAGATTGTTGTTAGCAGCATAGCAAGACCCACAGCATGTTCAAAACTTTTCTTTGCAAATAATATAATATGCTGAGCTTTAGTGAGGCCAGATCATAATTTGCAAGAAAATGCTTTATACTAAGGAAACTTCAAGAGTAAAAATCAACAACCACCACTGTTTTCCCCTTATCACTGTCTTCATAAAGTGTGCATATTTTGTGCATGCATGTCCACAAGCTGACAAGTTTCCATGATAAATGTGACCTAGGACTAAGGCCCCAGATAACGAGAATTTTAAAAGAAAAGCCTAAAGCATTGGCATGACTACGAACTTCATTTGTAGTGCAACATTTTCAGTTTGATTTATCCAAATTCATTCTATTTAGTGCGGTTTTCCTCCTGGCTCTGCCACTATCTGCCTGACCTCAGGCAAGTTACTTTGATTTTTCTGAGGTTTACTTGTCTCTAGTATTTTCCTCCCGCAGTTGTTGTAGGGTTTAAGTGGTCAAATTCAAGTCAGATGCTTAGGCACCAAGCCTGATCTCTGGTAAGCACTCAAAAATAGTAGCTATCACGACCAAACAATATCATCCTCACTTAGTTCAGTCAATTTAATCCAATGGTTTGATACCGTTATGTGTGTAGCAGATGGAGCTGAGGTATATTTTACTACCTGTGGACTGATCGTTTTTCTTTTCCATATGTGGAAACACATGCAATGAAGATAAGCTGAAGGCATCTGTAGCAGTTAACCCCTTCTGTGCCTTTACAGCCTGTTCTAGGACTCGGGCTTTCTCCTCCCAAAGTTATTCTATCACAGCACACGTGTCATAAATGCAATCATCAACATAACAATTAGCAATTTCATAAGGAGATGTCCTTCATGTGAAAAGGTTTCAGTTGCCAACCAAAACTTTCATTAGAACGCAAGCCCAGTGTCTGCTTTGTGTAAGTTCATTGAGCCAACAAATAAACCAGGGAGATTCTTATTCTGCTGGACACCAGTGACCAGTAATCCAGCCATGTTTATTCTGAGATTCTAATATCTCACTATGTGTTGTCACAGAGGCTCCAAAGATAAGTACAGAACAGGCCTGTCCTTGGAGGAACTTAAAGCCTGGAAGAAGAGACATACGTACAATATACAAATAATCAGTAAGCAGAACACAGTGTGGTTAAGTGTGCTAACCCAGAGGTTACACAAAGTGCACCAGTAAGACAGGAAAGACAGTGACAATGACAATTTCTGCAGCTTTAGGGATTGAAGCCGGGGGAAGTAGAAAGTCAGAAGTTATGTATAAGTTGAGTCTTAAAAGCTAAATAGGTAATTCAACATTGTTCGTGCACTGTGTCCTAGAGAATTTCAAATTTCCAATAAATCTTTGTCAACCTTTTTCTTCATCATTTAGCCTGAAAAATGCTCCAGCCATGGTAATTTTCAAAAAATAAATCTAAATCTGTACCACTTTATTTTCATGTGAAGTTCATGTTTATTCAAGAGAAAAATAAAGTTTAGCTTAAAATCAATTCAGGCTATTTTTTCCTAAGTATGCCTACCATTATTCAACTCCCTATGGATGCTGTTGAATTTCTCAACACTAAACATTTATTCTGTTAAAATATATCCGTCCTTATACTAATGAAAGAAGTCTAATATGTTCAGAACAATGTAGAGCAAATAATCCCATGCAGCATTTTGCTATTTGCCAGAATAAGAACGCGACTTTCAATTGCCTGAATTCAAATTACTTAAATAAACACATGCTTCACACTCTGTATGTATGTTAACATTCTCAAATAATTCATTTCTCAGATATGGAAGTGAAGCAAATCAACAAACGTGCCTCTGGCCAGGCTTTTGAGCTGATCCTAAAACCACCATCTCCTATCTCAGAAGCCCCACGAACTTTAGCTTCTCCAAAGAAGAAAGACCTGTCTCTGGAGGAGATCCAGAAAAAACTGGAAGCTGCAGAGGAAAGAAGAAAGGTAACTTTTTCCATACATTTTTAAATTCTGTCTTTACTCGTTTTCTTCCCTTCCCTCCTCTTTTCCCTCCCTCCCTCCATCTCCTCTCCACACACTCCCCCTCCACGCACACACATGCTGGCAGAGGTTCCAGTAAACAACCACCTCTACACCTGCAACATCCCCAACAAGTGTAGGTCTTCAACAGACACAGAGCCGGGCTAGTTCAAGTAAACATTGCTGCTTTTAGGCTAGTTAAAGCCAAAGCCCTTAGACACTAAAAGTACCTTTCTCCCTCTCCTGGATCCCTTATCATAAAATCTCCCTGCTGTAATACACGGTGCATAACTGAGAAAGCACAGCCTTAAGTAACTTTACTCCAGTGTTTGGAGGTAGGGAGGGGTGCAGGAGTGGTGATTCCTCCTTCTCAGGGTCTGTGTCCTTTCCCCACTGGAACACATGGTTTTCCTTGAAACTAAGACCACCAGATCTTCTGAAATATTTCTTCCCAGATGCTGTTCACCCCGGGATAGGGGCCCCGAGCTTGACCCTGTCCTCCTAAAGGCCTCACTTCCTGCCCTTGAAGTTTGTGCTTCTAAGATCAGGACCCTCTCTGGGATCTATTAGGATCCTCCTCTACTCAGTTCCAAGCCTTGATGGCATCTTTTTCCCTTTTTTCCATTTGCCCTTCTTTGTATTAGAGCACTTTTCTTTTTCCAAATCTCCGATTTTTCACAATCAGGTGACTAAGAAGCCAAAGGTACTAAAAAGGAGGGGCACTCAGAAATCCCAAGGACTCTGCACGTAAAGATAGAAGTTATGTCTAAACACATCTGTACCAACCATGTGATTATTAGAGTTCATCCCATCAAGATGCTCTTAATCAACCCAAATGGAGTTATTTTTAGGAAATTCATTCCTACATCGTATTTTCCACTGACTTTATCATCATTTATTTTTAGGAGCATGTAGTCACTAAAAATATGCTCCATGCATAGTCTTATTTGAATGGACAGTCCGCATTTATAATAATGTATAACTTTATTAGTATATTGCCTATAAAAAGTTAGCCAATACATCCAACACCTCTATGTTGGATAGTTACAAAGAAAACAAAGATACTCTTTCTCCTAAAAACTGAATTCTCTAACAGTCAAAGCGGGACAAAACCAAACACATGTATGTGTATGTACAGTTAACAGATACAGTATGTGTATCTTCAGATCAGGAAGAAAGAGCCAAAGATTAGAAGTCCTCAGATTACATTTTCTGAACTAAAAATTACGTTCTGTTCTGACCTTTGTAGTTGAAAAATCTTCCTGTGTCAGAAAACATCCTAATCACATTTTCAGTTTTCACTGAAGAGTGAGGTTCTCCAAGCATCTGACAAGTACTTCTTTACATGTATATTTATTGTAGTTGGTCAATTACTGTTGTCATAGAGGTGGATTTTAAAAGGAGGAAACTGAGCTACTAACTCAAATCTGTGTACAGGAAGTTGCTTTAACAAATGTTGTTACTTAGAGCTTTCTTCTCATAGTAAAGCTAACTTAACTTGCATTTACAATCCATCAAGACTTTGCTGCCAACAGCTCTAAGTAAGTAAGTCCAGCAGTGACAGTGGGTTGCATCGAAGCAGCTCAAGTCCTCTTAGAGGTAATGGGCACCAGGTACAGATCCTAGGTTGCCACATAGAGATGCTGTGACCTGATTAGAATAGGAAGTCAGTGACTGAGCTGCAATTGAAACTTTGAGATCATGGTTCAGAATGCTGCTGGTGTTTCTAAGGTAATGTATTTGATTTGAAGGATATTATTAAAAGGAAAAGAACGACACAGAGATGATCAAAATTAACTCGCTGTTCTCACAAAACTCCCTGAGTTAGCTAATGACTGATTCCAGTAAAATTCCTACACCCTGGCAACGATAAATTATCAACAATTACACGTTTATACAATTGGATGGAACTAGAAACCGGCCACATGGCTAAAAGACATTTACAAATATTATCTAACATTATGACACTAGGAAAAATGTTTTTTGAAACCCTTAAAATCAGTATTCCTTCACGTGTCTGGTATTACTTGTTAAAATTTTCAAGGCAAAAATCATTATATAGATTATGTCCTTGTAGTAGGGTTTTAATTAGAATAAAATATAATTAACAGAAAGTGCCAACTTACAAAAATCATTAATTGATTTTATTCTGTTGTGCTGACTTAATAAGTGCTCATTAGAAGAACTGTTAATTCTCCTCAAAGAGCCTCCAGCCAGTGCATATATCTCAGTGATTACCTTAGTGAGGACATGCATGTAACCAAAACTCAATTCAACTAGCTAGAATACAAAGTGGGTATGTGACTAAAAAGTCTAGGAATGGTTACAGCTTCAAAAACAGCTGGATCTAGATCAAGCAATAAGGTCAGAAAACCTTCTTTTTATATCTGTCATCTGTCTCTTCCTGCATCTAATTGGTTTCAATACCAAGAAAGTTTAGTTTTCAACCGTCAGTCCCCATTTCTTTTCCTCACAAATTAGCAACTCCGGCAGAGAGAGGGCTTTTCCTTCCCAATAGTTCTTTTTTTCTTAATGTTTATTTTTGAGAGAGAGCACAAGTGGGGGAGGGGTAGAGAGAGAAAGGAGACAGAATCCGAAGCAGGCTCCAGGCTCTGAGCTGTCAGCCCAGAGCCCGATGTGGGGCTTGAACCCATGAACCACGGGATCATGACCTGAGCCGAAGCAGATGCCTAACCGACTGAGCCACCCAGGCGCCCCTCAATAGTTCTTTTTTTTATGTGTATTTATTTATTTTGAGAGAGAGAGAGAGGGAGAGAGAGAGAGAGAGAGAGAATGCATGGGAGAGGGGCAGAGAGAGAGAGAGAGAGAATCCCAAGAAGGCTCCATGCTGTCAACTCAGTGCCAGTCACAGGGCTCCATCTCATGAACTGGGAAACACGAAATCAAGACCTGAATCTAAATCCAGAGTTGGAAGCATAACCGACTGAACCATCCAAGCACTCCCCAAATAGGTAAGATCTCTGCAGAGAAATGTGGAGGTATAGACCCCTAAAAGCAAATTGAGATGTTCTCATCCAGAGAAGGGGAAATAGAATTTAGATAAGCAAAATTGCAGATATCCACAATTTTATCTGTAAACGTTTAGTGTTAGTATAACAATTATAGTAACTATTTAGCTCATAACTGTACAATCGGTGAGCTTGTAGCCCTGCCAACATGGAAAAAAAAAAATGTCTCTAGCTATATAGAATAGTGCTGTCCGATAGAAATACAATGTGAGCACATATGTATTTTCAGTTGTTCTAGCAGTTGCATTTTTTTTATTAAATTTTTTTTTTCAACGTTTATTTATTTTTGGGACAGAGAGAGACAGAGCATGAACGGGGGAGGGGCAGAGAGAGAGGGAGACACAGAATCGGAACCAGGCTCCAGGCTCTGAGCCATCAGCCCAGAGCCCGACGCGGGGCTCGAACTCACCGACCGCGAGATCGTGACCTGGCTGAAGTCGGACGCTTAACCGACTGCGCCACCCAGGCGCCCCTAGCAGTTGCATTTTTAAAAGTAAAAAGAAACGTGAAACAGCCATATGTAACTAGTAGCTACTGAGTTGGACAGCACAGAGACAGATGAACAGACCAGAAAAATTTTAGGGAACCATGGAGGAATTTTAGGCCTTTACTTTTTCAAATTGGTACCAGATAATTATTCAATTTCAACTTTACTATTTTTTAAAATAGTTCCTAATAATAGATGTTCAGCCGAGCCCAGTGATCAGCAACATTTTTGCCCTGGATCCATTTCCTTTCTCACAGTTACAAGTTTCTAAAGATTCTGCCTATTAAACATACTATTAATATTAATAGTAGTATAATAATAGTATAATAGTATGAATACATTAAATAGTATTAATAAATTCCTTTGTCGTGGTTACAATCAAAGGAATCTATAAGTGCCAGTTAATATTTTTATTATCATAAAAATAAGCATATTCTCACTAAATTAACTTAATTCTAACTCAAAGTAAATGTAAAAATAGAGACATACAAGCAAAATAAGATTTCTGATAGGCTTTTAAAACATAAAAAAGTTTGTGAGCTTCTCTCGCCTCCATTGGTACCATTGAAAGGCCTGCTTCTGGGAGTTTAGGGACCACATCTGAGAACCCGTGACCCAGGCTGTGTTGCCTGTGTGAGTCCTTCCGGATTTACAGCTGGAGGACTGCCACGGAGTCATTTCCACGTGGGCCCAAACTCACTTGGTGACAAATGTTTTGGCAGTGTCCCCAGTCCCTCACTCCATCTGTTGACACTATCGCAGCACTGACCATCTGGTTACTGGGTTGGACAACCCTCCCTCAGGCTTCTTTGAACCAGAATTAATGCCCCTTTGATTTGCTGGTAGAAGAAATTTGTTATACAAGAAATAGCCCTTTTTCCTGCTTTTACTGCTTTCTTTGATTATCTCTGGGAATCAGCTTTCACCTCCATGAGACTATATTATATCGTGAGGTCAGCTTGTAGCTCACATTTTGAAATCAAAATTTCCATACCACAACTGGCCCACAAGGGTGAAGCAATATAAAGACTTTAGTCAGCCAGCCAGCCAGCCCGCCATTTATTCATTCAACAAACATTTAGCAAGTAACAGCAGACCTAAGCTAACCATTTCCCAATCGCCCCAGGACAACTCCTGTTTATTCCTTTTTTTGATATCATCATTATCATTTCAATGTCATAAGTGCCCAGTTTGGACAATAAATTATATGGTCATCTAAGCCAAGCAATAGTTTCTAAGAGCATCTTTAAAGCACAGTGGTTAAGAACATGCTTAAGACAATACCTGTAATCAAAGTCTGGCTCTATCACATAATAGCTGTGTGACCTTGGACAAGTGACTAACCTGTCCATCTATGTCTTATTTTACCCATCTGTAAAATGAGCCTAATGATAGGACCTGGGTCATGGAGTTATTGACCATGGGTCAATGAGAATTAAAAGACCTATCCTACATGAAGCCGCAGGCAAGTACTGTGAGAGACAACCAGCTATTATTATGCAAAACACAGCTGGCTCCTGCCTGCAGAAACTAGAGTCCAGCACACTCAGAATCATATAGAGAAAAGAAGTTTCTTGCTATAAAAGATACTGAAATGTTACCATACATTTCTTGAACATTTTTAAATGTTATAAAATATTATGTATCAAGTTACAAAGGAGAAATAGTTTGACAGGTGACAGGTATATAAATGGGTCTGTCCAACTAACAGTGGCTTGAAAAAAATAAGTATTATGAAAAAAAGATGGCAATTTAAGAATTTTAATGACATTAATAAAATCTTACCCTAAAACAGATTGAATTAAGAGAGTACTACACAAACAGTACTCACAGTTCAGTGAGATAATTGACACACTGACGATATTGGTACAATCAACTGCAAAGTCCCTGAACCTCTGAAAGAAAGATGCATTGTTTATTTATTTTTTTTTTTTTTGAGAGAGAGAGCATGCAAGTAGGGGAGGGTCGGGGTGGGGGGTGGGGGGGGTGGGAGAGAGAGAATCCCAAGCAGGCTCTGCACTGTCAGCATGGAGCCTAATGTGGGGCTCAGACTCACAAAGCCATTAATTACATCATGACATGAGCTGAAGTTGGACACTTAACCCACTGAGCCATCCAGGCACCCCTGCATTGCTTTTTTTTTTTAATAAAATGGTGTAAACTGGGCCATGATTAGTCACCAAACCTGATAGACTTAACTTTCTTGTTTGTTGGCATCTCACATTATAGATGGTAATTACAGTCACATCCAGGAAAAGAGGGGGTGGTTTGTACAGCAACGATTATAAACTCAAGTGCTGGCTTATTTGTGATTCAGCATTCGGGAGGCATCTGCTCCTTGGAGGATGTGACACTTGGTCCACAGAACCCTCACATGTGTCATGTGTTGTCCCTCAGTGAAGAGCACCCCCGTGGTTCTTTTCCTAGGAGTTAACCACAGTAAACGCATTCCAGGCTTTAGCAGAAGAGCTCATTCTAAAGGGCTTGGGTTTTTTTGTTTTTTTTTTTTTAATTTTTTTTTTTCAACGTTTATTTATTTTTGCGACAGAGAGAGACAGAGCATGAACGGGGGAGGGGCAGAGAGAGAGGGAGACACAGAATCAGAAACAGGCTCCAGGCTCCGAGCCATCAGCCCAGAGCCCGACGCGGGGCTGGAACTCACGGACCGCGAGATCGTGACCTGGCTGAAGTCGGACGCTTAACCGACTGCGCCACCCAGGCGCCCCTAAAGGGCTTGGGTTTTAACCATTTAAAATGTTTTATTATGCTTCTCACTTCAACACACAGTGAATATTGCACACTTTTGTTTTGCACAATTATATTCAATTATCATATTTTTTAATGTTTGTTTATTTTGAGAGAGAGCACAAGCAGGAAAGGGGCGGGGGGGGGGGGGGGGGGGGGAGAGAAAATACCAAGCAGGCTCTGTGCTGCCAATGCTGAGCTCCACTCAGGACTCGATCTCACCAACTGTGAGATCATGCCCTAAGTCGAAATCAACAGTCAGATGCTTAACGACGGAGCCATCCAGGTGACCCTCAATTATCATATTTTAACAAGACATTATTTATGACTCTAACTGGGTTGCTAATGGTTTTTCACTGTTAACAGTAAAGCCAATAATTAGAGACACATCCTTTAAAGATACTTAGGTACTCAGAGATCTAGTGTCTGATATATGGTTCTAGTTAGTGGCAAGTAATATATCCAGATGATGAAATGGGACAATAAAATAAAGGGTTAGAAATGTGTTCACTCCAGAAAGAAATGGAACACTAGTACTAACTAAAATATAGTCTTAAATCTCATAAGAGTACATAAAATAAAATTGAGTTTTATATATCACTTAACTCAAATTTATCTTCCATTTCATTTGTATAGTAATTAAACTCTTATACTCAGTAATATAAGGCACGGTAATGAACCTCTCTGGAAAATGTTAAAGTGTTCCTAAATGTACAATAACTCTTGTCCCTGTCTCATTATTTTTCCCTTCACGTACCTCTCATGTAATCATTTCGGTGATGCTGAATTCAGTGTATGCTTAGAAAAAGTGGGCACCAATTCTGCGCCTCCGTTATTACAATAGCAAGGTGGAGAAGGTTCCCTGGTCTCCCAGAATGTCATGTTGGATGTCTTAGCTCTATAAATAGTTTGTCTTGACATTTGCATTGTATCAGCTGATCGTTGTCATGCCCTAATTTTCCATTTCAGTATTTCAGTGACCTTCTATGTTAGGTACATGCCATTCAGAGATGGTCCTCCGTGGTCAGATCCTTTGCCCTTAAACAATTTATTTTTAACAGCTTTCAGCAAATCCTACCTTTTAAGCCTCCCAGTCAAGATTCTTTTCTGTTAATCTGCCCAAGCGAGGAAGAAAATAAAATCACCTCTTCAACCATGTGGTGAGAACGTTTACCAAAATGAAGGCAAATGCTTCCACTTTTGTCTAAAACATATTTTTATTCTGGATCCTCACGCATGTTATGTTTCAGGGCAGTTTTCTGAACTAAATGCTTATTTGCTCACTGAAGCGTAACCAGTTTTCTTCCTTGAGGCTGTGACCGGGAGATTAAAAGGTGTATTGATGAGAGAATCAGTCTCTCCCCAGGAATAAAGTCAGAGAAGTTGTAGGCAGTGACATCTGGATGCTAGGGTGTGAAAGAAGGAAAAGGGAGTAGTGCTGTCTTCAGCGGTGGAGACCTTAAGAACTGAGGTAAAGGCCCCGAGACTATTAGCTCCACAGAAGAGTTTGTCTAAGAGTTGAGTGCCTGTGAGGAAAAACCAAAATAGGGTGCCAAAAGTATCTTCTCAGTGTGGGATCCTTTCCGTAATTAATGTATTTTTTTTAACGGATGTGGCTTTAAATATTTGAAACATAGATGATCAATAGGTCCCAAAAATGTATCAGTGGAGAGGACGGTGGATGCAACATTCCCTCAGTATAGGAAAAGGCACCACAGAAATGAGCAGCCCCGAAGCGGGCTGGCCCAGTTTGGCGGGTCTCCGTCACCTATCAGCAGCCTCACGTGAGAACGCTCTGTACTGCCTTCTGTTTCTGTTTCCCCCCATTAATTGTGCTAAAGAAATACACTTGACACCTATGCTGGGTAATCTCATTTAGCCCCAATGGCTGCAAAAGTACTAACGCCATTAATTGAGGCACCTCAAACAGAGCCAAATGCTGTGCCCAGTAAAGCAATAGGCCTCTCTCTCCATTACTGGTAACGGGGCCGGTGGGAGTGTTTGTTCACGCAAGCCAAATGTGCCCCACCAAGGCAAGACATTTGAAAAGGTATGTGCTGCGATATTGCCCTTTTAGTCCCCAGGGTTTCCCTTCTCGATTCCCTTCCTCTGCTGTCTCCTGTCTTTAAGTCTCTCACAAAAGAAGATTAAGAATGCAAATATGAACTGTAAGTTAAAATACAATTTTAAAAGTGCCTCAGTAAATTTGAGCCCCTGAAAATTAAAAATTACTCAGTTGCTCATTGATAACCATCCTTGGTAACTTTCTCTGTGAGCTGATATAGTAAAGAACGGCAGGCATATGGCCCCTTGCCATGAAGTCCATCAGAGAGAAGCTTTTACACACACACACACACACACACACACCTTTAGTCAGTCTGTCTCTCACATTGAAGTCAGTGGTCCTAGTAGCAGTAAAGAAGCAAATCAATGTAGGATGCTTTACCAATAGTCCCACCTAGAGGCAGAAGGATGAACCAGCTAGAAAATATTTTTTCAGGTTTTCTCCAGAAAGGTGCCGCTTGATTTTGAATTTATTCCGTGTTAACATTTCCCGTTGTTTTTCATATTGGGTTCTACCGTAAGCTATAACAAAGCAAGTATGTGATGTAGTCTCCTAAGGATGTCAGTGAAACCATTTGGGGACTAAAACAAGATGCGGGGCTAGTTCCCCAAATTTTCTAATCTCCCATGAGTCACAAGACCTATTCCTGATAAACTTCAGGATAAACATATCAGCAAAGAGTCTCAAGGCTGTCTGATTTTCCCCTTCCTATCTGAAGAGAAGTTTCTCCTCCGTCAAGCCTCATACTGTATGCATACCAAGATCTCTCCTGTGAGACCCCATGATGGCTATCAACTAAATGTTTTCCTATTAATGCTTTTAACATTAACATTAATTAATCAATATTTGACAAGCCATGAGACACATTTTTAAGCTGCCATTGTTTAGGCGTTCAGAGTTACAGTTACTCCTGCAAAGACTCACCTCAGAGCACCAGCCAGTCGTAAGGAATTACCCAGGAACAATGCCTGTGTAACAATTTAGTCTTCAACCTGGATAACTCAGCATTGAGTAAGACTTCTCTTAGCTGCATACTGTGAAAGAAACAATGAATGTGGGAAGAAGTTAAATAGCACATCCAGGTCACCAACACAGGCCTGACACCAGAGGCCATGCCAGTGCATTTTCCAAAAGGTACCATGAATAGCCTGCATTAGAATCACCGGGGATACTTATCAAACATATAGATTCCTGGGGGTGCCTGGTGGCTCAGTCAGTTAAGCATCCAACTCTTTATTTCACCTCAGGTCGTGATTTCATGGTTCATGAGCTCAAGCCCCGCATGGGGCTCTATGCTGACAGTGCAGAGCCTGCCTGGGATTCTCTTCTTCTCGCTCTGCCTCTCTCCCCATCCTCTCTCTCTCTCAAAATAAATAAATAAACTTTATATATTACATACATACATATATTACCTATGGGTCTTAACCTGGGTCTTAACCAAAGAACCACAGAATCAGAACTTTGGGGAGCGGATACCAGGCCTCTGCATTTTATCAAGCACTTCAGTGATTGTTAATATACACTGTACGGAGTCATACAGCCTCCTGATGCTGCAGGGAAACTACAGTGCACAAAATGTAGGGGGATGCTAGGTGGGGTGCAGCTGCCTCTGGCGTTTCTACTCTAATCACTAAGTAACCACAGGGTTTCAAAGATTACCCGGGTGACCTTGGCATGTTCAAGAGGGGGCCAGAACAAGAACTTTCTGTTTTCTGTGGCCAAGTGGACATTACCTTTACACCGTTCACACGTCTCCAAAGAAAATTTGGGTAATGAAAGTAAAACAGGCAAGTGAGGAGAGGTGCGTGTGGAATAAAACGAGAAAGTACATTTGGAGATTTGATTGGCTAAAGTTGAAAAGCTCAGGACTTAGCCTACAGCTGATGAAAAATGGGGCAGGGGAAAGAGGTGAACTTGCCCCAATCCTCCCATATTTTCCTTAGGCTTCAATGGATGCTGCTATCCAATGATTGATTATAGCATTCCCTGTTGCACAAATGCTTAGCATCAACTTATTCTAAAAAACAAAACAAAACAAAAACTCCTCAATGAGGGTTAAATGCTTCTTCCAAGACGGTGTGTCCAAAAAATCCCCAGCTGAAAATTCAGCTAGCCACATTCAGTAGAAAACTCAAAGCCATGTAGATGAGTACTGAATTGACAGTAGTGCTTAGGCTAGAACAAGTGTTCATTGGAACACTCAAATCAGTGGACCCACTCTCTCAAATCAGTGGACCATTATTCTGCCAGATTTGCTTTTGGGTGATTATAAAATGGATATGTTTTTCTTCCCCAGTCTCAGGAGGCCCAGGTGCTGAAACAATTGGCAGAGAAGAGGGAACATGAGCGAGAAGTCCTTCAGAAGGCTTTGGAGGAGAACAACAACTTCAGCAAAATGGCGGAGGAAAAGCTGATCCTGAAAATGGAACAAATTAAAGAAAACCGTGAGGCTAATCTAGCTGCTATTATTGAACGTCTGCAGGAAAAGGTAATTCCGACAAAGTTCTGGGCATAAGCATGCATTCATACGCAACACAGCTGGGTGAAGTTCCAAATGCCCGGGCACCAGGGACTTAGTCAAAACTTGTTTCAAGTACAGAGACAGCTAACGCCTTGGACAGGTTCTTCGGTTGTAGCACTGACTCTGTGGGCACTGTGACATGGGAGAGGAGTGGGAATCCAACGTTAAAGCTAGAATTTGGTGAAATGTTTTAGTAGTGAATGGATTCAGGGAAGCTGATTCATGCTTTTCAAATATATAAAAGACTTGCACAAACTTTAAGAACCAATCCATTGGAAAAATATTAAATTGGAAATATGAAACATGCCATAAAAATATATCATATTAATAAGTAACAATAATATATAACAAAATAATACATTCAATATTTAATTTACTATTTCATTGAGTGTAATATTGAATATATAAATAATAACTTGGAAAAATATATTCAAGAAATGACAGACTACCTAGGAAAAATGGAAAGCCCATTCTGTCTATGTAGGAGAATCTACATGGGAAACCAGGGTATAGTAACATTCATGGAACCAAAGGGAAGGGAAGCTAGTAAGGGATGTTTATTTCCTCACGTTCTGATATCCTGGTGTCTTTCTCCTCACCAACCCTGAAATATACCCATTCCCATCAATCAGGATGAGCAGAGCAGGAGATCCTCTGAAAAGTATTCTCTCTTTCCCTGTTGTTGACGCTATGCTATCTATCCACCACCACCACCACCACCCAGAAAAGTCTCCTTTGAAAATGTGTAGTATAGATATGAATAGTGTAGCTTTTTCCATCTCCAGAAATTGGATTAAGCATTGAGAAATATGATTTTTGAGAAACAATGCCTCAGTCCTTTTCTGAGCCGTTGCCCTCTGCACCAATACTGAGTACTATTACATGTTGGCACTGGAGATACAGACAGAAGTAGGACTGTCCCTGTCATCAGAGCACTAACAGTTTAGACAAGATCAGCCTCCTGTTTTCTGAGTATTTCTTAGGAAGACCCAGGGATCAGGCAACTCTGTTCTGAAGTTCTGATGACTCTGTTTTTACTCGCATTCTCTGATGACAAATATCAATCCAGAACCAAAGGAAATCAGGCACAAAACATAAATATGTGTATATATATATATATATATATATATGTATAATTTCATGGAGATTTTCATGGGCATCTGTGCTTTTGAGGGATTTTTTAAAGCATTGCCTAGGGAAGGGCCTATGGGCTCTGACACAGCAGTAGGACACTGAGGCTCCCAGAGGTATGTGGAGAAAGTACTAGATGACCTGGTCAGGAGCAGAGAACCACTGAATACCTTGGTCAGAACCTTAAAGTTAAAATTTAATTTATGCATATAAGCTGGTGCTTCCATACTCTCAGAACAATGTCATTGTGTTTCACCCAACTGCATCAGGTCAGGATTTGAAGGAGGCAGTTCAGCTCTCTGGATGTTACACATGGTGGTACCATAGCAAGTGCTTTGCTGAGATGCAGGAGAGCAAAGTTCCACTGGGCAAAATTCATGTGCCTCACCTTGAACCATTCAGTCTTCCTCCATTTGCCCTCAGTTCACACGTTTCTGTACAACCAAGGAGATTCCTGCTGACTGGTGCTCATACCATGGATAGCAGAAGACCACTGTGTGTTCTGTTTGGGATAATTATGACTCAACCATCTCATATCCTAGGCCCTAAAAAAAAAAAAAAAATTAATGAAGTTGCTAGAAATGGGGCATGCTGATCATATTCCAGGCTTTTCAATTAGACCGTAATATCTAGTGCAAGATTTATATCACTGACAACCAGGAGCATTATTGTTTTTGAAATTACACATATGCAAATATATAGCATATCCCTCTTGATTTCAACTATAAAGTGGTACATAAAATTTGCATGTTTTAACTAGTATTTCCAGAAGTGTTGGATTTTAATAGGTAATTTCTTTTTCTCTGTGTATTTCTCTTCACCCACTCCCCAGCCGAGCACCTTTTAGCACCCTTTCCCATTCTCACCCAGATTTAGTCTCCACCTCCTTTCAGACTTGCATACAGACATGCGATTTGTCCTAGAAATAATCAACCTGTGGACGGCTTAACATCCTGACATCAAGCTGCAAAATCTCCCAGTGAGACGCAGGCGTCTATATTTTTTAAAACCCTCCAGATGATTCCAATATTTGGCCAGGTTTGAGAACTAGGGGTTTATAGCCTATTCTGATTTAAATCCCAACTGACAGTATTCTATCCCACGCCAGATAATGCAGCCCAGATCATTTTTAGGACCACATATGTTTTCTTTTTCCTAAATAAGACAGAGTAAGGTTTTTATCCTGACCAATATGTAGCCTTTTGTTTGAATGAAATTACTGCAGTAAGATTAAATTAAAAAGAGAATCAATAATAATACTAATGCTGAAAATGCATGAAACTGCTAACATATATAAGCTGTTCTGGAATCTGATGCATCAAAAGATGATTACTACTGAAAATGACACCGATTAATCAGTTAATCATTCAGTGCGTATTCGTGGAGTACCTACTATGTGCTTAGACACCTGGAATAATATCAAAGAGCATTTACCAGCCGTCTCTTTCCCTATGCAGATAATATAAAACCAGCAACAAATAGCATAGCACCAAAAATTAGAGAATAAGACAACACATAATATGGACCAATATAGATAGTTAATACAAAAGCACTGAAAAATGTTAGTAAAAATGAAATCCATGTCAAGGCTAGCACACTAAATTCTCACCACTGTGACAGGCCTCACTTCACTGAGCCTGTCAATTAGCCAGACGACGTGATACAGAGCCATGGTGTCCACGGTTTCCTCAGTGTCATTCACTGACAAATTCCCACAAACTTCTTGGAGATCCAGCTATGTTAGCTCAAAGTCTTTAGCTAAAACTGAAAGCCTAAAGCAAAAACAATCTCAGTTGCAGTTTAGAATCTACTGAAGTGCTCTTTAAACTAAGAGATTTTGATTTAATTGTCTGGGGTGGCACCCAGAGATCAGTATTACTTCTAAAGTTTACCAGTAGATGCTAATAGCAGGAGTTGAGAACCACTGAGCTAAAGACTTCTTAAATATGCTTTGTTATATTGTCGTAAATTATATTTAAGTATTTTTATCTTCGTTCCATAGAAGTGTTCTTTTTTCCTTCAGAAAAGAATGTTACGCTTTTTTCTTTCAATGTCTGTTTCCATAGCACCTCGTCTCAACACCCCAGCTTATTATAAAGGAAAGAATCAAATGTGGAGAAAGGTGTGAAAGAAGGAATGCATCTGCCACCGAGAGTTACACTAGGCTGATCTGTTTATGTCACTCACATCGAAATTACAACTACCCAACAGTCTTCAAATTGAGTGACATAAATAGTCATACCCAGGACTCAAAAGTATAGTCTGTGGACAATGATTGACACTCTGGTGAAGTTTAAAATGTTCTTGTTCATGGAATAATATAATAGAAAGAGACACACTGAGACAGAGACTGAGATGGAGACAGAGACAGAGAGACAGAGACAGAGATAGAAAAACACCTTTTCCTGCCATGCGAAAGGATTAAAGAGACACTTTCTTCTTCCCCCAACATGTCCTTTCTCCCCTAACGCATTCAACAGTATCTAGCAGAAAATTCACTGCCTGGCCCATCAGGAACCCTGAGTAACAGCAGCTCTGTCATCAGACCCAACCAGGATCTGTAGTGGGTATTTTTTAAAAGCCAATTAAAGCAGGTATAATCATTTTCACAATATTGCATACATTCATAATACATCTAACTTTAACATCAAGCATTTAAAGGTACAGCGAATTACCAATCTTTTCATGTAGGCCAAGACCATTTTGAGAGATGGATCAGTTAATTGGGGTACCATGTCCCCCTTTTCCCCATTATCCACCTATATCATATTAGCTATGATTTACAGTTTCAATTTCTTTAAAATTGGGTAAGGGCTAAAGATATCTGCAAAATAATATGAATATAGGACCTTAACAACTTTTCTTTTTTACAAATTTCCCCTAGCTTTTATACTTGATCCAATATCTGATCATACTGCCCTTTCTCAGGTATTTCCAAAGCTTTTCCTCCACCCACACTAGCTTCTATTACTGTATCTTTAATTAAATTATGTAATTAAATTCTCAACTAGCTAGCCGAACAGGGTGGAAATATCATTGACTACAAGTAAGCATGTAACTCAGCCAGTGAGAGGAAAAGTATGTGCAAATAATAAGGAAGAGCCTACTAGCCTCATAAGCAATGCAACATTTAGGTGATACCAGGATGATGGCGGGAATGGAGAGTGTTGGTTAACCTACCAGATCAGTTAAGAGGACTTCTAGTGAACCTTGTTGAATTCTCCACTTAATTCAAATTGTGTCACATCTTCTTGCCTTTATAGCTCTACCCCACGATTCACTAGCCAAGGCCAAGACCGCCCAGATCATAATATTGTAACAAATACCAAAGGAGCTTCCCATGGTGTTCAGGAGTAAGAGAAGCAAAAAAACACAGACAACCTTGACAGCTACTTTAGCTAGCCAACCCCAAAGGACAGTACTTAGTCAGTAAGAGATGTTGTTTTAGTATATTGATCATCTCACCTCTAACAATATAGAAAAGTTGGTGCAAAAACATTGTAGTCATTATTTCAGTGACAATAGCATCCCATAATATGATACAGCTTAAAACAATAAAAATATTTTGAGGGAATAAGATTCTGTGGTTCTTTTCTGAAAAGGTGGTTTTGATGCTATATAACTCCTTAGATACAGATTTCAACCATTATTAATTTTCATCTGTCATAAACTTTTCTTCTCCTCTGACTTTTGTTTGGGGGGAGGGGTCATTCTTGTTGACGAATGCAATTTATGTAACTATTTACTATTGAACCTGTCTGAGGAATGAATAATGAAAGGAAAAGAGGACGTAAAACTAGCTGTTCTTGATTGCTCCCTGTAGGCCAGCCATTTTGCATGTACTACTGCATTTAATCCAAACAACAACCCTGAAAGGAGATACTGTTATTGTCTCCATTTCATACCTAAGGAATTTGTCCTTAGAGAGATTTAGTCAAGATCACAAAGCTAAGTAGACGACAGAGTTTAGCTCTGAACCCCTGTCTTTTTCATTCCACCCTTTATACTAACCTTTATACTAAGCTGAAGCTGCAATTCGTTGACGATCATCAAACACCACACAGTAAGCAGGCTTAGCAGTACCATTGGAAGTTTACGCTCCAATGGCCACTATCATCTCGATATATGAAAACGTTCTTTCCTGGCACTCACAGCTCACTCCTGACCCCTCTTTTGTATTGCAAGTGCGTAGCCATTTGTAAAAAGAATTTCTGATGATATTGACCGCAATCCTCATCTTGCATTTAAATCGACTCATGCAACAGAATTTCACAGATGGAGCTGATACTCTAGGTCATCTAGTTCAGATCCCTTGTTTGTATTTGATAACTAGTGAGGCAAAGGAGACCTTAAAAGGTAAAAAGTATACATATAATTAAATTTAAAAAAAAAAAAAAAGGAAAGAAGAAAAAGAAAGACCTCATATTTCTTGGCTTCCAGTACAGAAATCTCTCTAATCACATCTTCTTAGGGAAACGGAATGTTTCCTAAAGCCATCTTTCATACATTTTTGCATACCAAGGGAGTAGTTACATACAATGCTAAAATATGATCTATTACACTTCCCTTATATTGATGGGAGGAAGGAAGGTAAGACTGGAAAGGTCACTGGGACTCAAGTTTTGAAAGGCTCTGACTAATAGGTTAAGCATTTAAGAAGCATATAAAAAAGTCTTCTTCCTGTGTCTAATCCTCTCAAAGTGTCCACTGATAATTGTAAAGCCCTTAAAATATTCAGGAAGAGGAAAAACACCATTAAAAATAGGGTAAACAACAGTAGGATGTTCTATTGCCGTTTTCTGGATTTATATAGCGATCATAATATTCTGGATTCTCTTGATCATATGACCTTTTTAATAGTTTTACTCAAATACAGTATTAAGGGTTTTTTTAGGCGCTGTAAGTCTTATAAGATCTTCTGTTATGTTATACTTACTGGGTCCCTTGTCCTTTCTCGTGAAGTGAAGAGAATTCCTAATGATAGACATCAAACAACTGGGTGACTTCCAACGAGGCATGTATTGTGTAAAGAAGTAGGCAAGCCTTTCTGGTTCTCTGTGGAGCAGACACCCAGGCTCTGTGACATTACTTCTCCCTTTGGTGTCTTCCAGGAGAGGCATGCCGCGGAGGTGCGCAGGAACAAGGAACTCCAGGTTGAACTGTCTGGCTGAAACGATGGAGGGTATGGCACGCCCCACCATTAGTAAATCCCCCTGCCTATATTATAATGGATCATGCGATATCAGTATGGGAAATGTATGACATGGTTTAAAAAGAACTCATTATAAAAAACAAAAACAAAAAAAACAGAATCAAAAATTAAAAAAAAAAATCAATGCGGTCTCTTTGCAGAATGTTTTGCTTGATGTTTAAAAAATACCTTGGATCTTATTTTGTAAATACTTACATTTTTGTTAAAAAATACAAGTATTGCATTATGCAAGTTATTTCATAATCTTACATGTCCTGTAACAGGCTTTTGATGTTGTGTCTTTCCACTCAAATGAATTTGCTAGGTCTGTTCTTTTTGAAGCCCTCATGTCGAACTCCATTCCCTGCCCTTTTCATCCCAACAGAAAAATGAGGTCAGTAGACAGTCTATGGTGCTAGAAACCCACCATTGCCTAATGACCTAGATGGCTTTGTAATCTCTGAACTTGACTAAGACCACACCTAGGTTACAGGTTTTATGACTCCACACAAACCTCCACATTTGTTCACTCATAATCTACTAACTGCCTAGAAACTACAAAACCAGGCTAAGAAAAAAAAAAAAAAACACCAATCATAGCATTTACTTCTGCTTCTCCTGGATTATGTGCTACAAATGTGCTTTGGCTTTAGAAAGGGATGGATGAGAAGACAGAGCTGAGATCAACCTGGGTAGAAGCAGAAAGTTAAACCCTTTAAAAGCGCTGAACACAGATTCGAATCCAAATGGTTCAAGCAGCCATGAAATCGCTCTTCATGAAGTGGGCTTAATTCTCTAGTTTAAGTTCTTTTGATGGAATGAATTAATTAATGTGTCAGGTGGCTTATTTGTGGATGCCATGATTGATGATGTTCATTTTAAGCTCTTACCTATAGTACAAGTACATGATGCTACTGAATATTTTTCCACTTGGAAACTGTGAGCTGGTTGTTGCATTGAAACACACATACAAACGAGATCAAAAACACTGCGGACTTTCACTCAAGCTGGTCTTTCTTCCCCAGTGTGAGGCAATCCTGCCTATTAAAAAAAAAAAAATTACTCCATCTGTGAGGGCTGATACAGCTAAGGGGGCTAGGCAGGGCATTTGTGCCAACTAAGAATCACCAGACACCCACCATAAGTACCTATCGCAGTTTTGAAGTCGTTTCTCCCCCAAATCCCAACTCCTGAAGGTTGCTGCCTGCATATTTACTCTTCATTAGTGCTATTTTCCTGTATGTCATTGTGAGCAAGCTGTGATTAATAAAGAATTGGAGTTCTGTGAACTAATAAAGGTTCAGTCTGTTCTCTCGCCCCTTCATGTATCTGACCTGGAGTTCAGATTTTAAAAGGGTGGCCAATGGATTAGACAATCTCATAAGCAAAGAGACAATGATTAGAGTTTGAAGGAAACCAGTGCCCTGCTGATTCACTTCCCTTCTGGGGCAGCAGGCAGCATCTCTTTTCTCTCTGCTTCTGACAGGCCAACGCAGCAGGAGAGGTCTTCAATCTGTTTCCCTTGAAAACATTCAGGACTGCAGGAGATACCACAGGTTCAGACTGACGATTCTGAGAACGAGACCCCCTTTCAAAGCACTTGGAAGGTTCCTGGCACCACCTCGTGCTCTCCCATGTGGCCAAAGAACACCTTCACCGGCCTGTTAAAATGAGATTTCCCTGCCATAGTGCTGAATTTTGCACCACCAGTAAGCATACTGCACACATGGACACAGCAGGGTCCTGTCGATGACCCAGATGGATCTTACAGGACCAAAGGAACCCCATCCAGCTTTAGCAGAAAATCATAAATAATTGAAACCACGCAGATTTATGAATAACTAAACTGGGCTATATTCCATAGGAGCACTAGTGAGCCAGGTTTGAGGATGAGGCCACCTGGTCCCTCTCTTTGTGGGAATCTAACACTGCAACGATCAATACACATGTTTGCAGGCCTGAACGCCACGATCTTCCTTTGGGAAGTCAGTTGGAGCTTCTGATTAGCATACACCAATCTTCATTTTCATACTGATTTCTATACAACTTAGTTTGTAATGTTTTCGTAAAACATTATTTGAAGGGCTTCCATGGGACCAGACCCTGTGACTGAGCCCCGGAAACACGAAAATGAATGACCACAAGAAGCTCACAATCTACTTGTGAGCCAATGGGGATATTTTGATGTGTCCCTGCAGCATACTGAGGGGAAGCATAAAATTTCTATGAAGCTTTCTGAAATAACTAGAAATAGTTGACAAACATCTCACACTACTTTGTGGGTCCCTACATTGGAACTGTTGACCAATCCAACTGAAAATCCCAAAGGTGGAGAAACTAAGGCCCAGAGAGACAGAAGATAAGTGACTTTGCTCCAGGTCACAATTCCCACTTAGCGTGATTTCTCTCCTTATTGGTAGCTCATCAGCAGACCATCCTCAAATCTTACCACACCAGCAAGGATGTGTTATGTCTATAAAGTTCCCCTAGACTAATGTTTTGCAATATTGGCATGCTTCATAGTCATTTGGAGGACTTGCTAAAAACAGATTGCTGAGCTGCAGCCCCAGAATTTCTGATTTCTGAGGTCTGTGGAAGCCTGAGAATGTGCATTTCCATCATGTTCTCAAGTGGCACTGGCATTGCTTGCCTGCAACCTCAGTTGAGAGGCCCCGCTGCAAAATGTAATCGATACAGATGTGTGGATTCTTGGTGATGGCCACGGTGGTGGTATTGTTTCATTCAGGGCATATTCCATGGGAGTGGGGCGTGAAAAGAAACTCATTCATTCAATATTATTCAAAAAAGTGGAACCCAAAGGAATCCAAGAAGAAGAAAAAAATGAACTAGACCTTGCAAGTTCATAAAAGAATAGAAAGAAAGCGTCTAAGAGACAGATGAGGTCAAGGAACCAAAAGCGTTGTCTCTCTCACAACATCTTATTTCAGTAAGGCTTAAAACGCCTCAGATGCTCCTGACCCTTTAAGAGTTGAACCAAGAGATCTTTGCAAAGATGATGTCATTTTGCAAGTTATCCACAGTTTGGTAGTCTTGTTCCACTTACAATTTTTTTTTACAGAGAGCCCGGTATCCTCGGGACTATGTTTAAATTGAATATATGACTTTAAAATGCACTCTGAAGAAAATTCACAGAAGCTCATCGGTTTACAGATTTACCCTCCTCTCCTATTTCTTCTATACCCAAAATATATGGAACAACTGATGGTGACAAATTCTGTTTTCTCCGGAGGCAAGCACCAGCCTTTATAACATTTCTCAGGAGATAACATACGTAAGAGTGTACTGACAGTCATACTCTGCCACATCCACCCCCATCCCACTGAGGGAGAGAAGAAGGAGGAGATATGGCACCCGTGATTTTAGCAACCAAATAATCGATCATCTTGCGTTCTCAGCCCTGAGTGAGACAATTAGCCTTGACTTCTAATCAGGCCATTTGCTGAAAATTCCTAAGGCAAACACACAGCCCCAAACAAAAGTGAGATTCCCAAACTCTTCCCCCAAATTACCATAAAGTCATCTTGGATTCTTCACTGCCCCCACCACCCACTTCCAGTTAATCATCAAGTATCATCAGTTTGACCCCCAAATTGTCCCTCATTTCTTGCTTCTTTTCTATTTCCATAATCACTCCCCTACTTTGGGTTTTATTAGACTCTTACAACAACCAACGTAGCTCCTTCACTCTAATCTGCAGGCCCCTCTCCACTCTGACCACATCTCTCCAGTCCTCTACCACCTCGTCCCCCTTAGCAGCAGACTAAAATCTATACTCCTCTGCATGGCGGTAAAGTGCCTCACCAGCCCCCTCATTTCTCAAGAACATTACTCCCCTTGGGCACCAAACTATTCACTTTAACAAGAACCTTCTGGTCTCTATGCACATGCTGTACTCTCTGTTTAGAATTATGGTCACTACAAATTAGTTAGGAGATGCTAGACCAGACTGTGATAAAACCTACAAAATCTAAGTGGGGCTAGTAAATCACAGAGGCTTATTTTCTGCTCCTGATACATGTCCAGCATGGGTCACTGTGGACTCTGTCATTCCTCACTCTGCGCTAAAGGCCAAGGAGCTGCCTTTATCTGAGACACTGCTGGCCACTGTGGAAAAGGGAAAGTGGGAAGCCGGCCAATTGTGCACTGGCCCAGAAGCAGCAGACATCACATTTCTTTGGACAAAGCAAGTGATATGACCACATTTAACTCCAAATGGGCAGGAAAATACAATCTCAACATAAGCTCTAAAGGAGGAAAGCATAAATATTTAATGAACAGCACCAGTGACTGCCACCCTACTGGTCACAAAACATTCAGTCACCCTCCTTCCCACATGTAAAGTAAGCTCACACTGTCCCTAAGATAAAATCTCCAGGTCCATTTGATCACAGCAGCAAGCTCAACATCCAGGGTCTCTGGGTAATGCACAGTACTCTCTCTGACAAATGTGGACATGAGTCCTCTTGACCAGAGACAAGTTAATGAAGATGACAAGTTATTTTCCCCAACATAATCAATACACAATGATGAAACATTTCTTGCTTCTGTCTCTATTCTGATTGCCAGAGAGGAATTCTCCCATCTGTGGCTCTAGGCTCTGTCTTCTAAGGAGATGTGCCTGTTCCTTCATTCTCCTTGGCCACATCTTACAGGGTATAGACAATATGCCTTCCTTGGAATCCGAGGAACTCTCTTGGCTAACTTGCTGGCCATCATGTGGTTCCAAGAGATGCTAAGTCTTTACTGATCTAAAATTGGTCCATATCTTGGCAAGAAATGGACGATACATTATTATAAATGGGTAGATGAAGAGAAATTAATGAAGATTCTATCAGACAGAATAGAATGGTATGGACAGATTAAAAGAAACCAGCTAAAGATGGTAAAGCACTTGGGGTGCCTGGGTGGCTCAGTCGGTTAAGTGTCCGACCTCTGCTTAGGTCATGATCTCATGGTTCGTGGGTTCAAGCCCCGCGTCGGGCTCTGGTGCTGACAGCTCAGAGCCTGGAGCCTGCTTCTGATTCTATGTCTCCCCCTCTCTCTGCCCTTCCCCCATTCACACTCTGTCTCTCACTCTCTCAAAAATAAATAAACACTTAAAAAATTTTTTAAAAGATGGTAAAGCACTGAAGGTGTACCAACAGAGAGAAACAATTTCCTCCTATGACCTGAAGACCCAGGAGACAGCTGTACCTGTAGAAGAAGTCTGCCTAATCTGGGGGCTATGACCTTCTGGAGATGAATTCAGCCTCTAACAAATGCAATCTGGCAAGGAGGGATTGGGGAATAAGTGTCTCAACAGTAAGTGTCTCCACTCTCACCTTTCAATCTCTAGCCAAGACCCCTCATTGGCCAAATCCAACCATAAACCAGAGGGCAAAGGAGCCCAGGCGATGCCTGCATAGAAGTCAGCCTCTGGGGCTGAGCAAGAAGAGGAAAGGTAGAGAGAGACCCTGGAGGGGCAAACAGAGAATGTGGCCACCTGCAGTACAGGCCACAGACTGGTTTAGTGAACAGCACTAATGATAGTTATGGTGCCTTGTCACTTATTTGTCATTAGCACTGTTCACTAAATATTTCTGCGTCTTTCCTTTCGAGATAGCTCTCTCCTCACACCTGGAATCAGGTAAGGTTTTGTGACTTACTTTGATCAGTGAGATGTGATCAGAAGTAATGCGTGTCCCTGAGAGTGGAAGCTTTAAGAGCACATTCATGATTCACCTTCCTGTTTTCCCTCCACCTCTGTGACCTGGAATAAAGATGAAGTAGAGCACAGTTCCCATCTGTTAGAGACACATAGCATGAGTGAGATCAACCCTTTTCATTTTAAGCCTCTGAATTTTGGAGTTGTTTGTCATTCATCAATAAGTATTCATGAATTGAAACTCTTCACCATCACACAAGTCTCTTATCATCCTCAGTCCAAAATTGAATGTTCCAACAGCTTCTGAGTGGCTTCCATATCTTCAATTCATCTAAATGCTAAGTGCCAAGGAATCCAGTTAAAGCCAGGATATTGGGAGGGAGGCCTGATCTAAACACATGAACTCTTTATCTCAGATACTAAAAGGCAAATTAATTTTTTTCATTGGTTTGTTATGATGGCAACTATTGTCACCCACATCGCTTTAAAGGGTAAAAGAGCAAAGAAGTAACAAAAGAAAACTCAAGCATACAAAATGTTCACATGCGTACTTCTGTCAACTACCTCTAAACGTTATCATTTCCTAACGCACCAATTCCCGTGACTGGTTCAGTAGAGCCTTTTGTGTATTAAAGGGAGACGCAAGGTGTATTAACATTTCATGTAAATCCGTGGGTACTTTGGGAAAGTCCTTTCTCCTTGTGATAAATATGTTACCTCATACCCTGAATACCAGTTAGATAAATGTGTCAGTTCAGTTCTGTAAGCTATACGACAGATACTAAGCTAGACCACATGTTAGTACACAGTGACGTACACAATCATGAATATGATCCCCTCTCTCTTGTTTTTGAGTCAAATCCAACACTTCTTTCTTCCTTACCCCCTAATAATCCATCTTGTACCAAGGGGCAAGGATGTGGTGGATATTTTAGAGGCCAAATCCAAATCCAACAGGGCCTCTCTAACTTTCAGGCTAGCATTAAGCACTCAGGTCTTTGAAGAAAAAAAAAATGCTATCTTTTACCCTTTTCCAATCCTAGTGTCATAGTTTTTCTTATCCATCTCAGTCAAGCTTCCAGAAGCTGTTTCTCTTCCTTCACTCCCCATGCACCCTTTAGCCTACCACCATCTGCCTTCTGTTCTCACCTGTCCAGGAAAACTACACTCTACTACTCTATCTATGGTCTCTTTGGTGCTAAACCAAATAGATACTCTTAGTCTGGCCAAATACTGCTAGGGTCAGCCCCACATCTTACCTTCCCTACGAGCTTTCCTTATACCCTTCACACCCCACTAGACTGACAAGACACCTCTTACGTGTTCCCAAAGCACCAGTGCAAAAATATTGTGGTGGTCAAGGGCATGGTCTCTGGGGTTTAAGGTTCCTAGCCCTCTGATCCTGGGCAAGTTGCTTATCTCCTTTAAATTTCCTTACATGTAAGTTGGGGATAGTATAATACTAAATGCCTATGGCTGATTGAATCACTGTTCCCAATTTGTCACTCTCTCCATGTGTCCTTGCAGGACATTTGCCATGTGACTTGCAGGACCTCCAACTAGAGGAGGCAGAGTATATTTTCCCACCCCACTGATGTTTGGTTTGACTATGTGTCATACTTTGGCCAATGGAATAATAATAAATTTGACATGAGTAAATTCTCTAAATGTGCAGAGGCTTGCTACCTTACATTCCTATTAATCTGTCATGAAAACATGTCACAGAGGAACTGCTATAACAACAGTGGAGACACATGAGCAGACCTAAGTCCAATCAAGGAGTCATGGCCAGCTGACTGACAGCCTAAAATACACACACACACACACACACACACACACACACGTATATATATATACAAGAGAAGTAAGTATTTGTTGTCATGAGCCACTGAGGTTTGAAATGGCTTATAACACATTATTATGAGATGATTAATACAATGTCTGAGAACATTGCTGAGAAGAGTAAATGAGCTAATATAAAAGATCTCCACACAGCACATAGTACATAGTAAATATTAAATAATTAGTCATTAGTAACCTATATCACACTGCATTATAATTTGTTTGCTTAGCTCCTTTAACCATAAGCTCCTCTAAGACGGAGTTTCTAATTTATTGTTGAATCCCTAGTATTTAGCAAGTGTTACACACACACACACATGTGCACACACACACACACACACACACACACACACATTTCTGGTGAGTTAGTAAGTCAGTGAACAAAATGAATTTATGAATCCAAATGACAAAAATATTTACGCAGTGCCTGGTGTATAGAGACATTTTAATAAATATTAGTTCCCACATCTTTCCTCCTATTATAGTCTGATAGCGTCTGCTTGGTTTTTATTTGAGCTTGAAATTAAGCTTTATATCATACAAAGGACCATTTTAGATGATCAGAAAAACAAACTTCTGTGATGAATGGAAAAACTTCTTTACATCTAACCACAAGGAAAATCAGAAAAAAAAATCACTTGGGGGCAACCCTTTGACCATAACTTTAACACCAAAACTTTCAGCCACACACCATCAAACCAACGCTGGTCCCAACAGACCACACCACCAGGGCTGCTGATTCTGCTCACAAGTTATGCCATTTCAGGCAACTCCTAGTACAGGTCCCTGAAGCCAGAAGCTCCCATTTGTTCCTGAGGAAAGGGAGTCTAGCTGATCTAAACTCTCTTCAGAAATGGGAAGGTATAGCATCAGCATAGTTCTTAGGGTTTGGCAACAAATAAATCCCTCACATTTTTGTCCTGAACACCGGATGTGCTTTGTCTCCTTCAAACCACAAATTCCCTCTGTGAACGTCTTTCCCAATAGAGACCTCTCTCCCCTGAGTACACTTCTTCTCTGCAGGTGTCTCAAGGAAACATGGTAAGTATCTACCTTGCTCTTGTTTGCCACTTCTAGATCATTCTACTTCCTCTCTAAAACACCCAGTCTTGAAGTTCATGTCACCCTACTGTTCAACCTCTTCTCTTCATTGTTGGCATTCACTGCCAACCTCCAGGTCACACTCCCTCATTTCTCTATGATTTTTAGTTCCTGGATCACTGTAACTCTCTTCAACTCTACTTCTGTCCCAATGATTGGCAATTTTAATATTCACACAGTTGAAGCTTCCACGGTCTGCTTTGGGTTGCTTGGCCTCCCCTTCTTGAGTGATCATGCTCCTCCACTTTTCCTGAGTCACTCAGCCTCATGGTTATTCCCTAGGCCTTGTAATTATCAGTAATCCCAATCCCTCCATTATCTCTACTCCTTGCATCTCGCTCTTTGACCACCACCTCCCGTCTTTGCAGTTGAAGCTCTTTAATACCTTGACTCCTCTCCTCAACCACACTGGGACTCCAGTCCCTTGATCATAACTTTTCACGTGCCTTTCCCTCCTCAGTCATCACTTCCCCCTTTTCAGCTTATTTTCCAAGGGCAATCATTGCCACCTCTCTCTTATATATCCCTACAACCCCTTCCTTTGATATGTTGTGCTTAGTTGGCCAAACCCATAACCCCAGGTAAATTAACTCTCCTATGGTCCATGCTTGTACCCATACAGATGAACAGAGCTGCAGAAACCACACAACTATTCTGACTTGTCTTTCTTTAAATTCATGAACATGAACTTCAGTTGGGCCCTTAATTTTCCCCAGCAATCATACTTTATTTCTCTGGTTTTATCTTTATGTTCTCTCAAACCTCCTCAAACTTCCAACATGGCTTCCCCTGTGTTCACACTTAGCTGATGATTCTCCTGCCTACTTCGCTGAGCAAATGAAGTAATCACAATATAATATCCATCCACTCCCAACAACACATTTGTCTGCCTACCACACTTATGTTCTGCTTTCCTGACCATTACCACAGATGAGCTGTCCAAAGCCAGGCCTTCCATTTGTGCACTAGAGCACATCTCCTCTAACCAGCTCAGATATATTGTTTCAGGAAGTCTCTCCTCTCCCTCTTATTTCATCATTTTTTTTCTACAATGTCAGCATACAAACATGCTAATATCTTAAAAAACATCTTAAATTTTTTTCTATTCTGGGACACCTGGGTGGCTCAATCGGTTAAGCATCCAACTGTTCAGTTCAGCTCGGGTCATGATCTCACAGTTTGTGGGCTCAAGCCCCATGTCAGGCTCTGTGCTGACAGTGCAGCGCCTGCTTAGGACTCTCTCTGTCTCCCTCTCTCTGCCCTGCCGTCCACTCACACATGTGCTCTCTCTCAAAAATAAATAAACATTAAAAAAATTTTCCAACAGCTACTAACATATTTCTCTGCTTCATTTTGCAACAAAATTCTCCTCACTATCATTTCTCTCCCTTTCTTCTCTCATGATCCCTCTCCAAAAAGGCTTTACCTCATTCTACTGTACCTACACTATTCTTGTCAGAACCGACTAAGTGCTAAGCAGAGTGAATGACAAAAGACTATACCCATACAAATGCTGAAATTTTGAAACATCCTATCATTTGTATTATCAAGGGAGGTAAAAACAATGTACCTACAAAGGAATAAAAATCAAATTGCCTCTGACCTCCTGTTGGCAACTCTGAATGCTAAAAGCTAATGGAATGATATTTTTAAAGTCTTGAGGAAATAATATAGGATTCTATATTCATCAGGTAATCAATCAAATGTGAAGGCAAAGTAAAGATATTTTCGGACATATAAAAACCCATAAGAATCTTTGTTCATTTCTGAAAAAAATTACTCAAGGATATACTCTGTTGATATAAGAAGCCAGTAAGATTTATGGATATTCTGGGGCACCTGGGAGGCTCAGTTGGTTAAACATCTGACTTCAGCTCAGGTCATGATCTCACGGTTTGTTCAAAGCCAGTGTTGGGCTCTGTGCTGACAGCTCAGAGTCTGGAGCCTGCTTCGGATTCTGTGTCTCCTTCTTTCTCTGCCCATCCCCTGCCCCACTGCCTTATACTCCATCTCTCTCTCTCTCTTTAAAAAATAAATAAAACATTTAAAAATTAAAAAAAATTATAAATATTCTAATTATTGTCAAAGAGTATACTAAATATCATCAAATGTCATTCAGCATTCTTGTTCCCTCTTGTACTATTCCCAGAGACTAGAAACTAGTCCCGGAGACTAGAGACATTTCCTTTGCCAGCAGTGTTCTTGATACTCTATAGATCCCGATATGTGCTTACATCAGATTTGGAAGGTGGAAGAGGAGGACAAGGGATGTGTTCCCCTCTGGAAGTAACAGTGAATGTGTGAGCTTCCATAAACATGATCCTTTGTAGCAGTCACATACCCGTGACAGTGCCTCACTTCAACACAACTGTGACCATGGACATTGACCTTTCCTGCCATCTCCTGGCTCCTGGGTGGCAACAGCCAGTTTGTGATTTTCTGGAAAACACAGCTAAAGGCCTTGCGACTTTCATTCTTGCAGGACTTGCAAAGTTCTGGTAGACACCGAATTGCCTTAAATCTCTTTCCATTTGACATAACTAGAGTGGTTTCCGACTGAATTTTGGCCAATAATGGCCCGTTTTGAAAGTAATAACAATTAGGAAGTAAGTAAACAAATAATAAAGTAATAATAATTAGGAACTTTTTTAAAAATGTTATCCGTTTTAAACGTTTTTAAAAAAGTATTATTCATAGAGAGAAACTGTCTGGATTTCAAGTTCAAATTAAGTTTCTTTTCAAACCTCTTATCAGGCTCCTCCCATGCAGTCTCATCACTTAAGAATTTAGTAAATTTAAGAATACAGGAAGCCTTAGTAAAAAAAAAAATAGATTGTTTCTTAAAATTTTACAAAATCTAGAATACTTACAAAGTGTAGTAGTGCTAGATTCTTAAATTTTCATGTCCTCCAGAAACTGCAGTAAATTCTAGAAAGTTTTTGCCATGCAGTGAAACTCACTTTGAGTTTTACTTTGAGTAATATATTGGTTAAGAGACCCAGGAATCTCAATTGGTCTCTGCAAAGAGAAAAACGTGTAAGGAAAATTACTGCAAAATGGATTTTGCCGTATTTATCAATTTAGGCTAAATTCCTACTGTATGATAAGCAGGAAGATAATTTTCATGGCAGCACATCAGGAACAAAGCTTACGCACTTTGAAGTAGGAATCAAATTTTAGGAGTGATACTCAGAGGTCAGGGCTTTTTTTTTTTTTTGGCCCGCAATCATTTTACAGATGAAACCTTATGAAATGTAGGTCAAATCCAGGTATATCAGTGGTGTAGGTCTTTGCGTGGCGCCCACAATCAAGACACTACAGGGTGAGCAGTGCAACACCAGACAGAACAAAAATAGGACTTGATTAATGCAACGAAAGAACACTGAAGAGATGTCAGGATCTGTAGGATTTCACTGCAACAACTCCAGCTCACTTTTTTTCTCTGGCGACTAGTCCTAAGGTTCATTGATTCATTCAGCAAAGAGTCACTGGGGATCTACCATGCAGTTCACGCAATCTGAGCAAAACTGTCACCTTTCTCGGTTCTTTGCTCTCTTCCACACACAAACATACGGCCATTCTTTTCACTTATCTTCCACTTGCTCCAATCACCCTCATGACTGCTCTCATTTCACTTGTGTCCTTACTGATTCATGTTTGCGTTTGACTTTTATGGAGTGCTTCTTGCACACCAGGCCCAGCATGGAAGAGAACCTGATCCTCGGCTCAGAGGCCAGCCTTATGGTGATCTGCTTAAGAGACAAATGTAGCCATCTCGTGTTCTTGTAGCGGCTGCCGGTCACCCACTGGAGAGTCTCAGCCATGGCGCCTTCCGACATTACTGATCGTTGCAGCCCAAGCTCTCCATGCGCCTTCCAAGGCCCGTGGTCTTGGTCATGCTATTCGCTCTGCTTGCTTGCCTACCACCCTGTGCAGCTCAGGCATCCAATGTTCCATTTCCCGAACATACCTCCATCCTCTCCCTTCTCCCTAAATTGGCTGGCTTTCCTCTCTGCTTCTATAATCTTGTGTGTTTGCTTCTATCAACAATTATCACGTTACAAGTTAAATGATTTAACTTATCTGTTCATTCAAACATTATTGACAATGCCAAATGCATGGCTAGGTCCTAAATAGACAACAGTGAGCAAACCAGAAATGATGCCTGCTTTCACAGAGCTTAGATGATTGTGAGAAGAAATCGACAATTAAATATAAACAAACACACACACGCATTCATACAACTTGGGAAAATGACCATGAAAATGATGAGATTCATGCTCTGTGAGAATAAAGGGATAGATAAGATAAAGTTGTCCAAAAATTTCTGTTGGTAGTGAATCCTGGCACATAGTAGGTACTCAACAAATGTTTCCTTGACTATCAAACTGAGCAAGTAAGACTTCAGTAGAATTATAAAAGTGTATGTGACAGTTATGGTGGTTTAAATAACACGGTAGAAAAGGAAGGACAGTAAGAAAGAAGGTGTGTGTGTCTGTGTGTGTGTGAGAGGGGCACGGGAAGTGGGGCAGAGGGAGAGAAAGAGAGAGAGAGAGAGGGAGAGAGGTGCTCAGGTATCTCAGACTAGAATGTGTTGCATTCAGATTTTCCATTTCTGGAGGAAATACCAGATCACTTTGGACCACCAGGGGGCAATGTCTGATCACATGTAAGGGCAACTCTTGCCTCAGGCAATCTTTGTGTTCTGGAGACACTCCCTCCTGCTCCATCTGTTAAAAAATAAAGGACTTGAACATAACTGCTATTTATTTTTTTACATTACTAATGAAATACACATTCCTCGAAGATAATAAATACTGTAATTAGATTAAAATGTATTAAAATGGAAAAAAAGAGGCGTTTCATATTCATAATTCTATAATTATCCTTATCTAACGGAACAAATCTCCACTTCCTAATCATTTATAATTTTCATCACTCAACTACAGGTCACAGCAGGTATTAATATTGGGTGAAAGGAGTTTTCCGGTTTCTACTCTGCATTTATGCTGTTCAAGCACTTCCAACCGCTGCTTCCTTCATATTGAATAGTCTTGTTTAGCCTCATCATAACTCATTGAGATAGATGAGAGGCAATTATCATTTTTGCTTGGCACATAAGTAGACACAGAGGAGTTCTCGGCTGGTTGGGGCAGAATAGAAAATGGCCACCCAAGTTTGACAGGCTGCCCAGAACTCACTCAGCTCACCACCAGCCAGAATGAACAGGCCCTGGAGCACCGCCATTTCCTGGCAAAAGTCAACGACCAGGTGGTTTCAAGAGTGTGTTATTTGAGACACCTAGAGATGTTATTCCTGTCGCAGCACATCAGGACGTGTATAAAGAGCTTAGAGCCCTTGCTTGGCCCAAAGTAGGTTGTTCCCAGAGGCCTCGGCAACATCTTCACTAGGAATCTTTAATGGGAGAGGCCAGATACTGCTCCAGGAAATAAAACAGCCACAAAAGTTGGAAGGAAATAATCCAGGCTTTGCTACCTGATTATTCGATCAATGGGCATTCATCAAACAGTGCTGCAAAAGTCACTGTGCAGTTAGCAATGCATGAAAATTGTCCTTACCCTAAAGGAACTTAAATCTAATTATGAGAGCATCGCATAGATGCATGAAAACATTTGTTAATAATAACATAAAACAGACCTACGTGGCAGAGCTCATCAGAGGTTGTTAATAGATATTTGTTGATTGCCTACTAAGTTCCAAACATGACTGAGATGCAAGAGTATATATACAAGGTATTCAGCTTGCCTTTGCAGACTTTACTCTCTAGTTGTAAAGAGATGGGTTATTCTGTTTATTAATCTATTCAATAAATATTAATGAACCACCTACAACATATGAAGCATAATGCTAAACAAGAGGGATATGAATAACCCACAATCCCACCCGCAAGGAATTCAGTCTGCTAAGGGAGGCAGACCTGTAAACAAACAAATAATTTACTTTCCATATAGTGTATATGTGTAATTATATACATATATAATATATATAAAGTATACACATAAAGATTGGATTAGATTAGATTATATTTTATCATTTATATTTATTGAGTATACATATATTTGTGCATTTATATAATTTATAAATTATATTTATATTTTATTTTATTATTTTATAATATATGAAGATTGAATTATTTATAGATAGATGATAGAGATAGATAATGCTTCAGATGAGCATGAGAGCTAGAAAAAAAATCACGAAAAAGTGACACTTAAGGGGAGTCTTGAAGGTGTTTTCCAAGCAGACTCATGAGTGAAGAGTCTTGCAGATAGAAGGAACTAAGTGTGCAAGGGCACAGAGTCAGGAAATGGCATGATTCAGCAATGGCTGAAGCTCATAGTAAAAGTTGAGCAATGAAGGGAGAATAGTAGAAGACTAGATGGCAAAAGGGGAAGGGATTTTATCTTTCCACGGTAGAAAACCTTTAGAATATCAAAAGAGAAGACTGAGACAATTTCATTTGTGTATTAGAAAAATTATTATAATTGCTGTGTGGAGAATGGTTTAGAATAGAATAAGATTAGAAGCAAGGAAATAATTAGGGGTCTATTTCAGTAATCAAGACAAAAACTAATGAGAGGGAGGAAATACAGAATGATTTAGGATGTAGAACCAAGACAACATGGTAGCCAATCGATATTTGGAATAAGGAATGAGAAGTGTCAGTGATGATGTATTTCTATTGGGTGTTCTTAATTTCTATTGGGCCATGATTGGGTGTTCTCAACTCACATGCTGGCAGGCAGCAATAGGAGAGGAACTATAAGAAACCAAATGGGAGGAATGAGGGACAAACAGCTCAAAGCTAAATATGTTGAGTCAAAGAAAGGTACATGTGAAACATCTAATATACATCCCATAAAACATCCCATATTTTTTTTTAAGTTTTTATCTATTTATTTGAGAGAGACAGCATGAGTAAGGGAGGGGCAGAGAGAGAAGGAAAGAGAGAATCCCAAGCAGGCTCCCAGCTGCCAGGGCAAAGCCCAATGCAGGGCTCAAAAACGTGAGATCGTGACCTGAGCTGAAACCAAGAGTTGGATGTTCAACTGACCGAGTCACATAAGCACCCCAGAGATGACCCATAAGTAGTTGAAAGCTAAGGTAGTCATAGAATATGTCCTGGAAACATTTGCATTAATTTAGATCTAGAAGAATAGATAGTATTTGTGGAGTGAAGGTGGAAATGAGGGAAAGAGTTGGGAATGAAGGATCTTCCAGGTAAGGGAATATTCTTAATGAAGTCAAAGAGGGAGGAACAAGGGTAATTATGAGACACACCTGAACAAAGCAAAGCATAAGAAAAAAGGCAATGTTTCACAGACATAATGAGTCCAACATCATGGTGGAAGTGAGCTCTGAGAAAGAGTATTCTGGGAGTGAGATGCAGTCTATGGTTTACAGACTAGAAAATCTGGACCAGGGTGGCAAATGGAGGTGAGTGATTTTTCAGGGCGTGAAGAATATAAGGTAATAATGTCCTTTCCTTTCAGAGAGTAAAGTACAGAACCTCCAAATTTTAGTTCCTAAAGTAGAGTTTCCTGGTGAAAAGCAAAGGTTGATATAATATGTATTATATGTCAGGCACTGTTTTAAGCACTTCACATGTATTAATATATTTAATCTTCCCAGCAACCATATTGAGTGTATATCATTTTTATTGTCACTTTAATTTTATGGCTGAGGGAACTGAGACACAGAAGTGTCCGGTAACTTGACAAAGGTCATACAACTAGTAAGTGGTGGACAGGAGTCTGGCTATGCAGCCATACCTTCAATTGTTTCACTACGTTGCTTCCCAGAGGAACTGCTCTCAGTTCTTCCTCTTTGAGCCCACCCACCACCACCACCATGCTAATTCCAGGAAGGGTCTGCTCTGTTCCCTTGCAGCACTGACACAAGCCAAAGCTTGTCAAAGTTTTCACTAAATCATAAACGAGAGTAGAGTGGAAACACAGGAAGAATATTCAGAAAACCAACCTGACTTATGAAACACAAGTCTCTAATCCATTTACAGCTAACTAGCCCTGTTTTTCATGATCTCCTCTGCACACCACACCACCCCAAAGGCTGATATCCCTGCACTCCTTCCAGCCTGTTCCATATGGCTAAACCATCTTTCAAACATGTGGTACGGAGCAACTATCTAGACATCTGATTTAAAGATCTTTGTTAGTGGAACTCTTGCCCCATTTCCATAGACTTACCTGCAAGACCTGTTCCTCAAGTGATCAATATCACACGTGACTTCATTCCACCAGTGAGATTTCCTGTCCATCACCCCCATGTCTACAACCTTCACCCTGAAGTGTGTCTCCACTCTCCCCTAGCACAAGAGCATTTCCTAATACACTACACCATTGTGTCCACATGGGAGGAACTACACATCCGTAAAAATGGGAGTATTTCCTTACAAGGTGGCAGGTGTTAGGCCAGGGAGGGGCCAGCAGGCATAGGGAGGAAAGGATTGGACTGGAAAAAACTTGGATGAGTTCCTTGCCATCAGGGTTGAAGGTGATCCCAAAGTTTCAAGTCCAGGTAACAGAGAACGAATGTATTGAGAAAGTCAGGAAAGTTGGTGGAAGAAACTGGTTTGGGGAGTTAGAGTAAGCGTTCTTACCCAAGTTGTCTGTAAGGCGAGGAAGACAGATCCAAGTGCAGATGTCTGATGGCCAACTGGAAACCTAAAGCTATACATAGGTTGGTGCCAGAGATATAGATCAGGGCATCATCAGCATAAAGGTGAGAAATGAAAAAGAATTGATAAATGTTCCAAGATTTTAAAAAGGAAAAAAAAAAAAGACTAAGTGGTCAGAACTCATATCTATAGGGAAAAATGAAGAAAAAGAAGAGAAAACAAGGAGATAAAAGGAAAAAGAATCATTCAGAGAAGAAGGGAAAAACCAGGGATACTGCAGCACCGCAGAAAACAAGGGAAAGATTTCTAAAAAGAGAGTGAATGACTTAAAAAATCCATGTGACAAGAGATACCATAAGAGCAGAGAGCAAACAATAGACTGGGAGAAACCATCCGAACTACATGTGGCAAATGAGTTAATATTAATATGAAAAGGATTTGCTGGAGGAAAAAAGGTGAAGAGTTGAATAGGAATTTCACAGAAATAGAACGAAAAACCACCAGTTTATGCACGAAAAAATACTCATATTCATCAATAATCAAGGAAACACAAATTAAAACCTGTCAGAAATGTTGATGGCATCCACGGAGACCAGTATGTGGGGAGTCAGGCCTTTCCATATATTACAGGTGGAAGCATGAATTGCCATAATCTTTTGACAACAATCTGACAACATTTAATACACTTTAAAATGCACTTTCCCCGGGGCGCCTGGGTGGCGCAGTCGGTTAAGCGTCCGACTTCAGCCAGGTCACGATCTCGCGGTCCGGGAGTTCGAGCCCCGCGTCAGGCTCTGGGCTGATGGCTCAGAGCCTGGAGCCTGTTTCTGATTCTGTGTCTCCCTCTCTCTCTGCCCCTCCCCCGTTCATGCTCTGTCTCTCTCTGTCCCAAAAATAAATAAACGTTGAAAAAAAATAATAATAAAATAAAATGCACTTTCCCCTTTGACCTGATGACACCTCTTTTGAAAATCTAACACATAGCAATAAAAGCACCAATATATTTTAAGATACTTGTATTTGAGTGTTGCAGCATTCTCTGAGAGTGGGGGGAGAAAAACATGAAAAACTGAATCAAGATAAATAAGACAATAATTGAAGAAATTATGCCATATCTGTGTGGCAAATGCCATATGAAATATGGTGTATCCATTAAAAAGAATACGTGTGGGGGCGCCTGGGTGGCGCAGTCGGTTAAGCGTCCGACTTCAGTCAGGTCACGATCTCGCGGTCCGTGAGTTCGAGCCCCGCATCGGGCTCTGGGCTGATGGCTCAGAGCCTGGAGCCTGTTTCCGATGCTTTGTCTCCCTCTCTCTCTGCCCCTCCCCCGTTCATGCTCTGTATCTCTCTGTCCCAAAAATAAATAAACGTTGAAAAAAAAAAATTAAAAAAAAAAAATTAAAAAAAAAAAAAAGAATATGTGTGTTTTAACCTGAAGGAATGTGTTATATTTTAAAGCAAAATGCAAGTTTCAAAGTAATAGTTATTGTATGACCCTCTTTTTATAGAAGATAAAATTATTATAGACTATAGAAATGAACCCATATTCACATCAGGTGTGTTCGCATAAGCACAGAGAAAGAGGTAGCATACACATTAAAGGTTAAATCTGGGGTTGGAGGGAAGGGAAATCGATTCACTTTCACTTCACACACTTCTGGATATTACCTGATCTGTTACTCTGTCCGTATATGTTGTGATTTCTTTTAAATCCAAATAAACGATTACAAGAAAACTTGAAAAGTATCAGAAGTCACAGTCTTCTAGAAATGACCATGAAGACAAAACCACTAGAGATGACAATAAGGAGAACAGAGTTCTTCAGGAAAACAATTTAGGAAAGTGAGGGTCAGTGGATGGGGCAGGCAGCTGAAAGAATCCTGTTTTTAAGAAATGCCAAAAGGGGTGCCTGGGTGGCGCAGTCGGTTAAGCGTCTGACTTCAGCCAGGTCGTGATCTCGCGGTCCGTGAGTTCGAGACCCGCGTCGGGCTCTGGGCTGATGGCTCAGAGCCTGGAGCCTGTTTCCGATTCTTTTTTTTTTTTTTTTTTTTTTTAATTTTTTTTTTTCAACGTTTATTCATTTTTGGGACAGAGAGAGACAGAGCATGAACGGGGGAGGGGCAGAGAGAGAGGGAGACACAGAATTGGAAGCAGGCTCCAGGCTCTGAGCCATCAGCCCAGAGCCCGACGCGGGGCTCAAACTCACGGACCGCGAGATCGTGACCTGGCTGAAGTCGGATGCTTAACCGACTGCGCCACCCAGGCGCCCCCTGTTTCCGATTCTGTGTCTCCCTCTCTCTCTGCCCCTCCCCCGTTCATGCTCTGTCTCTCTCTGTCCCAAAAATAAATAAACGTTGAAAAAAAAAATTAAAAAAAAAAAAAAAAGAAATGCCAAAGGAAGTGAGTGGTAGATAAACAGATTCTTAAAGAATGTTCATATTGAACACGTATATGTTCCAGTTTGCATAGGGTTTTTCGTTTATAAAAATAAACACATGCGATTTTTTTTTTTTTTTTTTTTTTTTTAATTAAAACACTTTCTGGTGAGGGTGCCTGGGTGGCTCAGCTGGTTGAGCGTCCGGCTCTTGATTTCGGCTCAGGTCGTGATCTCACAGTTCATGAGTGCAAGCCCGGAGCCTGCGTAGGACTCCGTGCTGGCAATGCAGAGCATGCTTGGAATTCTCTCTCTCTCCCTCTCTCTCTGCCCCTTCCCTGCTCATGCTTGCTCTCTCTCTTTCTCTCTCTCTCTGAAAATAAATAAATAAACTTTAAAACACACACACACTCTCTCTCTCTCTCTCTGTCTCTGGTGCATTATCCCACTTGGCCCTCACAGAAACTGTCCTGTCATCATATTGCATTCCCATTTTACACATAAGGAAACTGAGTCTGATAGTAGAGTGGCTTTCCCAGTACCACACAGCCACTACAAGGCCCCACTAGCCTGGCAATCAGGCTATATTTTCTTCAGCAAATCCCTATATTTTCTTCAGCAAAAGCCCCAAAGTACAAAGGTTCTTTCTGGACCCCAAGGAAAGCAGGCTAGCATAAGAGTCATTCCTATTGCCAGATAAAGAATCGATCAGAGGAACCCACTCTGAATCAAAATCAGCCTTTCTGTACCCAAGCTGAAGGCAGGAAGCTGTAACCAAGAAGGCAGCCTGCTAGAAGTTTCCGTTCCTATCTGTCGCAAGCTCCCCATGACCTTAAGAAAATAACGTCACTCATGTGTCTCAGTTTCCCTCCCTTTAAATAGGATACCCTACCTTCTTCCAAAGAAAAGTGTGTTGAGATAAATCTCAACATCTTTGTCTACAATAGCTTTGAACTTGCTGGTGGAAAGTACTACACAGGCGGCTATGATCTTGGTCCCTGAGAAGTAGCTCTTTGAGAACATGTTCAGGAAGATGATTTACGGTGCGGCCATTCCACCATCACTCACCTCATGGTGAGAATAAGCCTTCGAAGAGCGTCTAAGAGACTAAATACAAATTGAAACCACACCTGCTGAACGCTGCTGGGCTGCCAGGAGCTGTTAGGAAAGACCTGATATCTTTAGTAGTCACTATGTGTGCGAAAGGATGTGACAAACCTCGGGCAAGGCCAAAGGGGACCCACCATAACCAAAGAAACCACGCGTGTGTGTCCGTGTATAAAATACGGCCACGCAGACAGGAACCTGTAGGTCCCAGTTCCATTTAGAGATATTTAGTTTATCTTCCATTGCTTCAGGAAAACACATTCTAACAGCCTCAAACCAGCTTCTTTGGAGTCATTGACGAGCTAAGGAGTGGACATGTGGTCAGGTGGTGAGAGATGGGGGGTTTGCAAGCATCTTCTATTCGCTGAGCAAGATGGTAAGTTCCTGAAGTCCAAAGAACCTGTCTTGTGATTGTCTTTTTGCTGTATGCTCTTCTTCCTGCCCTGCTCACTCCTCGAATATGATGTCTAATTCAGGGGTCTGCACACAGAGACTCATGCAAGGCTGGTGTTCGTACGCTAGTCATTCACACAGCAGAAAGATTTCTGGAGAATTCCACAGGAAGACGTCAAAGCAACGGCAGTTGAATTGTAAAACAGGGGATTGTAATTAAACTGTTACCCCAGCTAGTAGCATCTCTTTGGATAAGTTATAGCCCAAGATACACTATCTTGGTGCCCTGTCATTCTTTTTTTAAAAAAGTATTTTTTATAGTTTATTTATTGTGAGAGAGAGAGAGTGGGCATGAGTGAGGGAGGGGCAGAGAGAGAGAGGGAGAGAGAGAGAGAGAGAGAGAGAGAAACCCAAGCAGGCTCTACTTTGTCAGCATGGAGCCCGATATGGGGCTTGAACTCACAACCATGAGATCATGACCTGAGCTGAAGTCAGACACTTCAGACTGAGCCACCCAGGTGTTCCCTGTCATTCTTTTTTTTAAACTGTAACAAAATAAACAGACTGCCCAATACTCTGTGCCCCTTTATCTACATACACATTCTCAAAGGCAATCCAGGAGCTGTGTATACACCTCAAAAATAAACACTCTCATCACTTGTTGAGCACAGATCCTGTATTGTAGTTTAACTATTGTGCTTTATAATATTTGTATGGGACCTAAAGTTTGGACTGTTTTTTTAAATATTTATTTCTGAGAGAGAGAGTGAGCGGGGGAAGGCAGAGAGGGAGGCTGGACAGAGGATCTGAAGCGGGCTCTGCACTGACAGCAGAGAGCCCGATGCAGGGCTCGAACTCACTAACCATGATCGTGACCTGAGCTGAAGTCGGACACTCAACCAACCGAGACACCCAGGCACCCTTTAACTTGTTTTTAGGACATGGTTGGTTCTTTCCTTCCAGGATGTCCCAATAGAGTGAGGGAGCCAGGCAGTTTCCATCTCCACGGTCAGAGGTGGGTGGGCATCCCCACTGTGGGAGACACTAGGCTACACGCGACGGGACATGACTGTGCATGAAGCAAGGCCTCTCCTGGAAGGACGGAATTAAGAGTCCCCTCGTGCGGTTTTAAATTGAGTTTTAAATGCCTGGTACACCACCTCCTTTCCAAATTTTCTTTCTTGTCTATTAATGTGGAAGCCAAGGCAGTACATGGCATAAGTATGAAGTGAATACACATAAAAGGCAATTTTTCTTAATCCCTATGCCCATAATCCTCGATAGGCATCATAAAACAGCAATGTGGTATGAACAGAGCACCAGGGTCTCGTAAAGTGTAATGGTTCATTTGTGCACATCCTCTATTTTTCAAGAAAGAAATGACTTTCTTGGGATTCTTTATATTAGGATATATTGGCAAGAGAGGAAAAAAAAGAAAGAAAGAAGGGAGAGAAGGAGAAAGAGGGAAGAGAGAGGGGAGAAAGGGAGGAAGGAGAAAGGAAACAAACAAAAAGAAATCTTTCCATTGTTTTGAAAACTGAATCAATTCTTTTAAAAAAAATGCTATTGATTCCCAGCAGAAACAAAGTCAGTGGATCATCCCTCTGCTTCTGGTGGGGCTACAGTAGTTTAGTTCCAAGAAATATAGGCTCCTTGCTTACGTTAGAGGAGTTCATTATTAATCATCTCAGCCCCTGAATTTCTGTCACCGAAGCTGCTTCCTACCCCTAATTATTGCCTCTCAGGTACCTGTGTCACAGAATCAGTGCCAGGTTTCAGCTTGACAACCTGGTTAAAATCAGAGGCTGTATGGAATATTAACCCAGTTTGAAACTTACCCACTTCACAACTAAAAATGGGACAAGAGACTGGATTCTTTTTTTCAAGTTTATTTATTTACTTTGAGAGAGAGAGAGAGAGAGAGAGAGAATCCCAAGCAAGCTCTGTGCTGTCAGCGCAGAGCCCGACTCGGGGCTCAGTCTGTGAGATCATGACCTGAGCCAAAACCAAGAGTTAAGATACTTAACCGACTGAGCCACACAGATGCTCCAAGAAACTAGATTCTTATCTAGGAGGGAGTAGGGAGAGGTTGGTAAAAGGGCACAAACTTTCAGCTGTAAGATGAATAAGGTTGAAACTCTAATGTGAAACGTGGTGACTATAGGAAGGAAGGGAAGAGGAGAGGAAAGGAGGGAAAGAGGGAGGGAAACTAGGTCTCTGGTTGAATGGGGAGCCATAGGGACTTCTGTAGTGCCAGAGACAAAACAGAGGCTGGGAGGAAACTGGAACATCCCTGGTGCATTTCGGCCAGTTTAAAGAGGCAGAATGTGCCCTGGCATTCGGACTTTGAAGAACCATAGCTGGGCCTAAAAAGCAATCTGGAATTGAGCATAGCAGCCTCTTCAAACAGTTCTTGTTAAAGTGTGGCTGTCACAGGGCCAGGTCACAGGGCCAAGTCCCGGCTCAGGCAGTAGACAGGCTATCCATCAGCACTTACCTTTGCCCCTGGGAGCCCTGACACTTTGCATGCCCCCTTCCCCCCATCAACCCCAGTTCAGACAGGCTCAGAATTCCTACAGTTATAATTCCATGTCATCTCAAGCCCGAAGATAAAGGAGAGGCAGAAGGAATGAAAAAGCAGAAGGCCCCGGGCATAGGACGGAGATCACTGGGGAAAACACTGCAGACCCCAAGAAGATTTTACTCCCAACGTTCAAGCCATGAAAGAGTTCTCCTGAAATATACAATTCCGGCGGCGGGGTGGGGGGGGGGGGGGGTGGAACTCCGGGAGATGGAAACACTTTTATTGCCAAAATTGAATCCCTTACCATTCCGACACCCTCAGAGCATTAAGGTTTGCAGTTTGACACCTAAAGCACAGGAAGACGTCAAAGCTTTGACAAATAGCCAAAGGTCACACCTTAGTCTCCGGTGACAATTCCACTAGTGGTCAGAGAGTCACCAAGCCCAAAAAGTCAATGAATGTTTTTTTGGTTTCTTTGGAGATATTGATCTCAAATGATTAAGGATCCTAATGGCAGAAAAGAAGAAGTCCCAATGTGTGTTTGGCAGCTGGAAAGTTGTTTCCAAAATAATTTAAGTAGCCAGTTGTCTTTTCACTGGATTCCTTACTTCACAGCACCTGGCAGGAGGCTCCATTGTTGCCCTCTATTTCCACTTCCACCTGCTCTGTGTGACTAAATTCCTGTTAGTATCAGATATATCCCTTTAGTCCTTGAGCAGTCTCCTATGTCTGTTCAAGAACTCTCTCATTTTTCAAAAATTTTAATTCAAATACTTATGAAAGTGTGGAACAGGGGCACCTGGGTGGCTCAGTCGGTTGAACATCCGACTCTTGATCTTGGCTCAGTTCATGATCTCACAGTTCGTGAGTTCCAGCCCCACACCAGGTTCTGCGCAGAGCCTGCTTGAGATTCTCCCTCTCTCTGTCTCTGCCCCTCCCCACTCATGTTCTCTCTGTATCTCTCTCTCCCTCTCTCTCAAAATAAATAAACTTTAAGAAAAAAGAAAGTGTGGAACAAATACCACCTTCTATTAATTTCTCTGCATCTCTGCAAAGAATATCACAATTTCTAATAACGAGAGGGAACCACAGCCCTTATTTGATCAGTTAATTTAGCAGATGCTAGGATACTAGAGTGACAATATCCAAGGATGGAAACAGGATTTGAATTCTTACCCCATGTTCTCCTCCTAGGCATTGTGTGATTTCCTCTACTTGTCACCTTGTGCCCACTTTTCTTCCATCATTGAAACTACTCTTCAGGGTCTCCTCCATGATGTGATATCTTGTGCACAGCAGCGAATTAGACATGCTCAGAGGACTCTTAGATGTTCTCCCGGGGGAACTCAGAGCTTCCCTGAGGAGGGGAACTGGGCTTCAGGAACCATCCTTCATCTGCCTTTCATCATCCCTCAAACTGGATGATACAAACTCTCCAGGACTTGCCCTCATCCTTGTAATCATCTTAGGAATGTTCCCAGACGTTCGGCAGAAGTTCTCCATTACAGAGCTGGGTATGGTAGCTTTGTTTAAAGTCCACTCTGAGTTACTCAGAAAGTTTCCAGGCAGAAGGATGTCAGGAAGGACCTAAGGAGAAGAAAAAGCTGCTAGTAATGAGAGGGTTTATAAGACACCCCCTGTTACTTGCTCTCCCCCTTCATTACCATTATTTTTTTTTACATTTATTTAAAAGAGAGAGACAGAGCACAGGTGGGGGAGGGGCAGAGAGAGAATGAGACACAGAATCTGAAGCAGGCTCCAGGCTCCGAGCTGTCAGCACAGAGCCCAACGCAAGGCTTGAACTCACAAACTGTGAGATCATGATCTCAGCCAAAGTCGGAGGGACACTCAACCGACTGAGCCAACCAGGTGGCCCCCCTTCATTACCACTATTAAGATAACCTCCCAGTCAACTTTCCTGTAACATTCCGGTAATTCATAGGCCACAAAAATCATAAAGATGGAAAAGATGGCAACAGTGTATTTATCTAATATGCTCCCCTTCCAGTTCACAACACTGTAACCTAATTCTTTTTAAGAATGAAAGCATAGAAGGGAAGGAGAGGAGAGAAAGATGAAGAAACGGTGATTTTTAAATAAAATGTTTGGAGTTGGATATAGTCTAATGTAAAGATGTATAACCTCTAAGGGTTGGAAAGATCATAAAGATATCTCCTCCTAGAACATCTCCCTTGTACTAACATCTCCGCTACCATTTTTCTGCCAAGGGGTCCATATCCTATGTGTGATTGCTACTGAAGGAAAAAATACCCACAGAGGCTGCCCATTCTATCCCTGCTGCTGTGGTCCAGCATCTCAAAAGGGCACAACCCTGGGGTGCCTTCGTGGTTCAGTCGGTGAAGCATCTGACTTCGGCTCAGGTTATAATCTCACAGTCCATGAGTTCAAGCCCTGGGTCAGGCTCTGTGCTGACAACTCAGAGCCTGGAGCCTGGTTCAGATTCTGCGTCTCCCTCTCTCTCTGCCCTTCCTCTGCTTGTGCTCTGTCTCTCACTCCCCCCAAAAATAAAAGAAACATTTAAAAAAAGAAAAGGGCACAACCCTGAGGACGATCTGGACCCACTACCATTACACTGCTGTTTTCAGCATGCAGCCTGGGTTCCTTTTCCGAAGTACATTTCTTTCCTCCATGTTCTAAGTCAAATACAAATGGCCATGGTCTGTTCTTGAAGAATTGCAGTGTATTCTAGAGTCAACAACCCTGCCTTCTTTCTTGATCCTTCTCAACTGAGCTATGAGCTATGCATGAGGCTCTCCTTATATTTCTAATCATAAATCAATACCTAGTTCCTTAAAGTAGTAGTAGCCACCTTATGGACTTGTTATGAGCTCTAAACTAGGCACAAATATAAAGTGATATATAGAGTGTGTCCAACACATAAAAAACCTCTGTCAATATCAATGGCTATTATTAACCATTTTTATGTATTGCGCTTCTCGTTTTATTCCACATACATGAGCCTCTTTCAAGGATGGAGCGCATAAGTCTGAAAACTGGACCTGGCATTCCAAATGCACCGGCACCTATAAGATTCTTAAAGAAAGACTGGCCCTCCCTCCTTCGTGAGGCATCCATCCAAAACAGCCCTGCTCTTTCCCACTGGGAGATCACACTGCGCACATGGGTCCCATTAGCTTCCCATTATCACCGTGACTGCTTTGACATTCTTGTTCTTGTCATTGCTCCTAGAGCTTAATATGTACTTTGAATTATTTTCCTTGAAAGTAAACAAAAGCCAACTTCAAAGGTGTTCTTTTGTTTTTTGTTTTGTTTTGTTTTGGTTCTGTTTGGTTCAAGTCCTTTGCAAGTGTTTGCTGCTCCTTTAGCATCACCTACAAGTTGTGATATACTGATTATATTTATTTTATAGGTTACAAAGGTGCTAATTGGTGTAAATACACATGAAAGCATATATAGAAATATTTAATTAAAACACATTAGTCAGTGGCAATTGGTGCCCAGGGAGTGTAGAGCTCTGTTTTCGTAAAACCCGACTGATACTTAACAAATATTGATTGGTTCCTATCATGCACAAGTTACTGTAGTAGGTTTTCTTATATGGAAAAAAATGTAATTTTATGGGAAAAGATAGTTTTTAATTGAAAATAAATGTACATAAAACGTGTAAGATGCAAACATATACTTGCTATTAAGAATCATCTGAGGGGGCATTTGGGTGGCTCAGTCGGTTAAGTGTCTGACTCTTGATTTCAGCTCAGGCCATGATCCCAGGGTCGGCATTCAGGGTTGGCATTCGGTACAAAAGATATCCCTGCTCCTGACGGGGACTATCCTTGCGCTATTACATCTTCTCCTTTAGAAGATGTAAGATGACAGACGCTTCCTGTCTGCTAATTCGAAGTCACCAGGACTTGAACTTCCAGGAGTCACCAGGAGTGAACAGAGTGGTGATAAAAGGGTAGTCTCGATTACACACTAGTCAAGATGTCTTTGGTGACAAGTTAGCAGAAAATCAGTATAAGCTCATTCTAAATGGTAAAGAAGTTCATTGCCTCACTGTGTCAAAGATTGCGCTGTCCCATAATACCCCATGGTCATACATCCCCCATTATTACCCCAGTGTTTGGGTACCCAGAATAAAAACTACTTTCCCTCACACTGAGTTTTAGCCAAAAAGATATAAGCAGAAGTGTATCTGGCAGCGTCTAAGAATCTTCCCCAAGAGACAGATGGTACATAACACTGCCTTCTTCTTCCTTATGCCTTCCTCTTTCTAACTGCCTGGAAAACAGATGCCATTATCTTGAACCTTAAGGGTAAGGGTCATATCGTAGAAGTATTGGGCTGATGATCTAGAAGAATCCCGGTTCTCTGACTCTTTCAGAGAATGTGGTCACCACACCAACCCTGACCTGCATTCCTACAGACTTTTACATGAGAAAGTGCTAAGCATCTATCCTGTTTAAATCATTGTTTCTTTAGGAATACATGACTCTCAGCAAATCCTGACCTTAATGATATACTCATGTGATGGGAAGTCCTGCAGCTGGGGAAGCTTCAGGAATGGTGTAATCTAGTGTTTCTGGCTCCATTCCTCTGTGATACTTTTGGTCTCTGTTCTTCTCCATAAGGGAGGCTCATCTCAGGCTAGTAATAATATCGGAGTGGTGGTTCTGGACCTCAGGTCTGCACATTTCAAAAATCTAAAAAAAGATAGATAAAGTGGCTCCCAGAAGTTTTCCCAGAGGAGAGAAAAGAACAAACCAAGTAGTCCTCAACAAACCTCTCTCCTCTTGTACTAGGGCCTGAACTGAATCCTGAAACTATCCTTTTCAAGTGGATGGGAATATCCTTGGGTTACATAGAGCCGTCCCTAGAAGTAGGGATGGGGCCAGCTCCCTCCAGGTCGGGCACGCGAGGTGGTGGGCAAGGGCTAAAGATATGAACAAAACCGAAATTGTGTTAGGAAGGAGGAAGAGTAATGCTCTGGTTGCTTATTAGTATGGCAAACCACCCAAAACTTGGTGGCCTGAAAACAATCTTAATAGCCATCATATTTAGCTTACAAGTCTGCAATTTGGGCAAGACTCAGCAAGGATGACTCATCTCTGCTGCATCTGGCATCAGCTGGGGGAGGGGCTCCTTGAAGAGCACAGGGGGCTCCTCGGCATCTCTACTTCTAACTATATGGTCTCTACTTAGTCTCTCCAGCACTGCAGCTTTCAAGCTGCTGAATTTCTTACATAGCAACACGGGGCTCTGAAGGTACATGTCCTAAGATAGAGTCAGGGGGAGGCTGTGTAGCCTTTTCTAACTTGGCCTCACTTTTGTCACATTCTATTTGTGCAAGAAGTCACAAAGGCCCACCCAGGTTCAAGGGGAGGGAACATAAACTCCACATCTTGATGGTTCCATGGCAAGACTCTGGAAGAATACACAAGACTGGAACTATTGTTGCAACTTCTTTTTGGAAAATACAATCTGTCACAAGCTGAAGGAAAGGTTGATAGGCCACCAATAACATCCACCACTAGGAGATAAGACCTATCTACAGACATCCACCTGCTTGCCGTGCAAAGCGATAGATGCTTTAAGACCTAGGCTACAGGCCCTACAGCAGCTCAGAAATGCAAGAGATTATATTTCTGATGGCAGGGCTGTGCTGAGAAGACAGCACTGGTAGTGGGCCATGAAGAATGGGAAAGGTACGTAAACAGGGAAATGTGGATAAGGGGGTTGGGTGAGACACCAGGTAAGTAAATCCTGAGATGTAAGAAAGGGAATCCCAGAATATGAGACCAGATAAATAAATACAGAAGAGCAAGGACCAGGAACATAAGCAACCACTCATTAATGTCTTCTACTTATTAAAGACTTATAATAATACTTTCTGAGGACTCCTTTTTAAAAAAACTGTTGGGAAAATAATATAAATAAATTAATTCAATGACAGGTAGGCAGGCAGGAAGACAGTCAGGGCACAGACACATGTGAGAGAGAGAGAGAGAGGTTGAGAAATGAAGCACACACATAGCAGGTGACCTCTGTTGGAAGCTGCCAGCTTACAAGGTTGACCCAAATGGCTGCTTACATTGACTGCTGTTGGCATTATGGCACTCATGTCGACTTTCTGTACATGGAAGAATTGATTTTAAACCACCAGGTGCTCTCAGTCTGTGTCACATTTGAGGCCAGAGGTGACACAGCACTGCCCATGGTACAGATCTGAGAAGATCTGTATCCCACCACCCCTGTGACCCGGTTTCAATTTTATAAGTTGGCCTTAGACAGCATGACTCACCCTACAGCAGTGGGCCCAAGCCTTGATTGCACACGGGGATCCCTTAGAGATGTGCAAAACTAGCGATGCTGAGGCCTCACCAGAGACTCTGATTCAATGGGCCTACAGTGCAGCCTGGCAAAATGGGAAGAGCTCTATGCTGGAAGGGAAAAGCTGGCTCTTATGCTAGATTATGCTAAACTTCCAACTATATGGAAATAACTGGATGATTTTTTTTTTTAATTTCTAATCCAGATGTGTAAGATTCCCAGGGGAAAACTCTCTGTGGTCTGGCCTTCCTACTGGGAAGAGACGTCTTTGTTAGTAGACACTGAGGAATTTGAACATAAATAAACCCAGGCCGGAAGTGTTCTTTGTGCGTAAATCTACTTTTCCCCAAATTCGTCTCTGCCTGTGACAAAACACGTGTAACATATGACTTTCACCAAGTCCACAGTCCACTTTCCAATTGTTAACTGAGCAGTTGGCATGACTGAAGTTATTTTAGTAGCATGAGCACCTGAGAACATTCCTGGTCCATTGGTACAATCATATCAAGAGTTAAGAAATGATTTCTAGGGCCACATGAGCCAGCAATCAACCATGAATCTTCCACAGCTATTTCAGAGATATCCAAATCAGCACTGAGGGAATCAGAGAAAAGGTCTTAGAGCAGTGGGTCCGTAACTCCTGCCTGAGTGATTTGGAGACTTACTGAAACCGGTATGTATGAGCACTCGCTTAAATGTCAGCTTAGGAATGAGGCAGAAATCAAGAAGTGCGTTCAGAAAACAGGGCTCGCCGTGATCTTTGGCTGGACCTATTTCCTGATAGATGCTGTCAATTCTTGACTCGCCTGGGCTTGGTATGTGCATGTGCCAGACCCTTTCTACCGCATACCCTCAGCTCCGCAGTCCGGTGGCAACAGGTGCTGTGGAGAACCAGACTCAAGCATCACCCAGCGGTGCCCATCTCTTACAGAGGTTGATTCTGACCATCTGACCCCACGGTTTCGCCTTCCCCCTCACAGATAGCAGTTGGACTCCACAAGCTCTTCCACTTGGAGATTCCTTTCCCTTCCAGGCAGCTATCCTACCTCCTCACTGACCTTGGAATGACAATGGTCTAGTAAGTGCTGCCAACATGGCGATTGCCATGCCTATGTCCCTCTACCCATCCGTCCCAGGTTCAGACCTCAGCATGTGCCCCAAAGTAGGGATTATGTCATCCCTCACCTCACCTCCAGTTCCTTCTTTCTCCAGTTCCCTTTCTTTCCTCCTTCTTTCCCTCCCTCCCTCCCTCCCTCCCTCCCTCTCTCCTTCCCTTCCTCCCTCCCTTTCTCCCTCCTTCCCTCCTTCCCTCTTTCCTCCCTTCTTTTTTTCTTTCTTTCTTTCTACACATTGTCATGATTGTCTTCCCAGCTCTCTTTGTGTTTCATATAGTTGTACGCCTGGGTCACATGAGCTGCAAAAACCTGGGCCTTTCCGTTCTCCACCTTGCCTGTGCCCTGGGCAGGAACTGCCCCCAAGCCCACCTGTTCCAGAGAGGAGGCCCAGAACCCCACTGCAGCAGCCAGATGCTCAGACACTGGAGTCAGCAGGCTGCAGCTCGCTGGTGCAGAGCACACAAACAGAGAACCAAAGGGACGTGGAGCCATGCCAAGCAAACAGGTTTAAAATGAAACGCTTCCTCGGTGGGAAAAATGGACTAACCACTGATTCGCAACCCCTCCTGGCTGCACATCCTGCAAAGAATCGCAAAGCCCACCTCGTTATTCAAACCCGCATGAACACTGGACCACAGTCACACCTGTGGGCCCCATGCCGGCCTCCTGCTCGGCATTGCTGCAGAAAGCTAGGTTCAAACCTCATGCAGGGGCCATGTCACAGGCGAGGCCTGGCAGAGTGAGTGATCTTCCCACAAGTAGTTAATGAGCCCACAATCATTTATTGTTTTATATGAAGTGAGATGAACTCAACAACAAATTCAAAAAGCAATCAATTGGGGCCCTAATGTTAAGCCAGTCTAAAGGGCTATCTACCAAGGCGCCATGAGTATGGCCTTCTGAGTCCTCAGACCAGGACTCCTGGCCTTCAAGTGTGAGGGTATCACTGCATCCTTGTTCTGTAAAATGAAGGGTCCAAACAACGCTCAGTTAGGAAGTTAATAGTGAGTCAGGGGTTGGGTTATGAGGAAAACAACTTGGGCTTCGGAATCAGGCAGTCGTCCATTCCCAGGCTGAAACTTCTTTCACTCCAGACTGGTGATCTTTTTCTAACTGATACAACCTCCTTCAAAACTAGCCTTAGCCTCCCACACTCCATGCATGCTTTCCTTGCAATATTCCCAAAGCCCGGGCTAGCCAGCCGATCAGCAAGTGAGAGGCAGGGTGGCAAGCCGAGTGATTACAGGGACACTGACTTAGCGGCTTCTGGTGCTACACCTGTCAAAATGGCACTGCTTCATCCCTCCCAGAGCAAATGCAAAGGTAGCAGCCCCCGGCCAGGATCTACAAGCACAGATAGCACCCTGCCACTCTTCGGGTTCCAGGGAGCTCAGCACTGTGCCACTCTGATCCCTGACCCCCTCACTCCACCAGAAGGTTACGGTTTTTCCAGATAACTCTCAGCCAGTTAGGTGCCCTTGGCATTCTAGTCATGTGAACAGCAATATGCATCTCTGCTTTTATCACCGGAAGTTCAAAAAGGATCATGTCCTTTGGGGTGGTGATGTGGGCTGCTGGCTGTGGACGGAGATACCAGCTTCGGAGTGACACTGTAGTGAGGCTCGGGGGAAAGAGGGCTGTCTGCAGTCCATAACTTGATTGTAAGATGTTATAATGCATTTGAAGTCAGAATCCCTGGGTTCATGTCCTGGCTTAGCCATTTACTAGGTATACGTTGGACAAGTCACTACAACTTTTTCAGCTCCAATCTCCTCATCTGCAAGGTATGGTTTCATCATTAAGTTTTGCCAATGATTCAGAGATAATAAAAAGGAAACAGCAATTATAGCAGTTTGGTTTCAATATTAAGCTCATCTAAGGGCCAACATACTATAGAGCAAAGCCAATGAGCTTTTGAGTCACAGGATAAAGATAAGGCTCAGAACGACTCTGAGCTTTCATTTTCTCCTCTATAAAAGGGTAGTGGTGGGTCAAGGGGAGGGAGCTGGGGCAATCCTAGAGTCAGAGACCACGCTTGGGCTTAGCAGTATAGCCTTGGGAAAGTCATTCAGCCTCACAACACATCAGTATCCTTCACTGTTCAGTGTGACTAATGTTATCAATTTTTGCACGTGATTATGATTTTTAAATGGAATAATGAATGCATGTAAAAAATCTTCTAGAGAGGTGACTAGCATGTTAGAGACACTTATTAAAAATAAAATGGGGGGCGCCTGGGTGGCGCAGTCGGTTAAGCGTCCGACTTCAGCCAGGTCACGATCTCACGGTCCGGGAGTTCGAGCCCCGCGTCAGGCTCTGGGCTGATGGCTCAGAGCCTGGAGCCTGTTTCCGATTCTGTGTCTCCCTCTCTCTCTGCTCCTCCCCCGTTCATGCTCTGTCTCTCTCTGTCCCAAAAATAAATAAACGTTGAAAAAAAAAAATTTAAAAAAAAAAAATAAAATGGAGGGCATTTGGGTGTCTCAGTTGGTTAAGCGTCCGACTTCAGCTCAGATCATGATCTCACGGTCCATGAGTTCGAGCCCGGCATTGGGCTCTGTGCTGACAGCTCAGAGCCTGGAGCCTCTTCAGATTCTGTGTCTCCCTCTCTCTCTGCCTCTCCCCCACTCATGCTCTCTCTCAAAAAATAAATAAACATTAAAAATAAATAAATAAAATGGAAACTATTATTATCATTATATGTAAATATGCCTTTTAATTATGTAAAGGGTTATACGCATATCAGCTATTATTAATTTTCTCTCCCCTCCTTCACAATGCCTAAGGATACAGTGGAGTGCCTAGAATTATTACCTTATAAAAATAAATAAATTAAGCTGTAGTCAGAACACCATAATTCAGATAAACATATTTGGAGAGTCAATTGTTTGAGCTAAGAATCATGTTGCTTGAGCTAAATCCCAGCTGTGTGACCCCAGACAAATCACTTATCCATCCTGCACTTCAATTTTGTCATCTCTAAAATGGAATGATAATTGCAGCTACCTTGCATTGTCATTGCAAGAATAAAATAACCTTAATAAATTGAAACATGAGAAGTCCTTAAAAAGTGTCTAATTCATAGCAAATGTTTAGTAGGTGTTGGTTATTTTATTGTTTTGTGCCAATAGATATGCTAATAGTTGAGTAAATCACAGGTCACTATGGCAGGTTAATTCATCCCCTGAAGGACTCACAATCTACGGAGAAAATAGACCTTATATAACCAGACTTTAGGCTATCCCAAATGGTGCATTGTGCAATTTTGAAAAAGTTGCCCTTTTCTCAAGACACTTTCCTGCCATCTGCCAGAAATTTTTCAAAATAAATGTGCAACAATTATTAGTGTGAATGATGCCCCACAGTCTTGTACAGTACACAACTTTAACAACTATACCCAGGGACCCTGTATAACTGAACGTAAAAAGTGTGTGTGTGTGTGTGTGTGTGTGTGTGCCAGAGCACACATTTTATTAGTAATGAAATAAAGGATCAAGTGAAAGGGAAGGCTAGGGAGAGAGCAGAAGACTGTGCAGAAAGTGACATTTAAATTGGGCCTTGAGTGATGAGTAGAAATCTGCCAGGTAGAATTGAGGGCTAGACGGGGACTTTGAAAAAGGAAATCTAAGCAGAAGAAACAAAATAAGCCAAGTTCAGAAGCACGAGCACAACTATGAAGTTTGAGGACCACTGTTGCAAGGAGCAGGGAGCCATCCCATGTTCTGAAATTCAGGAAGACTCCAGAATAAGTTAGTTTAACCTGGCACTTCTCTCTCAGTAAATGGAAGGGAAACTTCATATGATAGCAGGTGGTCCAGTGGGCTTAGTGAGTACTACTTGGCATCATGAGGACGATGGACCCTAATGGGTCCCTGGGTCCCGTGTGGACCCTGGGAGCCCTAAAGAAGAAGGAATTGGCCAATCTGTGGAGGTAGGGAAGAAAAAGGAAACTGGACACAACATCCCTGTTCACTAAGGGCAGAAGGGCTAAGTCAACTACTGTGTGCACACCAAACCAAGGAATATACACAGCTATTAAAAGGAGTAGTATGCATATAAAAGATCTCCAAGAAATACTGTTGATTGAAACAAGCAAGTGACCAAACAAAATACACAGTACGATCTTCCTTTTTATAAAGCAAACAAACAGATATACACACAAAACAATGTCCCATAACCCCTATGTGTGCATATATATGTATGTGAATGCGTAGAAAATGTTCTCAGATGGATCCTCGATGCACTGATAAGAACAGTGACCTCTGGGAATAAGTTAAACTTGAAAAGAGTGGTCAAGGGAAACTCAGACTCATCATACCATTCCATTTTTATGAGGAGAATATACTCATGTATCACTGTATAATTAAAAATTAACTTTGAGAAGAAATCAAAGATTAATATGGAGCTGGCTTTGAAGACGAACGTGTCCCTCTTCCCAGTTTTGTTCCCAAGGTGACATTAACCAACCCCCACCAAGTGTCTCCACCCAACAAATCAGAGATAGAGACCAGACAGGACTAACCCAAGGCGTTCTGGCTCACAATAAACCAAAGCAGCCTGAAGCTACTAATCTCAATAAACACATGAAATAGAGGATTCTTAAGAGTACCATCTCATTCCACACAGGACTGTTTCCGTAACGGTGTGAAATAGTCCTCATTTACTAAGGTTCAGCTGTTGCTGGGCAACGTGGCAGGAAGGATTTTCATTGCAGCGAAAGCTTTACAGCTTTGAAAAAAGGAGTTCGTGACCACACCACCAAGGTAATAAAGAATGTAAAGCCCAAGTGTGCTTTTTTCCCCCCTCATATGTTTTAAGTTCTCTCTCTAGTATCATGGAACTGGAAGGATATCCTGCTAGGAATTGTTCGTGGAGAAGTAGGCCTTCCGTTGGGATTTGCACCAAGGGATATAGCAGCACAAATAGCAAGGTAACACTTAATTTTCTGTGCACAACCATCATTAGTTGATGCGATACTCCATACAAATGTGCTTAGTCAACCCAAGAAAACCTGTTGAAGTCACACACAAGAAACTGCCTAGAAGCCAAACCTTGTTGTTAAATTGAATTAAGTGTTTTATGTGTCACTTTTTTGAAAAATAAACTGCATGACACGTTTACCAGACCAGAAACTGCAGAAATACTTAAGATTCCACAATTGAGACTGGTACTTGTCTTGATTCTGTAGGAGGAGGTTTTCCATAGAGGGATTACAAAATAGAATATTTAGGTAACTATGAATTATTATAAAATGGGTCAAAAAATGCTGTTGGTCCGTTTTTCCGTGATACCCAAGGCAGAACGGTTCTGCCCAAACAAGCTCCTAGAGGTGAATCATTGCTTTGCAAATTCTATTCTCATTGCTCTGAAATTGCCAGCATCATTGTTTCTTCCTCTTTCTCCTCTGCTCATTACTTATAACAGAGTGAAACAAAATAAACCTTTAAACAAGAAGGTATTTTGTGCTTTCCTTTTAAGTTACCTTAGTCCATGTTACTATGGATTTTATAAATAAACACCAAGTTTTTCAATACTCATGAAATACAATGAAGTAAGCACACAGAGACATTTTACCAGATGGTACACTAGGAACCAAAAAAGGCAACAATTAAAATTTAAATATTCACGGTTTGAGTTCAGATGCAGAAGAGATGAGCCTTTTAAAGGCAAGATCCAATTAGTTGATGAGATTGTGTACTTACACTCAGTAAAAGTTTTGAACCAACAGTTAAATAATATATGAAGAAAGTCCAGGTCAATTTAGGCCACTGGATATGAAGATGTTTGCAAACAGGGCTCTTGAGAAGTAAGGTAGGCTTCTCCATTCAAGAGTTCATGGAAAGGGGCCCCTGCGTGGGTCAGTTGGTTGAGCGTCTGACTTCAGCTCAGGTCATGATCCCACTGGTCCTGACTTCAAGCCCTGCATCGGGCTCTGTGCTGATAGCTCAGAGCCTGGATCCTGTTTCGGGTCCTGTGTCTCCCTCTCTCTCTCTCTGTCCCTCCCTGCTTGCCCCCCCCCTCTCAAAAATAAACATTACAAAAAAAAAAAAGAGTCCATGGAAATTGTGACCTTCTTTTCAAAAGGCAGTTCTCTAGTAAATTAGCTACAAGAGCGTGGGGTTAAATAGAAGATATCGAAGTATCCTCTACTCTTACTTTACTTTATAATTTTTTTAAATTTTAATTAGGCGCCACACCCAATGTGAGGCTTGAATTCATGACCCTGAGATCAAGAGTCACATGCTCTACTGACTGAGCCAGCCGGCCTGCCCTCTTACTTTTACTTTAGAGCCCTTTCCTCTAGGGGATGCTTTTAAGCAACCAGTAACAATATCTGCCACAGAGAAGTAGGTACTAGTCAGGAAAAAAGTGTGGTTTGGGTATTCCAGACAAAGAAAGTAAGGTGTGCAAAGGCCACAATGTGGGAAATAAAAATATTTCAAGGCAGTGAAATGTGAGGTGCAGGTAGAGGCTGTGACGGGACGGGACTGGATATTCTAGACTTTATCTTGAGAACAATGGAGAGACGTTGAAGAGTTTTAAATCAGTAAAAGCTATAATTAGGAGTTTTTTAAAGTGCCTTATTCAGCAAGTGTTTATTTTACAATTCAAACTGGCTTAGCCAATCACATAGATGTATTGATTCATGTAAAAATCCAGAGATAGAAGGGAATTAGGTACAGTTCTTTTCATGGGTCAAACTGAATTTCTGTGTGTTTCTCTTGGTTGTTCCACAGGTCCTATTGACCTCATCTGATGCTAAACTCCTTCAGGGATCCAAAGGGCTGCCAGGAGAAGCCAGAGCTACTCGCAAGCTCACTCAAATGTGGGAGAAAGAGACATCTAGCCACATGAACTAAGTATAGCCACACCCTGAACCATTCATTGAGGCAAAGGGATAAAACACTACTAACTGACCTCTAACAGAGTCTAACCTTGAAGCACATCCAAAGTATGTAACTACTACTACACGGGGACAAAAGTGCCCAAAGGAATAGATCCATAAAGGAAAATCCAAAGAAAGCAAGATGGGAAGCAGACAGACCAAGTTGATGTTATAATGTGGCAGACATTGTTGATGTCTAATCCAATAGGCATTTCCTCCTCCTTTGTTGCCAATATACCTCTACTTTGTTCAGGAATTACGTGACCTTTTGCTTCAGGGGCCCTTCTCCACTTCTTTTTGTAATGACTGGTTTGGGCATGGATATGCAACCCAGTCTTAGCCAATGGGAATGGAGAGAGAATATGCTTTGGGGTCTTTTCCCTTCTCATAAAAAGACATTTACTGAAGCAAACGCCAATTTTCTTCTTCCTTTTGTGTCGTCCTGTCTGTGTGTGACACCTGCAACCACCACAGCCATCTTGCAGCCATGGTGGGGATAGCACTGAAATGCTGGGCATGGCACAGCAAAAAGCTGGAAAGCACCTTTACGCCATTATGTAATCACACCAATCCTAGAACTGCTCTGGCTCCAGACATCCTGCTATGGGAAATAACAACCCCCTTACTGTTTATGCCACTTTTGTTGGGTATCCTTCCTTGTAGTTCAGAACATCTTACCTGAAAAAATTGTGTTTGCTCCATTTGTTCTTTTTCTCTCCTCCCTGTCCTCCTCCTCCTCCCCCTCCTCCTCCTTCTCCTGCTCCTCCTCCTCCTCCATCTCTTGCTCCTCCTCTTCTTTATTCAGAGCTTGGATAGCTGAATTTCTCAAACTCTGTTCAGGAAAACAGATCAAAGGTCTTAAGGTCAAAATATCTGGAGAAGTTTGGAGGGATCCCTTTTCCTCCATGCCAAATCACAACACAGGATGCTACTCCGATTCCTTATAAGCTGTGGCTACTTAACAGATAATATATAAAGAGCCAACCAGAACATATTACTAGCCATTTTCTACATCTAAGACACAATGTGGAAGGCGAAAAGGAATAAATCCAGAAACCAGTACTATCTGAGCAGGGTAAAGTTAGTTGTGTATTATTACAGATGTTTTTAATTTAAGATCTTTGGCTATTGTGGTAGTCCTTATAGTTCTACTTCAATCTTCTTCAGACAGATTTCTAACATACAGGCTGCCACGCTTTTTGCAGATGACCCCACCTGACCACGGCTTGAAGAACAGCTCTGAGAACCAGTAGGCCTACTAAGCGCCCTGGCTTAGAGCTCCACCCCTCCTACAGAGGCACATCTACAGAATCAGGTCTGGCCAAACCAATGAGTTCTTCTATCAATGGGAATTTTCACATGACCCATACAAAAGGAATCAACAGACCAGAGAGTTGTAAAGTTCTCAGAGGAGAAGCAACGATGTCAGAATTGTGATTAGTATAGAAGAAACTGTTCTTGCATTTTGTTTTCTTAAGTGGGCCGTGATTTTGTTGGATTATATTCCGTTGGAGTCATTAAAATGAGTGATGTGCATGTTTTATTTTTGTGTCAACATTTATAAAATACTAGCAACTAAATCTTTGACAACTATTTAAAATTATGATGAAAAAAGTTAGATCCTTATTTTTAATGTTCAAAATTCAGTTAGAGTATATGGGAGAAAATCTTGAAGATTGGTGGTCAAATTGAAAAACTACGACCCGAGAGATAAAGAGGGAATTTATTGCAATATGGAGAGGCTGATCAACAGTACACTAACAATAGAAATCAGGGGCACCTGGGTGGCTCAGTCAGGTAAGTGTACAACTTCAGCTCAAGTCATGATCTTGTGGTCCATGATCTTGTGGTCCATGGAGTCCCCCCCTCCCCCATCCCCATCAGGCTGTGTGCTGTTAGCTCAGAGCCTGGAGCCTGCTTCAGATTCTGTGTCTTCCTCTCTCTCTGCCCCTCCCCTGTTCACTCTCTCTCTCTCTCTCTCTCAAAAATAAAATAAACATTAAAAAAATAATAATAAAATGCTTAACAGTGACCAAGATGGTCATTTTCTCACCCTCAACAAAGAGATAAAACTATATTGTTCACTAGCTTCACATGATATGTTTCATTTGCCTGGGAAGACAATGTGTTATAAAACAGTTGGACCAAAGTCAGCTGACACCAGAATGAAGAATGGAAAAAGCTCCCAAACATTTCTCTAGCAAACTCAAAAATGAGTTTGAGTCAATCAATTTAAAAAGAAAAGTAATTTGCATGTAGCCAAAAGTCTGGCAGTCACTTTAGGCTTTTGCAACTCAAAAAAAGGAGGGGGAGAGAGGGAGAGAAGCAGGGAGTGGAGAAGGAAGGAAGGTAGCAAAGAAATGGGAAATAAGAGACATGCTAGATTTTAGGACTCTATGGAAAACTATTAACAATTAGTGGGTCTAGATTGTCATTTATTCATATAGGTATTTCCTTCCCATTTGATATTACATCCCCTAAATATCTTGCCAACAAGTATCTTAGACAGTTCATTATATATATAATTATACAGAGAATATAATCACGTTATATGCTATATATTATATATGTAACATCCATAACATATATTATATATAATATAAAAACTGTAAAGTATTTTATATCATATAATAATATATATGACACAGATAAGTAAATACATCTTGCAACCAGGGAAATAAGAGTAGTGAAAATCAAAGAAAAACAGAATTTAATTTAATATACTTCATCAGACCCTGTACACTCGCTAGAAATAGGCTAATGATTTGGGTTTAGCAGCCTAGCAGCTAATACAGAAGAAACCTGATCCAAGAAGCCCTACAGATGCCATGGAAGACCTTGCAATCCGAGAAACCTACATTTGATTGCCAGCTCTAATCAGCTCTATGGCCTTGAGAGCAAGTCATTGAACCATCTAGGTCTCAGTTTCTTCCTTTACAAAATGGGAATGATGATAGGAATCCCTTAGCTACGAACTACACAAGTCAAGTACAGGCGTACCTCAAAGATATTGCCAGTTAAGTTCCAGACCACTGCAATAAAGCAAGTTAAATGAATTTTTTGGATTCCCAGCATACATAAAAGGTATGCTTACAGTACACTGTAGTCTATTAAGAGTGCAATAGCATTGTGTCTAAGAAAACAATGCATTCTTAATACCTTAATTAAATACCTTAATACCTTAATTAAAAAATACTTTATTGCTAAAAAATGTTAACCGTCATCTGAGCTTTTAGCAAGTTGTTATCTTTTTGCCGGTGGAAGATCTTGCCTTGACATTGATGGCTGCTAACTGATCAAGATGATGGTTGCTGAAGGTTGGGGCGGCTGTGGCAATTTTTAAAATAAGACAACAATTAAGTCGGTGTATTGACTGACTCTTTTTTTCACAAGTTATTTTTCTGTAGCAATGTTGTTTGATAGCATTTTGCCTGTGGTACAACTTCTTTCAAACTAGGAGTCAGTCCTCTCAAACTTTGCCACTGCTTGCATCACGTTTATGCTTTTGTTTATTTTATTTGCTTAGAATATTTATATTCTAAATCCTTTATTGTCTTTTCATCAATCTTCACAACATCTTCACCAGGAGTAGATCCTATCTCAAGAAACCACTTTCTTTGTTCATCCACAAGAAGCTACACCTCATCCATTAAATTTTTACCATGAGATTGTAGCAATTCAGTCACATCCTCAGGCTCCACTGCTGGTTCTGGTTCTCTTGCTGTTTCCACCACATCAATGGTTACTTTTGTCACTGGAATCTTGAACCCCTCAAAATCATCCATGAGGATTGTTGATCAACTGCTTTCAAACTCCTGTTAATGTTGAAATTTTGACCTCTTGTCATGAATCGTGGATGTCCTTAATGGCATCTAGAATGGTGATTGCTTTCTAGAAAATTTTCCATTTCTTTTGCCCAGATCCATCAGGGGAATTACTATATATGGCATCTATACCTTACAAAATGTATTTCTTAAATAATAGGTTCTGAAAGGTGGAATTGTTCCTTGATCCATGAGCTGTAGAATGGATGCTGTCTTGGCAGGCATGAAAACAACATTAATCTCGTTGTACCTCTCCATCAGAGCCCCTGGGTGACCAGGTACATTGTCAATGAGCAGTCATATTTTGGAAGGAATTTTCTTTTCTGAGCTGGAGGCCTGAATAGTAGGCTTAAAATATTCAGTAAACCATGTTCTAAACAGATGTGCTATCATCCAGACTTTGTTGTTCCATTTTTAGAGCACGGATAGAGTAGATTTAGCATTTTAGAGTGTTCAGTTTTGGGGATGGTCAATGAGCACTGGTTTCAACTTAAAGTCACAGGCTGCATTAACCCCTGACAAGAGTCAGCCTGTCCTTTGAAGCTTTGAAGCCAGGCACTGACTTCTCCTCTCAAGCTATGAGAGTCCTAGATGGCTTCTTCCCATAGAAAGCTGTTCCATCTCCACTGAAAAAGTCTATAGTTTAGTGTAGTTACTCCCATTAATTATTTTAGCTGGATCTCCTGGATAACTTGCTGCAGCTTCTACAACACCACTTGCTGCCTAACCTGCACTTTTATGTTATGGTGATGGCTGCTTTCCTTAAACCTCATGAACGGGGCTCTACGAACTTCATACTTTTCTTCTGCAGTCTTCTCACCTCTCTCAGCCATCATAGAATTGAAGAGAGTCAGGGCCTCGCCTTGGATTTGGCTTAAGGGAGTGCTGTGGCTGGTTTGATCTTCAATCCAGGCCACTCAAACTTTCTTCATATTGGCGGTAGGCTGTTTCGCTTTCTTGCCATTCCTGTGTTCACCAGAGTAGCACTTTTAAGTTCCTTCGAGAACTTTCCCTTTGCATTCACAACCTGGCTAACTGTTCCGCACAAGAAGTTTGGCTTTCGACCTATCTTGGCTTTGGACATGTCTCTCTCACTAAGCTTAATCATCTTCAGTTTTTGACTTAAAGTAAGAGACGTGTGACCTTTCTTTTTACCGAAGGGGCCGTTGTAGGGTTATTAATTGGCCTAATTTCAATATTGTTATGTCTCAAGGAATAGGCAGGCCCAAAGAAAGGGAGAGGGACAGGAGAATAGCCAGTCAGTGGAGCAGTCAGAACACACACAACACTTACTGATTAAGTTCGCTATCTTATATGGGCACCGTTCATTGCACATCAGAACAATCCTAAAAGTAACATCAAATATCACTGATCACAGATCCCTATAACAAATGTAATGACAATTTTAAGAGTCTGAAATATTGTGAGGATTACCAAATTGTAATTGTAACACAGAGACATAAAATGAACAAACGATGTTGGAAAAATGGCACAATAGACTCACCTGGGGCAGGGTTGCCACAAACCTTCAATTTATAAAAAAAAAAAAAAAAACAAAACAAGGGCGTCTGGGTGTTTCAGTCGGTTAAGCGTCCGACTTCGGTTCAGGTCATGATCTCGAGGTTCATGAGTTCAAGCCCCGCGTCGGGCTCTGTGCTGACCGCTCAGAGCCTGCAGCCTGTTTCAGATTCTGTGTCTCCCTCTCTCTCTCTGACCCTCCCCCGTTCATGCTCTGTCTCTCTCTGTTTCAAAAATAAATAAACGTTAAAAAACGAACAAACAAAAAAACACATCTGCAAAGCACAATTTAAAAAAATGACACACAATTAAAGGAGGTATGCCTAGGGGAGCCTGAGTGGCTCAGTCATTTGAGCGTCTGACTCTTGATTTTGGCTCAGGTCATGATCTCACAGTTTGTGGGTTCAAGCCCTGCATGGGACTCTGCACTGATGGTATGGAGCCTGCTTGGGATTTACTCTCTCTGCCCTTCCCATGCATGCTCTCTCTCTCTCAGAAAAAATAAATAACCTTGAAAAAACTTTATGCCTGTATCTAATAGGACACCTGGCATTCAGCAAATGTTTAACACAAGTAATCAATTAAACAGCTCATATGGTGCACAAATAAAAAATAAAAGTTGCTCAGGGCCAGGTAGCAAACAGCTAACCCTCTAATACCAGCAGAACTTCCGCAAAGCTCAAGTAAAGACAGGATGAAGAGCCTCTCCAATTTCTTTAGCAACACTTGAGTTTTGAACCAATCATTGTGAAAAGTAAAATAATTTACACATGGCCAGAAGCTGGCCAGTGGTTTCAGGCTTCACCATAAGGCATTCGGGTTTGGCTGCACGTGTGCGTTTGCGTGTGTGTGTGCGTGCGTGTATGTGCGTTATGCTATCGTTTTAATTGAGCAGTCCCTTGACTAAAAGTATTTCATCCCTTCACAGATTTGCGCAGGTGGCTTCAACATTGGCCTTCTTTCTTTCTATTTACTTCAGAAATAAACTGGACTTCCCGGCTCTGCTTTCCTCTCCCAGCATCACTGGAGACTGTGAGCTTTCTCTGGCTGAGAAGCCAAGAGAGTCCACTGAACCAGATTAACATCATTTTAATGGATCAACCAGTGACAAGTGCTAGACTCACTAACTAGGTGGCAGACTTCCCTGCCCAATCTCCCGGGAGGATTTCAGATTTCACGCACACCCAGCCCGTTTGGCTCACCACATCTTTCGGCTCCAGATCTTCTGGGATTCCAGTCAGCAGGCCCATGTGTCTCGTTCTACCTCTGAAACCCCCAGCCACTGAGCCATGATGATTTTTCCACACCTCACCCCGGGGTGTGTCAGCACACAAAGCCAAAGCAGAACTCTTTCGAACTCACTAAAATACATGTACAACTGGGGTCTGCTAACTCAGCATCCACTACTCTCGCTCCCCGCACCCCATCGTCCCCCCAAACTCACAACCCCAATAGATCCCATGAATAAAGACATGTGTGACTGTCTCTGATGGTCTGGAAACAATACAGTCATATTTAATTCCCACTTGCGCCTGATTATATTTTCAGTAGAGCAATAGCCCATGCTGCCTCCCACATTAAGCATCCCTCTGAGGCCATAAAAGATGTGACTGGAGGCCAGAGTCACACTTTCCCACAGGGGCCAAAATTGCCACATTTCTCAGAAAGCTGTATATTTTTATCCAGAACTGATTTGAAATGCTCGGAGAAAGAAATTTTTAAAAATGTGGTCAGAAAAGTAGAAATAAGAACAACTAAATGTCCTTTATTTGGTAAGAGCTTCTTGGGAAAGAGATACATTTGGTGGGGAGAAAAATCTCTGGGCCTCAGAAGACAACAGCATGAAAGGAATGCGTTGTGATTATCAGAGAAGTTAGAAGACGATGGATGGGACACTTTTAGCCAAGCTTGTGACAAAGAAACACATTCCCTCAGTCAACCACACAATTTGAATGTACTCCCAGCACTGCTCATGATTGGACAAGCAGGCCCAAGGGCTTGGGTTTTGGAATAGATGTAGGGGTCATTTTCCGGGGTCTGGCTCTCCCACATGCTAACTGCAGGTCTTGGGGTGAGTAATTTAAGAACTTAAACCTCAATCTCTTCCTTTGCAAAATGGGCTAATTATGTCTCTTCCTTAGGGCTGCAATGAGCCGAACTGACAGCTTAATATTGCACGTAGAATAAGGGAGGGCAAAGACCATTTCTAAGTGCCCATCACGGGATGGACGGTGGTAAAAGAAACGGTCACTGCCCTCAAAGTGCACAGTCTAGTGGAAAAGGAAAGCACACACGTCTAATTGTAACAGAATGCACACCTGCCTTAGCTGAGGTTGGACATACGTCTCTAGGAGCACAGAACAAGGGACATTTTCCTGGTGGAACCAAGATGCACATGCTGGTGGTCTCCCCCCAGGGCCTCTGCACTTTCTCATCACATCCTGCGAGAGAGGTCCTTGAGCGAGGAGATGGCAGGATGATGAGTCTGGCTCCCGACCTTGCATTCAATGTGAGAAGATCCCAAATACAGTTGGTCACGTTCTGTGACCCTGTTGGGCCCCCTGAACCCAGTTATACCTGTGCCTTTTTCAAAGTCTGGAAGACTCTCATAAAATAGATTCTTCCTCAAAGGACCTTGGTCACTTCATTTATTTTCTCGAGGACTTTTGAGTCCACCTCAAGTCACACAGTCATTCAGCTGGACAGAATGTCTTCCATCAGAATCTTCCCGTGAGAGTGGAAATGTCAAAATCAATTTCCTGGAGAAGAAACAAAAAAAAATGCGCGTTTTTCCCCTCCCTAAAATTGTCTTGATAGCAAAATTTACGAGCATAGAAAAATGCCCTGAGGGATCAGATGGAAGGCTCATTTGAAGGGTCATTGTCATCTGGACCAGCGAAAGCCCTGGAGAAGCAACTCCGCTGGGCCCCAGAGAACAGACTCTATGTCGAAATTTTTCCTCATTTTTAACAGCTACGATTCTTTTGCAACGTGCTAGTTGCATCTCAAGGCTAGTGGGTTGGCAAGGTGTTTTACATGGGAAAACTGAACAAGCTGGAGTCACAGACAGAGGCTGGCATGACATATTGCAGACAGCCTGGCGATGGGTGAGGTATGTCCAGGTGCCAAAGATATTTGGAAAGGCCCAGAGCCCTGTTAAGCTGTCTGGAGCTTCAACTACAAGGAATGCTAAGATCTTACTGGAATATATCTGCAAGTGTGGCCCATTGGAACTCAGACCACCACTCCAGACTCATTACAGAACGGTCAAAGGTAAACTGGGTCCCTTGCCACAAAAGGAAACAAGGTTCTGAAGTAAAAATCAGAAACGGCTCTTTTCCATACTGTCCCTGTCCCCACTAAATAAGCGTTGAGCAGAATTTAAAGATCGTCGGCTTGAAGAGATGCCAACTCTGTATCCTTCCTGTGCACCCCAACCCCACCCCAGCCAGCTGGTTCAGAAGTACAGGCAACTGTTACTGAGTCTCAGGATGGAAAGACTGAGCACAGCGTGGGCACAGTGCAGGCAAATCACCAGATCTGACAAACAGGAGTGATCGGAACAATGATCCCACAGCAGATCCCAGGGCAGAGCCCTCGAAAATGGGAAGCCAGGGCCCATCGCGGCCAGAGACCTGATAGCTGGGTTGGATACATGTGTGAGGGCACTGGTCAGGACTTGGGTTTAGGGAAACAGTAAGGTGAGTCCCATTCAGAATGGTGACTCCAGAATGACAGTTCAAGAAGGGCTTAGGGGCAGCAATTTTGTTGGAAGAGGGCTAGAAAAGCTGAAGGTAGCTAGTACTTTACAAAGGATTGAGAAAGTGTCAGTTACGTATATCAAAAAATGTAAGTGCTGTGGAGATTTGGAAGGACAGTCAAAGCCTCCCCCAAAACACACTGCAAGCCACCCCTGACCCTGCAGAATCGGGAAGTTGCTTGGATTCAGAATTCTCTATGGTCATTGCTCTAAGGTCCCAAAGGCCGACTTAGAAACCAGGACCCCCAGGGGCGCCTGGGTGGCTTGGTCGGTTAAGTGTCCGACTTCGGCTCAGGTCATGATCTCAGGCCCGTGAGTTCGAGCCCCGCGTCGGGCTCTGTGCTGACAGCTCAGAGCCTGGAGCCTGTTTCCGATTCTGTGTCTCCCTCTCTCTCTGCCCCTCCCCCGTTCATGCTCTGTCTCTCTCTGTCTCAAAAATAAATAAACGTTAAAAAAAAAATTAAAAAAAAAAAAAAAAAGAAAGAAAGAAACCAGGACCCCCAGTGGAGGACAGACTCAGATCTGCAAAAGTCAGCTGCCGGTGTCCTTCCCCAGCAGACGGGAGGGAGGGAGACAGGAAGGGCTTGCCGCAGTCCCCAAGCCATGAGGCATTTCAGCAGTCGGCAGAGGGACGTGCGTCCTCGGTGAGCAGGGTGGGGACGGTGTCTGGACGTGTCCCCTGACAGTGTGGGCCGTGAGCACTGGGGCTGCTTAATCGTTTCCTGCCTACAGCCCAGACAGTTCTGGGAAGGAGGCGGGGCGGGCTAGAGTTGCAGCTGGGAGGTCTGTGTGGCCAGCTGCGATGAAGCTGGAGGGGGCGGAGGCAGGGGAAACGCACGGGGGTGGGGGTGGCGACGGGCAGGACGCATCGAAACGAATCCTCGAGTGTTCCGAGGAAGAAGACGGGCCACTCAGTGTGGGGAAGGAACTTCCTTCCATCTTTCTGTGTTTTCCTTCCTCCCTCTTTCCTCCCAGGCAACCGGCTAGAGGCAGGATGAGCCGTCTCAAGGAAGGAGAAATAGAAACAGCTGCTAAATTACCGGAGGTCACGTCCTGTTCGAAACCACAGCAAGAGGACAGCGCGCCACCTCGGTCACAGAGGCTGCCGTGATCCCCAGCCAAAGGCATTACGTGATACGTTGGCGGTGGCGTCACAGCCTCGGGTCGGGACGCAAATCCACAAATCACCCTTCCTTTAGAGAAACTGCTAAAGCGCTTCCGTGGCAGCCACTAAAGCAGATGAGTCTGGGAGGTTTTCCTTTGAGAGCTGCGTACGCCTATCATAATCCAAGACGTGGTCCCCGGGACTCTTGTATCTTGAACCCACGTTCCTGCGCATGTGGCCCAGAACATAAAGAGGAGAACCCCAGTAAGGATAGGACAGCCAGCGAGTGAGCAACGGTAATAGTAGCTTAGCCCCATTTTTCAAGTAAAATCGTTTAGAATTCACTAATATCCGAAGACACAGCCACTGTTTTTTTCATTTTCGGGTGAAACAGAACGGTCTTCAGGGTGTAAATCTTCTGAAGGCCGCCCTTCTTCGATCCAGTCTTCAATCTGGGGAAACACTCCATGCTGTCTGTAGCGAGACAGGACGCGGCAGCACTCAGAGAATGCTGTTGTCCGTATTTAGATGCACACGGAAGAAACTTTAAAACACAGATGTCAGAGAGACTTCGAGAGAGAAAATATAAACCCAGTACCCGGAAAAATAGGCCAAGTACTTTAATGAGTCAGAACACCTCCCTGAAGATGCCGATCATTTGCAGTGCTGGGTAGAGCAGCAGCAGGGCTGGTTAACCGGCCACAGGACCGTGGCCGTGCCTGACAAGGGAGAGGATGGCCTGTACTCAGCACTGGCTTATGTGATCCAGAGGCATGCAGAGCTCCATGGGAAGACAGGTGCATCAGGCTGACTGGAGCCCAAGGCATGAAACACGCTGTTTCTTTAACTCACCAAGCAACCTCTGCTGATAATCAGGACCCTCCCGTAGGCCCACGGTGGGAGATGGGAGACCGTGCCGCTGAGGGTCAAGAACTCCACTCTAGATCCTTCAGTGATTCTGCTTCTTAATTTCAATTGACTTGTTTACTTAATTTACAAATAATTTGGTTACTGTAAGTCTGCCTTTGAGAGACTGGGTCTACTGAAGAATTTAGTGCCTATGGTAAACGCAGTCAACATTAACTGAGTGAGAAAATGAATAAAATTAGGCTCTTTTGCCCTGAAGATTGAAGGATTGAAGGGAAATCCCTATAGGCAACGCCTCTCTGTGAGCAGCTGGAGAGGTAGTCTGCTGGCCTCTCCTGGGCTGTGAACAGCCCGCCATAATTGTTTCTGGATCAAACACGCAACTAATATGTTCCTAACAGAGACAAGTGCAAATAAAACCAGCTCTTGGGCTGGAGAGGTGGGGGCGGGGGGGATGCAGGGAGGAAGCCAGGGGAACTTTCACACTTCAGAGAATAATATAAGGCAACAAACAACCAACTACATTTCATAGTTTGTGGGCAGGGAAATGACAGCAGCTGACGCTGGGCTTCAGTTGGCTTTGTAGGTTTACAAGGACAGAGGATTGGCCCAAGGTATCCCAGATAGGGATGGAAATGTCTGTGAACTAGGAAGAAGGTGGGACACTTAAAACAGGAAGTTTAGGTTCTGAAGGGCTAGATATGATGCTGGAGACCAAAGGACTGACCAGATCTCGCAGTGTCCCAGATGCCAGGCTGCTACAGGTTCATAAAGCAGAAACAGGCCTCAGAAGACTGACCAGGTAACAGTGCAAAGGCTGAGTCCCCAGAGCAAGGGACGAGAATTGAGAGAACAACTAAAATATTGATGCAGAAGTCTGATGAAAAGGGCGATTGAGTCTATTTGGGGAACTTTGTCCCTCCCTTCAACTCTCTAAATTTTTCTCCCATGCTCTATTATGTCAACTCAGCCCACTGTATTTTACTGGCTTCTGCTGTACACATATGATCTCACTTAACCATCCAACAGATGTGAGGTACCTATTCTTCCCCAATTTGTAGGTGAAGAACAAAGAGGCTATTCACAAGGTAAGAAAGTTGCCCAAAGTCATGCAGCTGATACCAAATAGCTGATCAGAGGCATAGCCCTGAATTCAAACACAGGTCTGCTGTGCTGAAAGCCAACAAGTCTCTGTGTGTGTGTCTGTTAGTGTGTGTGTGTGTGTGTGTGTGCGCGCATGTGCGTGTGTACAGTTTTCCTGCTATCTAGGGAAATTAGAGAATATGATTTCTTAGCAGAAGCTTTTAAAAGTCAAGTTCTCTCTTTGGCACCTGGGTTTTTAAAATTCTTTTATATAAACATCACATTTAGTCCAGGAAGCATTTGCTTTCAACAAGCATTAATTACACATTAGATAAGTGAAATTCTCGAATATATTCAATCCTCAGTCATACGAGCAGGGCCAGCACTAATTAACACAGTAAATCAATAGGACTCGTGGCTTAAACCAGATAAAAGCTTATTATTCCTTTACAGGAAGAAAGTCCAGGAAGAAGCAGTCTACAGTGGTGTTAGTGGAACCACAGAACCATCAAGCACCCACACTCCTATCTCCCTGCTCCACCATTCCTAACACAGGACCCTCCATCTGTAAGGTCACTTCAAAACCAAATATATTACCAAAGCTCTAGCCATCCAGTCCATGATCCAGGTAGGCATGTGAGGAAGTAAGGATGGGCAAGAAAAAATGCCCTGCCTCCATGTGTCCTGGTCATCAGGGGCACTTTCTAGAAGACCCTCTCAACAAATTCTACTTGGAACTAATTGGCCATTCCACGCCACAAGGGGATCTGGAAATGTGGCTTATGCTAAGCAGCAATGTGCTCAGTGAAAAATCTGTCACTCAGGAAGAAGGAGAGAATAGATCCTGAGTAGGCAACCAGCAGTCTGTGCCACCTAGATAACCTGAATCAGCAAGGAAGCCAAGAATTAATTTAAATTCAGGCAGTATTCTAGGATTCCATTTGCATGTGAATAATGGAAATCTGAACCTCTTCACAGCACTGTTTCTGCAGGCCAAAGAATGAAAACATTGGAAAACATATTTGAGGCTCTTTAAAAGTTTGTTTTTAATTTTTTTCATGACTTTTGGTATTTTAATGAGAGGTTGCTCCTGTCTAATAAACTTAATTTCCTGAGACCTATCAAAATTTTCTCTTACTGTGTTTCCAATATACGCTCTTAAAATAATGAGAGCAATATATGAGATGTGAGAAATACAGCTGTAGGGGGTGGGAAGGTTGAAGCTGGGTCTAGGAAGTGTTAACCCGTGAAAAGATGCTGCTGTTACACAAAGAACCCCCAACCTGAGGCTTTTCCCTGAGACCTCAGCTTGTCCACAGAACTGTGTTTTACCCTGAGAGTTGCAGGGTGAAAACTGTGCAATATTTTAAAAATCAACCCCGAAAAGGGGTATCTCGATTGCCTAGGACCATCAGAAATGGCCTCTTACTGGTCAAGTACACTTCCCTGCATCCTTTAGCTTATTCCTAAATCAGCCAATATGGTTAGGATTAAAGTGACATTGAAAACATTTCAGGGTTAGAGTCCAGCCATTATGAAGCAATTCTGATTATGAGAACAGGACCAGCTATATCCATGATTCCCCAGACTTGGCTAATTTAGAGTGACTACATGAAACTACTCCGTAACCACTATTCCACATTTTCTTTTTTTTTCATTTTTTTAATCTTTATTTATTTTTGACAGAGAGGGAGCCGGGGAGGGTCAGAGAGAGGGAGACACAGACTCCAAAGCAGGATCCAGGCTCTGAGCTGTCAGCACAGAGCCCGACACGGGTCTCAAACCCACAATCCGTGAGATCATGACCTGAGCCGAAGTCGGTCGCCTAACCGACCGAGCCACCCAGCTGTCCCTCCACATTTTCTGATTAGAAAAGAAAATTCTGCAGAATTTCCAATACCTGCCAGTTTTGAAACTTTAACAATAATCTAAGACCATTTTCCAACTAACACGAACTTTGGAAAACCATTGTCAGACAGTGCTGAGTTTGGGTAAACAGCTCCAGTTCACCTCTAAGTAAAATTGTGACCTATTTTTAGAGACCAGGGGTTTCAGTGTTTTGCTGTTCTAGAAATAAACACCATCATCATTCCTTCTCTTTCAATGAGCACAGCTGTCTGGGTGGGGATGTAAACATCCCCTGGCCGTGTTGTGAATCCAAACACAACAATGTCAGGCTGGTGTGTGAGAACCAGGAAATGAGGCTGACTCCAAATTGCACAAGAACTGATCTATTCTCATGATCAAACCTAAATGAAGTAAGACCTACAAGATACACAATACACTTGGGCCTCTTAGCAATTAACCTTTTTTTGGTCAATCCAGGCTTCTTCTGGAACTGATGGAACTCTATATTAATCTTATTGTTTATTTTCTAAGTCTTATGATGCCTTGACATTTTCGGGGGCCTAATTAGCCAGGGAGAGACTGCCCCTCCCTGGGTTGGTCAATTCCTAAGATAATAGGAACACACCTTTCATACGCACCAACACTGGTGAATCCCCACGTGGCCGTGCAAAGCGTGGCAGGCCTCCTCCTCTTAGGAAATATAGGTAATAAAAATCTTTCACCACGAGAATCTACCCCCAAAACCAAAAGCACACTGTTAGCCAATTTGACAATAAATTATATTTAAAACAAAAATCTTCTTTCAATGGCGTTCGTCTGTCTGTGCTGTCACTCAGTCACTTCTATAAATTAAAAATCCCATGGGCACCATCATGATACAGGCTCCCGTTCACCAGCGCTTCAAAACATGGCAGCAAATGAAGATGGGCAAAGTCCCAGCTCTGTCTTCACCCATCATCCAGTCTGCCGGTTCAGTCTGTGTAGAGTTGGGGAAGTATGACAGCTGACAAGAGAAAAATATTTTCTCAACTGTGTAAAGATATCAGGAAAATCTCATCTCGCAAGGATCCAATACAATTTTCCTCCAGCTTTTCTCCTATGCTGAGAACAAGAAGGAGGTTCCTTACAGACAGCACAGCTCTCCTCACCAGGATGTAGGGTGCAGACTCAGACCCTCTTCACTCCCCGCCTGGAGCACTGTGGCCTCCCAGACTCATCTAGCGGTAACCAACCATGGCCTGTGGGCCAAATGTGGCCCACGGATCTGTCTTATTTGGCCATCACCGATCATATGTTTAAATATATTTAAGTCAACATTTAAAAATCATGAAATTTCACACACAAATCTAGATTTCCAGCCTCTTATAAAATTTGATTTCCCACACAGCAACCACAAGCTAGAGCTGAGGAGAGGGTGCCGCTTAGCTGGGACGTGTCCTCTCCAGGCCCGCACAGGCCCCCACGCACTAACAGAGACAGCCTCTCTCGACTCCCCAGTGAAGCAGTGGGAGGTGAGTCATGGGAGGCGGGGATGGGAAGCCGTTAGGAATTAGGAGGAAAAGAAAGCATAACACAGTGAAAACTGGGGCACATTGAAGTGATTGCCAGAATAGGGAGGAATTTTCTCTACATCAGGACCAATAAGACTGGAGGCAGACACATGAATCCTGGCACACAAATGCAGGGCCACTTGAAACAGTAAACCTGCCCACCTGGAAGAAGGTGGGAAGATTTTTTTAACCCTCTCACCCTCTAAAACATGGTCATAAATGAAAATTATGAGAAAATAGAACAAAAGTAACAATATAAAAAGGTACAGCAACCAGGGAATAAATTAAGAAAGCTGTCAATAAAATAACACTCCCTTCTTGAAAAATTGCAAAGACAAAGACATGAAAAATATGAAATTGTTGGGGTGCCTGGGTGGCTGCCAGTTGGGCCTCCGACTAGCTCAGGCCGTAATCTCACAGTTCATGAGTTCAAGCCCCGCGTTGGGCTCTGTGCTGACAGCTCAGAGCCTGGAGCCTCTTTCGAATTCTGTGTCTCCCTTTCTCTCTGCCCCTCCTCTGTTCGAGCTCTCTCTCTCTCTCTCTCTCTCTCTCTCTCCCTCTCTCAAAAATAAACAGTAAAAAAATTTTTAAAGAAATTAAAATTGTTGAGATTATGAATATTTTTCCCCTCTTATGCTGATTTGTATTTTCCCATTTTTCTAGGACTGCTTTTGTGATAATAAAAAAAATGTAATAAAAAAATAAATAAAAATATCATTACTAATTCTAATTTTTAAAATACAAAATAAAATGACATGAGATGTCATATTGCCCATTACAACAGTGAGATAGACCTTTTAACTACCGACTATCTGGATAGCCAACATTTATTAAGTGCTTACTATGTACTGAATAATATGCTAAATGATTTATTACCAACTCAACTTGTCCTCATGCCATCCCACTTACATTTGAGAAACCGAGGTTCAGCAAAATTAAATAACTTTCAAGCCCCACAGCTAGTGTTGAAGAGACCCCCTCAGGTTCCACAGCTCAGCTCCCACCACCAGCTACACTGCCTCCTCAAGCACAGGCCTGCAGGGGGCGCTAAGAGATACCATCGCGTGCTGTTGAGGGAAGTGAACTGGTACAATCTTTCTAGAAAGCAACGGTGCAACACAAGTCAAGGGCTTTGAAAATGTTTCCCATTCTTTGCAAATGATATCTCCAGGATACATGCTGAGAAAATAAGATTGGTTAAAAAATTTGCGAGCAGGATGTTCACAGTATCATTATACATTATAATGAGAAAATGGAAATAACTATATGTCAAAGAAGGGAACTAGTTACATAAATCATGCTGTTTCAATTTAAAATTGTTTTCCATGACTTCAATGACATAGCAAAATCTTAAATAGCAAATCATGATATAAAAGCATATTTCATAGAATTCTGTCTTGTAAATATAAGAAAAAAAAACCTCTTTACATATACATGCATAGAAAAATGACTAAAAGAAAAATCACACAGTTATTTATTGTGATGAGGTTATAGATTTTTTCAGGTGTGTGCTTTCCATGTTTATTATGAGGAATGCATTCATATTTATACAAATGAATTTTCTTATACAAGTCATTCTTTAAAAGCCTGGTTTATATTCAACTTTCTGGATTACACCTGTTGCCTCAAACACACCTTTATTTAAATGTTTTTATTACATTTATTTATTTTTGAGAGACAGAGTGAGACAGAGTGTGAGCACTGGGAGGCGCAGAGAGAGAAGGAGACACAGAATCCGAGGCAGGCTCCAGGTTCTGAGCAAGCGTTCAACACAGAGCTCGACACGGGGCTCAAACCCACAAACCGTGAGATCATGACCTGAGCCGAAGTCGGACACTTAACCGACTGTGCCACCCAGGCGCCCCAAACACACCTGTATTTAAAAGGAATATTTTCGGGGCGCCTGGGTGGCGCAGTCGGTTAAGCGTCCGACTTCAGCCAGGTCACGATCTCGCGGTCCGGGAGTTCGAGCCCCGCGTCAGGCTCTGGGCTGATGGCTCAGAGCCTGGAGCCTGTTTCTGATTCTGTGTCTCCCTCTCTCTCTGCCCCTCCCCCGTTCATGCTCTGTCTCTCTCTGTCCCAAAAATAAATAAACGTTGAAAAAAAAATTAAAAAAAAAAAAAAAGGAATATTTTCTGGGGCGCCTGGGTGACTCAGTCGGTTAAGTGTCCGACTTCGGTTCAGGTCATGATCTCGGAGTTTGTGGGTGAGTTCAAGTCCCACATTGGCTCCCCACTGACAGTGCAGAGCCAGCTTGGGATTCTCTGTCTCTCCCTCTCTCTGCCCCCCCTTGCTCCTTCGCTCTCTTTCTCTCAAGATAAATAAATAAACTTAAAAAAAAAAATTCTCTCTCCCTCTCCTTCTGCCCCTCCCCCACTAGCACTCTAAATAATAAATAAATAAATAAATAAATAAATAAATAAATAAATGGAATGTTTTCAGGTTTTTAGAATGTATGGAATATATAACTAAATTTTAAATATTCCATATGGATAACATTACATGATCATGTAACATAATAAATTTAACTCACATGGAGTCCAAAAAAATAAAATGTGATCATTATTAGAAATAAAATTAGAAACTGTTTTATTTGCAGCAAAGGTCTGTTTATCTTGAATCCAATCTACTAGAAAACTAAGATAAACGTAATTATTCCGTGCTGTACAATCAAAGGGTGATTACTGTTCATAATGGTGACTTTAAGGCATCGCAAGATGCTGATGTACCTTCTAAGTCACCAAAGAAAGATTGCACTACATTTAGAATAGCTTCATTGTTAACACTATTTCATTGTGCCGAATTTTCTGAAAATTAGTTAACCCACATTTGACAGGTGTAGTTACTCTCAGTAAGCTAAAATTGTTTGTTAACCGGAATACCCTATTCCCGAGACTCGGGAAGAAATTGGAGTACACTATATATTCACTGAAAATTGTTCAGAAAGTGCAGAGCACGAGGGGTGCCTGGGTGGCTCAGTGGGTTAAGCGTCTGACTTCGGCTCACGTCATGATCTCCGGGTCTGTGAGTTCTAGCCCCTGTCAGGCTCTGTGCTGACAGCTCAGAGCCTGGAGCCTGCTTCGGATCCTGTGTCTCCCTCTCTCTGTCCCTTCCCTGCTCGTGCTCTGTCTCTCCCTCTTAAAAGTAAATAAACATTTATAAATTTAAAAATTTATATTTTTAAAATATAAAAAATATTTAAAAATTTCTATTTAAAAAAATTTTTTTTAATTAAAAAAGAAAGTGGAGAGCATGAAATACCTCTGGGCTCTTCACACTAAGCTTACCCTTATGATGTGGGGGCTGGGAGTTATAAAGAATTTACAGAACTGGTAAAAAGAGAAAGAAATCCTGCAGGTGGCTCAAGAGAACCTGGGAAGGTCCTGTGTAAAGATAATGTGATGTTGGGACTGTCAGGTTCCATTAGCAAAGGGATATGAAGGGAAACTTCAACACAACTGCTAAAAAGAGGTTAGAAGCCAGAAGGATTTTGGCAGGCGCTGGGCTTGGAGCGGGTCCCGCTGTGGGAACTGCAGGATGCTCTCTGCAGAGGACAATGGCAGGGAACTATTCTTCTCAGGGTTCCCTGGTAGAAACACAATGTGCCCCCACGCTGAGACATGGAAAACAAGGCTGCAAGGCCTTCAGGTTTGGGGCAGCAGCCCAAGCAGGGATCAGCCATGCTGCCCTGAGGAGCTTCTTCAGGTTTCCTGAAATCACAGGCTTGCTGCCTGGGACCGGGCGGCTCGTGAAGTGTACTGACCGGGACACAGAGAAGCCACAGGTTTCACCGTAGGTGAGCAGTGCCTGATGGTGGTGTTGTTTCCCTCCCCTGAGAGTCAAGAGCCACAGAGAGAATGGCAGGATAGCCAGCATCGCAGATGCATTAGGGCCTTCTGGATTTATTCATGAACAACCCAAATTGAGGAATTAGGGGAGTACTTGTTCTCAGAAATAACACTCTAGTACCAGGAAATCCATGAAGCCAGTAGCTAAATGCACTGTTTCTGTCTACAGCCGCACTGTCCAATATGGCAGCCACTAGCCACGTGTGGCTATTCAAATTAGTTTAAATTAGATATAAGTAAAAATTCAGGGGGCACCTGGGTGCTCAGTTGCTCAGTAGGTCAAGCAACGGACTTTTGATTTCAGCTCAGGTCGTGATCTCTTGGTTCACGGGATCAAGCCCTGCCTCGGACTCTGTGCTGACAGCACGGGTCCTGCTTCGGATTGTCCTTCTCCCTCTCTCTCTTCCTCTCTCTCTCTCTCTGTGTGTCTCTCAAAATAAATAAACATTTTTTAAAATTCAGTTCCTCGGTCACTCTAGCCACATTTCAAGTGCTCAATAGCCACATGTGGCTAGTGGCTATGGCATCAGACCGTGCAAATACAGAATATTTCCATCATCATGGAGAGTTCTATTAAACTTGTATTGAAACCAACATTGATCTATAAATGGAGCAGAATACAAGGGTCTTATGATGAATGTTTAAGGCAACATGCAAAACTCAGTAAATGTTTGTGCTTGCACCTGGTGCTTTGAGCTAACCCTCCAGGGCCTCCAGGTATACCAATTCATCCTCCCCTTGCTGCGAGTGATTCAGCAGGAAAGGCTGAGAAGCACTGTGATAGCGGTCAGCACCTAGAACATTGCATCAGGCACCTATCACATACTGCTTAATCGGTTTCATGAACCAGAGATAACACGAGATTTTGAGGTAAAGGCTATTCTCTTGGACTCCTTCTGCTTCTGAGCAGCTCCCTACCCACAGGCAATAATAATCAGTGATTTTCAAAGGCGGAAAAGTAAGTTTGACATTTTTTTTTCCACTCCAGGTCTTCAGGACCCCGGCTTCCCTTCCCTCCCATCATTTGGCTGAGCTAAAAGAACTGGTGGAGAATCACAGGCAAGCTTACCCAGTTCCCTCCAGCTTGAAGACAGACCAACTCTTCTCAGAAAGGGGCAAATGTTTTTGACTCAAGGGTTCTTTCCCGAGTAATTTTAGCATTTATTAGTCATTGTGTGTTCTAGAATACTCGGGTGTCTCTAAGGACCTCCTGCTTCCTGCGCCCGATGTTTTAACCTCCACCCCACCTTCATGAGGTTCATGCAGCTCAAGAAGAATGCACTCTAGTGCAACAATTGACTGTATCTTGAGCACAATAAGTCAATCTTTAAAAAAAAAAGGGGGGGTTGAAAGTCAAACCTTGTAAAATAATTCAGACATTTTATAGTGTTGTTCTGATTACATACAATTCCCACAAGAAGGGAAGTACCTTTAAAATAAGGACTATTCAATACTAGTACAGGATTTCCTCTTGTTGTTGATAATTTCCTCCTAACAGAAGACACGACGTAGTCCAAACCAGATTCAAAGGAGGTGTCCAGAGACAACGCGGCATCTACATTCTGCAGGGAACATTGTTCGATCTAATTGATGTTTTCCTTGCAAGGCAATAGAGTGACTGAAACTATTTTTATCCAGAACAAAATAGGTTCCCTCACAACTTATGATTCCTGCATCCCCCGCCCCCAGCTAGTTTTATATATAGTCAGAATCACAACGTGTACCTTTCCAAAGTCAAACAATTCCATGAAACAAGTTATAAACAATAGGAAAACTGAAATGCCAAACTATGTTCTCACTCAGCAGGCAAATCTTTACCAGCCATTGAGTTTTGAATTGTAGAACTTCTGGTTCAAGCATTATATGTTCAATGGATTCTGTCTTCTCAGCCGATATGGTGTCTTGAAAAGGATCCTCAACCTTCATGAAATTGAATATCTTTTTCTTTGCTAGGGACATGGCAGATATATCAATCAGTTTAAGTTACCTGTAGAGGCCAATGCCTTTAGTTATATACGGTCAATTTCTCTCAGCAGACAATAAACCTTGACTCTTGTACATGCAAGGGCAGTAAATCAGTAAGCACGTTTTGGAAGAACGTTTTTCCAATTTCCTCCCTTCAGTCAGAGAGACACAATTCAACCTTCACAATCTGGCCTGACTTTCTAGAAATAGACTAAGGTCAGCCTTTTGTCCAACTGCATAAACATACCTTATGAAGAAGGTGGTTCTTACTTGAGCTTGAATTAAATGAAAGCTATGGTGATGAGAAATACAACTGCCCAGAAGGGGGGGGAATGCGGCAAAATAGTAATAGGAAACATTTAAGAGCCTATCATCACACAGACTTTTTAGAATGTTAACACGAGAATGTCATAAAGTAGGACACCAGTCAGCATGGCCCCGAGTTCAATTCTGGGCATTCAAGAAATGTTTTTGAATGAATGAATGAAGAATGAATGCATAATCTGATTCATTTTTCCAGGCATATTATGTTTTCCAGGTTACACCAGCAATCCGGTGGTTAAAATAGACTTACAATAAGAGCATAAAAACATCACTTCTTTGGTTTCATTTACTCCCACTACCATGTACGTAAAAGCTAAGAAGCGGGGCTCGAAATTCAGATAGAATGTTACTCGCTGTACTCGCAATACTTACTCGCTGTGTGCTAGCCCTGGGCAAGTTACTTTCTCTGGAAACTCAGTTTCCTCATCTGTAGAGCAACTATAATCATGGAACCTACTTTATTGTGCTGTGAACATTAAAGGAAATAAGGGTGTAGAGAGCCAAACCAGATGCCCGGCCCATCATAATCATATGCTATTATAAACTATTACATTATTATAAATTTGATTATGTATTATTAAACTATTGTTTTGTGCTGATTATGGTGGCCCCTCTCAACCCCGGTCCCCCCTGGCTGGTTTGTTTTAGTGGCCCAGAGAAGGCTCACATGTTCTTTTGGCCTCAAGGTGATATTGTTCTCTCCTACTTAACAGCTGCTACCAAAGTTGTCCCTGTCACCACAACACTGCCAAGACCACAGGAGCATCGTGTCTTCCCTGAATCCCTTCCAGATGCTTTGCACTCAGAAGACTCCCTTTGCAGGACCAGGGACTGTTCCATTGGGCTTTGATGGTGACCTGTGGAGAAAACGTTCTTCATCCCAAATCATGCCGGGCTGTAGTTGAGCCTGGAGTTCTCAGTGCTATACGATAATTTCAGTGAAATGCCTTCTTAATATTCTGGACCCTCTTTATTGCAGACCCGACATGGACCCTTGGGGATGGAGCTGGAAGAAAATCTAGATGGCAGATACCACGTTGTATTCAAAACAACCATTGTCTTCTAAGGCTGTTGTCCTTGTCTTATTGTTTCCTCTTCCCCTGAGTTCTGCTGGGAAGTCACCTGAGTCCCTCCTATAAATCATCTTCTCTCCCCTAGACCCCCGACTGGACTGCATCCTTAGGCAGAGCCAGCCTGTGGACCCTGACTGAGGCCTATCACCCGGACCCAACCCTGAGGTCAAAATGAAGAGCAGTTCTTCAAGTTTGGAATTATTTGGCCAAAATATCATGAAATACTACATGAGAAAATACCAATGTGCAAGCCCAGATCCCTGCAGAGGCTGCAGAAGGTTTTAGCAAGTGGAAGATGCCATTTGTCCACATTACTAGTCTTATGCAAGGGGACCGCTGACCTCAACTCATCAAGGTCCCACAGGTTACAGCTTTTCAATCTTCTCACTCCCCAAATAGTACTTTTTGCACCAGGGCAGCTTTGTCACATTGGACTTGCAGCCTCGGCTACACACTGTACATATGTCATCGTCACCCTTGCGTCCTGAGAGCCGAAGGGATTTATCACTCAGCAAGAAAGGACTTTTAGTAGAAACCTTAATGAAGCCCACTTAGGTACAACCAGAATGTATAGGGCCTGAAGCTTATATAATTTTGGAGGCTACTTTAAGCCTAAGAAAATAATTTCTTGGGGCGCCTGAGTGCTTCAGTCAGTTAAGCAATCTACTCTTGATTTCGGCTCAGGTCATGATCTCCTGGTCATGAGACCAAGCCCCACGTCAGCCTCCACACTAAAGCTTGGAGCCTGCTTGGGATTTTCTCTCTCCCTCTCTCTCTGCCCCTATCCCGCTTGTGCTCTCACTCTGTCTCTCAAAATAAATAAACAAAATTTTAAATAATAATACTCTCTTTTTACAAGCTTCACAAACATACTTGACCAGGTAGACACATGGCCCTCCCCGGCTTCAGAAGGGGCGAGCAGTGCAGAGCCCTGAGGCCCTGCCATGCACCCACCTCCCACTTAGCTCTTTGTCCTTGCTGCTGCCGCCGCCCCCTCCCACCCCCCATCCCTGAGTAACCGCAAACACAAACACTCAGTCCCTCAGTTGATTGTTTTAAAGCTGGAGATAGCTTTGTGAGTAGTTGGGGGTGGGGTGCCCCCCCATCATTCATTCTGCCAGCCGTATGGAGGCTGATCACAAACACACCCACAAGTAACATTTTTGTGTCATTTTAACTTGATTTGGTCCAAATTCCTAATTTTCTAGTAGTCTGGAAATTTTCTTTTTGTTTCTCAGCTTTAAATTTCGTTTCTCTGCGGTTATGTATGCTGAGAAACAATCTTTTTTATCTTGTTGCACTGAGCATCCTTGCAGCCCCCTCCCCTGACCGCAGAGGGGAGGGGTGCAGTATTGTTTTGTTTTGTTTTGTTCCTAAACCCTACAAATAATAGAAGAAATGATATTGTTTGTATTGGGTGCACCTGCTTCCCTAAACCAGGGTGAGGTGTTTTGTTTTTTTTTTTTCCTCTCCACCCCCACTGTCCTTTTATCTCGGCTACGCATGCTTTGTTGTTTGGTGGGAATTTAAGTGGCTCCTGCTTTCTTAGGGAACTTCCTATCCCAGGGAATTCAGAGATTCTCCCCAGGGGCCCCCAGAGACTGTATTGTTTTATTGCTCCCACCTTACCTCACCCCCATTCCACATAAATCACATAAACACGCACCCAAACATACAAGATGTTTTTAAAGGAGCAAAAGAAATGCAATTTTGAAAAGGTTTCCTGCATGTGTGTGTGTGTGTGTGTGTATGGTTGAATATGTGTTTACATACATGTGTGCAGGTTACAAAAAGAGAAAATATAAGTGTGTGTGGTTTTCTGTGTGCATTCTCTTAAGCCTTCAATACAACAAAAGTAAATCTGATCATTTCTTCTATTGCTACCTTTGCTTTTCTCCAGGTTACAAGACAGCCCGAGGTGATCAGCAACTTGTCACACCCTCTTCTTTGTTCCAGGCACTTCTTTCCCCGGCACCAGTCTCAGCCCCTCATTTGGAGTCTCTGGATAGCACCTACCACAAAGCCGACCCCATAGACTATGCTGGCTGTACAGTACAGCGAGAAAGGCAGTGAGCCCTTCTAATTCCATTTTGTGAATCATGCCAGAATCATGCCCTGCGTCATTTTTGCGCCCCCAGCTCCTGGCGAAGAGCCTCCCACACAGGACATGCTCGATATACATTTGTAGAACGAATATCGAGTGATATGACTTTGGGCTACTCACTTTGTGGCCCTGGCTCTGATTTTCTTCCTGGTAAATAAGTCAGATGATTCCTTGAAATTTTGTTTAACACAATTGTGATGCTCTTTGTCTAAAATGGATTTGGATTTACCTCTTCATATCAGGAGTGGATGCATACAACAGAAAAATATGAAACTGTATCTCAGGTAAGATGAAATTCCCTCTCATGTAAAACAAGTCCAAAAGCGGGTCTTTCGGAGTTCCAAGCTCTCATCCGGGACCCAGCCGCCATCTTTCTGCATTGGCATCCTCAGTCTAGGAGAGATGCGATGGTTAATAGCCAACATGTCCTCCTACTAGATCAGCAGGAGGAGAAAGTGTAGGAAGATAAGAGGTCCCCCTTTGCAGCTGAGCCCCAGTGCTCTGTCCTGAAAATGTCACCCAACATTTTGCTTGTATCTCATGGGCCAAGATGTTGTCACATGGCCAACCTTGCCTGCGAGGACCTATATATATGCTTTTAGGTGAGCACAATATTGCCCCAAATAAAAACTGGGGTTGTATTACCAAGGAAGAAAGGGAGAATGGATATCGGTAGCTAGCAGCCATCTTGCCATACCTGTTCATCTCTCTTTAGCCAGATTTGCCTCTGAGGCAGCTTTTCCACTATCTGCCTCTTCTTTAAGATCTTTTTTTAAAAATTTTTTTTTAACGTTTATTTATCTTTGAGACAGAGAGAGACAGAGCATGAACGGGGGAGGGTCAGAGAAAGGGAGACACAGAATCAGAAGCAGGCTCCAGGCTCTGAGCTGTCTGTCAGCACAGAGCCCGACGCGGGGCTCGAACTCACGGACCGGACCGCGAGATCATGACCTGAGCCAAAGTCGGACGCTTAACCGACTGAGCCACCCAGGTGCCCCTTTAAGATGTTAAATAAGGTTTCTCAAATCCTGATGACATTTCACCAGTCCTTGAACAACATGAGCAAAAGGGGGGAAAATGCATTGTACTTTTCTCTCTCTCTCTTTCTTTCTTTCTCTTTCTTTCTTTTATTTTTTGCATTGCACTTTTCAAATACTAAGTTTATAATTAAATCTATTTGGCTTAAAGGACTGCCCATTATTTTGTGGGTATATCATTTTTTCCTATCTTTCACATGAAAAGTTGTTTTCATCAAATGTTGTTCAGGGAAGGTGATAGTTTATTTTTACTGATGACCTTAGTGTGAAAAATAAAAAATTGTGAACTGTATGTCAGTCACCTGATTTTTTTTTTTTTTTTACCCTGGCCCTTCAAATTTAAAAAGTCCTTCACATTTAAAAACAAGCGATGCTTAGGGCTTCTCTCCCCCACTTCCCTCCTCTGAGGAAGAAGGATGAGGAAAGTAGACTAGAAAAGTCTGTGCCCCATCAGTAATAATAGAGAAATAGAGAACAGAGTTGTGGTTCATCCCAGAGGAACATAAATCTTCTCAGCTCTTGATGTCAAGGGAACTGCATGAGAGGGATGTCCTCAATATACAGAAATGAGGGTCTGGTTCCTGAATTCTGCCTACCTCAGATCAAACGCCGCCCCCAGAACATACCCGCTGAGTGATATTAAACAAGTTACTTAACTATGCCTAATTTAAAACTGTAAAAGGGGGATAATAGTCGAATCTCTCAGATGACTTTTATGAGGATTAAATTAGAAAATACACATAAACAGAGGCACCTGGGCAGCTCAGTTGGTTAAGCATCGGACTCTTGGTTTCGGCTCAGGTCATAATCTCGCAGTTTGTGAGATCGAGCACTGCTAGGGATTCTCTCTCTCCCTCTTTCTCTGCCCTTGCCCTGCTCACTCTCAAAAAATAATAATAAAAGCCTCTGAGGCCAGGACATTATTTAAAAAAAGAAAGAAAGGGAGTACATATAAACAGTTTAGCGTGGTGCCTGACACATAGGATATAGTCAACAAATGTCATGTATTATAGAATTTGAGTCACCTGTGAATAAGCAAAAAGCCAAAATTATCAATGGCTCCAATACATAAATGTTTACTTTTTCTCTCCTGCAATGTAGGTCCAGAGGCGGTCAGTCCAAAGACTGGGAGAACAGTTCCTGGGACACCAGAGACCCCAGTCCTTCTATCTTTCTGTTCTACGGCCCTCCGCTCCTTGCCGCGTGAGCCTACATAGTTCTGGAGCTCCAACCAACACATCCACACACAAGACGCAGAAATGGCCTGGGGCGCCTGGGTGGCTCAGTCGGTTAAGCGGCCGACTTCGGCTCGGGTCATGATCTCGCGGTATGTGGGTTTGTGCCCCGCATGAGGCTCTGTGCTGACAGACAGCTCAGAGCCTGGAGCCTGCTTCAGATTCTGTTTCTCCCTCTCTGCTCCTCCCCCCGCCCCGCTTGTGCTCTCTCTCTCTCTCTCTCTCAAAAATAATAAACATTAAAAAAAATTAAAAAGAAATGGCCTAAGGAGATTGCACCTCTACTTTGACTTTCGAAAGCTCTGCACAGCACTTCTGATTCTAGCACACTGAGTGGAACTTAGCCTCATCACACCACACCCAAAGGCTTAGAAGCCTGGGTGTATTGCTGTCCTGTAAAAAAAAAAAAAAAAAACCCTGAGATTCTGTTAATAATAATAAAAAAAAAGACAGAGAGAGAAGGAGGGGTGTCACAGGCATACAGTAACCTTTGCCATCGATAGGATTGTTGATGGTGTTATTATTACGGAAGACAGGACTCTGGGAAAGGGGAGCAGGTGGAAGCCAGAGATTCTGAGAGTCACCCGTGTCACAGGTGGTGAGGAAGCTGATGGGGGCAAGAAGAGTTCTGAAGGAGTGACAGGATCACATATCCCAGAATCATCTAGGGGCTGGTTAAACACATAGGCCTCCAAGGTTCAAACAACTCCTCCCGCCCCCCACCCAGTTCAAATTCAGTAGATCCGGGCTCAGCCAAGCGCCGCAGAGTCTGATGCAACAGGCCCATGAACCAGTCTGGCTCAGGTGCAGGTTACTTCTTTGCTGGCAGTATCTATGGGATTTCTGCTCCAATGCAAGTACAGCATTAGGACTGACCCCAGGCCGTGGGAAGGCGTGATTATAGAAGGGTCTAAGGGCTTTTTCCCTCCCCTAAAAATTCACCTAGAGATCGAATTTTTAATCAAATTAGAAAGAATAGGCATATGTATTGTGTTATTTAATTCCAAAATAATTGATCTAATTATATTACATTGCTCAGAGTGCCTGATATAAAATAGCAAGAATACAGAAACACCTTTATTACCATAAAGATATTTATGTAAGTGTAAAGAGAAACCACGACAGGGGCGCCTGGGTGGCTCAGTCGGTTAAGCGTCCGACTTCAGCTCAGGTCACGATCTCACGGTCCGTGAGTTCGAGCCCCGTGTTGGGCTCTGGGCTGATGGCTCGGAGCCTGGAGCCTGTTTCCGATTCTGTGTCTCCCTCTCTCTCTGCCCCTCCCCCGTTCATGCTCTCTCTCTGTCTCAAAAATAAATAAACGTTAAAAAAAAAAAAGAGAGAGAAACCACGACAGACTTTGCAAGTTTTGCTCAAACACCAATGACAGTCACTGCAAAGTGAGGGTTGATGAGACCAACGTTTGCCCACACTACACAGAGCAGTTTGCTTTTGAAGAGATGTCCCAGGGAAAGCAGGGATGTCAGAACTCTTACAAACTGGGCCCGTAGTGGTGTTCAGATTCTTCTGCATGGCTATCAGGGCAGGCTCTTAGGGGGCCACACCCTCCATAGTAATAACTTCCTCACCGCCAAACCCCCAGTGATGCTACCCACAGCCCATGAGCGAAGTTGGCTCCGTCCTTACTGATCTACTGCCGGACGACAGGCCTCAGCTAAGAGAACTGCAGGGTTTTCTCCGGACTCACAGGTTTGGTGCCGAACCCCCTCCTCAGTCCGTGTTCTCCTGCTCCTGGCGGCCCTGGCATCTGACATCGCTTCTCCGTCTCCCGTTTCTGACCTCCCTTGGCCCTTAATACTTCACACCCAGGCACGTTTGCTCATTGGCCCCTTCGTAATCAATAAGTTTCCAGTCCTTCTGTGTCACTTCCCAAATTTAAACCAACTCTGTCTGCCCCCCATCTCGACGCCGCCATGCTTTGTGCGATGTATCTGCCTGGGTCAACCCGCCCGGTAAGCAAGAATGAGATGCTTTCAGTAGTGACACAACAGGAAGAGCAGGCATACGTTTGTACAGAAAAAATTCCCCAAAGCACCATTGTTCCTTTTTTTTCTGCACACAGTTTTCACTGGTGCTCTACACATAGCACTGTCCTCATAACAGAGATAAGCACAGGAAGGAAGGAAGGAAGGAAGGAAGGAAGGAAGGAAGGAAGGAAGGAAGGAAGGAAGAAGAGAGAGGGAGGAGAGGAAACAGAAGAAGGAGAGTAAAAAATATTTACCAAAAAATAGATTTCATTCTCTTTGGAGGTCTTGCAAACCCCAAGCCCCAGAAAGCTAATGTTGCAGTCCCATGATGAGATAAAGCATGTCCGCTTGAAGTGGCTAGTTAACCAAATCACACATTCCTGTATCCAAATGATACATGCTTTCATGGAAAAGGAAAGTTAGGTCAACTCAAGGGAAGTGCCAGTGAAGATCAACATTGACAGTGAGAACCGCAGCTTATGTCCTGGACATTAAATGTGACAGGAACACAGAGCAAAGTGAAGAAGCAGGCTGGAGGAGACAGGAAAGGAGGCAAATCTTCTAGACCAGATTACCAAGAACTCAAGGTAGGTGGGATCTTTTATTAAGAATTGGACTAGGGGCGCCTGGGTGGCGCTGTCGGTTAGGCGTCCGACTTCAGCCAGGTCACGATCTCGCGGTCCGGGAGTTCGAGCCCCGCGTCAGGCTCTGGGCTGATGGCTCGGAGCCTGGAGCCTGTTTCTGATTCTGTGTCTCCCTCTCTCTCTGCCCCTCCCCCGTTCATGCTCTGTCTCTCTCTGTCCCAAAAATAAATAAAAAGCGTTGAAAAAAAAAAATTTAAAAAAAAAAAAAAAAAAAAAAAGAATTGGACTAATCCTGGGACATCTGGGTGGCCCAGTTGGTTAAGCATCCGACTTCAGCTCAGTTCTTTGATCTTACCATTTGTGGGTTCAAGCCCTGCGCTGGGCTCTGTACTGACAGTTGAGAGCCTGTAGTCTGCTTCAGATTCTGTGTCTCCCTCTCTCTACCCCTTTCTCTCTCTCTCTCTCTCTCTCTCAAATAAATAAACATTAAAAAACAAAGAATTGGACTAATCCTGCATGACCCCTTTGTTAGCTGTTTACCACTTGGCCCCACTTTCTTCTTCTGACAGTCTATCTCTGCAGGAAGTGCTTAGCTACACACCGTGGACCCTTCTGCCGTGTTTCCTTCAGAGGGTAGCTGTTGACTTCCCTCTGCCCAGGAGAAGATGTCTACAAGCCACATGTCCGGAGCTGGGCAAGAGGGCCAGTTTCACAGCTCCTGATCAGCAGCCACAGGTCACTGTCTTCGGAAGGGAGTCAACTCCAAATCTACAGAAAAATGAACGTTAGGCCAACTCAAGGGAAATAGCACTGAAAATCAACATTGACGTTGAGAACCACACTTTATGTCCCACCCACCCCGATTGCTGAGCCAAGTATGTTGCTCTTTTACAAGCGTCCTGAGTAAAAGCCCAACATCCACAGCCTGCTTGGTGTACTTGTGATCACCCTCACCAGCAACCTGCCTCTCAGCAACCGGCCTCTCCCCTGTTGCCTGAAGAGTTTGCCCCAAGCTCCGCACCACTCTCCTTTCATTTTCCTACAGCACTAACAATCTTGGCTGCACGTTGTTTGAATCGTGTGAACGATTTTTTAAAATATTAATGCCACCTCTAGAACATCTGATTTAGCTGGTCTGGGGTGCAGACTGGCCATCGGGGTTCTCTCAGTCTCCCCAGGTGACTTTCACATGCAGGCAAGTTGAGGTCAGCCATCCAAAAAGGCATCGTTAACAGGAAGTTAGTGTTTTCAGATTCTAGCTGAGGTTTGAGGGGGTCATGAAGACATAATTAATGTCAGAAGATGAAAAACAATTCGAAACTCTTGTGTCCTTGAAAACATCCCTCAGTCTGTCCCCTCCTTTAGGCAGTTCTTCCTGCTGCAGAGAGATTAACACCAGCTACCACTCAATTTCACCTCTGCAGGTCCCTCTCTGCCCCACAAGCCCCCTTTCCTCCCCAACCCAAGTGCCCCGCCTTCACACCAACCTCAGCCATAATATAATAAGCAATGCCCCACAAAACCACAGGAACAAGAAGCTGTGAGGTTAATGAAGGGACTAGTTGAACCTCTGTAGCGGGCCAGCTGGGAATCTGGAAATCTGGGAATCAAGCTGTGCCTTCCAAAGACGTTCCACCTGCTCGTGGTTTCATGGTCCAATTACAATATACAGGGATAGATCTGGATGTTCTGACTGGCTAGGACTTCCAGGAGTACACAGGGGTTATAGGATCTCTGGTTAGCTGGCACCTCTTTCTTTCCCCCAGATCTGGCGAGATTGGATAGGAGAAGGAACCCCTCACCTCCCAACATTCTGGAATGGGGTGCCTCCCTTCCCTCATCTGTTGTCCCTGCTCCCATACCCCCTATCCCTCTGCTTCTCTACCCTTTCACCCCAGCCCTAACCACAATGCAGAAGCTGAGGACTTTCGGTGGCCCAGGTAAAAATGAGAGGTGAGCAGGCAGAAGACAGGCTTCGGTTACTATGCTTTGTTATGAAGAGCACATCGAAACTGCCATGCCTCACATGTCACAGCCACACACACCCACCACCGTGCTACCCCCACCCACCACCACACCAGAAGACGCCCTCTCCTATGTGGAATTTGGTGTTCCTTGGAGGCCCTCCAGATCAAACCCAAATAACTTTTTCAATTAGTATTCGTTTTTCTTCCTGACACCCCTATGATATGCCAGCCACTGCACTAAGTACTTTAGACACATCATCCTCATTTATCCTCACAGCTACCCCAGCCCCATGAGGAAGCTTCTGTCAATACCGCATTTCTCAGAGGAAGATTAAAGCTTGACAAGTTTATGTAATTCACTCGGTGTTTCAGCTGGTAATCTGAATTCGTGCCAAATTTAATTCCAGACGTTTCTCTATAATAAAAGAGCTTTAGGTTTAAGACCATCTAGATCAGTGGTATTAAAGCTTTTTGGATTGTGTGATATTGTTACTTATTATAAGATATACGTGTGTCCTATATTTGGCAGAGTTCCTAAAACCCTTGAAATTCCCTAAGTGATAAGTGCATTAAAGGTCTTTTGATTTCCATAACAAGCCCTTTTCAACCACCCCTGCATTTATGTTAATAAAATGACTTCTGGAAAAAGCACCTAAGGATGTAGGCTGGTTGCCAGAACCAACCAAGTAATTAGACAGCTGAAACTTTCAATCCCACCCCCAAACTTCCAAGGAGGGGAGAGGGCCTGGCTATCGAGTTCAGTCACGAATGGCCAATGATTTAATCAATCGTGCCTACGTAATGAAGCCTTCCTAGAAACCCAAAGGGGTTTAAATGCTCCTGTACGCGGGCTCCTTGTGTACCTTTTCATCTGGCTATTTGTCTGTATCCTTTATAATAAGCTGATAAACTTAAGTAAATGTTTCTCTGAGTGCTGCAAGCCACTCTAGCAAATTAATGCAACCAGAGAAGGAGGTCATCGGAACCTCCAGTCAATAGCCACTAGGTCAGAAGCACAAGTGACAAACTGGACTCGCGATTGTCATCTGAAGTGGGGCAGGGGGTTACAATCTCTTTAGGAATGAGCCCTTAGCCTGTGGGACCTGACACTATCTCCAGGGAGATAGCGTCAGGATCGAGTTAAAGTGTAGGACACCCAGGCAGTGCCCCCCAAGAACTGGAGAATTGTTTGGTGGCATGGAAAACACACACATTGGAGATTGCTTACTCTGTAGGATGATTTTGAAAAATTATCTCTAACACATTTAAAAATTGACATCTAAAATTTTTCCTAGGTTTAAATAGTGCCAAGTTTTGCAATTTTTATGGTATATCATTGATGTCTAAGGTGACATTCAAGGGCGTCAGGGAAAGCAAGATACTATAATGACTCGATGCCAGCCATTCCCTTTGTTGGAAATTCAAGAACAAGTTCCTCTTAGTGGGAAATGATACATCATTCCATTTTCTCTTTGAATTCCTATTGCCATTCCACTTCCCCACAGAATTTGATCCTAGTAACATTTTTATGTTTGGAAGTATTTTCTTGATCTAGCGTAATTTTCTCCATTACAGATGTGCACATATCTGTTTTTATTTCTTGTGACCATAAAGCTCTAAAGTATGGAAAGAATGGAAAGAAGGAAGGAAGGAAAGGAGTGAGGGAGGTATAAGGGATAGGAAGAAAGGAAACAAGGAAGGAAAATTCTAGATTGAGTTATTAGTACTATACCGTTGATCAAATAATGTTTTGATAACTTTATTATTAAAAGTAAAATGCTATTGTATGTGCATCTCTTTGCCATAAAATGAATAAGGCTTTTGTCCCCAAAGTAGCTCATGTAAAAGTAGATGAATATTGCCAAAAGTCTCATTCTGATGATTCATCACCAAAATTATTAGTAACGTCCCACCAGCTGAGAATTTAGGTCAGTCTTCATTTTAATGAAAGCAAAGAATCGTAAAGTACCCAATTTTCCAAAAATATTTATTACACAGTCATTAGTCAGCCCCTTTCCCAATTTCCAGGAAATATACTAAAAAGATTTACCAAGTCTTATTAAAGGAACTATTAATTATTCCAGTTTCTCTTCTACCTAGAGGGACCTAAAGGCAGAGTATTGAGAATAACCGGAAAGAACTACATCAGTTTAAGGCAAGGGGGGAGCAAGAAAGCCTTCTGGCATTCACATTTCTTACTGATGCTCTCTCTGCTTTGTTCTTACCTGACTCCTCAGAGAGGCTGCAACCTTTAACAGCATGTTGAGGATGTAAGAAGCAAGGTTATTAAATCCTCGTTGCCATCATTCCCACCACCCCCTCGATATCTCAGAATTCAGAACTTATGAACATGAAGCAAAACACCCTATTTTATAGTTCATGTTCTGCCCATAACAAAATACATGTTAGACAGGCAGAAATAGGAAACCAAAGGTAAGTTGATGGTGCCCCAATTATCGTTAAGGAAGACTTCCCTGAAACCAAGTTTAAGAACTGTCCCTTTGTTTGGTGTCCTGTAAGTTTCTGTGTCCCCAGGTCTGGGATGGGTAAGGGGCCCGGCTTTCTTTTGTAATACAGGGGGAAGGCTGCCAAAGGCAGGGAGGTGGGAAAGTTGAACTTGCAAGTCAAGAATTGTATACCTGTGGTGGTTTAGCATTTGGGGATCGATGCTTACAGAGCATGTGTCTGTGTATCCTTCTCCCCTGGGAAGTCTTAGGAGCCCTAGTCTATTTCCACCTGAAGCTTTTGCACAACATCTAAGGTGGACCAGTGCCTGCTTCGCTGCCCTCTGCTCAGGGAGCTCATCTTCTCCCAAAGGAGTCCGTTCCATTTTCAGGTTACTGAAGTCATTAGGAAGTGTCACAGGAGACCCTCTACCAAGTTGAAACCAATCAACCGATGAACTGAGTTTGTGGGTTTAAACGGCAACAACACGGATTTCTGACCTGCCTGATCGAACCCTGGCTTTGCCTCCTAACGTATGGCTTCGGACAAGTGTCTCCATCTTGCAAAATCTCAGAGTCAGATCCTAATGCTGACCTTTCAGGATCACCGCTCTGAAAGATTGAAGATGCTGCATACAAAGCCCCGAGCCCAGCGTCTGGCATATTGCAAGCGTTAAATAAAGAACTGTTGTCATTCAACAGATCACTGAACTTTTTAACTGCTCCATCATCCAGCTCACATTTCTACAACTGTTCCGGAAGACAGTGAGACACTTAGTGAAATAGCTCCCTGAAGCACAGGTACATTATTCTGCAGGATGCCCCAATGGCCCAGCGCGGAAGCCTTTTCAAAAAGAATGAGGTATGCAAGGAACAAGAGCAAGTGTTTTTCTTTGCTTTTTATACGTGCTCCAGGTGACGAAGTGAATAATTTGTCTTAAAATTTTGCCTTGTATTAACATTGAACTCAGTGATTTACAGTATAGAAAATCCATTTTCTTAAAAAGATCCAAGATTCTAGAATCTCTTCCTGAAAGACAAAAGGCTCCACCGTTCCCCCAAATCACCAGCACTAGTAAGGCAATCTCGTGCATAAGCTCCTTCCGTTTACTGAGGTCTCCTTCCTTTAACTGTGTGCGCACTTCTCCATGAAGTAAGGAACAATTAATAAATACTTTGGGGGATTGGAGGGGGGTGTTTGTTTTTTTACAATAACTGCCTTCAACCATATTCTGACAAATCTTCTGCTTTCTTTTTTTTTTAATTTTTTTTATAATGTTTATTTATTTTTTGAGAGAGAGAGACAGGGCATGACTGGGGGAAGGGCAGAGAGAGGGAGACACAGAATCTGAAGCAGGCTCCAGGCTCCCAGCTGTCAGCACAGAGGCCGATGCAGGGCTCGAACTCAAGAACTGCGAGATCATGACCTGAAACGAAGTCAATGTTCAACTGACTGAGTCACTCAGGCTCCCTTCCTTCTGCTTTCTTTTAAGGACATCTTAGACAGAATAGTTTCTCGTCATTTTCCATAAAGGAAGTCAGTCCATGTTAAAACGCCAATCTCCTTTCTCATCTGAAACTTGTCTCCCATCCCATGATCAGCTTGAATGTGGAGAAGGGCCCTTGGGAAAGGGAGGGAAGGCACTGTCTGCCCTTTGTCTCCTTCTCCTCCTCCAGAACCTTGGAAGGTAGGAGTAGGGGTGGTCCATGTCCCAGGCCAGCTCCGCTTCTAGAATCCCTTCACCCCTTACCTTCCCGAGACTGACTACTCTGGTGTTGAGGGGGCGAAAAGAGAGAACAAGACATCTCATATAAGTTGAGGGGAGGGACAGGAGCCCGCTGCTCACTCTGACTCTGTTGCTTTCCCTCTGATGCCAGAGGTCTCTGCTGATGCGATGCTTTCCAAATAGATGACGTGTGGTATTTGGGGGGAAATGTTTAGCTTCAGTCTAGTCCCCTTCATCTCTAAGAACCCTGTCCCATATAGGAGGCAGCTGGCTCTGCCTTCAGCTCTGACAGTGGTCCAAGCCCCAAACCCACTTTTTGTGAATCCTGTAACCTCAGGAGAGCCACTACAATCCCTCGTGAAACCTTTCAGCTTGCGGACTCCCCACAGAGAAGGAAGAGAAAAGTACCCCCAGGCCAGGTCCACATACAGGCATTCCTTTGCTTTTCTCCTCCCTCAGTCTTTTTATGTAAACTAGGATGGGGTGAGCTATGGGGGCTATTGTGGAACATGGCGGGGATAGTTTGGCCTCCTATTAAAAATTGTGAAGGAGTGGGGGCACCCGGCTGGCTCAGTCTGTCGAGCATCTGACTTCGGCTCAGGTCATGATCCCATGGTTCGTGGGTCCAAGCCCCACTTCAGGTTCTGTGCTGACAGCTCAGAGCCTGGAGCCTACTTCAGATTCTTGTTTCCCTCTCTGTCTGCCCCTCCCCTGCTTGCGCTCTGTCTCTCTCGCTTTCTCTCTCTCTCAAAAATAAATAAACATTGAAGAAAAAAATCACAAAGGAGGTATTGGGCCCCAATTGGGCTTTGGTTCTTTAGAATGTGGGGTACCTACTGCTCTGTGCCCTCAGCAGAAAAAAAAGCTGCACTCGGAATCCTGCCTCAAACCCATTGCTGCTTGATGGTCAGAATCAAGGTCATGAATGACCTCCCCACACAGTCCAACATTGTCTCTGTTCTCTGTGAGATTGTGGGTCTCCACCTGAGTACCACTGGCCTCTACTTATATAAGGCTCTGTCCTTGCATCTTAAAGCAAGAATTTTCATGTCAGTCCCTCAGCCTCCAACTTATTCCAGACTGTAGTTCCTTTGAACTTGTCACATTGAGTCTAAATATTTCATCCGTGTTGCTCTCCTGTGAACCCTGGGTGGATGTGGTCTGTCCCCATGGTAGAACTTCTGTTCTCTCCATTTCTATGAATGCAGATGCTGTGCTCCCCCACCCCCACCTCAAATGCTTGGACTAAAATGTGGCAAGATCCAAATGCTTAGACCCCTTAACTGGCAAGAAGGTGGAGGCGATCATGAATTCAGAACCGAATGCCTTCAGTGAAGAGTAGGGTCTTTTGTGGGGAATATAAAAAAGTGGCCAAAGTCCTTCAAACCCCACTAAGCATACACAAAAAAGGAAATAGTCTTGAAGAATGGAGATCAAGTTGGATTTGTTTTTAAAGCATAATTTTATAGTAGTGATGAGAAACTACTGAAGTGAAACATGAGATTACCTTCCCTGGTAGTTTTTTTTTGTTTTGTTTTTTGTTTTGTTTTTAACATTTATTTTTGAGAGAAAGACAGAGTGCAAGAGGGCGAGGGTAGAGAGAGAGGGAGACACAGAATCCAAAGCAGGCTCCAGGCTCTGAGCTGTCAACACAAAACCTGACACGGGGCTCAAACTCAGGAACCGAGAGATCATGACCTGAGCTGAAGTCGGATACTTAACCGACTGAGCCACCCAGGTGTCTCCCTGGTAGTTTTGAAGATAAAAGATTGCAGGGGAGTGGTGGATAGAGACATCTGTTCGGATCTGCTTTGCTCTGCTTCTTAGTGGTAACAAAGGGGATGGATTGGAATCACTAATTCATCCAACAAATATTTATTGGGTGTCTCCTATATGTTAGGCACTGTTTAAGGGACAGACCTCTAAAAGTGAACAATCAGGCAAAACAGACATTAAACAGATAATTGAGGAATTGGATATTGGATGTTCTTTCAGATAATGCTACCTAAGCACTCTGGAGAAAAACAAAAGGGGAAAGGGGGTAGGGGGTGGCAGGAGGGGACAGAAGGCTCAGTGGTGGGTTATTGTTTTAAGTAGACTTCGAGGAAGACTGCATGGGAAGGCAGCTTTGAGCAGAGTGCCAAGTAGACTACAGATCATGGCTGCATTAGAAGATAGCCTGGCGAAGGGACAGAACATTCCAGGCATAGGGAAAGCCAGTGTACAGACCTGGAGGTGAGCACATACTTGGCATGTTCCAGCAACAGCAAACAGTGAGTATGGCTGCAGCAGAGGGATGGAAGGGTGAGCGATAGGAAACAGAGTCTAAGAGGATGATTAAAGGCTCAGATATGTCATTCTTTAATTTTATGATTCAATTCCACATTCATGAACAATCCTACGCACCACAGACAAAACCATGCCCTAGGGGAGATAGTAAAACACACACACACACACACACACACACACACACACACAAAACTAACCTAGAAGTAACTACAGAAAATTTTTAGTAATCAACTGTCTCAGGGGGACCCGTCATCTCTTTCGGCCTAATATGAGGTTTTTCAGTTTCTTCTGCTAAATCAAGCCATAGACCACCCTAACAACTGCTAGGAATCATTAAGTTTTCAAATTTAGGCATGGTCTTTTAACTTGAGTTTATGCCAAAACGCAACATACAGCACTTAATGAAAAATACTAATGTAGTAAATAGTAACATAATGGGCAATTTTACAACACAACTCTAAAGAAGCATAATATTACAGCCTATTAACACAAAATCCTGAAACCTGCCCATGTTCCCTAGACCCACCTCAGGACCGCTGTTTACCCTGGATTTCTCTGGGACTTGTGGATCTGGGGCAACGATTCTGCTACAAATACACGTCAGTCCGTACAGACAGCTTAAACCAGAGAGGCCTGGGTTTCTTTTTCTTTTGCTTCCTTCTCCCCACTCACTGCCCCTGCCCCACAACAGAACACTAAAGCATCTGAGCGAAAAGCCCTGCAGTTCATCAAGATCAAGGCAGGCATCATGTTTCAAGTTGAGGTTCAAAACAGCTTGCTCTTTGCTGAGACTTCTTACTTCCTGAAATCAGATGGCGCCTTTCAGGACTTGAGCGTGCTGAGTCATGGCAAGCCACACACCCGCTCTTTCATGCAAGGCCACCGGGCTGAGACCCCATCTTCCTCCCTGGTATAAAGTGAACACAAGGACCCTGTGGAGCGCACCTTCAAAAGAAGTTCCTGTGAAGTGCCAGACTTACAAGGAGAAGAATGATTCTATCTTCTCTCTCCTTGAGGAAATTTGACAACTCAGAAGTAAATAAGAAAACCTGTGCCCCTTATCTTTACATGATATTCTTTACACGAAACCACCTTCAGCTGCCTGATCACTGCGTTGTTTATGTTAAGCAAGTGTTTTCCCATCAAGCATATTCATAGGCCATGCATGACAAAGATACTAGAAAATTCTAGCCATTCAGATTAGATCCTAGAGCCAGAGAAGCTGAGAGATGGCTGCTGCCCACAGGCCTGGTCTTACCTGCAGGTAGGCTTTGGTGAATTAGTTACCAACCCATATACACTGGATTGTTTCACATGAAAATCTAAAATTGGACATGTTCTCAAAAACTTGAAAAATCTGGCAACACCGAACAAAAATTCCTATGTAGGAACAACAGGTGTGGCCCTTCAGGCAGACCTTCAGATGGAAAGTGCTGGGAACATGTGTTTGGTCGGCACCCACCGGGCCAATGGCCCTGCACCCTTCCCCAACAGTGCCTGTCCTTGTGAGCATGCGCCCAGGACCCCCATCGAGTCTAACCACTCTGTCTGACAGATGAGGAAAGCAGGGGCCAGAGAAGTTTAAATGTCTTGCCCAAGGTCATTCAATTAGGTAAAAGCAGAGCAGGAATCAGATTTGGGTCCTCTTCCCAAGGCACCCCCATTCCCCAGAACTTCGTTCAGAAAGAAATTGGGCCACATTTGAAGCAGTGTCTCAGATGATATTAGCTCTGAAGTTATTTTAATTATAAATCATCACTGGAAACTAATGAAGGCATCAAAGCTGGGATACTCCTATAGACCAGAAGGGCTGGGGAAAAGTATAACTAGGAGATATAACATTTTCTGAGGGATTTTAAATATAAGTAATCTATATTTAAAATATCATGATTTTAGCGAGTAACAGAGCAGGGCAAAAAAAAAAAAAAAAGAGCTGAATAAAAATCACATCCTAATTTAACTATACTGAATAAATTAGAAATGACACTTCTTGGATTTTTCTGTAAAAGTTTTTTTTTTTAATGCAAGAATTCTGCCCATCTATCGTTCATGTCATTAATTCATGGTAATACATATAATAATGAAAATAAATGAGTAATTATTGAGACCTTTCAAGATTCTTTGTGATGAGTGATATTATTTTCCTCATAAGGGAAATTTATGGGCTATCTAAAAAATTTTGTTTACAAGGGTAGAAATACTATAAATGTATATATAGTATAAAAGTATGCTGATGCTAAAGACCCTGATGTTCTTTTTTTTTCTTACTGTATCAGTTCAAAATAGAAATGAGTTTTCCTACATTCATTTTTCTATATACCCCCGGCTTATCATTATAATTCCATCCTGTTTCCCAGGAAGACCTCATTCCACCTGCATTATTATCTCTACAAACCGGTCACCTTGGAGGGGTTTAAAAAGACACCAAGGGCACCTGGGTGGCTCAGTTGGTTAAATGTCTGACCAACTCAAGTCATGATCTCATGGCTTGTGAGTTTGAGCCCCGGGTTGGGCTCTGTGCTGACAGCTCAGAGCCTGGAGCCTGCTTCTGATTCTGTGTCCCCCCTCTCTCCCTCCCCTGCTCAGGCTCTGTCTCTCTCTCTCTCTCTCTCTCTCTCTCAAAAATAAACATTAAAAAAAATTTTTTTAATAAAAAGAAACCAAAATATTTCTTTGGAAAACTGTGTAATCTCGAAAATGACTGCCCCGCACCCCGCCTCCAAAGACAAAAGTACCAGGCGGGTGATGATACAGGGATCACAGACGTGACAAGCGGATGGTGCCACATGTGTTACAGCGCCACAGCGCTTTCCGCACAGCCACCAAAATGACAGGCTTTCCTTCTTACCGCATCAGCAGCCATCTAAGCCTAGGTATGAGTAAGACATAATGCTTTAATGCCATTTGAAATCACGGGGCTAAAATTAAACTGACACTTGGCAGAAATTACCCTAACACTTTCCATCACAGCATTATGATGGGCAGAAAGTACGCGGCCCAGGCAGCGCTGAGAACAGAACCGTGCAGCCCCAGAGGGGCCAACGTGCAAGGCCACACAGAGAAACTTGGAGTGAGAGCTAAAGTTGGAGACCCACAATCACAAAAATGTTGCAGTCTCTGGTCCCTTCCCAGAGACCCAGAAGGCGCTGCTCAAGTTCAGAGTCCAAACTTTCCTCTGCCTTCCTGGCTTCGTTTTTCAATCAGAGCGGGGAGGAGGAGCTCTGTGGCTGGGCAAAGAAAAGGCAAGCTCTATTTTGTCATCTGCCAGAGTGGGTTTTCTCCCTCTCCTCCCCACCAACCTCAGGATCAAGGCAAACTTCTTCCAAGCCAGGAGACAGCACTCCTCAGCTGGCGGGATACTTTCAAGGCAATAGGAAGGCACCCCTCTCCCCCTGGGGCCCGGATTACTGCCTCCGTTCTGGCAGCGTTTTGTTCTAACCTAAAGCATATGTCAGCTTTGTCACTACACAGCTCAGTCAAATGCATCTGAAGGGTTAAGCAAATTCCTTGAAACAAGACAAGGAAAGACTCCTGGAGCTGTGCAGGTGCAGAATTACAGCCTGCCACTGCTCATCAGGCCAGACTCCCCAGCCCCTGCATGGGCTTTCAAAGATGGCAGTGTTAGCTTTTCTTGTTACAGTTAAAAAAAAAAAAAAAAGGAATTTTCTGTTCTCTTAGCACAGGACTATGCACACAGTAGATGCTCTCAGAAAAAAAAAAAAAAAAAAAAATGTTGGTCAACTCGGTTTTAAAAGATTTCAGCAGAGTTCTCTCCCACCCTGCAACTCCCAGCCTGACTTGAGTCTCCCTAGCCCACTGAGGGCCAGACCATCTGACATAACAGTGAAAGGGCAGGGGCTTCTTGCGGGAGTCAGGCCAAAGCCCTGCGCTGCAACGAAGTCACCTTATTCAGTAGCAAATTCACACAGTTTAGAATTCCCAAAATAATGAATAAGAAAACTGGTAACCAAGCAAAATGAAAATGAGAGGAAAATTTATCTTCTTTTAGCCAACAGAGGGAAAGGCCAAGGCATGTAAGACATATACAGAACAGTTTGTTCTTCCTTTTTTATTTAGTCACAACACATCGGTACAACAGAGGTCAAACCCAGTTCAGTGGAGGTCGTTTAAATTACACCTGCTAAAAGGATAAACCTGTGAACTGATGCTTTTACGAACCAAATTAAACCAAAAGAAGGCAGCACACCTTTTTAAATACCTCAACAACCACATTGCCATGCACCAAAAAGGAAAACACAACATAAAGATTTCCAGTTAAAAGAAAACATAGCAGTTTCAGGAAGAATTAGGTTATGCATTTAACAGGTTCCACTGGACTATTCGATTGGACCACTTGCACACCGTGATCATTTATCCATGTTAATGTTTGTGAATTTGAGATCCGTGAGATTAAAAATTCATTGCATTGCGTGGGGCTGGTAAATGCGGGCATATCCTATGCAGTCTCCTCCCCACCAACTCCAAATGGAGATCAACCCCCAAGTGGCTCTCTCCTAACTAAGCCAGAACTGCAGTCCTGGAAGGTGGTCATATGAACTCAGGGCCCCTGATGGGTTATACATTCACCTTACTGCTGCAGGAGGCAGAGAATGAACTCATCTTCTTTCTTGGATAAAGCTGATTGATCATCTGATTTGTCAACGCTTTGTTCAGAAATATAAAATTCAACATAGTTCCCCCCACAAAAGAATATCACCTATACAACATCTTAATTGTCAAACTATTAACAAATAGCATCATGTTAACATTGAACTTAGTGGTTTGGAAAATTAAATCTAAAAACAGATTTCAACTACACAAGAAGAAAAACAGACCAAAATACTAAATGTTAAAATTCCCAAAACTTTGAGGCAAAAATGGAATCATTCTTCGACAGAGAGGTTTACAAAGTAATTAGGCACAGAACAAACCTATTACCAAGTGCTGGTTTATACTCACTATTTCAATTTAATGTTTGGAACAAAATTTAACAACTAGTTTTTAAAAACTGCTAATACATATGATAAAAAAAAAACATTAAAAAAAAGAAAAAGTAAACCAACAAACCTTTAGTCTTTCAACAAAATTCCTCTGAAAGTGTACCTTTTTCCTTTTTACTTTTACTGACGACTTTAAGGTGATGTTGGCAACAGCCCAGCTCAGCTGGGATTGTAAGTGTTCCCCTCCCTCATTCTACAGCATCAGTTCTTTAAAAAGCTCCAATCTCTGTCCCCCAAGGTCTATAGGGCTTGCCAAGGTTTGCTGCCTGCGTGGGTGCCGAAGGGCTCAGTGCATTGGGAGACAGTAAGTGAAAGGAGCCAAAGGAGAAGGGGAAGGCCGACAGGGAAGCCACGGAGGAGAGCAGGGGCGGCGAGAGTTTGGAGGCGGAGGTGACCACAGGGAGCACCGGTCCGAGGCCGCCGCTAGGGGGCGCACGCAAAGCAGGCGCCTCCGGATGTGCCGAGGTCAACCTGCCCTGGTGGTGTGGTTCCGTGGGCGAGGCGGTGGTTCCAGTGTTCCCGTGGCCGTTCTGGGGCAGCAGCAGGGGGTGCGCGACGTGCGGGTGATGTCCGAAGGCGCTGCCCCAGGGAATGTGTCCAAGACCTGCGTGGGCGCCGCTGGCCGCTTCCCGCTGGGAGGCGTAGTTGTTAAGATGTGAGACCAGTCGAACTCGAAGCGGGTCAGAGGCATCTAGTCCTTCAATGATGCTCAGATAACGGGCAACTTCCGCCAGGCACTCCCGAAACCCCAAACTCCGATAGTCCATAGCCAGGGCGTGTGCGTCAAAATAGCCTGAGGAAAAGAACAAAAGAAAAACCTCAGGCTTTGCTGATTTCCCGCATTTCTTCAATACCAAAGGCAGCCCTTCCTAACAAATACCTACATCCTTAAAAACGGCATACACGGGCTCTTAACGAAGGTCCAAATATTTTGGAGTTGACCGAAGTCTTTGCATTAATCAACATGAGAAGTGTTTGCTAATGTAAGTTCAAAGCCCAATTAGAAACTGCTGAGCAGAAAGTGGAATTATACCCTACCAGCAGATGAAACTATGTTCATTCCTTTAATGTTTTCCCCCAACAACAACAAAAAATACATCAAGGACAGAGAAACCACAGAGCAGTGAAATTCATTAGACACACAGATGTAAGTTATCATCATGGAGCTTTTAGCCACTTGGTCCTGAGCAAAGCATTTTCCGGCTGGAGACAGACACACAGACCCTGGTCTCCCACCTTCTGTTAGGTTTTCTCTAATTAACCACAACAGGTTTCTTTCCTCAAGAGTCATAGGAGCTTTTTTTTTTTCAATCCTGTAGATAAAATTAAGACCATAACTTTTTTTTTTTTAAGGCTTTTTCTCAAAATGGCAATCAACAAATGTGGTGAGAGCTACCTGATTTTAATCAGGGCTGTCACAGCTTTCGGGCACCTCGCGGATAATAGGTATTCTCCAAAAGAAGGTGCATTAGCTTAGTTCGAAGAGGACTGGGGTGATGCATTCACTGGAGAAAATCCTATGTGCATTTGCAAACGCACTGACAACTGTACACAACACAACATTCTCTCCCCACCCCCAAAGCACACAGGAAAAATAAGGCAGCGACTGCACCAGGGCTGGCCTGCCGCATCTACTCATTCTACCCAGAGCACTCGGCCGCCACCAGATTAGTGATATGTACCTTTCCCTCCTGCAGTGTGCAGCATTTTCAGGTGATCCACTGTCATCTGCAGAATTTCGGCTTTTTCTAGCTTAGCAGATCCCTGGAGAAGAGAATGGGGGAAAAAAATAGATATGGCACCAAGTGCCTTTGGGGAACAACTTAAAACAGATATGCACCGTATGCAGTATGCTTTGTAAATCATAAAAGTACAAACTAAAACAAAATGAGCTGTCTTCAGAAAATATGTTGGAATCTGTATATGAATTTATCTCTTCGGCAAAAGCAATACGGTTATTTTTCGAGACACGGATGAGGTTCAGATTAATGAGGGGAGGGATTCAGAAGGTGTGGATGGCTACACGGAGAGCTCTACCCACTTTCTCCATTACCTGCTTCTCAAAAGCACTAGGCACCAGCCTCCGCAGCTCAGACAAACTGTTATTAATCCGGTCCCGTCGGCGCTTCTCAATGATCTGCAGAAAGCAGGCAAAACAAAGGAGGGTATTTCCATCAAGACTGTAAATTTCAAAAATGAAGAAAGGTAGTTCTTTCCATTAATTAATAACAAAACAAAACAAGAAGCACTGTAATGAGACTCACGCCTCTTCGTCTTTTCCTGGCCAAGATCTGTGAAGATGTAGTTGGGGACATGGAACCGAGAGCCGAACTCAAGTTTCTGAATGGGGGGAAAACAGGAATCGCCGTAAGCCAGGGGAGGTGATATGAGGGGTCCCCCTCATCCTCCCCGCACTCAGATTGTTTTGGCAACTTGGGTTTGAAAGGGCCTCTGGCGTCCCTCACCCCGGACAGGGGCATAACCCAGATGCGCAGAGGTCAGTGGAGGGCACAGACGTGCCCGGGGCCCTCGCCCGCTGTCAACCGTGGCCAGCCGGCGCTCGCCTCCTGCCCGGGTTCCGCTCTGCCGCCGCCAACTCACCCATTCTCATCCGCACTCTCCTTTTCCACTTCGATGGTCTCGTCCAGCTCGCTATCCGAAGAGCTGTACTCGGGGTGGGCTCGCTTCATGTTGGTTGCGCGGGGGCTCCGGGGGAGGGTCGGTTCGGCGCGGCGGGCAGGGAGGAGTTAACAGCAGCGGCGCCTCTCCGCGCTCGGGGGCTCGCGTTCCGCACACACTGATCCCTCTCACGCTCTGCCTCCGGTTAAAATTCAACCATCCCTTTCCCACGCTGCGCCCCTACTCAAGTCCCCTGGGAGGGCAGGCGGGGTGTAGGAGGCGGAGGGGCGGAGCGGCGGCTCCTGGGCAACAGCCTCCGCTCCGCCAACCCGGCTTCTCGCTCCGTTGATTGGCAGCCACTCCGGGGAGGGACCGGAGCGAGGCTAAGATCGAGGGCGAACCCTGCCCCCGCCCTCCTCGGCGGCCCCTACCCGGCGGCGGTGCGTCGGCTCCGCGGGGGCTCCGCTGGGTCTCCGCTGCGGGGGGGAAGGAGGAGGCGCGGGCGGCGGTGGGCCGGCGGCGGGCAGGCGAGGGAGGCCGGGCCGGGACACAAGCCCGCCGGCGGCCGCGGCCCCGCCCCGCCCTGCGCGCCCCGATTGGCCTGGACGCACGCCAGGGCCGCGCCTGCAGCGCCGCCGGTGAGCCGCACGCGCCGCGGGCCGTGGGAAAGTGCCGGCGCCACGGCCGCCAGCCAATCCGGGCGGCCGGCGGCGGCGACGGCGGCCGCGCTGGCGGCGGGCGGCGGCGGCGCAGGGCGTCCGCATGAATGGGAGAAGAATGGGCAGGCGGGGGAGCGGGGCCGCGCGGGGGCGCTCCGGCGGGGGCTGGGCGGCCGCGGGCCGGGCCCCCCGTGTGAACCTGTAATCGGAGCCCGGGCGCCGGGCGGCCCCGGAAACCGCCGCCCTGCGCCGCGGTAAATCTCGGCTGCGGGGCCACCCGTGCCCGGCGGCGGGAGGCGCGCGCCGCTGGCGGAGCCGGGCCCGTTGCACCTGGCCGGGTGGCGTGCCGACAGTTGCGCGGAGGCTGCAGGGCGCCCGCAGAGCGGAGTTCGTGCGCGGCCACAGTGGCCACCACCTCACGGGCCGGCGCTTGGAGGGGCAAGACGAGGTTTCTGGGAATGTCCTCTTTCGGTTTGGGGGACCGTGTCCCCACATACAGCCAGTCTCGCTTCTGCAGCACTTCTCATCTTCCCGAATGGAATGAGTTGCCTTGTGCATCTAATTTCCGCACAAATTGGAACGTTCCACAAAGTGGAACGCGTTTTTTCGGAGGGGGGGGGGAAGACCCCTGGGGATATCCATTATGGAGGGGGGTTTTTGTTTGTTTTTGTTTTGTCGTTGTTTTTTGTTTCCTGGAGTTGGCGGCCAGATCCTCTCAGCGGGCGACTGGGTGGCGGGCCTGGGTATTTGCGTCTGAGGCCACTGCGGGAGCGCACGTCTCTGACCCTTGGACACACAGCACACACATACACACACTGCACACCTCCGGTTTGGGTTCTTGGTGTTTACTGGAAGCTCCGTGGAGTTACGCAAGTCCTCCGTAAGATATTGGCGGAAAAAATTTCTGTATCTCTGGACTGATTCCCTATTCAGAGATTTGTAGAAGCAGCCGGATGGGTGTTTTGAATTTGGAAATCTAGGCTTCTCTATCCCTTACAAAGGAGCAGAGCGATTGGTATTCCTCTCAGGTCCATTCTTGTGGCTGCTGACCTTGCAGTCCTGTCAATGAGGGAGCACTTGATAATAGAGGATAACAAAAATGTTCTCACTTGTGCGAATAGCTTCTCCGTGTCTACCTCTCCTTAATTAGTGATCTCAGTGCCATCTTAACACATTGTAGACGCCAATCCTCTGTATGGCCTGAACCTAATATGTCTGTTCGATTCTCAGCCCCTCACCTCCCCCAGTATTTCACCTCCTGGCTCCCACTGAACTCTTATTTCACTTAACCTCCACCTCCAGCCCCTCAGCTCTTCATTCGGTCTCCTCTGCTTCCCTGTCTAGGCCGGTCCCTCCATCAAGCCATGTTGGATTTTTTCTTGCTGGCATATCACATGCCCTTGCTCCCTGAAATTCCCCCCGCATGCCACTTGTCAGTTGTCCATCCAAGATCAATTCCTTTGTCTGCTTACTCTGCCCCTACTCACAGGCAACAGCTCTTTGGGGGTTGCTAGAGGTTCAGCCTCCCAAGCTCCTTTCCAGCCTCCACAGTCTTCAGCCAAGCACATCACTCACTGCCACCTGCCTCTTCCCCCACCTCCAGAACTGAATGGTCCAGGCATAGGAAACCATCCACTACTCCCCTCTGCCTTTCAGAAGTCCCGCTGACACCATTTCTTTCCCCAAAGTGGCAGGCCACCCTACCCTAGAAATTAGTGTGTCCACTAACCCTCTGTGGTTCTGTGGTTGCCAACCTCTGGAATCTACAGTGAGCGAGACTTTCCGGCTTTGGCCTATTTCTGCTGCCTTGTACGGACATGGATAGGTGGATGAGAAGAAAAGACAAAGTGGGGTTGAGGATTCCTGACTCCACATTGGTACCTAAGCAAACTATTAATCCCACATTCAGTGTTACTTTGCTGTCAAAAATGAGGTCTACATTAAACTGTTAAATCTCTCCTGCTTCTTAATCTTGACTCCCACTCATCCATCCAACTAATACTGAGTGCCTTCTGTGTGCCTGGCCCCGTGCTAGGGCCTGAGAATGGAATGATGACCCCAAAGTGCTATGGCTCCTGCCATCCTAGAACTCACATCCTAGGGGGGGAGATAGACAATGAACAGGTAAAATTGTTATAAATGGGTTTAATGCTTGGAAGCATCTTTTGACAAGGAAAAACAAGGGGTGAAGATACTTCATGGGGTCTGGAAAGAACTTTTCTGAGCTTGGGAAGGCACTTAAGAACTAGGTCAGAGTCTAGTTCCGGTTCTAGGTCTAGCTATTTCAGTTAGAACTACAACAGAAGGGGCTGAGGCCCTCCCATCAGTAGTAGAATCAGGCAGTCTGAGAGCATGAGGCCCAATTTTCCAGCACCTGCAGAGCAGAGGGGCTTTATCCCTGGAGGCCTTGAGTAAAGAACTGCTTTAAACTTCTTAGCAGTCCCCTGAGCAAGACACAACCTGCGAAAGCAGCCTTGTCTCCAACCTGAGTGGGGCTGCCTAGGCCTAGCCCCTTAGGAAAATGTTGCTTTTCATAACTCATCTGTCCTGTGGGACCAGCCTTTTCAAATATGCACAAAGGCCCATTTCCTTGCCTGTCTGTGGAAAATGGGTTTACTTATCTACTAATAATAATCCATCAGGTTGCCTTTCTCTGTGTTCTCTTGCAGAAGGGATGCTCAAGATGCCCCAGAAGAGACACATACTATAGATTTAGGAATTCGCTCCCAAGGCCAGGCCCAGGTGGGGCCTTCCCAGAGGTGAACCAGTGATATCTCCAGAAAGAGCCCATCCTTAAACTGCAGTCCCAGCATTTCCATCTGAAAGATTAAGGCCACAACTGGCTGGAAGGGACACAAGCAGTAGCTGGGCAGGGGACCACCCAGGAAAAGGCCCTGAATCTTTGATTCATCAGGTTTGGCCACTGTCGAGGTTCCTACCGTGGTGTCCTGGATGAAGCCCTTTCTCTGTCGGTTTGCTGGTGGGGTCATGATTAAATAGGTATGCAGGAGGGCCAAAGACTACACCTGCCGCCTGGATAAAGAGAGGGGCTGCCTCTGTCTGGGCTCTTAAGCAAGTCGCTTTATCCAGTCACAGGCAAAACAGCTTTGTTAAAACCACTTTTAGGTGAATCCAGCCAATGTATGAGACACCTGAGTCTTGCTGGTTCATGCATTCACTCGACACACTTGTGTAAAGCCCCTACTGTGTGCTGGGCACTGAGCCAGGCGTGAGCGATGAGCCGAAAAGCCCCAATCTTTATCAAGCTGCTCACAAGACTGTGTGGTAAAGACACAGATCGGTCTTGGCCACACAACAGTGGGCAAGTTACTCAACCTCTTTAAACCCCGATTCTCCTATCTATAAAATGGGGCATTAATAAAAACAATTTCCCAACGTCATAGATTATATAACATCAGTTATATAAAGCATCTTAATGGTGCTTGGCCAAGAGGAAACACGTAATAAACAGCAGCTATCATTATTAGCTATTAATATACCTGATTTACCAATGAGTAAACCAAGCATTGGGTTACCCCTCAGTTTTCTTCTGAAACTGTTACACATCTAATAAGGTTGCAAGGGGGGGGGGAATCTAGTAATTGGATATATTCAAAGCAGTGTCTCCAGAACGTAATATCCTTGAAAGGTGACGAGAAAGAACCTGTGCTCTTGCTAACAGCACTAGCTTATTTTGAGTAGAGCTTAAAAATAAGCATCTGCTATTCATTATTAGTGAAAGTTGTGCTTTTTGAGTTTCTTAGGAAGGAAGAGCCCCCGAGCATGCAGTGCTATAAATATATGTATAAATAAGTTGCATACTTCTGGAGTTCAGAAATGGCTTCTTTCTGAGAACATCCCAAATCAGAAACCACAAGACAGAGTCGCCCAAAACTGTCATACCAAACTTTTGACTAAATGCCAGTTTCCCTCTGTTCTTCATGCTTGCTGCTCTCTGTAGATGCTGTCTCAATCACCAGATTGCCTTGTGGCACGTCATACCACGCAAAAGTGCACTTCCTCTATCAACTCCCCTGATTGAGGTCAGATGTAAGACACCTTGGTGTTCACCCTGAGGGAATTGTTTAATTGGAAACCCAGCCGGCAGCAGTGTGGCCCAATGGGAGGAGGAGAGGATTCCCAGTTGCCTGCCTGGGTTTGAGTGATTCTTTCCCAGCTATGGGCCCTCGGGCCTGTGATCATACCTCTCTCCTCTGAGCCTCCGTTTTCTCATCTGTAAATAAGAATAGTCCCTCAGCTTTTGTTTTGGATTTATTGTGAGAGGTAAAATGAGACAAAGCATTTTGTAAAACACTATACAAATGCTATGTCTTGTGCTTGTGAGTTATGATGACGATGATGGTAATAACACGGGCTCCTTCATCCTGACCTTTGCTGGGCCACCTAAAAGGCCCACCTGTAGGTCTTCTTGTTCCTGCCAGTGAATTCCTCAAGATGGTACTGTCTTTAAAAGGTGTGGGGGGGGGGGGGGGGGGGGGGGGGGAGGGGTATTTAAAATGCTGAAGTGCATTTCACAGACCATTAATCCCTCAAGACTCTGTAAATAAAAGAATCTGTTTTCAAATACATTTGGGAAATTCTTGGAGAGCTCAGGACACTTGAGAGCATGCATGCTCTGAGAAGTCCTTAATAAAGAATCCTCATTTACATGTGTCTAACTCAGCACTTCCCAAACTCATTAGCCATGGAACCCTTTGTTCATATAATATCTGCTAATAGGCCACTGAAATAGCATACCCAAGAAACAGACTTTGGGAAATTCTGTCCTAGCGTAAGGACAGATGCATTTTGCTTTCGACCCATAAAAAAATTAAGCATAGGGGCACCTGAGTGTCTCAGCTGGTTAAGCATCTGACTCTTGATCTCCACTCAGGTCATGATCTCATGGTTCTTGAGTTCGAGCCCCACATCAGGCTCTTCACTGACCGTACAGAACCTGCTTGAAATTCTCTCTTGCTCTCTCTCTGCCCCTCTCTCACTTGTGCTCGCGCTCTCTCTCTCTCTCTCTCTCTCTCAAAATAAATAAACTTAAAAAAATTTTTTTTAATTGAGCATAAGTGAAAAGCAACTTAATAAAAAGTATTGTTGAGTTCTGGTAATATAACTTCTGCTTTGAAAGTTCTTTGCTCACTAATTTGAGAGACCAATTCCTTCAAGAAATTTATGCTTTTTTTTTTTTAATACGGAATCTTCATGAATTTGTATGTCATTCTTGCGCAGGGGCCATGCTAATCTTTTCTGTATAAATACTTTTTTAAATTTATTTTTTACTATTTTTTTAAATGTTTATTTATTTTTGAGAGACAGAATGCGAGCAGGGGAGGGGCAGAGAGAGAGTGAGACACAGAATCTGAAGCAGACTCCAGGTTCTGACCTGTCAGCACAGAGCCCGACGTGGGGCTCGAACTCATGAACCGTGAGATCATGACCTGAGCTGAAGTGGGATGCTCAACCGACTGAGCCAACCAGGCACCCCCTGTATAAATACTTTTTGATAACAAACGTTTTTATGGCACTTACCATATGCCAGGCACAGTTTTAAAATTGTTATATATAAGTAATTTAATCCTTACACTAAACCAGGAAGGAGGAATTATTATTTTTCTTAGTTTTCAAAGAGGAAGACCAGGCAGAAAAAGTAGGAAATTTGCCCAAAGTCATATCTGAATCCCTGCTATTGGTTTGATTCCATGAAGCCTTCTTTTCCTCCAAAAGTAATCTATTGTAAGTATTCTCCTCTCAATTAAAATGATGCAAATAGCAATTTACAGCATATTATTTTAGTAATTAAAATAATTCAAATTAAAGTAATTCAATTAAAGTAATTCAAATACTAATTCGTAGTGTTTTCTATTCACAATTTAAATCATTCAACTCCTTTTTATTTCCACACTTTCAAGACAACTCTGGATATAATTGAGATCTATCTTATGGTGTCCCAAAAGCAAGTCTATGGATCACGACTCCTCAGAACTCACTCGGAGTTGTCTTCAGTGGAAGTGAGAGTCTTTTTCCTAGTTGCCTAGATGCTCATCCAATACTGCTACAGTGAGTCAGACGACTTCTCTAGGTCCTGTTTCTAAGTATTTCACATTTTAGCACTTTTGTGCTAAAATATTTATTATAGATATTTATATGAATATTTGATATTTGAGATTTATTTGATATTTATATGATATTTATTATGAATAGGTCTAAAATGATTTTAAGTTATTAAAATTCGAAGTGTGGCAGGAGGTTCCAGGTGAACCCCCAACCAGAACCCACAGACTCTGTCTTTGAAAATAGTACGCTGCTGGCCCCCTAGGTTGTCTGAGTGCCTGAACTGATATACACTGGAGCTTTGGTGTGCTTTTCTGTTAGTTCTGTTTTTAATTTTTCTTAATGTTTATTTATTTTTGAGAGAGAGAGTAAGCACACGAGCGGGTGAAGGGCATTGAGAGAGAGACAGAGGATCCGAAGTTGGTTCCACGCTGACAGCAAAGAACCGGATGTGGGGCTCGACCTCACGTAACCTCGAGATGATGACTTGAGCTGAAGTCAGAAGCTTAACGGACTAAGCCACCCAGGTACCCTTGGAGCTTTGGTTTTAGATTGAAAGGAATGTTGTTGGTTTTCTGTTTTGTGTTGTGTTATTACCTTTCAATTTAGGGGCCCAAGGCAGAGATGAGGAAGAAGAGAAGAACTGAGGGGACAGATTTTGAGTCTCAGTAGAGAGAAAGATGAGGACCAGAAGCTGAAGGAGGTGTTTGTATGATTAGTCCGGTGAAAAAAATAATGCTGATCAGCACCCCAGTAACAGCATGATTCAGGGTTGGGACAGGGTCGTTCTGCAATACCTACCCCACCCCTACATGCACACTTACCACCAAATGGCACTGTGAAGGTGCAGGGTAATGCACCGGGGTGGGGGGGGGGGGGGGGGGGGGGGGGGGGGTTGGGGGGCTTGGCCAAGCAGCAGTCTTAGGGAGCACCTGGCAGTGGTGAACTCAGCCCTGAACAGCTATGAGGCACTGCCCAGGCGGGGCTGAGAACTCAGAAAGGAGTCGAAGTCTGACAGGCAGGAAGGGTTAAGAATCATTATAATCTGGGTATTAATGTGACTTTATTTACACTCGAAGGCTAACGGGCCCAGGCAACATTCCAATTACAAGAGGAAAAATGAAGTGAAAGATGGGCTGAAGTGCATCCCCCATAATTCATCTGATGAAGCCCTAACCCCCAGTGTGATGGTATTTAGTGACGGGGCCTTTAAGAAGTAGTTAGGTTTCAACGGGGTCACAGAGAGGGGCCCTGATGACTGGATTAGTGCCCTCATAAGCAGAGACCCCAGAGCTTGCTCTGTCCCTCTGCTCTGTGAGGACACATTGAGAAGGCAGCCTTCCACAGGCCAGGAACTGTGACCAGATACATTTGTGTTGTGTAAGCCACCCAATCTGAGTGGTTTGCTCTAGCAGCCCAAACTAAGAAAACTCCTGTTTCAAAACTTACACAATGTGAATGTATCTTTGTAAGTAGGCATTTCTGTTACAGTTTCTGTTATGGATGTGTCCTATTTCACAGCTGTTAGAATATATTTTCCTTTTCAGTCATTGAAAGAGCCAACCAAAAGGTTTCTACAAATTTCTCCCACTTAAAAGGCCCCGCTTTTACAGCATCAAAGATATTTTTCTATTTTTCAATGACTTTTCTTTTTAAAATGCCTTATTAATTATAAGTTAATGAAATAGGACAAGTTCCCCCCCCCCCCCAAACAAATGGCAAAGGACTTAGTATTTCTGGTTAGTATCACCATTTAACAAGAGCTTGGGTCTTCAGTCCGGAATCTTCCTTCCTGTCCCTCTCCTTTTTGAGCTACTCATCAAATGACAATGAAATGAAGAGATGGTTTATCTCTGCTGCAAGTTCCCACTGTAGAGACCTGGCCTTCCTGACCCTCTCACTGGCCCATGAGACAAATGAATGCAGGACCCCCTCTTTAGGTCTTCACCTCATCTCCCTGTCATATGAAATCCCCAGAAGTGGTAGTGAGGTTTCCTTAGGCCAGTCTTACAACTGTGGCCATCCCTCTGTGGACAACCTTCCTGAGTGCAGCAGGCAGATCCTTCACCCTCCTTGAAAGCATGCTCTGGAGAACACAACTCACTTCCTCAGATTTTCATAAGATGTACAATTGAATAAACTTTTCTTTTACCATCTAAAACCGCTATAAAAGAGGGGCACCTGGGTGGCTCAGTCAGTTAAGCACCTGACTTTGGCTCAGGTCATGATCTCAGGTTCGTGAGTCTGAGCCCCACATCAGGCTCTCTGCTGACAGCTCAGAGCTAGAGCCTGCTTCAGAGTCTGTGTCTCCCTCTCTCTCTGCCCCTCCCCTGCTTGTGCTCTGTCTCTGTCTCTCTCTCTCAAAAATAAGTAAACATCAAAAACATTAAAAATAAATAAAAAATAGGGGCGCCTGGGTGGCTTGGTCGGTTAAGCATCCGACTTCGGCTCAGGTCATGATCTCGCAGTCCGTGAGTTCGAGCCCCGCGTCAGGCTCTGTGCCGACAGCTCAGAGCCTGGAGCCTGTTTCCGATTCTGTGTCTCCCTCTCTCTCTGCCCCTCCCCCACTCGTGCTCTGTCTCTCTCTGTCTCAAAAATAAATAAACGTAAAAAAAATAAAATTAAATAAATCAATAATAAAAAATAAAACGACTATAAAATACTTAACTATTTTGGCTATTTGGGTTTTATGTTTGTTACATTGTATTCATAATTATAATACATAGCACATAGACTAAAACTAATGTATTTTTTTCCACTGGGCGGGGGGGTGGGAGCAGGAAACAAGTAATAGAAACAGAAATATGAGTTGGCAGAAGTTTTCATAGGGTTTAACACATGCCATAATTTTTGAAAATCAGAATGTTTTTGGCTCTTAGGTAGCTTGATTTGTCTTGGCTTCCTTTTTTTTTTTAAGTTTATTTATTTTGAGAGAGAAGAGAGTGAGTGAAGGAGGGGCAGAGAGAGAGGGAGAGATTGAGAATCCCAAGCAGACTCTGCATTGTCAGCCCAGAGCCTAACATGGGACTCGAACTCACGAACCACGAGATCATGACCTGAGCGGAAACCAAGAGTCAGACACTTAACAGACTGAGCCACCCAGAGGCCCCAATTTGTCTTTGCTTCTATGTGCTATCACCCATCACTGCCTCAATTCATTTGCAATTATCATAATAAATACTAAAGCACTTCTTAAAGTTTTTAATCAAAAGCATAAAACCTCCAAGTGTAGCTTTCTGAGAATCCACAGCTCTGAGTTAAAAGTTTTTGTCCTCTGTAAAATATATGACTCTCAGTAAATTTTCACACCCGGTTTTAAGAGTTAATATTTTGCCAGTGTTAGTTAAGCAAACCCAAAAATGTTAAGAAATTTCAAGTATTCCTTAAATTGGTGACCCTAACCAAAATTTCTGTTATCAGCCCATGTTAAATTTTTAAGTGCTTAATCCATACTGCCTTAATGTCTAAAAGTTCCATTCAAAACACGAAGGATTAAAATACATAAACCACACACACACACACACACACACACACACACACATCATACTCTCTTGGTACCATTTATTGCTAATTTGCAACACTTACTGAGTTTTTCTTCTTGAAATTTGACTAGAAGAATTAATTTTTAAATCAATGTTGTCTAATTGATAAATATTACCTTCTTTCATTCTTTCCCCCAAACTCAATCCTTACTGACAAGCTCCAGAGCACTTTGATGGTACAGTAGATCCCTATTATATCTTACAGAGTTCCTGCTAGGACACATTGCTAGTAAGTACATAGACACGCATGCTTAACAAGTTGAGGTACAGTGAAGGGGAGTTGAGTACGTTGAAAGAGAAGTTTCACAACCAGTTCTTTGTGTTTCATCGTTGTGAACCTTGAGTCCCTTAAAACACACACGCATGCACACAAATTTTGCTTTACAGTTATTAAACATTATGAGTTGGTTACACCAGTCACCATATTATAGACTAGAAATATTATTCTTTCTTGAATTGGACAGTCTGGCCCACAACACGAAGCTGTGTGAACACTAAGAGTCTTAGAGAAGACTGCAAGAGCACATCAGAGTGTCATCTTTCTCAGCATTTTCCCTCTGTTTGTTTATGGGTTTTTTGTTCGTCTTTGTTTTGTTTTGTTTTGTTTTGGAAAAAGACCGACAGGTAAAGAAACTACAAGCCCATCCAAATTGTTCTCTAGGAGGAATTTTCACACTGCTGCTTCTGCGTGTTTATCCATGAAATCTGGTTTCTAGGACTCGCACGTTTAAGTGCAAGCCAGGGAGGAAGAATATGTGGATAGTGAATGAAGAAAGAATTGTGCCGGAATAGACACTTCAACACAATGGGTCCAGAGCAATTTGCTGCCTTTATTCCCTCTCCCTGTGCTGTGCCATTTATGGAGTCAGGAGAGAAAACAGGAGAGGGGGTGGTGGTCTGTGCCTCAGTGGGGAGAAGAGGGTCCCAAGTGTACAGAGTCAGGGCAGGAGAGGGATAGTGCAGCACAACGTGATTTCCTCGCCCATGAGGACAAAGAAAGTGACACACGGGACAAGACAATCCAGTTGGGTTCAGAAACAGAAGGGGGAGATTTTGAATCCCCATCACACACAGTTGAGGTGATATCGAAAGAATACACACATAGGAGGAAGAAGGCCTAGAGCTGGAGAATGTGCTAGGAATGAACCTGGATCAAGGCTGTGGTTTCAGGGAGGGAAAGAGGGAGGGAAAGGAATTCTGAAATAACCTGGAACAATAACTTGGCATGTCATTAGGTGGAGAGGAGAGGGCCCCGCCAGGCAGCGAATCAAGAATCATTCCCAGATCTCTTGCTCTATGATGGTGGTTCTCCACTTTCAGCAGGTATCCAATTACCTGGAGGGCAAGCTGCTGCTGCTGCTGCTGCTGCCGCTGATCCAACGACCACACTTTGAGGACCACTGTTCTAGAAGCTGCTTGTCTTTGCTAAGAGAGAAGCTTGGCTCCACCAGAGGACAGTGAAGGAGAAATGTGGTGTACCTTCCAGTCCATCGAAAGATCGTGATGGGATACACAGTATTCGGTGATGTTATCTCTGAGGTCAGTCGGGCCCTTTCAAATGGTAAGAACTTCATGCTTTTCTAATTAATTCAGGACGTATGTTAAATTCCTAAATTGAGCTATTTGAATGTGGGGATGGTTTTCTTGATAGTGGTTTGATGTTTTAAGAAAGTCACTGCCTACTCGAGAAACCATGGTCTCCCAACGTAAATTTCCCATGGGAAGAGCTCCACAGAGAAGAAAGGGACCCGTTGTTCCCCCCTGTGTCAATTGAAATGTACAGACACCTGAAACCCAAATAAATGAGCAAATAAAAGATGAAAGCATACAGGAGATCATCCTTCAAATCCACAAAGGCGAAATAATTAAAAACTAGGTGCACATTACAGTGGTAATAATAAAACTTAATAATATGTAGTAATTACATAAACAGAGAAACTGTGTTCCTCCAGGGCCTACTCCATCATTTTGTCTTGAATTATGATTCACCTAAATATATATATATATATATATATATATATATATATATATATATTCCAACTTCAGATCCTAGAACTATGTTTATATCAGTGGTTCTCAAACTTTAGCAAGCATGCAAATCACAAGGAGGCCTTACTAAAACACAGATTCTGGGGCACCGCCCACAAAGCGTCTGGTTCAGTAGATCTAGGGGAGGCTCAAGAACTTGCATGTCAAACAAATCTCAGGTGAAGCTGATGCCGATTGTTCAGAACCATATTTTAGGAATATATTAGAATTATCTGGGGTGCAATTGCTAAAAATCCCAATTCTTATACCACACCTCAAAACAATCAAAATCAGAATCTGTGGGGTTGGAGCCCAGGCAGCCATCAGTATTTTTTTTTTTTTAAGTTCTCAGGCAATTCCAATGTACAGCCAAAGTGGAGAATGTCTAGTTAGATCGGTAGTTCTTAAACTTTGGCACACGTCAGAATCACCTGGAGCAGTTGTTAAATCCCAGAGAGCTGGCCCTTCTTCTAGAGTTTCTGATTCAGTAAGTATGGGTTGTGTCCAAGAATAAGCATTTCAGTCAAGTTCCCAGGTGGTGATGCTATGAATCCTGGACCACACTTTGAGAACGATGGGTTAGACCGACTTCAGTTTGACTGCACTTGGTCTGTTGGGGGATCTGGTACAAAACACTGAAGTTAGCTTCCCCTCTGACCCTCCAAAAAACAACAAAAACTGGGCATTGGGACTTATATCTTCTGAGATGGTGTTTGGCCTAAGTGTGCTGTCCATGCTCTCCAGGTGATTCTAATGTGCAGCCAGGATTGAGAGCCACGCAAAACCAAGGAAAGGCAGGGATGCGATACGTGTGTCACCTGCAATGCTTGCTGCTCATCAGGTTAAATATGACTTCTTCCAACTGAAACATATTCCTGCTTTAATCACTATATGCAACATACATCTTTGCCTAAGAAAAGTACTACATTGAAATAAATGCAAGATTATGACAGTCATTTCTGAATTTGAGAAATAACTAGGTTAAGCCAGGAGGGGATCCCCCCCGCCTTTGGTTGCTATAAATACAACTTACTGTCTGAATTTTTTTAATGTAACATGGTAACCCACCCCTTTGGTGATCTGTAGCTAGTCATGTAAACAGAAACATTATAACTGTTATTATAAAAGCAGTTTCCTATAAATGAGAATTTATGCTTATATCTAAATAAACTTGAAACCTGATCAAACACCCTGGCTCCAGGAAAATAACTTTGGGTTTGGACAACACAAACCAGAGTAACGTTTTACTGCCAGTTGAAGTTTTTGAATATACAGGGTCATTTTTAATCACATAGTATGAGAATAGCTTGCCTGTCACAGACAGTAGAAGCTAAGATTTGTAAATGGGGTGGGGGTGTGGCAGATGGAGTGAGCTCTTAACTGGAGCTTTCTTGGCCAGCTCTATGATATCAGACACAGGTTGGTAAATAATTACTTTTTACTTCACTTTTCACTGGAAGCAGTAATACTATTGTGTTTTAGCAGCTGGTTCACTGTTACCATTCATGACCCTTCTAGGATATACTATTCAAGGTCCAGTTCTTACACTGAGAAAGACTTCAGAAATTTAGCACTGGAAAGGCTGAGAAACCACTTCACACCCATTAGAGTCGATGTAATTAAAAAAAAAAAAAAGACAATAGCAAGTATTGGGGACATCTGCAGAAAGTAAACCCTCATACATTGCTGGTCGGGAATGTACGGCCAATTTGGAAGCTCTTTGTTGGGGTGCGTGGGTGGCTCAGTTGGGTAGGTAGAAGCTCTTTGTCAGTATCCTTAAAAGTTAAACACAAAGTGACCACACCACTGAGCAATTCTGCTCCTACGTATTCACCCAAGAGAAGTGAGAACATGTTCATACAAAAACTTGCATGTGAATGTTCATAGCAGCATTAGTCACAATGGCTAAAAGGTGGAAACAATTCAAATGTCCATCAGCTGATGAATGGATAAAGAAAATGTGATTGTAGCCCATGCAATATTATTCAGTAATAAAAAGGAAGTCTTGATATATGTTACAACATGGATGAACCTTAAAAATATGCTAAGTGTAAGAAGCCAGTCACAAAAGGTGACACGTGATTCCATCTAGATGAAATGTCTAGGGAAACCTGTAGGAGACAGATGTACATTAGTGGTTGCTTAGAGCTAGGAAGTCAGGGAGGGAGGGATATAGAGGGGGTGAAAGCTAAAGGATGGGATTTTTTGAGAGGATGAAAATATTTTCAAAGTGACTCTGGTGAATGTACTAAAAACCACTGAATTGCCCACTTTAAATGCATGAATTATATGCTATGTGAATTATAGCTCAATAAAGCTAACCTATATGGAATATAGCGTACTGGGTAAGATCAGAAGCAAATTTCCATCAGCCCATCTCTGAAACCACGTTGAACAAGACCTCTGGGCGCATGCGCGCACAGCGGCTTACAGCTGGATCCCGGGAGCCCCGTTTAGCGGTACAGGCTCTCTCCCTCCTTGGTCTCAGGCTTGCCTTCGCTGCACTCAGGCCCCTGCAGTAGCACGCGGGGAAGGCGGGCCACTTGTCACACCCAGAATAGGACCCGAGCGCGTTCCTCGCGGGAGCCGGCGGCCCCCTGCAGAGGTCAGCGGGGTGCTCAGCCCTCACGGCGCAGCCGGCGCTCCTAAGCTGGCGGGTACCTAAGCTGTCCAAGGAGGCTATGTGATGACCGTCTTTCTTCCCTCTCTCTTCCCCAACAAAGGGTAACTGACCTGCCGCATGACCTGGCAAGAGCTGAGATTCCCTAAACACGCTTTCCCCCTATTGTGTGCGGACGTTCCCAGAAGCAGAGGAGCGGGGGGACCACTGGAGGGACGCGCTGGACAGGGAGGCCCCGGGCGCCGGGATCCCGCTGGCCCTCCCCCGGGGCGGACAGCGAGTCGCCCGCCGCCGGCCTGGGCGGGGCGGGGCTGGGGGGGTGGCAGTGGAGGAGGGGGGCTGTAATTGCGGCGCAGTCCTGGTTCCCACGCTCCTATTGTTGGCGACTTTGTTTCCAATTCCCATCACGTGTGCTAATTAGTTAGCGCTGCTGGCTGGCTGGGAGGCGTGTGGCTGGCCTAAGAGCAGAAAGATCACTTCCTGTAGGGAGCCGAGCAGGCTGAATAGTAGTGGGGTTCTTTCTCCTTCTCCTATGGGCCTCCTTCTCTGCCTCCCAGGAGGGTGGGAGTGCGAAGGGAACGGGAAGAAATGCTGATTGTGGCGCAAATGCCACTGAATTGCAATAGCAACCCAAGGGGGGGGGGGGACTAAGGGAGGGAATAGTGGAAGGAGCAGGATTAAAGGAGAAACTCTCGTTAGACTTCTAACGAAATGCTTTACCAAATTACCTTCACAACTTTGTACAGGGAGTCTTTTCCAGAAGGGGATAATAAACGAAAGGTATTTCGGTGCGTTCATTAAAAAAAAAACAAAAACAAAAAAACACAAGGAAACAAAACAAAACAAACCTTTCACACTGTAAATAAAACCAGCTCAGGCATCAGTGTATGATAGGAAAGAAGGATGAAATGTAGTGAGTCATGACTTTGTAGTCAGTGACTTGTCCTTGAATTTGAAATTCTGGGTTTTTTGCACTTTGGTACTAAGCTCTTAGAAGGGGTGGAAAGAGGTGTTAGAGACCACTGACAGAAGATAGTAATAACCTGGACAAAATACATGGGCTCAATTAAAAGAAAAGTGCTTTCTATGTGGTCTTTCAGTGAGTTACAAGATTTAGTAATGCTTTGATTTTCACATAGAGGTCTCCACTTTGAAGATACAGTATTACCCATACTTCTTCCCTATAAATAAGAGGAAAGCTGGCTTTTATAAGGATTTACCGAATAACCTTATATGCTGTAGCAACAGGGAGAACGTTCTACCCTTTCCCGTGGAAAGTGGCAGTGAGGTGGAGGAATAAGCTCAAGGGTGACTTCATTCAATATGCATGATTCAGCAAGGATATTTTTGAGTACCTCCTGTGTGCCAGGGACTGGGCTAGGGCTGGAGATGGAGAGATGAAACATCCAGAACCTGTTTTTAAGTAGCTTGCAAATCTAGTGGAGAGACAGATAAGTATGTAAACCAGTAATTAAAGATGACTCAGAAGTGGAGGTCTGTACTGGGGACTGTGAGGGCCAGAGGAGGGACACCAGATCCAGACTGAGGAATTTGGGAAGGCTTCCTGGAGAAGGAATGAGTCGTCTCACACTTAAATGGCAAATAACACATGGCCAAGAGAAGAAGGGAGAAAAGGGCATTCCAAAAGGAGGTAACAATATGTGCAAATGGCCTAGGGGTCTTGACAGAGTATGAGGTGCTCTGCAAACAGGTATGAATGGCTGCAGCACAGGGCTGGAGGGGTAGGCATGGATAAGCTGGAGGGGCGGGGATCGTGAAAAGTCTGATTCAGGACTTTGGACTTTATCCTAAACACCACGAAAAATTTTAAGCAAGGGAGTAGGATCATGAGATCTGTCCTTTAGGAAGGTAACTTGGGCAGTAGTTTGGATAATGGGTTGAAGGGAGTCAGTCAGGCTTGAAGCAGGGAGAGGAAACTGGGGACTAACCCAAAAAGAGACTGAAATGAGACACAGGTTGGAGGAGGTAGGTCAGGTTCAAGAGGTGTGTAGAAGGTGGAATGGATAGAACACGGAGACCAGTGTTACTTTGCCGTAAGCAACTCGCAGGAGTCCGAGACCACTCCAAGTTTCTATCTTGTATACGTGAATGAAGGATGGCAGGATTCCCGGAGATAGGCAACTTGGAGGTCAAAGAACAGGCTTGAAATGGAATGAGATGATGAGTTTGGTTTTGGCCACGTTGTGTTAGAAGTGACTGTGGGGTATCTGAGTAGCGACATCCGAGAGGCATATGGTTATACGACTATGGAACTCAAAGAGGGTAGGGTGGGGCTGGGGTGGATGAGGTAGCCGTAAGGGGCAAGAGGTCAGCAGGGTTTGCCCTGCACTCACAGCGGTCATACTCAGGGACGGGTTCTCCACAAGTAGTTTCCAGATACGCTGCTCCACGAGGGACTTTGGAGCCTGTATGATCCCACACATGGGAGGTATCTAAAGTATAAAGCTCACAGAAACAGAAAGTAGATGATGGTTGCTGGAGGTTGGTGGTGGAGGGGAGGGAGAAAAGGGGAGCTGTTGTTTAGTGGGTATAGAGTTTCAGATTTGCAAGATGAAAAGTTTCTAGAGACCCTTTACATAACAATATGAACATACTGTGATACGTTTTGTTTTTAAATCACAGTAATTTTTTAAAAGGAACTCAGGAGGGAAGGAGAGAGCAGCCTGCCAGCTACCTTTGGACAGCACTAAGATAAAATCATTTTACCTCCCACTAATGCACTCCCACCCATCCTTGGTGGGAAGGTTAAGTTGGAACCAGACATTTTAAGGTTTTTTTTTTTTAATGTTTATTTATTTTTGAGAGAGAGAGAACGAGCAGGGAAAGAGCAGAGAGAGAGGGAGATACAGAATCCAAAGCAGGCTCCAGGCTCTGAGCTGTCAGCACAGAGCCCAAAGTGGGGTTCAAACCCACAGACTGCAAGATCATGACCTGACCTGAAGTCGGAGGCTTAACTGACTGGGTCACCCAGGCACCCCTGGAACAGACATTTTAGAGTAGACAATATGAGGGTTGCCTAGATGGCTCAGTAGGTTAAGCGTCTGACTTCAGCTCAGGTCATGGTCTCATGGCTCAAGAGTTCAAGCCCCTTGTCGGGCTCTGTGCTGACAGCTCAGAGCCTGGAGCCTCCTTCGGATTCTGTGTCTCCCTCTCTCTCTCTGCTCCTCCCCTACTCATGGTCTGTCTCTCTCTTTCTCAAGAATTAATAAAACATGAAAAAAATTAGAATAGACAATATGAATCAAGAACCTTAAAAATGTTTATGACTTATGACCTACATATTCTACTGCCTAAAATCAGTTATAAATAAGAAACCAAAAATACTGGAAGAAAACATAAAAATATTAGGTATAATTTTTTAAATGTTTTATTTATTCTTGAGAGAGAGAGAAGGCATGAGCAAGGGGGGAGCAGAGGGAGAGAAGGACACGGAATCCAAAGCAGACTCCAGGCTCTGAGCTGCCAGCACAGAGCCTGACACACGGCATGAACCCACAAGCCACAAGATCATGACCTGAGCTGAAGCCGGATGCCCAACCAACTGAGCCACCCAGGCGCCCCTTAGGTATAATTTTTAAACTAATTGTTCAATAATAGAAAAACAGTGAAATACCATACAACTGTCGTAAATTTTTACAAAGAATTTACCACCACATGGGAAATATTTATAAAGGTAAGTGAAACAAAATTCAGAGCACAAAATTGTATCTATGCTTTGATCACAATTATGTCAAACACAACCTGTATACAGAATAAAGGCCTGGAAGAAAACAGACTAAAATGTTGATAGTAGCTATCTAGTTGGGGCCATTGGTGATTTTTTTCCCCATATACTTGGCTATATTTCCATATTAAGTGTATATTCTTTTACAATTATATAAAGTAGTCTGTATAAATTCTCTAATTTTTCTGCAAAATATTCTATGATTCCTTCGACTTTAAAAGACGTGATTTGCATTTAGTTCAGAGCTGCAATAGATTATTACATAACTGATTTATAAATGTGTCAAAAGCCAAAGGGAAGGAGAAATAATCGTCCAGGAAAAACTTAGAAAGTTTCTGAAAATTCCTCCATTTGAATATCCTTTTCTTTTTGATGCTCTTGTGTGGGAAAGAGGAAGCATCAGGAAGTGATGTTGAACATTCTAGCTGATTATAAGTGCTAGAAAGGCAAATTAAGCCCTTCCCTTTAATTGGCTGTAATCAGTTAAACAAGGTAATAGACCACCTGTGGCCGAGATGGAGCCAAGTCTTAAGGAGCCCCTGAGACCACAGCTCTGGCACTGAGCTGCCCTAAGGTCGGCTGGGATGGGCTTTTGATTCCATATCAAGTTACTCAGGCTATGCCACAAAGAAACATTCAATCAAAACCTGACTGTATGGTTTGGTTTAGAATGTGTTGATAAAAGAAAGAAAAGTATAAAAGTTTTAAAAGAAAAAAATAAAGATATATATATATATATATATATATTCAACAACCAAGCAAGTAAAGAGCATTTCCTATATGCCCAGTGCTTTGCTAAGCACTTCACATCTAATTGACTTATTAACAAGCCTGTGGGATAGATTCTATTAGTATCATCATAATCATCCCTAGTTTACAGATGAGGAAACTGAAGCACAGAGTAAGACTGATTGGGTCACACCGCTTGTAGTTGCACAGCTGGGACCTGAACCCAGACAGTCTAACTTTATCAACGACACTCCCAACCACTACACTACACTACTTCTCAAGATCTCGCTCGAGTTATGCCTTACTAGTTAATTGTGAATTCCAAGCGCACCATAGGCTAGACCTTGCATTCGGAGCAAGTATCTGCAGTATATTCCTACCTCCTTATGGTAGCATCAACTTACAGAAGCAGCATTTGGGAAGTGAAAAAGCCAACTAAAGACGAATCATCAAACCTAAAATTGCCAGGTGACAACAAATGTCACACTTTACTCATGCACCATCTCATTTGAGTTTGGGGCATGACACTGAGATGATTTAGTGAGGAGCAATTAAGTGAGCACTCCTTTGGAAGCCGAAAGATGTTCACATGCGATTTGGCCACAGTGTGGCAAGACCACTTCTCCCACAGCTAGGATGGAGTCTGGGCTGGCAACAGAAGAAGGCTCCTAAAAGAGTGCATCTTGGGCCCAGACTCTTCTTAGCTAAGGATGGGTCCTCGGAAATTCTCCAGTCATCCAAGTATCCTTTGGACTCTTGTATGACATGAAAACAAATATGAGGATGCAAGTCTAAAAATAAGTTCGTCATCTTCTCCCAAAACCAATTCTTCTTCCCAGATCCCTTAATCAGTAAATGGCACCACCATCACCTAGTTGCCTTGGTTCGTCGACCTCGTGGTTGGCCTCCCAACATCCACTCCACCTGACCTCCTCCACCTCACCCCCCGGCGATTGTAAGTCCACCTTGGTAGTCTTATCCCCCATGCTAGTGATTGATTGGTTTGAGGGTAGGCTGGTCTAAGTCAATCTAGGCCAAAGAAACAGAAGAAGCTTCTTTCAGACTTCTCAGAAAGAGGGGCCAGTTTCTCCCTCCCATCCTATATGAACAAAAACACATCACTGGTAGTGGCCCTCTGTTGATGTGATAGGAAACCAGCTTTAGGATGAAGCCAATGCTGTGGAAGGCAGAATGGAAAGGCAAGGAATGTTGGGCTGATGAACTCATAAACCCCACAGCGGATCCTAACCTTATTAAGTCTTCTGTTGTTTGAAAGAATACATTTCCTTTGTTTCTGCCCGAGTGAGGAAGGGTGTCAATCATTTGTGATGGAAATCGTCCTCACTGATCTATTTTGCACATCCAAACAAGCATCAGGTTCAGTCCATTCTCCTTCCTAAATGTTTCAAAAGCCACACACCCCTCCCCATCCCCATTTCTAATAGTGATCCTTTCAGGCCACCTTTGACATCTCATCCGAATTCCTGCAAAGCCTCCTTTTATCAAAATGCCTGCGTTCATTTGAATAGGCCTTAAGACAAAGTAAGAAAAAGAATGTGAAAGGTTGAGGCTATGGCAGGCGCATCAAGAATTTCCTCACCCGGTCATACGTAGGGTGAACTTTGAATGCTGCCATGCCTCAACCCGTCCCAAGAGGCATCGCAGGAAGCACCCCTTCATTCTGGGCTCTTCTGACCCTGTGGACACTGTCCTGAGTGGATGTCAAAACCACCTACCTGTGGTCCTGTCTCTGCGCTCAAATCCTTATCTGTGGCAGGTCCTTTTCCCGGTCTGTCTGCTGCCTCGGCAGAAATCCCAGATGGCACAGCCTCAGCTAGTCCAGGGTATGGTTCTCGGCAGCCTTTGGACCTGGACCAGCCATTACCATCCGGCTTCATCTGGGTGTCCACTCATATACACTGGAGCCACCTGGCCAGGAAACATGGTTATTTCTGTCAGGGCTGATTTCAGTCCAACTCTACAAACACTCATTGAGTGCCTTCTCCATGCTGGGAACATGCTAGGTCTTAGGACCGATAGGGAGCATGTCCTGCTCTTTGTACCCCACCATCTGACACATAGGGTGCTCCAAAATTTTTAAGTGAGTCATGGAAAGATTCAATGGCAAATGTTTTAGTGTGCACTCCAGCGACTCACAATCTATTGAAAAGATAAACCCAAAGTCAGGCTACCACAGGGCTCACTGGTACGTAAAACGCAACAGTAGAAGTAATAGTCCATCCTGAGGCGTCAAGCAGTGTTCTAAGAGCTGATATATATTCACTTATTTAATCTGCACAACTCCTGGCGTATGCATTCGTGTCATCCACACTTTACGTAGGAGGGACCTGAAGCTCAGACAGGTCAGGTAAGTTGCCCAGAATCACCCAGCTGGTAATGTGAAGAAGGTGAATTGGAGAATAGGGAAGGGAAATGTTTATTTAGCTGGGAATCTGGAAACTTATCATGGGAGAATGGGTTTTAAGCTAGACGTTCAGGGAGGAGTAGTAGGTCTTCAACATGCTGGTGGGGGGTGTATATTCCAGATTGGAGAAGAGCATGGTGAAGACTTAAACGTGGACATTGCAGGGTATATTCTGAGGACAACAAATAGTCACCCACGGCTGAGTATAGGGTATACAGAGGAGGTGTCTATGGTGGGAATTGAGACTGGATAGGGGGTGGGCAGCTCAGTCGTGGAGGGTCTCTAATGGTGCATCCAGCTATCGGTCCTTCCTGTTTCAGTCCATCATTTGTTCTGGATTCTCCCATCCCTATTCAACCCAAATACTCCAACTGAGGCTTCCCCAGTACCCACGTTCAGGGTAGTCCCTAATTTACCTAAGCCAAACAACATTTTCCATTCCCCTGGCCACAAAGATGGGTTCGAGGTTGGGCCTGTGACCTAACCGTGTCCAATCCAGTGAATCTCAAGATTCTTGCCCAGCACCCTGAGACAGCACTCTCTCTCTCTCTCTTTGAACGCAGTCAGCACAGTCCTACAAGCTGTTGGCTTCTTCTTGAAGGCTGGAGCCAGCTCCCGCCGGTACAGGATGAAGCTGGCATTGTGGGAGGTACAGCAGGGAGACACAGAGAAACTCTGTCCTGAATTACATCACTGGGCCTCAGGATTAAACCATCCAGTAGCCAGTCCTTCCATCTCTGGACCTTGCCGTCACGTGAACCTAAAAAGTAGACATAATAAAAATATAAAAAAATAAAATAAAAAGCTTGAGTCAGGTTTTTTTTATTATTTGCAACATCAAGAGGGCTAACTCATAAAAGTCTTCATGTGGTTTTAAAGTATTATTCTGGGAAGTGGTTTAGAAAGGTCATGTGGTGGCCATGCAGAGGGTAAAGTGGTTAGAGAATCTGGAAGCAGAGAGGTAGCTAGAGGCCACAGCAACGTGCCCAGTGAGACTTAATGGAGGAAGAATTAAAGCATTGACAGTGGACATAGGGGAAGATGTGAAAGAAGATGCATTTGTGCAACATTTATTTAAAATGGGCTAAGGGGGCGCCTGGGTGGCTCAGTCGGTTAAGCATCCGACTTCAGCTCAGGTCATTTGAATAGGCCTTAAGACAGGGTTCCTGGATTCCAGCCCTGCATCGGGCTCCGTGCTGACAGCTCAGAGCCTGGAGCCTGCTTCGGATTCTGTGTCTCCCTCTCTCTCTGCCCCTCCCCTGCCTGTGCTCTCTCTCTCTCAAAAATAAATGAACATTGAAAAATAAATTTAATAAAAAATAAAACAAAATAAAATGGACTAGGAAATTCATCTGGGACTGAAACCTTCATTTATCCTATGTCATTCTATAGCAATGAATGCTTGTTTTGGAAAAACAACTCCTAAAGTTGTCAGGTCCCTGAAGTCTGTTTCTTCCTCTCGCCCCTGCAGAAGGGAGACAAAGGAAAAGAGAGTTGTTAGTTATTGTCCCGTCATCTGACTTATGTTTCCACTTCATGCTATTCATTCCTTAATCATATTCCACACTAGATAGCTTGTCATTTCAGATGTTTCTAGCCTTCAGAAATGTGCAGCCTGCTATTACATCCCTCATAATTATCAAGTAGCCCAGTTCCATTTATTTAGCTCCTTTAAATCTTTCTTCATATTTCAGGGGTGTCAGGGTGGCTCAGTCGCTTAAACATCTGACTTCGGCTCAGGTCATGATCTCACGGTCCGTGGGTTCAAGCCCCGTGTCCGGCTCTGTGCTGACAACCCAGAGCCTGGAGCTTGTTTCAGATTCTGTGTCTCCCTCTCTCTCTGCCCCTCCCCCGCTTGCACTCTGTCTCTGTCTCAAAAATAAACATTAAAAAACTTAAAAAAAAATCTTTCTTCGTATTTCAGTGCTTTTTAACTCCTCTGTGTAAAGGAACTACAATCACAGTTCCCTCCACTGCATTTCACAGTTCCTGAGTGGCAGCGGCCCAGTGTGCACAGCATGCTGGGTGTGGGCGGTCTCAGCGGGAAGAGCGGCATGGGACCATGTGCGGCCCTGAGCATCAAACAGAAGCCTTGAGTGGATGAATTCTTGTACTGGGTCTAGCTCTGCCCAGCTGCGTGATGGAGGAGAGGCCACTTGACCTCTGAGTCTTAGTATCTCAGCTATAGTACAGGCATGATTCTTATCCCATTAGGAGGCTCTCGTCTACCATCTTCTCTTCCTTTATCCCTTCCCATCTATTCCCCAAGGAAGATGAGGGCAGATAGGGATGAATCAAGGACCTATCCCTGGGCCGAGTGCTGAGCTGTAAAGACAGTCTCACTCTCCAAAGAATACTGATCTTTTTCAATTGCAAACCCTTCAGGGCCAGAGACTCAGGGCTGCCCCAGGCTACTCAAGCTTCTTGGATTCTTGGAGCTGTTCTGCTCTGAGGAGATGAAAAGAGCCAAGTCGGCTCTAGGCTTAAAAGGAGTCTCCTTTTCCTCTCCTTTGCTTATCTCCCATTTTCTTGGACCATTCTCTCCTTGGACTCAGAGCAGGAGAACAGAGGGCTGAGAATTAAGTGCAGCTTGCTGGCAAGCACTGAGAAAGAGCCTTGGCCTACTTATGGCATTGCTGTTTCTGCCTGGTCACAAGGAGCCCTCCCAGCAGTCCAGCCTGGCTCCCGGGGGGACGCACGGGTATTCAGAGGCAAAAGCCTTGTGCTAACAGAGGCTTTGAATTCGCCGTCACTTGGCTTCAGCATATATATATCTAGGAACAGAGGCAGGACAATATTGAAATTCTAGCCTCTCTCAGCCTTTTTCTAACTCAACCAAACTAATAGTAGTCTTTAAGAGCACCATCTTATAGGATTATTATTATGATTAAATAAGATTGCACAAAAGGAAATTTTTGAACTCTCCAAAAGTGTAAGTAATAATCTCAAATTCTAAACTCTTCCCTATTCCAGTTTTCTCATTTGTTAAATGTTAAAAGCTACTCATGAAGCGTTGGCGGATGGCTAGATGAACAAGAAGTAAAACCCAACCAAATAACCGTGTAACTGAGAGCAGATCTCTTTGGGATTTCTCCAAGGCCTCATCGTGATCATACGCCAGGTGTTGCAGCCCCTGCTTTCCTTCCCCAAGGGATGCCTTTGCTGAATGCTGTGCCTTCAAGGGGCTGAGTTGCTCGCCCGTCTTCTGTGCTCTTAGTTGGAGATCTCCAGGTGATTCCATAGCAGGATCTACACCAGAGGTGGAAAGAAAGGGGCAGAGCACGAGTTCACCCCTTGCCCGAGCCACCAGTCCCGACTGCCACACGGCAAAGGAGTGCATGCACAAAACTAGCGACTGAGAAGCTGACACCATCTCTGAGGAAAATCACAGTGGAGGAGGACAGCGGACTCGCTGGCACTTGTCAACCGCCCTGCAGCCACATACAGGAAAAACTTCAAGGCACGGCCCCCCAGCAAGGGGTCTTCTCCCGCATGTCGCTTGTCATTTGTTGGTCCCACAACTACTTTTCAAGCATCTACAATATGCCAGACCCCTCTAGGCTCTAGACATGTATCAGTGAATAGAAAGCCCTCGTGCCTGCCCCAGTCCCAGAGCCACAGTGAGAGGAACCCTCCCACTCAGGTTTAAGCTTCCTGAATAGCGAGGGATCCGGATTTCCCATTTCCTCATTCATGAACCTTAAGGACATCTCTTACTTAAGCACACTAGCAACTAACACTAAAAACATTCATTTTTCTCAGCATAACGCCATCTAATAACATACTGACAACAGACAGTTCTTCCAGTTAGCAGGCCTCCGGGCCTGCCCAGCCTCGTGAGGAGGTGCCATGGGCTCCTTCCTGCTAGCCTGAGGCCAACTGTTGCCTCTCTAAGCAACCAACAAAATGGCACTCCAAATAAATTCTTTTGACTCAGATTATCTGTCTGACAAAAGGAAGCTAAGAGCAGCAGCTGGGGTGGGGGAGACTTCTATTAGCATTTTAACGTACAATGGACTTTTTCTATTTTTATGGGCCGGACTCGAAAACATCACTTGATTAAATTCACATTTCTCAGATAGGCAATTGTAATCACCCCTAACTAAATTCTAACAAATTCCATTCTGTCACAGAGTCCGAATCGCTGAGCTCTACTGAACTTCTGTGTGATGGGTGGGGACGCCAGCAGCTCATCAGGCGGAGAGGCTTGACTTCACACCCCATCTCCTGCCCCCTCACCTGGTATGATTCTGGAGCACAGGGTCCACAGGCTAAGCCTGCCTGGAGCAGCCCTGAGACAGGAAGGACATCAATATTCTCTGCAGGACGCCGGGCCCTGATGTGCTCCAGCTACCCCCACTGCAGGGTACGGTTTCAACCCCAGCGCACCATGTAATTCACTCAGTCAAAAGCTACCTGGGGCTGTGGTTTCAAAACTAATGGCCAAAGCCACACAACTTCACAGGTTATGAGCAACGTTTCTTAAAGAGACGAAAAAGAATGTAGTAGAAAATATCAGAGTGCATTGCACACAGCAAGGTTAAGTAGTGTTTCGTGACACTGTCCTTCCGGTAGGTAGGTGGATACGTGGTACATCGTTATTGTGGGTTGGGTCGTAACGTAGAATGAATTTCTACTGAGAATGCCGGTCGAAGTGGACAGACGATGGGCAAGTTATGCTCTCACTACTATTTTTTTTAAATGTTTTTATTTATTTTTGAGACAGAGAGAGACAGAGAGTGAGCAGGGGAGGGGCAGAGAAAGGGGGAGACACAGAATCCGAAGCAGGCTCCAGGCTCCGAGCTGTCCGCACAGAGCCCAACACGGGGCTGGAACTCACAAACCGTGAGATCATGACCTGAGCCGAAGTCGGACGCTTAACCGACTGAGCCACCCAAGCGCCCCTCTCATTACTATTTTTGAATGAAGATATAATTGGCACATAATATGATATTAGTTTCAGATGTACAACATAATGATTCGGTATTTGTATGCATTACAAAATGATCGCCACAATAAGTATAGTTAACATAGTTACAAAATTTTTTTGTTTAGAGGCACCTGGGTAGCTCAGTCGGTTAAGTGTCTGACTTTGGTTCAGGTCATGATCTTGCAGTTCATGGGTTTGAGCCCCACTTTGGGCTCTGTGCTGGTGGCTCAAAGCCTGGAGCCTGCTTCAGATTCTGTGCCTCCCTCTCTCTCTGCCCCTCCCCTACTTATGCTCTGTCTGTCTCTCTCTCACTCTCTCTCTCAAAAATAAACTCTCTCAAAAATAAATGAACATTAAAAAACATTAAACAATTAAAAAAAATTTTTTTGCTTATGATGAGAACTTTTAAGATTTACTGTCTTAGCAATTTTCCAGGATACAATAGAGTATTATTAACTGTATCCCCTATTCTGTACATCGTATCCCCAGGACTTATTTGTTTTATAACTGGAAGTTTGTACTTTTTAACCCCTTTTGCCCACTCTCCTCTAACCTCTCATCTCTGGAAACCACCAATCTGTTCTCTGTGTTCGTAGCTCTTTATTACTGATTCCTCCCTTTTCCCATTTTGCTATTTTCAAATCTGTTTTTTTTCAATGCTGGAGAATAAACAATGTGCTTCACTTCTCATTCTCTTGTATTCATATTCCCCAAAACTATCAGTCCTACCTGGTTGGGATTTTTCCTGCCTTGAAGAGGTAATTCCAAGACATATTTTGCTTTTTAAGATGGGAGTAGCCTGGGTAAATAAGTGTCATTCACAAAATTCCACACATTTTGCAGAACTTAACAAACTTATTACACACACACACACACACACACACACACACACACATTTTTTCTTTTTCTGGTCAAGGTAGCAAATGGTAGAATGTTTTTAGGATTTGCCTGAGATTCGTGAGAGTCCCATGCATCGTGGCACCCGCCGCTAGGACTCTGCATATTTACAAAGGCCTTCTGTGGCCATAGCCTGACTGACCCGATGGCCCTCCAGGATGTGCGGTGGCTGAAACAGATCCACTGCCAGTAACTTTGCTGCAGCCAATGGGTTAATCCTCCCTGAGCTGAAGCCTGACATGGTGTGAACCACGAGCTGTGCTCACAGCTGTTTTAGCATTTCATGAGCCTGACAAGAAGCATTTATGTCTGACCTAAAGCTCACCTGTTGCAACGTGACTCCACGTCATTCATTCACCCTGTCAGATGGTCAACAGATACTTTTCAAGCCCCTGCAGTGGGCTCACCGTTGCACGAGGTTCCCAGAAACCCAGGGTGCAGACACTCAGAGCCCAGCCACAGAGACACCATGCTCATAAATCACAAGGCCAGGCTGTCACTTGGGTGATGAAGGCAATGGGACTCATGGTGCACAGGAAAGGGACAAAAAGGGTTGGCCTCAGGAGGTCTGTTTTGGCTCATGGTGACGCTGGTGATGACTTTGAAGCTGTGGAGATGGAGATGGGGAATAGTTAGCATCTTCCCCCAAGAGTAATTTTCCCTAAACCTCTCCTTTGAGTCTCCGGCCCATATTCTAAATTAATTTTTCTTTTTATATCCACCTTTTAGCCCTTTCATCAATCCCATTATTGAAGTCTGTTTATTCTCCATCTCTCCCTCTACAAGGTAAGAAGCTCTATGAAAGTAGGGACTTTATCTATTTTGTTCCCTGCACTTCAACATCTAGTACATTACCTGGCAGTTAATATTTGTTCAATAAATGTATGTAGTCCATTTTCCCTGGGCTTCATTAGGCTAAAGTGGGGGCTGGGACTAATGTTTAAAATGAGTTTGTAGGATAAAATAAAACAAAACAAATAAAAACAAATAAAAACAAAACAAAACAAAACAAAACAAAACAAATAAAATAAAATAAAATAAAGTAAAATAAAATAAAATAAAATAAAATAAAATGAGTTCCTGTTACAAGTTATGAAACAGACATCTCACTCCTACCCACCGTCGCAGTATCTCCATCCCTACCAGGTCTCTCCTGCTTCTTTCTGAGAGTTCCCAAAGATGTCTTTAGTATGCTCAGGAATTAGTTGCTGTAGGTGTGGCCACCACACTAGAAACCTCAACAAGCTGAATGGGTTCTGTGTTCTGTGACACCCTCCATGCACCAGAGCCATGGCTATGAGCCACAAAGAAGGGGGAGGAACACCTCCCACAGCAATATAGCTTCGTGCTGTATATTTGGAGGATTTGTGATAAAAAGACTCCTTCCCATATTTACTTACAGCTCCTTATTTTCCCCTGGATTCACATACGAGTCCATGAACAGCTCATCTAAAGGCAAGGGGCAGTCTTCAGTATCCCTTCTCTCTGCAGAGCACTGAGACTGAACTTGTGAGCTCAACTCTTCTCTAGGGTAAGGGATTTCCATGAGGCTATTCAGTGCACGCTTACAAGAGGAACCGCTCCATTAGCCCATCAGCCATTACTAGGCACACCTAGACTCCAGTGACCATGTTCAACCTTGAACTTGAGAACCACCACTAAATCTCTTCTTTTAAATAGAAACTTGGGCTGGCATAGAAACTTATCATGAGCTTGACCAAGCCTGTGTATCTGCCATTCATATTTTACATAATATTCTGGAGCTTGTGTGTGGCCAGGAAGTTCAGTGAATTAGATCACAAATCCAGATGACATAGCCAGTGGCTAAATCCTGTGGGAGGACACTTAGCTTTTCTCCAACCCGTGGACATTCTGCCAGTTGAGCTATCACAAAGGCAGCTTTGAGGGTGTGGAACTAACAGAAGATACCACCAATCCTACCAATACGGCTGCTGCGAACAGACCCAGTGTTACTCCTCAGATCAGAATAGTTCACTCCACAATGTCTCAACAGCATGCCAGTCAATTTGCACAGGACACTTACAATTAAACTTTAATGATCTACTACTGTGTGAGTGTTTTATCCACAAAAGAAATGCATTTGTAACAAAGGCAAATCTCAGCTATTTTTTGATGGCTTATTCAACAATCAACCACTAGTTATTGACTGCCTACTGTGTGTTAGAGTTGCTTCTCATCATGGTCCTAAACAAAAGATAACAAGGTCACCATTGTTATCCATTGTCATCCAAATGTTACACCATTGTGTAGCTTACTCTACATAAGAGCATACCATAAGTAAGAAAACAGATAAATAGCAAGGTAATTTCAGATAATCATAAGTTCCACAAAAAAAAAGTAAACAGGGCAAGATGGCATAAAAGGTGCCCGGTCTTAGCTGCCTCAGATCATTTACACCCCCCATCTCCCTTGCATTCTCTAGTATATGTGCTGGGAAGATAAAATGCTTATGTCCCAGCATCCCTTACTGCTAGGGATAGTGTGACCCAAGGCCATGAGTCCAAGTTGAACACCCTGAGGAGGCCCTCCCTGCCCAATAAAATGCAGAGCCACATAAGGAAAGACTTTGATGCTTTGAACTCTCCCTCCTTCTTGTTTGGGACCTAGACATAATGCCTAGAGGTACAGCAGCTGTCTTGTGACCTTGAAATGATCATTGCAAGGCATAAAGTCAAGATGTTAAAGATGGCAGAATAGAAAGTGAGAAAGAGTCTGAGTCCCTGATAGCATCATTGAACCTTGAACAACCTTGACCTAACTACCATGGATATCTTAATACGTGAGACAGAGACTTATCGGTTTAGGCCTATACCAGGTTTATTCTTATTCATAGCCAAACACTTTCCTAGTTGATAGATGGACATGAGGTTGTGGGTGGGAAGATATTCTAACCAAGGTGTTCATGGAAATCTTCTCTGAGAAGATGATATTTTAGTTGAGACCTGAATGATAAGAACGAGACAGTCATGTGGAGATCTGGGAGAAAGAAACCTAGGCAGAAAGAAGAGCAAGTGCAAATGCCCTGAGACAGAAATAAGTCTGCTGTGTTCAAGGACTAGATTTCAATGTGCCTGGAGCATCACAACAAAGGGGACGGTGGCCATACTGGAGGTCTTAGAGGCATGCAGGAGCTAGACCACAGAGACCCTCAGAAGTCATGTCAAAACTCTTTTAATTTCAAAGAGATTTGAGATAGATGGGTTTGAGATACACTTTGGAGGGAAAGCCTTCCACAAGACTTACTGCTGGATTCAAAGTAGGATAAGAGAAAATAAGGAATTAAGGACAACTCACAGATTTTTATCCTGAACAATGGATGGAGCCATTACTTATGTAGGAAAGAATGTGAAAGATCTAGGCAGGGAAAGGGAATTGGAGTGCATATGGAGGACTGTGTACATATTAAGTTAGAGATGTCCATCAGAATTGAATTGCAAGGAGCAATGTTGTATGGAAGCCAGATCCATGAATCTGAAACTCCAGGGAGAAGTCAAGTCTGGAGTCAGAAGTTTGGAACCACCTACATACAAATGGCATTTAATCATGGCTATGGACGTGCTTTCCTGGCCAGAGAATGCAGATAAAGAAGGAAGTTTCAGCCTGGGGTATGTCAACATTTAGATGCAGAATGGAGGTGAGCATGCCAGCAAAGGGGACGGAGAAGGAGCATTCAAGGGATTCAAACAAAAGCCAGGAAGCTCCGAGAAAAGGGTGTTTTAAGGAGAGTCATTAGCTCTGTTGAATGATGCTAAGAGGCTGGGAAAGTGAGACAAAGAGGCTGTTGGATTAGTTCATCGGATGTATGTGGTCATCTTGCTAAGAGCAGTTTCAGAAGAGAGGAGAGGCTCCTGCCTGACTTGAGTGGCTTCAAGACAAAGTAGGGACCTCTCTTGAGTCCAGAGTAGCTCTGCTATGAAGGGGGGTGGAGAAAGGGGGCAGTGGATGCAGGATGTTTGGGTAAATCAAAGATCTGGGAGGAGTTGTTGGTTACAAGACAAGTTCTGTCTGGACAGCAAGGTAAACGGAGTGAGGTGGCAGGGTGTGATATTTATCGAGCTCCTAAGACATAGTAGGCACTTTACAAATTCCAGTTCAATCCTCCCAAGGTGCCCACGAAGCTGCCATTTTTCACCTTCTTTAAGGACATGAGGGAGGCACTATAGCACACCCATTAGTACTGCAGGTTTGAGTCCAACAGAACGTGAACTCTGCTGTTTGTTAGCTGTGTGGCCTTAACTAGTTACTAAACTCTCTATGCCCCAGTTTCCTCATCTGAAAAATGCAGATAAAAGCAGTACCTACCTTAAATGATTGGTGTGAGGAGGAAAATAAAATCATCCACGTAAACCAGGTCCACAAGCTTCACACATAGTAAGTGCTCAGTAAATATTAGTTCTTCTCAGAGATGGGAAAAGAGAGCCTCTGAGGTTAACTGTCTTCATTTATTGAACAAATATATTAAGATTCTACTTTTTGTTAAGCACCATGTGAGGCCGGGGAGTATAGCCATGGACAAGATACGAAGTGTCCCTGTCTTCATAGAGCTTAGAGTCGATGATGATAATCATAAGACTAATAAAACCAACAACAGCCAACATGTATTTACTGCGTGCCAGGCCGCAGAGTTTTCACAGTAGTGAGTAACAAAAGCAGAATCTGTCTTTCTCCAATTTGTCGTTCTATTATGTCATCCTTCCCAGGGGTATCATTTTACCAGGAGAAAGAAACCCAACTCCAGTGACATAATCCTGTGGTGTGAGGACATGTTATTGAAAGGAAAACATTAGAGGTGATGACTAACCTTCCTTGCTTTCTCCACCATTTCCCCAAGATGCTATCAGAAACAGGTCGTGAGGATTGTTTTTCTCTGCATCCTGCCACACGTCCCCTTCCCTGGTTTCTTCCCAAGTTGTTTAACCAATGACACAAATGCGACAGGCCCCGTGTCGCCTTTGGGTGAATCAAAGATAAGTGTTATGGGGTGAATTGTGGCCCCTTCAAAATTCATATGGTTGAAGTCCTAACTCCCAGGATCTCAGAAAGTGACTGCATTTGGAGGGAGGCCCTTTAATCAGGTAATTAAGTTAAAATGAAGTCATTAGGATGGCCTTACTCCAATATGTCTGGTGTCCTTATAAGATGAGGAGATTAGGGGCGCCTGGGTGGCTCAGTCGGTTAAGCGTCCAACCTCATCTCAGATCATGATCTTATGGTTCGTGGGTTGAAGCCCCGCGTCAGGCTCTGTGCCGACATCTCGGAGCCTGGAGCCTGCTTTGGATTCTGTGTCTCCCTCTCTCTCTGCTCCTCCCCCACTGGTGCTCTCTCTCTCTCTCAAAAATAAATAAACATTAAAAAATAATTTTAAAAAATAAGAAGAGGAGATTAGGACACAGACAGGTACAGAGAGAAGACCAAGTGAAGACACAGAGAAGGTGGCCACCTGTAAGCCAAGGAGAGAGGCCTCAGAGAAAAACCAGCCCTGCCAGCAGCTTGCTCTCAGACTTCTGGCCTCCAGAATGGTGAGAAAATAAATTTCTGTTGTCTAAGCCACCCAGCCTGCGGTATTTGTTATAGCAGCCCTCGCACACTAATACAGTAAGTAAAACACGCCACTGGGAGAGACGGCAGAAGGGTCGGTGGGGGGAACAGTGCAGGGCAGTGGGAGGCAAAGCCAAAGACCAGGGAACTGAGTACTTAGAGGAGAAACTGAGGGATTGAGCAAGGGCTGCGGGCTAGGGAAGTGAGGACAGGAAGGAAGGAAGTGATGGCGTAATAAAAACAGGAGAGTTTCTAAGACTAAAAAATATCCCATTTCAATATCCCCTGTTAATTCCTCACTAGATATTTCTCTTGTACTGTTTCACATAGGTATTTAAAAGTGAGACTTATAGGCAAATGAAGCACAGGCAGGAATTTGATCTGTTGCAGTGCTTAAATAGATCATGCTGAGAATACATGGCAGGCGCCAATGGTACAGGTGTGAAGGGGGTGCACTGCTCCTCACAGACATCAGAACTCATACGGTCAAGACAGTCTTCCTGGAAGGCCGGGTTTATCGCTGGGTGCCGCGGTTACCCACGGTATTTGTCACCTTCTCTCTGTACTTTCCGACCTCCTCAGCTGTACCACGTTATCGTGCTTTCTCTGTAGGTTTGATCTTGGTGGGTTTCATGTTTTTAGAATAATCAAAAATCTTTTAAGCATTGCTTGGTTGATGAGGTCGTTGACCAAACCGAGAATTGTACTTTAGGTCAAAAACAAAATGACATTAAAAAAAAAAAATGAGACTCGTTGGAGAGTACTCACCGACTACTTGAGGACAAATACAGGGGGAATTCTGAAACTGTCCTGAGCAGGACAATGTAAACAGGAGTGTGTTCTCCCAGGATGAATATAGGGAAAGACAATCCTTCAAACAAATTAACTGATGTATTTGTTTAAAATCTCATCTCCTTTCTTCAACATGACGCCTGACATGTTGCATTGACAACCTCAGTATTACACTGGAGAATACCATGCCTAAGCTAACAGACACAATGTACAAATGTGCTAATGGTAACACACAAATAAGAATATGTACCAGATGTCAACAGTGAATGGAAACCTGATCTCAATTTAATAAATATTCTTCATAGAAAAATACATCTGACCAAGAAAAAAAAATCTTTAAAATTCCATCTTTAATATTGGGTTAGAGGAGAAATAAAATGTTCTTTCTTATATTCAATATATTTTCATTCAAGATACTGTTTTGCTAAATTGCTCGAAGTATAGGGGAGAGGATAGTAAATGCTTGTAGGGAATAAGTCTAAGGTAAATTTACAAAAAAAAAAAAAAAAAGAGCATTTCTCCTCTCAAAAGAAGCTCCTTCTTAAAAGTTAGAGAGGGAGGGAGCCAAACCATAAGAGACTCTTAAAAACTGAGAATAAACTGAGGGTTGATGGGGGGTGGGAGGGTGGGGAAAGTGGGTAACGGGCATTGAGGAGGGTACCTGTTGGGATGAGCACTGGGTGTTGTATGGAAACCAATTTGACAATAAATTTCATATTTAAAAAAAATAAATAAAACTGTAATGGAAAAAAAAAAAAAAAAGCAGCTCCTTCTTATCACAGTATCAAGTCCTGATCAAGGAGTCAGAAATTTTGACTAATCCAGAATTTTGGTCTCACCCTGTCACTAAGACACTGTGTATTCCTAGGCAGGTCCCTTAAAGACCCTCTTCAGCTCTCACAACCTCAAGATTAGAAAAAGAGTCACCCAGTCTACCAAGTGAGTCAGCCAGGTGCCCCTCCCTACCTCTCTCTTATCTGGGCTACAAAACTCCCTTTTCTAGGCTATAGGAAGAAATGAGCACCTTTAGTCCCTAATCACATGAAAGCATGTCATTTCTTTCTACATAAAGAAATACCATAAAAGTTATACACCTTAGTTAACCTTCACATGTTAAATCATGAGAAATGATAATAAATTTGGTTCACGGTTATAAAATAAACTCCCTTCCTAGCCCTTTTGTCTGTTTGCTCAATTCAAAATTTGAACAGTATGATCAGTTTATATTTCTGGTATTCATATAAAATCAGTACTTCATAAATATGAATCATGCTATTAACTGCATGTATGCTGATGTTGTCTAATTACTATCATTTGCATACCACACAGCTCTTAAATAAGTCAAAAGACTAAAAGGAAGTTTGGAAAGTGCACTGCATATTTCGGTCTGCAAGTCCACACATTACAACCTGATCTTTAAACATAAGTAACTTGATCTTGAACATATGTAGGAGAGACTTTCTACTTTCTAACCATTCCCACCCTAGTCAGCCTACAAACTCAAGGAGAAACTCATAAATAACCCCATGCAATAGGAAGAAGATTATGAATTTGTTTTATTTCAAGCAGAATGAAGATATTTTGAAAACATTTTTAAATTTAGAAGTCTTTTTTCACATGAACTGGATTAAATTTCTTTTTCTGTTCAAATGAGGGGAAACAATGGTGGTAAGTTTTCATTTAAATATAGAAAAGCAAAGGGGCGCCTGGGTGGCTCAGTCGGTTAAGTGTCCTGCTTCCGCTCAGGTCATGATCTCGCGGTTTGTGGGTACGAGCCCAACAAAGGGCTCTGTGCGGACAGCTCGGAGCCTGGAGCCTGCTTCGGATTCTGTGTCTCCCTCTCTCTCCGCCCCTTCTCCGCTCATGCTCTGTCTCTGTCTGTCTCTCTCTCTCTCTCTCTCTCTCTCAAAAATAAATAAACATTAAAAAAATTAAATATGCAAAAGCAAACGGATCATGGAATGAAGATTATGACTTCTGTTTATATAATATTTGAGATAATAAATGATGTGAATCCTTGAGCATCAAAGCAATCAAAAACTACATTATGTTGCAAAGTAGCTTTGGTCAGTGTTTTTAATACTTGGATTCTAAGAAGGGCTGGCTGTGACAGTGGCCATCCACTACATAAAACTCTAAAATAACAGCAATCACATAATAGACCTGGCAGGGGCAAAGCCATTAAGAAATATGCTTGTAGGGGGGCCTGGGTGGCTCAGTCAGCTAAGCACCCAACTCTTGATTTTGGCTCAGGTCATGATCTCACGCTTCATGAGATGGAGCCCCGCATCAGGTTCTGCACTGACAGCACGGAACCTGCTTGGAATTCTTTCTCTCCCTCTCTCTCTGCCCTTTCCCCGTTTGCACACACATGCTCTCTCTCTCTCTCTCTCTCTCTGTCTCTGTCTCTGTCTCTCTCTCTGTCTCTGTCTTTCTTTCTGAAAGTAAATAAATAAAAACAAAAAGAAATATGCTTGTAGAAGTTATCAACAGAAACTATCTCCTTAAATGATATCCAGCTTTAACCATAGCAGTTTCTTCTGGAGGCAGAAGTCTTATTTTCTTCTTTCACAATAATTTATTCTAAACCAAGAAGCCATTTGAGAATAGAAAAATACCCCAAGAATGTTTATTGTTCTACTCAGACGGAGAATCCTCAGTGAGGAAAACAACAAGAGTTAACAGTATACTCAATTTTTAATACTTCTCGGGTAAACTTCCCTGGCTATTCTGACTTCCCAGTATTTCCTCCAAGTACATGCTGCTGGGTCCACAGCAGATCTCAAAGTGCAATTTCCTGGACCAGGAACATCAGCATCATCACTAGGGAACTTACTAGAAATAACAACTTGCCACATCTCACCCAGCCCTACTAAATTAGAAATGCTGGTGAGGTGCCCAAGGACATATATTTTGACAAGTCCTCTGGATGCTTCTTTTAAAAAAATTTCTTTTGGGGCGCCTGGGTGGCGCAGTCGGTTAAGCGTCCGACTTCAGCCAGGTCACGATCTCGCGGTCCGTGAGTTCGAGCCCCGCGTCGGGCTCTGGGCTGATGGCTCAGAGCCTGGAGCCTGTTTCTGATTCTGTGTCTCCCTCTCTCTCTGCCCCTCCCCCGTTCATGCTCTGTCTCTCTCTGTCCCAAAAATAAATAAACATTGAAAAAAAAAATTAAAAAAAAATTCTTTTTATTTATTTCATATTTTAGAGGAAACAGAGAGACAGAGTATGAGCAGAGGAGGGCAGAGAGATGGAGACAGAATCTGAAGCAGGCTCCAGGCTCCATGCTGTCAGCACAGAGCTTGACGCGGGGCTTGAACTCACGGACCACGAGATCATAATCCGAGCTGACGTCGGATGCTTAACCGACTGAGCCACCCAAGTGCCCTGAGAAGTCCTCTGGATGCTTCTGATGCTCCCTGAAGTTTGAGAACCACTTGTCTCCAGCACATGGCCGGCCTGACGTTCACTCCATTCATTTTTCCTTCCTGCTGATGCCTTAAATCCCAATCCTCCTCAAGTCTGGCCCAGTTATTTCATCAAACTTTGACAACTTCCTTACTTGAAACAGCACCTAACATTTACATACCACAATTAAGTATCAACTGTATCTGAAGTGATTTGAGCCTGCTGTGTCTTATATTGTCCTCTACATTTTTTCTTACCTATGTCTGTTTTATCGTTTCAACTGAATTGAAAGCCTCTTGAAGGCAGGAACTTATTTTACTTATTTTATTATTCTTCCCATAGCATCTGTCCGTGCTCATGGTCTTTTCTTCTTGCCATCAACTCCCATGTATCCAAGTTCTACCTACGTTTCAAGTTTGAGCTCAAATGGCACTTTCAATGACCTGCCTTCTCTGCATGTAAGTATTTTCCTTCCTTGGAAAAACCAAAACTTTATATCTTTTTTGTTTGCTGCCTCATATTACAGTCATTCGTTTGTGTCTTATCTCTCTCATCATTGAAGATGGAGATAATTATTCTAAACCACTGGGTTTTTTTAACCACTCTTTAAAAAAAAAAAAAAGAAAGAAAGAAAATAATCTATCATGCCTCAGGGTAGGCATGTATAATTAGTTTATTTTCCCCCAATATTTATGACTCTGATTTTGGGTAATCCGACTATTTACATAGGAAGTAACTCTCACATTTCAGAGATACAGATACTGTATTTCTCCTAGGCACATTGTGGGTCTGGAAGGGGGTCTGTGCGCTGGAGACAATTGTTACAATTTGTGTGGTCTAATAAGTGGTCTCAGAAGATTAGACATGAAGTAATGGGAATCTGCAGGAAATCGAGCCATAAGGAAATCAGGGCGACTTGAAGCCACATTGCTAAGGAAGAAAAGAGCCTCACCCCAGGGTAAGGACCAGTAGCAGAAGGCTTAATTGTTACCATGTCATGGTGTGAACCCACTGTGTCGCTGCCTGAGCTAATGGGAACCTGATGCAGCCAGCTTCCTGAAACCCGCCAGTCCTGACTTCAAACACGGGCAGCCCATCCTGCAGGATCAGGCAGGCTGGAGTCACAGGTTTATTTCCTCTCCAACAAAAGAGTATCTCCCCGCCCCCATCCCCACTCCCCCATCAGCGAAAATGGGCTACAGCCGCCACCCTGGCTGGGTTTTGGGACCACCCCTCCTGGTTTCCCCATTTCACACTTAATTCTAACCTCTCCCCCTCCCTCCATGAACCTTCCAGACTCCTCTGAGTAGCAGACCCAGGAGCGAGAGAAAGTTCACAGGTCGTTTGCCAACAAATCCCACTTGGCCAACTGGGAGTGCATACCAGGTTTTCACACTCGTGTAGTGAGATCGGGTGTTGAGAATTCATCCTTGATGGGAACGGGCAGTGCCAGCAAAGAGAATCGGTGAGTCAGCTGAAAACTTCGGGGTCTGGCTCTCAGGTTCCTACCTGTGTTTTTCACTTGTTTTGCCACAGGTCTCTTAAGGAGAAAATGCCGAAGTAGCAGGCACAGAATCCTTCCGTTTATGTGACTGGAAAAGTGTTTACAGTCCTCGGTGTCTGGGGTCAGCCCAAAGCCCCAAGGCAGGCAAGTATTGTACCAGGGGCCGTTCTGGAACTTAAAGCTTCCCGGGCTCTTTCTCTGACTCCAATTCCCACAGGCAGCCTTGGTGTTTTGCCTTTGCCGAGATTTCTGCGGTTCCCTTTTTCACATCCCTTATCGACATGTAAACTCCACACTAGGGTGAAAAGGTAGGTGTTTAAGATAGACGGCAACAGCTGGGATTAACTGCCTCTTAAAATGCTGTCTTAATGAAATGCATCTCTTTATATTTGGGGTATTTGTAAGCACAGAATGAGAATGAAACCTGAGAAGATTATGTGATAACCAGACTATATCCTGTCAAGAGGGAGAGTGTTTCTCCAATAACACAAAGATGAGCTTCTAGATAGCCTACCAGATAGCCTCCTTCCGCCCAGCGTCTCCCATCGTAAATCTACATTCTTACCCCAGTTTTTTTGTAGATTTTTGAGGATAGAGCTCATTTCCCTGGAGAGACAGGCCTAAGGAAAGATCTGGAATGCCTCCAGTTAAAAAAAAAAAAAAAGCCACCATTCTGCTTAATCAACATTTGCTCCATCAGAATCAATATCCTGCAGAGGGTGTTTTTCATTGTTCTCCAGTCTGTTTGCAGGTGGCAGAGCAAAGATTCCGTACGTGATAAAGATTTGCTGAAAAGGAAAAGAAAATATTCCTCAGAATAGCAAACACGCCTCCCAAACGCTCCTTTTACCAATGAGCTTCCTTTTACGAGATGCTCTGTCTGCTTTGCACACTCAAGAAACTTCAGTAACCTGACAACACCTCTCTTCCCAGAGTTATCTACTGTTTCTCACTGAAAGGGCTCAGCCCTTTCCCATGCGTCTAAAAAGTTATTGGTCCTCTCTAAACCTTAATTTCTCTATCTTTGATCATAGTTCCCTACCCTGTAGTTTGTAGATGAAAAATAGCGTGTCTGAAATTACTAGCCCATGCTGGACAGTCAATAATAGACTCCCCTACTCTACTTAATTTATCCACGAATAGAGAGGAGGCAGATAGGTTTTAGAATCAGAACTGGGTTCAAATTCTGACCACTTTTCATGAAGTGTCTGTTGACGAATCCCTTAACCCGGAATCCTCCCTGAATTTCAGTCTCCTCATCTATAAAAAGAGGATAATGATCTCTCTCCTCGTTTCAGAAAGAGCTGGTAAGAACCAAAGGGACAAATATAAATCTTTAATAGACAAGTATTGTAATTTGTATAGTTACAAACTGTAAAGCACATAAGTCTTGTGAATTATAGTCGTCAATATCTTCACAACTGAATAAAAATACCTTGAATGCTACTGACATCACAAATATACTTAAGAAAGCAAAGAAAAATATTGAGAAATTTTGAAAGCAATTATCTTGTTATCATGTTCTAATTTTGACTGGTTTTATCAAAATTTTTACTCTCTTTGTGGAAGGCTTTTCTAGAGAAGTTGTGCCAACTGAGATCACCAGAACTCATGCTCTTGAGCTACAAGGAAGGGATCCAGAAAACGAAGGTCTCTTGAAGTTCAAAATATATGGATACCCAAATAATTTATGAAACTCCAGTTGACTAGAAGATTATTTGTGTTTGTGGCACTCATCTTTCTCTGTTTGGTCTCCCTCGGCTTCCTGAAAGAGATCAGGGCATTCTGGGGTCCAGTGTAGGTGGAACAGCTGGAGATCCTCCTAGCCTCCTGGTGTCACAGCTTATCAGTGTTGACGGACAGAACACATAAGGCCCTGCCTGCCTTGCTGACCAAACAGAGAAACACACTCCTCTTTTTCTACTGGACTCTTTGCTTCTTGCAAAGGGAAGAGCAACTTCATTTATGACACTGAAATATGAAGCAATCAATGCATTCATGTCACCGGGCAATTTCCACCTTGATGTCATTAATGTAATTCTATGACTTAACCCATTTCTTTGCAGCTGCAAAGTCTAACCCAGCCAACTTTTGATCATCTTCAAAAGAAACAGCGTAGACTTGATGAAAATCATACGCACACGTATGATTCAACAGGAAGAGAAGTGTGAACAGTCTATGAAGAATACACATATTAGATAAAACAAATACATATGATATAAATGGCATATGCCCCCCCCCCCACACACATACAATCCATGATTGGTAATTTTAAAAGAAGTTAATCTCTGTAAATTTTGACTTGGGGCTGAATAGGTCAGATTTCCAAATATATATAAGATATGTAACAAGGTTTCAGTGGAATGCATTGCTTTTGTTAAGTTAATTTACATCTCAAATGAGAAAATATGCATAACCCTGAAGAAGTCTGAATGTACTTTCTCATAATGAGATTAATAAGTAAAAATCAATGAATTCATTTATTGTTCATCCCGTATTTAGTCAGTACTTACAGTATACCAAATGCTGTGCTCCTACTGAACATACATTGACGAGTCAAACAGACTTGGTCCCTACCCTCTGCATCGGCATTCTGATATTAAAACGGCATGTGCAGCTTCACTGCCGTTGGTCTAAGGAAGGAGAGTCTGGCAGAAGAAAACTATCTCCACACTTATGGTAACCTCCACCTTACACTAGACCAAAAGGCAGGAAAGAGTCTACTTTGTCACTTGTCAAGGCAAATCTGAGGCTGTCAGAGCAGCAGCCTGGCATAACCAGGCTCTGGAGTCAAACTGTCTGGGTTGAATACTGGCCTCTCCTCTCTAGTTGTATGCTCTTTGGCAAGATACTTGATCTCCCTGTAAATCTGTAAAAAAGGAGCCATATTAATACCCCCCTCCTAGGGCTATTATAATGATTAAGTCAAAACATATAAAGTGGTTAGAACAGTGCCTGGAAAAAAGCAGGTGCTCAATAAATGCTGGCAATTGTTTTTCATATCTGACCTCATCTCCCATCAGGGCTCCGCACACAGCCTGGGGTCCGGGCAGGATTACCTCCACTCTTCACATCTGCCACAATTTCCCTGGTCTGCCCTCTCTCCACAGTCCCTCCGTCCTTGTACACATGGTGTTCCATCAGCCTGGAGAACCTTAGTGTGTCTTTTGTTCGCAGCAAACTTTTCATGTATCCTTCAAGGCTTGGTTCAAACTCACTTGCTCTGGAAAGATCTCCTTAACCCCCAACTGCCAGTGGTTGGGTGCCTCTCTGCTCTGCTTGGCTAACAGCTGTGCGTAATTCCAATTCTCTAACACACACTGGATTTGGAGTGCGTACTTGTGTGTTCCATCCCACCAGATGGGGGCTGCTATGAAGCCATAGAGAGACTCAATCAACCTTTGTTAAATGAACAAATAAATTAGTAAATTGACAGAGAGGAAGGAAGGAAGGAAGGAAGGAAGGAAGGAAGGAAGGAGGGGAGGGAGGAAGGGAGGAGGGAGGAAGGGAGGAAGAATGGAAGGAAGGAAGGACCCCTGGAACAACCTAATTGGGACATTGAATTGTAACTTGTGGGGCAGGCAGTGAGATAAGCTCCCTGAAGAGCTCTGAGCCTAATGATTATTGCCTCCTGCAGACTCTACAGTGCTCTGCTACTGGCCTGAAGACATTAAGGGCAACCAGAGATTGAGCTAAAAGCAGGGAGCAGCTAACTTTTTATATGACTTTACCCTCCACAAACTCTGACCACACCAGAGACCTATAAGCAGTCTTAAGATAGCATCTGCACCAACCCTCTGTCTTTAAGCACATGAATGCCTGCATTTCTCAAGAGGGATGGTTACCCATAGCTTCTTTCACATCTGGAAAGTGCAAAGTTCCCCTTGGTAGCACTTGCTTTGGGATACTTCTCAACAGAAATGACATTTCTAAAGCTGCAATTCAAGCCCATGATTGCTGTCCTCAAAATTAGTTCACTTTTCATTCTCTGGTTCACCAACAGCATGTCATTTCGATTAACTATTTGTACTCCCAACAAAGAAAGAAAGAAAGAAAGAAAGAAAGAAAGAAAGAAAGAAAGAAAGAAAAGAGCGAGCTTTCCACTACCAAAGACCCCAGGCACGTCAACTCTTTCCAAACACTCACACTCCAGAGGGAGAGGGAAAGGAGAGGGAAAGGAGGGAAGGGAGAGGGAAAATATTATGTTTGAATATCATGTGGACTAGAGTGCTGTAATGAACCAAAAATCACTGAGAACTCGTTCACTGAGATCTCTGAAAAGGGCAGGTATTGTGTTCATTGGCATAGAAATTTCAACTAGCAAGAGCTTTTAATTTCCCCAATCTGAATAGAAACAATTAAATGTTAGAAAAACAAAGTATAGTTTTTCAAGTTTCAAAACAGAGATCTCCATATCCTCTTATTTTCTCTCTCACCTTTCTTAGTCTCCCTCATGTGAACTCACTTTGGGCATGTAATGAGCTACACCCATATCTTGATGTCTGGTGCCCAAGGTGATGGGCTTCCATTTTAAGGTATAAGACTTTCTGATCACTGTCCTTAAAGAAGGTTCATTCTGGTACTCGCTTATTCATTCAGTAATTATGACTGGCCTAGGTCAGACGTTCTCCTAAGAAAAGGGGATAAGATACTAAACACAATCTGCCCTCTGCCCTGGGAAAGTTTTGACTAGTTTGTAATTTCCTGGTGGGAGACGATTTGCATGTGTGTACCTAACTTTAAATGAAAAAAGCATTTTGAAATTTTTCCACAGGAATTGAAAAAATTTTTGTAAGTAGGCTTCACACCCAGCGCTGAGCCCAACACAGGGCTTGAACTCATGACCCTGAGATCAAGGCCTGAGCTGAGATCAAGAGTCAGAAGCTCAACCAACTGAGCCACCCGGAAAGCCCAAGAATTGAATTTTTTATAAAATTTAATTTTTTTTTTCATTATTGAATAACTTTTTTTTTTTTATAAAATTTAATTTTTGACGATACGAGATCCTTGCATCCTCTGGCATTGTATCTAGAATACAGTAGGTACTCTGCAAACATTCTTTTTCCCCCCACCATTGAAAATCAAGTCACGTTTAAGATGAAATTGGGGTCTTGATACTTCTGGCAAAGCATCAAATCTTACTGCACTGAGAAGCTGTCTAGCAGGGAATATAAAATCATGGTCTTTGGAGATGGCCTCATCTGGCTTTCAAAGCTGGTTCTCTCTGCCACTCTGTAAAGCAGTAGTGATGGAAAAGAAAGTTGCCTTAAGCATTCTAAGCCTTAAGTTCCTCATCTGAAAAATGGCAGAAATAGTACATATTTCATTGAGATGTAAGTTTACTTGAGATAATGTATGTAAAGCTTTTTTTCATAAAAGTCTGGCATCAATAGGAGCTATTATTTAATGTAAATAATCACCATCCCCAATATATTTGCTTTGGGGGAAGAGCTTATTTATATTTATATATATATATACAAAGCGGGGGGGGGGGGGTTTTCTTAAGGCAAAGCATGCCTATAATTTGCAACGAAAATCAAATCCAGAGTGGAGGACTGCAGAATTCTGGCAACCTGGTTATTTTTCAAGATGTGTTATGACAACCACGTCTCCCCCCAGGAGTCTTCCCCTGCCCTATAGAAAGGAGTCTACACCACCACAGGCCAGTGCACACTCTTGCCAAGTGGTAGATGCAAATCTTGCTCTATTTTATCTAACTTCCTTATCCAAGAGGTTAATCAGGTCTGCCCTAGACTGTACGCTCTTTAAGGTTCTCATTTATGCTTTCTCTCTTAGTTAATATGTCCTCCTAGAACACTGCCTTGGGAGTATAACTTCTGGAAGCCCAGTATCAACTGGCTGGACCCACCCCAGGAAGAGCCATACTCCACTCCCAGGTAGTCAGGTGAAGCGCACTGTGTGGGCACACCCACCTGCTTCTGTGTGTCCTCTCCCCGTTACTATTTCCATTCAGTTGCATGAATCAAACACCCAGGTTGCACTACAGCACAGTAGACAGAAGACAATGCATTTGACTTTGCAGGGCCTGTGGGGTTGAGGGAAGCCAAGCACCTCCCCCCACCCCCTAGCTGCCTGTAAAGTCACCTTTGGAAAATCTTTAAAACGGTACTTCTTAAATCTTGGGGAGTCTTGGACTCTTAAAAAGCTGTTGAATATATAAGAGCTCTCTTCCTGGGGCTGTGGAAAATATATAACATTTTTACATATACATTTTTAACATAACTTCAGATGATTCACAAAGTCCCTGCAGTCCTTCCATGTGCCCTTTGGGGCATCCCACCTAATCTAGGAGAATCCAAAATAGCACCTGAGTTCTCAGGATTCTAATTGTCTCTTTTTTGTGAATCCCGAGAAAGCCACCAAAGTGGTGAGCCCCTAAGAATTCAAACATTGAGTGGGAATCCTGCTCAGTAGACTGTCTCTGTTCTGGGTGTCTCTCTCTTTTACCGAGGGGTGATAATTCATCCTACTGGGGACATCCTGGCTGGTTTCCTCAGGCCCAGACATTGTGCAAACTCCAGAAGCTTCTGGGTCCAAGAAAAGGCGCATTATGCAGAAAGCACACGGCATCGGAATAAACACAGATCTTTAGTGAACAGTGGTTTGAGGTCATTTTCTCATCAGCCACAGTAGGCTCAAAATTGATGTGCAAACCACAAGATTAGGGAGCGCTGGGCAGCCTCGGGGCTGTTTTCTGTCTGGTTCAAGGGAAGCGGCTGTAGGAATTTCTGCCTCCAGCCTCTTGTTGAGTGACAGGAAAAGAAAAAAGGATCATTTGAAGGCTCCTCGATTCAAACGGAGCATACAGAATGCCAGGCCCTTGCTGCCCCGGAGAAAGCCACTCTGGTGCCAGCTTAGGAGCAAATGTGTTCCCACTGTCTCCTGGAAAGGCTTTCCCCACCCCTGCTGAGGGAGTGGATTTCAAAGCAGCTGACTTCTTGCCCTTTTTAACAGGACTGCAAGTGTTCCCGTTTTAATTCTAAAACTTTCCTCCAAGTTTCCACTCCTCCAATGCCCCCGCCCCCCCCCCACCACCACCCCAAGAAAAGCTGGTATTCTGGGTCACTGAAATGGCTTCAGGTTATTAAACAGAGAAAGGAGATGAGAGGAACAGTTCCTAACAGCAAACACAGTATCGAAAGCTCACGTTGCATGTTAATGAAATGCTGTAAAACATCAAACCCTAAAGGTAACAGGGAAAGCCACCAAAATCCCTTCTGGAGTTTGCCTCTGCAGCTGTGAATCTAAAAATTCCAAGCCTTTCCCATACTGTTATTCACAATCATGCTTTTCCTCCTTTAAAGATACACACAGATGCACTCCCAAGCCAGGGTGTATTTTCAATGCTGACCGCCCGTCCCATCTCTCCCTGACCCCATGGAGCCTTTCAGTCTAAAACCCCAGAGTCTGCGGAGCCTGGCCCACACGCTGGGGAGAGGTATCCAGTAATTAAGTTGGCTGTTAGCCTCTGTGAGCTGACTTCGGTATTTCATCGCAGCTGCCTGCCTCCGTCTCCCTAGCCGCCCTCCCACATCTTCCTACGAGACCGGCTGTGTGTGTGAAGGAGGTGCTGTTTCCCACAGCTCTGATCTAATTCAGCTGAAATTCAATCTCCGTGTGACCGACCTCAGCCAGCGCTCTCCCACCCGCCGCTAGGCTCCCCTCTCCGGGCTGGGTGTGCTGCCCATTTACACCCTAGTCCCGCCGCCTCCCCTCCACCGGCCCCTGGGTATAAACTTACGGTGTCAGTGGGCCAGCCTTGGGGACTTGCCTGCTGCCCGGAAGCTCACCCCTCGTCCCCTGTGCTCTGAGGGGAGACACCCTATACCTGCCACTCAGCGGCTTGAATGGGGCTTGTGAGTTCTCGCTGGAGAAAAGGCAGCTGAGCCAGATGAGGCTGAGAACCCGAAACAGATGTAAAAGACATCAGGCTGAGTTTTCCGTGGATCTTCAATGCCCAGAAAGATTTAGGAGCCCTTTTAACCCTCTTTTAACATCGGCTGAACTGGGCTTGTTTTATAGCAAGGAAACAAGCTTGGCAGTCATCCAGAAAATCACCGGAGCCACAGGGCCAAGCCCTGGGGTCTGCAGACCCTTGGCTTCCTTTCTTTCTCCTCCCTCCCTTTAGCTTGATCCTTAGCCTCTGCATTTCATGGGGACATTCCACCACAAGTTCTTTATAACTTTCTATCCCCAGGTAGCCCAAAGCTACCAGTGGCTCTGACCCTAAATGGTGTTCAGTTTTGGTGTGCATCTATACTGAAGAAGGAAATTGTAAATATCTTTTAGAAAGGAGATTGCAAGGGGCCAGCACTGGCCAGTGATGCAGTGGCCCTGGCATTTTTTTCCCCCCTTAATTGTCAAGTAATCACATCATACTGCATCAGGCGCACTTTCTTTTGATGGAGAACGCTTTGAACTTTGCTTTGCACTTCCTGCAAGAAGAGGATTTCTACCTCAGGGCAGGGAGGCACAGGAAGGCAGAAGTTTGCGGGCACTTTTTACAAGCCTTATGAAGCTAAAGGGAAGGGGCTTAGAAAGGCGTTGTAATTAGGAATGATGTGTCAAGGCAAGCAAGCACCTCCTGAACCTGACCCTGCTCGTCCCTTCATGGGCTGCCTCAGGAACCTGGGAAACTCAGCGCAGGTTTAGCACTGGGCAACCAAGCCATTTATTTCCCAATGCAAAGAAGCCCAGTGACCTTTCAATCTTGCATTCATTTTACTGCACACAGTGGAAAAGTGATGGGCAGTCACACCTTTATGTTACTATTACTATTTTTTTATTTTTATTTAAAAAAAATTTTTTTTTTTTTAACGTTTATTTATTTTTGAGACAGAGAGAGACAGAGCATGAATGGGGGAGGAGCAGAGAGAGAGGGAGACACAGAATCGGAAGCAGGCTCCAGGCTCTGGGCCATCAGCTCAGAGCCTGACGCGGGGCTCGAACTCACAGACCGTGAGATCGTGACCTGAGCTGAAGTCGGACGCTTAACCGACTGAGCCACCCAGGCACCCCTACTATTTTTTTAAAAAGCAATACAATTTACATGAAAAGATTTATTTTGGGTGATAGCATACCAGCTTGCTTATCTTGATCTAGAGATAAGAACAGGCAGGTGGGGCTGGAAAGTGTTTCCCTCACCTCCTCCAGACTCCCAGAGTCAGGGTCATGCTATCCTGGACCATCAAACCTTAATGTCCAATATGGGAAGAGAAACGCTCCATTTAAATTCAGTCTTTCAGAGCGAGTTTAGAGACTCCGGTGTCTCTATTTCTCTCCAATCCCTTTTTTGGGAAAGTAGGTAGAGATGACCAAAGTAAGAGAAATCTTGGGCACTAAAAGCAATTTTTTTTTTTTAAACTTATTCTGCTCACAGGCTGTATCATGAAGGGAAGGGTCATAGAATAAAGAAACATGGAGTTTGGGGGAGGAGGTTCACCCCTGCATGGGGAAGGGGAAGATTCCTACAGCCCAGCTCAGAAATAATAGTCTCCCTGAGTCCTGAGAAAACTGCCCAAAATGTTAACACATCAATCTTAAGGAAACAAGCCTGGCTTTTACCGACTTAATTTCATATAATTATTTCAGAGTTTGAGTCTTTACAAGAAAGAGGGAGTGGAGGAGAAAGATCGGAAAATTGAAGGGGATGAGCAGAAGAGGAATGAGATTTTCTTTGTTTTGAAGATTCCTGTTCCATCCCCCCCAACCCACCCCTACCCCAAGTCCAGGGCTCGGTCTGTGCTTTCATCTTTTGGGAGCAAATGCACAGCACACCCAACAGCATGTGGAGTAGCTTGGAAGGTACTGGTTTCATGTCAGGTCTGTTTTTAAGGGGCACTTTGATAAAGCTTTCTCTTGTGTCTCAGGTCCTAGAAACCAAACGTGCAGTGAAATAAGGCTAGAAGACCTGTCCGCCACTCCTGACTCCTGGCCACCAAGTTATAGTGTAGTTTGTCCAAGTCACTAAGTCGTAGGGGCCCAACTGCACCTCTAGAATGGAGGTGATAACACAGTCACACCTCCGAGATACTGCAGGTTCGGTTCCAGACCACTTCAATAAAGCAAATATCATAATGAAGCGCATCAAATGAATGTTTTGGTTTCCCAGTGCGTGTAAAAGCTATGTTTACACTATACCATAGTCTATTAAGTGTGCAAGAGCGTTCCACCTAAAACAATAATGTATAATATATCTTAACTTAAAAATACTTATGACACAAAAATGCTAACCATCATCTGCGTTTTCAGTGAGTCATAATTACTGATCACAGAGCTCCATAACAAATATAATAATAATGAAAGAGTTTGAAATATTGCAAGAATTACCAAAATGTGACACAGAGACATGAAGTGAAAAATGCTGTTGGGAAAATGGCACCAATAGGCTTGTCTGACGCAGGGTTGCCACAAAACTTCAGTTTGTAAAAAAACAAAAACAAAAAACAAACCCACAATATCTGTGAAGCACAATAAAGTGAAGCATAATAAAATGAGGTATGCCTGTACCTCCCCTGTCCATCTCAGAGGGTTATATTTAGGAAAATACTTTGAAAGGCTGAAAATGCTGCTATGAAAATGAAAGGTATTATTCTTACAATAATAAAGTTTAACTATGATCAGTACTCCACAAGTATTTCAATAAGTTTAACTATTACTAATATTCACATAAGAGTCAGAACCATCGAATTTGGTAAGTAAACAAAAAACTTAGCCATCATCTAGTTGATTTAAAATGCAAATTACAAAGCCCCACCCTCCAGAAACTCTGATTCACCAGGTGTAGGGTGTACCCAGGAATCTGCATTTTAAATAAGCACCTTGGCAGAGAGGAAGCAACCCAACTTAGCAAAGCACTTCATTTTGCAAAATGGGGACATTTCTCATCTCCCCGCTCTCTGACCATGCCTATGCTCCCACTGGGCCTGGATGTGAGAAGACAGCACGTGACTCTCACATCCCTTCATTAATAGTTCAGAACCTAGGCCAGGAAGGACTGGAAAGAAACAAAGCAGATTGGGGGATTATGTAGATGGGTTTGGTTTCCCTTTAATGATGAGAAAAATGCACGTCTGCTCTGAGCAGATGATAAACTGATCTAGAAAACGTTGCACAAGTGTTCTTTGCTAAGCTGCAGGGTTCAAAGTCAACAATATAAAATAAAATATGCCTCCGTTTAGTTGAAAAGGACTTACGTTCAAGGCATTGCACAATGGGGCTGGTATGGGTTACTCTGTCAAACGGCCCAGTTCACTTAGTTGGCTTTCCACAGCACTTTGACAAAAGAGGACAATGAGAGAGAGGGATTTCGCTCGTGTGGTTGCAGTTTGTTTTTGCACCTGTGGTGCGTGTGTGTGTGTGTGTGTGTGTGTGTGTGTTTTAATGACAATAGCTTGAGAACATCATGATAACATTTTTAAAGATAGTCAGTGAAACAGTTTGCATGTGAAGTTGGGATAATGAAATGAAAGACCTCTCAGAAAAAGAATCGTTTCTTAGTAACCATTGCCTGTTCTGGAATAAAGTAAAAACAAAGAATGTAACCTAGAAAGAAGTTTCTAGAGATGGCTCCTAGAAATCTAACGGTAACTCTTCACCAATGTCAAACTCATTTGTCTTGCAACTTTCCATTTCTAAAATCAGCCAAAAAAAAATTAACTGAAGATGGCCTCTGGGAAACGAACAAAAAAGAAATCACAATCTACTCGGTTTAGTCATAGACAATTCTCAGGTCTGTCTTCATCACCCTTTATACACACAAGGGCACATGTGCATATGCGTGTGCATATTGGTTTTCTACGCTCACAGTAAACACTGAGAATTAGAAAACCAGGGTAGAAGGATTTTCGAAGATAGATATACTGATAACTGGAAGTGGTAGGTAGGGGCCTGATAAAGAGCAGGAAGACAGTCTCTTTCAAAGTTTACAAAATAGCTTCAGGATCACAGAAATCTAGGACCCTTTGTCCCCCTCAAAAGACCCTCAGGGCTCCGGTGTGCTGCAGCAGAGTAGAAAACCTTTGTTCATGGTAGTGATCCGAACACCTCGAGAAAAAGTTAAATTATGTTCTATGTTCTCTGTTTAAGAAGATACTAGACAATGTATTTTGGAAAGATTTCCATTAAAATGGTTAAAATAAAAGAAGTTTCCATACTGAAAGTGGGAAATCCTTACCCTTTCACTAATTCAAAAATACTTCTTTTCCAAAATTTCTGGATAAGCAAGGTTTGTCTAAGGAGGAAAGAGTAAGGATGGGGTGGGGGGGGGGGGGGGGGGGAACAGCTGTTTTGAGTTAAACAAGAAGCATGTTAATGACAACACGGGACTCAGGAAGATACTCGGGTTTAGCCTGCTGGTCAAAAAAGTAATGCACTAAATGGTTGAATGAAAACAATTATTCAAGGTCTGTGATAATGGACATGAGGAGGGAGATTCAGAAGACAGCACTGACGAATGAGGTATTTGTGGCATAAAACCAACCTCCCCAAGCCTTCAGTCCACAGCGGGAATCGGAAGCAGGCGACAGAGCACATACATGGGGTGCAGGAGATGGCCCAGTCTAACTTGCCAACGTTTGGGCCTCACAGAGCATTTTCTGAGAAAGCTGATAATCTGAACTGCAGACAAGCCATGGCAGGAACAAGAGGGGAGAAAAGAAGATGCTTTCAGCTAAGATATTAATGATAAACACAAAATGGCATGATTGCTGCAAAAGTTATAGGCACCAGAGACATTTAGAAAAAAAACACAGTAAGTCATTTGATCTTTACAGTGGTTTCTAGAAGGGGATCAGCAGGCTGTGGCAGAAACTACCAGTTAATTATCTCCGCGTGTCTCTAAATCAGCAGGATGCCTCCAGTCTAAGAGTTCCAGCTTTTTTGCCAGGAGACCCTGGAGCTGAATGGTGCCGACTGGGAAAGGCCAGGAACGCGGAGGAGGATTCGCAGCACTAACCTTCCTGAGGCGAGGAGAGAAATTGGCATCAGGCCCCTACACCCCTCATCCTGCTTTCCTGTCACCGCTGCACCTGCATGCCACAGACCCTGAAAACTTATCCCCCGAACCTCCTGCGGACTAGGAAACTCTGTCTCGAATGAAATGAGCGTGAGACTGAGCTCTCCCTATTTTAGAAGTGGAGAAGTGTATGACGAACACAGTCCGAATCAAAAACTACTCTCACCGGAACACTAACAGTGTTCCAGCCCTCTCCTAAGCCACTTGACAAGAAGTAGCCACATTTAGGGCTTTGAAACACATAAATCCTTCAAAATTTTTTTCTAGTCCTGTATCACATTATCTGATTTACGCCACAGATTATAGGAAATACAAATGTACAATTATTAAGTTTTTTTTAAGACAAGCAGGGAGGGGGGACACCTGGGTGGCTCAGTCAGTTAAGCCTCCAACTTTGGCTCAGGTCATGATCTCACAGTTCATGAGTTCGAGCCACACGTCAGGCTTTGTGCTGACAGCTGGGAGCCTGGAGTCTGCTTCAGATTCTCTCTCTCTCTCTCTCTCTCTCTCTCTCTCTCTCTGCCCCTCCACTGCTCGTGCTCTCTCTCTCTCTCTCTCTCTCTCAAGAATAAATAAACATTAAAAAGACAACAACAACAAGCTGGAATGTTATGGCCATCAACCACACCCTGTATATAAATAACTCCTAAATCCAGATCTCTTCTCGGCCCTGGACCCATATTTCTAATTGCCTACTGGACAGATCCACCTGGATATCCCATAACTTCCCAACTCTGTGTAGGTGAATTTGCTTTCTTCCCAATGAAGGTCTGTTGACACCCGTTCTTCCTGGTAAGTTCTTGAAATGAGGTAAGACTAGTAGGTTGGATAATCGTAAACACATCTGTCCCACCAAACCATGGAGACAGATGGGTATTGGCTGATTCTCAAGGATACTTATAGAATTTAGAACTCAAGTAGTGGTGCAGACCTACTCAGAGAGGTGTGTGCCATGGTCCCACGTCAGCACTTCTCCTGAATCATGAGTACAGCTGACCCTTGAACACCACAGGTGTGAACTGCACGGGTCCACTTATATGTGGATTTTTTTCAATAGATACAGTACAGTGCTGTGAATGTATTTTCTCTTCGTTATGATTTCTTCATAAGATTTTCTTTTCTCTAGCTTACTCTATTGTAAGAATACAGTATATAATGAACATAAGTAGAAAACATGTGTCGGTTGACTGTTTATGTTATCGGTAAGGCTTCTGGTCAACAGTAGGCTATTAGCAGATAAGTTTGGGGGAAGTCAAAGTTATACATAGATTTTTGACTGCACAGGGGTTGGAACCCTTAACCTCTATGTTGTTCAAGTGTCAACTGTACCTGAGGTAAAGGATGACAAGACAGCAAGAGTACAGAGTAGGCACTAACAATAGTTTTTATTACTATTATGGTCATTTAGGTCTACAGCCCCAAGGGTTTTCCTTGACAGAAATATAATATAAGGAAAGTTTGGCATTGAGTGCCGGCCTCTTCATTCTGAGCTCTTTGCCCTGAGGGTAGAAACGTGCTCACTCAGATCCCTATTCTAACAATGCTCCTGCCCACATAGTCATTCCTTACAGGCTCATAGAAAATGGAACCTGAAGAGAACATTGGAGATCTTCTGGTTCAGCCCCTTTATGTACAGATGAGATCATGGAAATTCAAAGAGGGGCTATGCCCTTGGTCACAGAAATCCAGTGGCAAGGCTGCCCTAGAACCAAGATCATCTCTGTGCTGTTCGACACTCCTTTCTGCTTTCCCAACCACACGGTGATGAAGAAAAATTGATATCCTTCCCACAGATGGTTACACTTCAACGGGGTTCAAAGAATCCAAGTTAACCCAGCCCTAAGGGTAGAATATCAGGGATTGATGACAAAGCAGAACATGTGTTTAGAGGCTAGCTATTCACGAGGGTCCATATTTTAGAATGCATCTTTTTCAATATCACAGAGCTATAACATTTATACATAGCTTCATTGTCTCTTAAACTTTCATAGCTGGAGAGGAAAACACCTAAAGTGACTACATTGTACAACTGCACAGTCTACATGTCATAATGAAAATCATTGTGTAATCTGGGCCTTCCTCTTACATGTGCAATAATCTATATCATTTCCCCCCAAAGAAAATTGAGGCTAATGAGAAACTCTTATTTCATTTTCCAGTTGTTCTTAGTATTTTGTTGTCAATTTAGTGATTGCTCAGCTACAAGTTTGAGCAGGAGGAGGGACTAGTGGTGTGGGTGAAGTCATGGACATGAGCTTGGACCCAAGAGATGTCTGTGTTTACTCACTTTGGTGATTGTCGAGCTATTTCCCATGGGGAGCCTAATTAGATTGCAAGAGAGTCAGCATGCCTAGTAGTAAGTGCTGCTTTTTGAACATGATCTCACTCTCTTCTCATATCCCCATCCTTTCTTCTTTAAAAATTGGAAATAGTGTTGCCATTTCTATTGACCTCTATTTATCCCTGTCTACCTCACTTTCTTCCCATTTATCTTAGCAAGGTAAATGCAAAAGAAACCATGTTTAAATACATATTTAACTTAGCATGTCATAGGTATGCAATGAGCATGCTGAGGTTAATCCTTTCCTCTGTGCCTACGAATCAAGAAGCCCTGAAGAATCTGGCATGGTATTAAATGTCATATTTTTGTGTACGTTGTAGATGGTAAAGATGGAAATATTACTTAAGTGCTAACAAGGGTGAGGATTATGATACTAGCTAGGTTCTTGACATTGTTCATGGAGTTTTCCACAGCTTCTATTAAAGAGCCCACAGGATCTTTTTCACAAAGGATCCGTCCACCAGCATGAAATTCAAGTTCTGTTTCATGTCTTTAAAATCTTGACTGTTTTCAGTCTACTCCATCATAAACTCATGTTTTTTTTAAATATAAAATCCTCCCACAACTTCTAATAAAATTGAAACTTCAAGAAGATGCACCATGTTTATTCTATAATTCTCAACAGCCCCTGTAATACCACTGCATACTCCAATAAAAGAAATCAGAATTAACCATCAAGAGAACCATTGAAAGAGTCATGCTCTTTGAAGGTTTGGTTTCCAATTTTATTCTAAACTTTTTTCCCCCATCAACTCTAAAATCTGAGAAATGTTTCTGTTGAATACATATACTAGAACTTTTGGAGTGCTAGCCAATCCATGTGCCATTTTTTCTATGCTGTTTTCATCCATAGTCCTGCTAAAGGGATAGACCAGTCTGCCTTATTAATTCCATGTGCTAGCAACTGCTCTGGCCATAGCTGATTGGACTGACACAAGCAGATCCAATCAGACACTCTCCTGAGAATTTAGAATTGAGTCCGAACAATTACCTGGTGTTGGGCCCTAGAGCTGAAAGGTCATAGAGAGCCAAGACTGGAGCAGTCTTTTTATACCAGAAACAGTCTGAAGTAGAGCAAGCTAATCAAGAGAGAAAAAGAGAAGAATTAAGGAAAATCCTTATAAAAGAGAAATGAAGCAGCAATAAACAAGTTAAAAAATATTTTTTTTCTGACCAAAATGGAGTTAAAGTAGAAATAAATAATAAAAAGCTATATAAAAGCTACCAAATATTTAGAAATTAAGCAGCATACTTCTAGATAACTCACAGGTCAAAGAAAAAATCATAAGAGAAATTTTCAAATATTTTTAAATGGATAAAAGTGACAATACAACATATCAAAGGGGCAGAACGCAGCTAAAGCAGTGCCAAGAAGAACATTTGTAGCATTAAATGCTTTCATTAGAAAACAAGAAGAGGGGCGCCTGGGTGGCTCAGTCGGTTAAGCGTCCGACTTTGGCTCAGGTCACCATCTCGCGGTCCGTGAGTTCAAGCCCCGCGTTGGGCTCTGTGCTGACTGCTCAGAGCCTGGAGCCTGTTTCAGATTCTGTGTCTCCCTCTCTCTCTGACCCTCCCCCGTTCACACTCTGTCTCTCCCTGTCTCAAAAATAAATAAACGTTAAAAAAAAAATTAAAAAAAAAAAAAAAGAAAACAAGGAGAGTTTCAAATCAATGACCACTCAGGAATCAATGATCAATTTCCATTTGAGAAATTTGAAAAAGAGCAAATAAATCCAAATCATGCAGAATATGGAAATAATAAAGGTAAGAGCAGAAATTGATGAAATGTAAAACCCAAAAACACCAGAGAAAATCAATCAAATCAAAAGCAAATTCTTTGAAATGACCAATAAAACTGAAAACAAGGAAATAAAGGTGACAGTACAAATTACCAATGTCAGGAAGGAAAGTGTGAGTAGAGCCTATAAACATTAAAAGGATATCAGAATATTCTGAATAAAATCATACCCATAAATTTCACAACTGAGACAAAATAGAAAAAGTCCTTGAAGGACACAAACTACCATGCTCCCTGAAGAAGAAATAGTTAACCTGATAGCTCCATAACTATTAAATAAAATTGGATTAATATTTCCAAATTTCCTCAAAGATAAAACTCTAGATCCAGATGGCTCCATCAGTGAATTCCACCAAACATCTAAGAAAGAAATAATGTCCATTGTGTACAAACTCTTTCAGGAAACAAATGAGGAAGCAACATTTCACAGCTCATTTTATGAGTTCAGAATTACCCCAACACCAAAACTAGACCAATATCACACACAAAAAAGATATAGACTAATATTCCTATGAATATAGACACAAAAATGCTTAACAAAATATTAGCAAACTGAATCTAGCCATATATAAGAAGGATAATACATCATGACCAACTGGGATTTTTTTTTTTTTTTTTTTTTTTTTTTTTTTTTTTTTTTAGGAATGCCATGCTATTTTGTCATTTGGAAATCAGTCAGCATGATTCACTGTATTAACAGACTAAGAGAGATAAACAATATAATCATCTCATAGGTACAGAAAAAGCACTTGAAAAAATTCAATATACATTCATAATAATAAAAAAAAGAAAATCACAAAAAATAGGAATAAAAAGGAACTTCCTCAGCCTAATACAGGTGTCTACAAAAAATCTAGAGCTAACATCATGTTTTTAAAAAAAAGTTTTAACATTTATTCATCTTTGAGAGACAGACAGAGACAGAGCACGAGTGGGGGAGGGTCAGAGAGAGAGGGAGACACAGAATCTGAAGCAGCTCCAGACTCTGAGCTGTCAGCACAGAGCCTGACGTCAGGCTCAAACCCACAAAGTGCGAGATCATGACCTGAGCTGAAGTCAGACGCTCAACCGACTAAGCCACCCAGGTGCCCCTTAGCATCACGTTTTATAGTGAAAGACTGGAGGCTTTTCTCCTGAGATTCAGAACAATGCAAAGATATCTGCTTTTGCCACTCCCTTTCAATATTGTACTTATAGGTTCTAGCCAGTGCAACAAAGTAAGAAATAAAATTAACAGCATACAGACTGTAAAGGAAGAATTAAAACTGTCTTTATTTTTATATGACATGATTGTGTCTGTGTCAAATTGTAAGGAGTCTATAAAAAAGTTACTAATAAAATAAATTTTAAAATCATAAATGAGTATAACAAGATAAAAAAAATACAAAGTCATGGAGCAAAATACAAAGGTGTGGAACACCTGGGTGGCTCAGTTGGTTGAGCAACCAACTCTTGATTTTGCCTCAGGTCATGAATCCCAGGTTGATGGGATCAAGTCCTGTATCAGGCTCTATGCTCAGCATAGAGCATACATAAAGCCTACGTAAGGTTCTCTCTCTCTCTCTCTCTCTCTCTCTCTCTCTTTCCCCCTCCCCCCCCCCCCTTATTCTCTCTCTCTCTCTGTCTAAAATAAATATATAAATGCAAAAAAAAAGGAAAATTCTGCAAAAATACTATAAAAAAGGTTATTTGCATTTTTATTTACTAGCAAAAAAAACCCACCCCACAACAATTGGCATGATCCACAGGGGAAAGATTGATAAACTGGGCTTCATTAAAATTAAAAACTTTTTCTATGAGAAAAACACTCTCAAGAGAATAAGAAAACAAACCCACAAACTAGGAAAATATTTACAGAATGCATATATGGTAAAAGACTATCATCAAAAAAAGTAAAACACAACAATAAGAAAATGAACAACCAGGGGCGCCTGGGTGGCTCAGTTGGTTAAGCATCTAACTTTGGCTCAGGTCATGATCTCATGGTCTATGGGTTTGAGCCCCGCATCGGGCTCTGTGCTGATGGCTCAGAGCCTGGAGTCTGCTTCAGATTCTGTGTCTCCCACTCTGCCCCTCTCCCACTCACACTCTGTCTCTCAAAAATAAATAAACATTAAAAACAATTTTAAAGAAAATGAACAACCAGATTTTTTTAAGTGGGCAACACCCAGGATACCTCACCAGAGAAGGTATATGGATGACAAATATGCATATAAAAAGATATTCAACATCCTATGTCATTAGGGAATTGTACAATAAAACAACGAGATACACTGCGTGCCTATTAAAATGGCCAAAATCCAAAACACTGACGATACCAAATGCTGATGAGAAAGAGGAAGAACTGGAACTCTTATTCACTGCTGGTGGAATGTGGAATGGTACAACCACTCTGGAAGACAATTGGGCTGTTTCTTACAGAACTAAATATGCTCTAATAAGATCCAGCAATTATTCACGTTGGTATTATCCAAATAAGTTGAAAGCGTATCTCTACACACAAAAACCTGCACATGGATATTCATAGCAGCCTTACTGGTAATTGTGAATACATGGAAGCAAACTAGAGGTTCCTCAGTAGAGAATGGATAAATAAATTGTGGTATATTCAGCCAATGGAACATTAGGCAGCACCAAAAAGAAATGAGCCATCAAGCCATGAAAAAATATAGAGGAAATTTAACTGCATGTTTCTAAGCAAAGCAAAGAAAAGGTTACATGGCTGATATGATTCCAACTATATGATGTTTTGGAAAGGGCAAAACTATGGAGATAGCAAAAATATCTGTGGTTGCCAGGGGCTAAGGAGGAAGGTAGGAATAAATAAGTGAAGGTAAAAGGATTTTTAGATATTCTGTATGATACGATAATGGTGGATACATATCATTGTGCACTTGTCCAAACCTATAGAATGTACACACCACGAGTGAACCATACTGTAAACTACAGACTGTGGGGTGATAATCATGTATTGATACAGATTCATCGTTGTAGAAAACATATCTCTTTTGTACCAGATTTTGATAGTGAAGGAAGCTGTGCGTATGTAGAGTTAGGGGATGTATGGAAAATCTCCATACATTCCCTCATATTTTGCTATGAACCTAAAACTTCCCTGAAATATAAAGTCCATTAAAAAAAATTTTTTTAATGTTTATTTATTTTTGAGAGAGACAGACAGACAGAAAGCAGGCTGGGGAGGGACAGAGTGAGAGGCAGACACGGAATCCGAAGCAGGCTCCAGGCTTTGAGCTGTCAGCACAGAGCCCAACACAGGGTTCGAACTCACAAACCATGAGATCATGACCTGAGCTGAAGTCAGGCTCTTCATCAACTGAGCCACCCAGGTGCCTCTATAAAGTCCATTTTAAAATTAGAAAGTGAAAATGTTTAAAGTTCCCATCTATAATAGTGTAAAGAAACATGAAATATTTAGGGATAAATCTAACAAAATAAGTGCAATATTTGTTTTCTGAAAACTATGAAATATTTCTAAGAGAGAGTACTAAATTAATCAAGAGATATACCCTGTTCATGAACTGAATAATCCATATGGATAAGATACCTATTTTCCCTTAGTTGATTTGCAGTTTCAGAGCAATTGTTGTACTTAAAATCCTAGCGAGTTTTTGGTAGAAATTGACAAATAGATTATTAAAATCTACATGTAAATGGAAAGGTCTTAGAATGGTCAAAACAAATTTTAAAACAACAAAGTTAGGAACGTATGCTACTTGGTTTAAAACCTTACTCTTAATCTACAGTAACCAGGATTACATGGTGCTAGTGTAAAGACAGACACATAGATCACTGGAATAAACAGAAAGTCCAGAAATAGATCCACATACATATGGTTAATTGATTTTTGACAAAGCTGCACAAGTAATTCAATGAAGATAAAGACTGGCTTTGCAGTGAGTGGTTCTGGAACAACTATGTATCCATATGGGGGAGAAAAGTACCCTCAATTCGTAACTCCTGTCAAATATAAAAATTAACTTGAAATGGATCAGAGACCTAAATGTAATACCTAAACCTATAAAATGTCTGGAGAAAAGTACACAAGAGAACCTTCATGATCTTGGGCTAGGCAAGATTTCTGAGGATACATACAGGGATAAAAGGTACAGCATAGGGACTATAGTCAATGGTATTGTAATAGTGTTTGTACAGTGACAGATGGTAGCTACACTTGTGGTGAGCATAGCATACTCTAAGGAGTTGTCCAATCACTGTGTTGTACACCTGAAACTAATGTAACATTATGTGTCAACTATACCTCAATTAAAAAAAAAAAAAAAAAAAGATTCATGGGGCTCCTGGGTGGCTCAGTCGTTTAAGCATCTGACTTTGGCTCAGGTCATGATTTCACAGTTTGTGTGTTTGAGCCCCGCATTGGGCTCTGTGCTGACAGCTCAGAGCCTGGAGCCCGCTTTGGATTCTGTGTCTCCCTTTCTCTCTGCTTCTCCCTTGCTCACGCTCTGTCTCTCTCTCTCTCTCTCTCTCTCTCTCTCTGTCTCTCTGTCTCTCTCTCTCTCCTTCAAAAATAAATAAACATTCAAAACAATTTTTAATTTAAAAAAAAGAGGATACAAAAACACTAACAATAAAAATTCATACAATTGTCTTCATTAAAGTTCAAAACGTTTTCTCTTCAAAATGCACCATCAATGGGAAGCCTAGGTGGCCCAGTTGTTAAGTGTCCCATTCTTGATTTCAGCTCAGGTCATGCTCTCACGATTCGTGAGATGGAGTCAACACAGAACCTGCTTGGGATTCTTTCTCTCTCTCCTCTCTCTCTCTCTCTCCACCCCCATCTCTCTCTCTCTGCCCCATCCGCCACTCACACACACACTGTCTCGCTCTCTGTCTCAAAATAAATAAATAAATATTTTTTTTAAATGCACCATCAAGAAAATGAACTGACAAGCTAAAGACCAGAAGGCAATATTTGCAATGCATGTATCTAACAAAGAATTTCTATTCAGAATATACAAATACAACTCAGCAATAAAAGGGCAAAACACCCTAGGCAAAAAATGGGCAAAAGATTTGAACAGACACTTCACAAAAGAAAATAAACAAATGTACAATGCCATAAGGACATTCCAATAAGTACATGAAAAGATATTCAACATCCTTAGTAACCAGATAAATGCAAATTAAAACCACAATAAGATAACACAATATACCTATTAGAATATCTAAAATTTAAAAGTTTGACACAACTAAGGATATGGTACAGTTAAAACACTTAGGCGCTGTGATAATATAACCACTTAGAAAAACAGATTGCCAATTTCTTATACAGTTGAACATAGATGTACCATACAATGTAGCAATTATGCTCTGAGGTATTTATCCACCCCTTCCAGCCAAGGATCTCACAAAAATTTTACCCAAATGTTCATAGCAGCTTTATTAATAACAACCAAAAACTAGAGACAAACCAAACACAGACCTTCAGATGAACAGATAAACAAGTTGTGCTATATTCATACAACAGAAAATTACTCATCAATGAAAAGAATGGCCTGCAGATACATTTAAGAACATTGCTGTCTCAAAGGCATTATGCTAGGTGAACAAAATCAGACACAAAGATTACATATGTTATATATATGAAATTCTAGAAAGGGCAGGACTACCTCATTGTTACAGAAAGCAGTTCAGTGGTTGCCTGGTGTGGGGATTGAGGGGTAGGGGCAAGAGGGAGTTTTTTAGAATGATGGAAGTGCTGTGTGTATTGATTTACGATAGTAGTTAAACAAATGTATACAACACACATCAAGCTATGCACTTAGGGGCACCTGGTTAAGCACCTGACTCTTGATTTTGATCTCATAGTTGTGACATCAAGCCCTACATCAGGCTCTGCACTGGGTCTGGAGCCTGCTTGGGATTTTCTCTCTCTCTCTCTCTCTCTCTTCTCCTCCCCTGCTTGCACATGCATACCCAGGTGGTCTGTCTCAAAGAAAAAAAAAAAAGCTACGCACTTGGAAGGATTGTATTTTATTAGATATGTTATAAATCAGTAAAGTTGTTTGGTAAAGTTAATTTGGTATGGCTAAAATGTAAAATGTTTATGGACAAAATTACCCCCAAAAAGGCTATCTAGGGTGGCAGGGGGTGGATCATGATGGCTTTTCATCCCATGCAAATTGTATATATATATTTAAATATGTTTTAAAATTTACATGCCAAAAAATGGCTCAGACTATGAAAGACAATGTGTAATAAATCAGGATTCCCTTTCTGACCATGACCCAGAATAGGAAGAACATTCTACTTCATGACCCACTATACAAATACACACTATATAACAGTGCTTATCCGTTTCTACAGGAATGAATATGCATAGAAACATTCATAGCAGGGGCACCTGGGTGGCTCAGTCAGTTAAACCTTGAACTCTTGATTTCGGCTCAGGTCACAATCTCGCAATTTGTGGGTTCAAGCTTTGCTTCGGGCTCTGCAGTGACAGTGGTAGTCTGCTTGAGATTCTTTCTCTCCCTCTCTCTCTGCCCATCCCCTGCTTGTAGTCTCTCTCTCTCTCTCAAAGTAAATAAATAAACTTAAAAAAAAAAGAACATTCATAGGAGTAGGAATACTTCCTATTCTATCCTTTTTGAAATGCTAGTTTCAACTCTTCATATTTATGTCATGACCCACTAATGGGTTATGACCTTTGGCTTGAAAAACACTATATTAAAAACCTACCTGAAGTGGTTAAAGATTATGGTTAAGCAATTTAACTTTAATTTCTAGATAAGGTAAAACTTCAAAACAAGAGTTTAGAAGGAAGCAATTGGGGAAAAAAAGAGAGTTAAAAGGATTAGGGGCATAAATATATAGGGACGGCCCTAGTTGATCCCCTCCAGCTGTGTGGAGGAAGATGCATCAGAGGAGCATTAACTGCCCTTGACAGACAGATCTTCTTCACAGGCCACTAGCTGTGTGAACTCTCTGAGCTTCAGCCCCTTGTCTTTGAAAGAAGCATAGTAATAATACTTGTCTCATAGGGTTGTATAAGGATCAAGTGAGATAGCCTATAAAGAGCAAGCACAAAGTAACTTTGCTTTCTAATTTTTCATATGACATAGATCATATAGCAGCACATGGACTCTCCTTTATGAAAAAGAAAAGGAAAGTACTCAGAGTGGGCAAAGAATGCTCACAACATGTTTGAAATGCCCATAAGGCACAAGGAAGTTTGCTTACTCTGCATCTGAGATGCAGGTAGAGTTAGATTAGGCAAGGTTAACTCAAAGTTGGATTTCTCGCAGATAGCAAATTGTATCTTTTTCTCTATAGTTTGTTCTAAATGGAGTTATTTGCTCATAAACATTTATAATTTATAATTAGTAATTTTATAATGTTAATTGCCAATTCCTGTCAGCTGTAGACAAGTGTACTAAAAAACCTGCCTTGGTTTCCCTCACTTCATCACCTTCCCTCTTGGTCCTCATCCCCCTGCCCTCTTGCTTCCTTCTGCCCCATCATTCTACTACAATTCCCTTAAAATTAAAAGCGCCAATGATGAGGTCAACTCTTCTAAAACTGTGGTCTGCAAACTCTAGAAGGAAGTGGGGAAGGGGATCCAGGGCTAGATCCTTTCAGCAACAGATCCTTTCTGTTTAGAAAAACAATTCTTTAAAGTAATTCAAGACTATAATTAAATAATTGTTTAAAACAATAATAAAGTCCAACAACAGTGGTGAGAGTGGACATCCCTGTTGTGTTCCTGACCTGACGGGGAAAGCTCTCAGTTTCTCCCCATTGAGGATAATAATAGCTGTGGGGCTTCCACACATGGCCTTTATGATGTTGAGGTATGTTTCTTCCATCCCTACTTTCTTGAGGGTTTTTATGAAGAAAGGATTCTGTATTTTGTCAAATGCTTTTTCTGCATCTATTGAGAGGATCCTATGGTTCTTATCCTTTCTTTTATTAATGTGATATATCACATTGATTGATTTGCGAATATTGAATCAGCCCTGAAGTCCAGGAATAACTCCCACGTGATCATGGTGAATAATTCTCTTAAGGTACTATTGAATTTGATTTGCTAGTACTTGTTGAGAATTTTTGTAGCCAGTTTCATCAGGGATATTGGCCTGTAATTCTCCTTTTTAATGGGGTTTTGTCTGATTTTGGAATCAAGGTGATTCTGGCTTCATAGAATGAGTTTAGAAACTTTCCTTCCATTTCTATTTTTTGGAACAGTTTGAGAAGAATAGGTATTAACTCTTCATTAAATGTCTGGTAGAATTCCCCTGGGAAGTTGGGAGATTTTTGATAACCAACTCAATTGCTTTGCTGGTAATGGGTCCATTCAAATTTTCTATTTCTTCCTTTCAGTTTTGGTAGTTTGTATGTTTCTAGGAATTTCTTCCACTTCTTCCATATTGCCCAGTTTGTTGACATGTAATTTTTAATAGTATTATTTTATAATTGTTTGTATTTCTGTGGTGTTGGTTGTAATCTCTCCTCTTTCATTCCTGATGTTATCTATTTGAGTCCTTTCTCTTTTCTTTTTGCTAAATCTGGTTAGAAGTTTATCAATTTTGTTAATTCTTTCAAAGAACCAGCTCTTAGTTTCATTGATCTGTTCTACTGGTTTTGTTGTTGTTGTTTCTATACCATTTATTTCTGCTCTAATCTTTATTATTTCCCTTCTTCTGCTGGCTTTGGGCTTTATTTGCTGTTCCTCTTCTAGCTCCTTTAGGTATAAGTTTAGATTGTGTATTTGGGACCTTTCTTGCTTTTTGAGATAGGCTGGAATTGCAATATACTTGCCTCTTAGGACTGCCTTTGCCGCATCCCAAAAAGTTTGGACTGTCATGTTTTCATTTTCATTTGCTTCCATGTATTTTTTTTATTTCTTCTTTAATTTCCTGATTAACCCATTCACTCTTTAGTAGGATGTTCTTTAACCTCCATGTATTTGAGAACTTTTCAAATATTTTCTTGTGATTGACTTCAAGTTTCATACTGTTGTGATCTGAAAATATGCATGGTGTGATCTCAATCTTTTTGTACCTGTTGAGGGCTGATTTGTGACCCAGTATGTGATCTATTCTGGAGAATTTTCCATGTGTACTCAAGAAAAATGTGCATTCTGCTGTTTCAGGGTGAAATGTTCTGAATACATCTGTTAACTACATCTGGTTCATTGTGTCATTCAAAGCCATTGTTTCCTTATTGATTTTCTGCTTAGGTGATCTGTCCATTGTTGTAAGTGGGGTATTAAGGTCCCCTACTATTATTGTATTATTATTAATGAGTTTCTTCATGTTTGTGATTGATTTATTTATTTGGGTGCTTTCAAGTTGGCATTAATACTTAAAATTGTTAGATCTTCTTGATGGATAGACCCCTTAATTATGATATAATGGCCTTCTTCATCTCTTACTACAGTGTTTGTTTTAAACTATAGCTTGTCTGATATAAGTATAGCTACTCCAGCTTTCTTTTGACATCCATTAGCATGATCGATGGTTCTCTATCCCCTCACTTTCAATCTGTAGGTGTCTTTAGGTTTAAAATGAGTCTCTTGTAGGCAGCATATAGACGGATCTTGTTTGTTTGTCTGTTTTAAATCCATTCTGATACCCTATGTCTTTTGATTGGAGCATTCAGTCCATTTACATTCAGAGTGATTATTGCAAGATATCAATTTTGTGTCATTGTGTTACCTGTAAAGTTGGTGTTTCTGGTGATGTTCTCTGGTCCTTTGCAGTCTTTGTTGCTTTGGTCTTTTTTTTTTCTCAGAGACTCCCCATTAAAATTGCTTGAAGGGCTGGTTTAGTGGTCACGAACTCCTTTAGTTTTTGTTTGTCTGGGAAACTCTTTATCTCTCCTTCCATTCTGAAGGACAGCCTTGCTAGATAAATAATTCTTGGCTGCATAGTTTTCCCATTCAGCACATTGAATATTTCCTGCCACTCCCTTCTGGCATGCCAAGTTTCAGTGGACAGCTCTCCTGCCACCCTCATGTGTCTACCCTTGTGGGCTAAGGACATTTTGTCTCTAGCTGCTTTCAGAATTCTCTCTTTATCTTGTAATTCAAGATTATAGAAAAGAAAAATTTCAGAAACAACTTTTAAAAATTATCATTAAAATCTTCTGAAAAACAAGTACGTCACAGGGATATAAAGTACAGCATGGGGAATATAGGCAATAATATTGTAATAACTTTGTGTGGTGACTGATGGTGATTGGACTTATCATGGTAATCATTTCATAATGTATGTAAATGCTGAATCAGTATGTTGTACACCTGAAACTAATATAATATTGTAAGTCAACTATATTTCAACAAAACAAATCTTCTGAGAATGAAAAAATAAGATACCACATTTGTGAAAGAGGAATGGAATGATTAAAAAAGAAGCTATAAAAAAACCAAAATAAGTGTGCTTTAAAAAGCTTTTTAATGCAAAATGGAAAACTCTGTAAAAAGTTTAAGAGATAAAGTGCACAAATCTCCCAGAGAGTAGTGCAAAAATATTAAGAGATGGAAAAAGGGACCGGGGGAGCCTAGACAATTAGAAAATCAACCCGGGATGTATTACGTGAAAAATAAAAGCTCTAGAATAGGAGAATACCAAAAAGAGAGAATAGAAAACAATCAAAGAAATAATTCCAAAAAATTTACCTGTGTTTCTAGGTAGAAAGCATCTGCTAAATGTCCAGCACAATGAATGAAAAGAAACCCACATACAGGCATATCATACTTAAATTTGGCCTGAGAACAAAGATTTTACAAATGGGAAAGAGAGTGAGACAGAGGAGAGAGAGAGAACTGTTCAAGTACTAATGATCATAAATCGGAATGACTTCAGACTTCTCAACAGCAACTGTGTGAGCAACTCCAAACAATGATGGCTTCTAAATTATTTCCCACCTTGTCAAATAACAACCAAATGTGAAAATAGAATAAAGATTTTTTTAAATATACCTGTTATAGACTGAATGTCTGTACCCTCCCATCCCTGAATTTATATGCTGAAGCCCTAACTCCCAATGTAGCTACATGTGGAGAGGGAATGTCTGAGGAAGTAACTACGGCAAAATGAGGTCATAAGAGTGGGGCCCTTATATGATAGGATTAGTGTCCTTATGAGAAGAGACACCAGAGAGCAACTCTGCTCTCTCTCTCTATGCACATGCACGGAGGAAAGGCACGTGAGGACACAGCAAGAAGGCAGCTATCTATAAGCCAGGAAGAGAGCTCTCACCAGGAACAAAATTAACTGGCACTTTGATATGACACTTTGGGCCTCCAAAACTGAGAAATAAATTTCTATTGTCTAAGTCCTCCAGTCCGTGGTATTTGTTATGGCAGCCCAAGCTGACTGATACAACACTCATCCTTTCTCTGGAAGCTACTAGAAAATGTGCTATGTAATGCAAGAGAGAAAAAATTAGGAAGAGAAAGAAACAGCAGATGGGAAATAGGAGCCCCAATGTAGAGAGACAATGAGGATTCTTGGAGAAAGGAGATCTGTGATGCTCACCATCTGTGCACCAGTCACGGAGGGCACTGTCCAGATCAGGCTCCGGGAGAAACTTCATTAAGAAGCTAAACTCAATAGAATACCTAATATGAATCAACATTTTGAGGAGCCAACTAAACAAATGATGGAGATTCTGGGGTTGAATTCCTAAATCCATTTCCCCCCACCCAAATAAAAAAATAAGCAATGGAGAAAAACAAAATACTCATTAACCCAGGAAAAGAGGAAATTCTATAGAAAAGTAATCTCAGTTCATCTTAAATGGTTCCACTATGAACAGCACACAGGCTCACTGTATTGCAATAACCATTTCAAGAAGTGAGTATGGGGCAATAGGAAATGTTTCTGGGTGGGATGGGTAGAGAGGAGAAAAGAGAACTAAAATTCTCATCTTCTGTAATAGTAAGTTCACACGTAATACCCAACACTGAGGGGAGAATCAAAGGATAGCTCTGCTATCACGTCACTTGGAGGCATGGAGGCCAGCACAGACAGAGGAGGCTGGAAGAGGATATTGATTGCCTTTAGGGATGGGATAGGAGGAGTGCGGTTGGAGGACTGGTGTTTCTCTTAACAAACCTTACAGACCTAGGTGACTTGTCAACTATGCATGTGTATAACTTGATAAAAATACAAGCTAATGCTCGTGCTTTCAAAACCGAACATCCGAGTCTTTAACCCCTACAGTCCAAGTTAATTTCTTAATGCCAGACATAAACCCGGGGACACTAACCCCAGCATTTCCCCTGGCTGCATCATGGCTTGTCATAATCTTTGTTTTGTTCCAGGGTGGTTTCTAGTAAAAGTTGGCTCATTTCAAAATGAGGGTAAGAACAAGGACAAAGTATAGCCAGATCCCCCCCCCCCCACCACCACCACCACCATTATATCTGAAAACATCCAAATTGACTTAAAATGGAAATTACAGAATAATAGACAGGGATAAAGCCAAAGGTATCAGTACCATAATAAATCAGAACATGTTACTAATTTCACAAAGTAAAGGCAGAGATTCTCAGCTGGAGTTAAAACCAAATCAAAACAATCCAACAACTAGAATAACACCACACACACACACACACACACACACACACACACACACACACTTCTTGGTGACCTTTACACTAAAGTTTGCTCTGCCTGGGGTACTGTTATTCTACTTCTCTCCACATCACCTTCTGGAGAACATTTCTCTCCTCCCTCTCAAGCTTGGCTTACTGGTAGCCTCCTCTGTAAAGTCTTTTCAGAGCCTGCTGGCTGAGTTTGTTGTCCTCTCCTGTGTTCCCATAACCCTGTGTGTTTGTGCCCATGTCCACAGTGATTGCTGTGACAATGGTCCCCTCTGATTGTCTGCCCAGGAGCCCCCTAGAGGGGGTTTCCTTCGGTGCCTCCCACACAAAGCTTGACATGCTGGATGCCCTGCCCTTTGGCCATAGTGAACAGGACCACAGAGCATCAGACCAAGGAGATTCAATCCATAGGTGGTCTATAAGACAGTACAGATTGATAAGGTGATAGAGATAAGGTGATTTTACTAGACTATAGCATCCTCTCATTTGAAACATCAGATTGGTACATGAGGGGAAGAAGCTGGAAGACGAAAGAGAGAGCACAGTATTTAGATCTCCTGAGACAGCGCAGGTCACTCGTAAGCAGCCTTGAGTAAGTCGGAGCCATGGGGTAGAGAAAAGACACACAGGGGGAGTGAGATTATGGAGCAGAAGCAGGAGAAGCAGAGAGGAACTGAATCACCCCAACAGGTGTTGCTGAGTAATGAATGGTTATGAAAGCTTCTCGGGATCCTGCCCCTCTTCCCCACGTTTACTTGGCTTTCCAACTTCCAGAGGCCTGCAGGTAAAGCTGTTCCTGCTCCCATGTGATTCCTGTTGTCCAGAGGGGATACCAAAGAAGGCCTCTCCTAGACACAACCTCTCCTAGCACCTACCACCGTGCATTTATCATTGTCACTCCTACCTCTCCCCCTCTAGCCGGGAAGCTCACTGCTCGTGCTGTTTGCTGGTATAATCCTCTATGTCTGTACTTGGCCCACTGCCTGGGCCATGGCAGAGCCTGATACTTGCTGTTTGAGTTAAGTAAAAGGAGCATGATCAACTCAATGTCCCACAAGGGTGTGCGGGTCCATGTTGTGGCTCTCACATAGGAACTTCTCAAAGAGTAGGAACTGACTTCCGTTAACTCCTCGGGACAGCGTCTGGTAGAGAACCAAGTGCAAATGGGTGAAGGAAAAACACTTGCTGGTGTTGATGAGCCTCTAAAATACCAGCTAAAAAGACAGACAGATTAGAAAGCTGATCTCTGTGCTGAGATCTAAACTCCCCTGCTCAGTTGCGTACCTCTGCACATAATTAAAGGTTAAAGACGTGTTGCGTAGGCTGTTATAGAAATCAAAAGTACATGCAATTCTTCTGAAGCCTTGCTGATTACTCTTAGCGCATTGTGTTTTAATTTTGATCTCTGGAAAATATCAGGAACAAGGAAAGAACTTCCCACCCCCACCCCACCAACCCCCGGCTCCATAGGAAAAACAGTGTTGAAATAAAACAAACATCTTGGATCGACCCTCTTTTGAACGTCAGAAACTCGCCTCACCCTCCCAACAGGCTTGAAGTCTGCACAATTTGTCCGCCAAGAGAGTGGGATTTGGCAGGACTCCTTGTAAACTCCAACCGCAGGAGGCCTCTGATTGAATTGAAATTGTTTCCTCCGGTCAGAGTTTGTTGGTGGTACACCCCCCCCTCAGGATGTGAATTCATCATGTTTGCTGTGGGGTGAGACTGGGGCGGTGGAAAGTGCACACGAGACTGAATGTGTCCGGGTGCGTATGTGTGTGCACACAGTCCTTATTCCCTACTGTCCTTAGTAAAGGCATTGACACTGCCTAAAATAATTCTGAAAAATTATATACATTCTTATTCATCTTCAGTATCTTTCAAAGTGATTGGAATTTGATCAACAAAAATAAGGAATTGGAAAATGGTGAAATACAAGGGCAAAATTGGCAGCAAATTTCCACAAGTCATTAACCCAGCCTCCCTTGCCAGCATGCACGTACTTTCTAACTTTTGGGGAGCTAACGGTATTCAAAGGGATGAAGACCATGTCCTCTGGCTTCATGAGGTTGGGGTGGGGAAGGAAAGCAGGTTTGGGTGTGAGAAAAGTCTGCCTTGTTATTTGCTGGGCCAATATCTCCGTGCTTGTTTGAAAAAGATTTCCAAGTTAACCCTACCACCTAAAGAAAGACACTTTTTTTGTTTAACTATGGTAAAACACACACACACACACACACACACATAAATTTATCATCTTAACTATTTGTAAGTATACGGTTCAGTAGTGTTATGTGCATTCACATTGCGGTGCAACAGATTTCCAGAATATTTCATCATAGGATACTGAAAATCTGTACCCACTAAATACTAATTCCTTCCTCCCTGCCCCAACTAGCCCTGGGTAACTGCCTTTATTCTTTCTCTTTCTATGATTTTGTCTATTTTAGATACTTCATGTGATTGGAATCATATAGTATTTGGCCTTTCATGACTGTCTTATTTCCTTAGCATAATGTCCTCCAGGTTCAACCATATTGTAGCATGTGACACGATGTCCATTTTTTTGAAGGCAATATCAACATTCCGTTGTAGGCATACACTACATATTCTTTATCCAGTCATACGTCAATGGGCATTTGGGTTGTTTCTATCTCTTGGCTGTTGTGAATAATGCTGTGATGAACATAGGTGTGTAAATATCTCTTTGAGATCCTGCTTTGGGCTCTTCTGGACATACACCTAGAGATAGGATTGCTGGATCTTATGGCAATTCTATTTGTAACTTTTTGAGGAACCTCTGTACAATTTTCCATACTGGCTGCATCATCTTACATTCCCACCAATAGTGCACAAGGATTCCGACTTTTCCACATCCTTGGATGTGGAAAATAACACTTGTTATTTTCTGTTCTTTTGATCATGGCCATGCTGATGGGTGTGAGGTAATACCTCATTGTGGCTTGGATTAGGACACTTCACTTCACATGAAGAAACTGAAGCCCTCTTTGAGGCAGGCAGGTGGGATTTTCCTTCTGGTCGCTAAGTCTAGGATTTGAACTTCTCTACTGGAAAGCATGCCAGCCTAAGTAAATCCCATCCTGGGCTTCTAACAAGTGCTCCTCAGGGTGTGAGCAGCACTCCAGGGAGTAACTGAAGCTGTAAAATAGATGTAGTATCTCTTCTAGTCCATCAGTATCATCAGTATTATCAATGATAAGTAATTTAAGGCATTGTTTTTACATTAAAACAAATGCAGACATATCAGGAAACACAATGTGAAATTTGCACGCATTGTTTACAGATAAAACACAGGACTATATGGAACTTCCGCACCTGCCGTGGGATGCTTTAAGCCATACCCATCACAACCCAGAGAGAAGCTCTCTCTTCTCTGCCACTAGGAAACTGCAGTGAAAAGATGTGAAAAGCACTAGCATAGTCCACAGAGTACCATGGGCGTGTTGTCCTTACTTAGTTATGGAACTTTGGGGGTGGCAAGAACATTAGAGAACATCTTACCCATACTGTCATTTTACAAATGAGGAAACAGAGGCCCCGAGAGGTGAAGGGCTGTGCTCACATTCCCATAGCAGTGATTCTGTGTGCTCTAACTGCAGTATTTGAACCTGATCACAGCTCAGAGAATATAAGGTACCGGGAGAAAACAATCACAGGCGTAGAGGGACCGCAGATGTACTCACACTCAACTCAGCGATGCAGAGAAAATTAGTTTATTTTTTGCTCTGCATTTGATTGAATTTGGCCCTATCAGCCAGCAAGTGAGAAAACAATGACTGAATCTCGATTTTAAACTTGTAATCCAAAGCAGTGCCCTCAAACAGTGCTTTAGGAGATCCTCAGTCTCTCCCTTTCTATTTCTCCTCCCTCAGCCTTTTCCAGAAGGGCAGCTAGGTACTCTGCGTGGCCCAGTGACCTCGTAGAGGCAGGATGACTGGGTCTTAGGACTGGCCTGCTGTTCTCTGGACCAGCTGCAGAGTGGCTCTTCTGAACTCCACCGGGGAATCTTTGGCTTGAGTGATTCCTGAGCATTCAGCTGGTGTCTGTTGCTAACATCCTGCAGCTGATCAACTTGTAGTCTATTCTTTGTCAGCCCAGGCAGAGCATGGAGCCCCCTCCCCGCTGACTTGGCCTCGCCTTGGCTCTCACTGGCGATTGACCCCTCTGAGTTCCTGCCCCATCCTCCATATGGTCTTCTAGCCCTGCAGTCTCTGGCCCCACCCAGACTTTGCTGCAAGGCCACCTCACCGTCTCACGGCAGGCCCCGTGTAGATTCACTCTCAACATCCATGACATGTGCAAACCAAGGGCAGCTCCAGAGTGCACTGTAGACTCTAACCACACTGCCCTATCAGTTCTGTCTCTGAAGAACCCTAATACAGAAGTCTAATAAATTCTTACCTGATCTGTAAAAGCAGAAAAGTTCTAGGTCAAGTAAGCAAAAGTCTAACCTGAATCATAAAAACAGAGTCAGAGCCCCTTAATCAATCCCCAGACTTGAGCCGACATATAGACCCAAAGCCTCTTGAACGAAGGAGAGGCCAGGTCGCCTTAAGAAAGGACCCCCAATACACTGCCAAAAATGTATGCTGTTAATGTGTCTCTCAGTCTTCCCCAGAGGCACCTACAGCCTTTTACTAGGGCTACTGTGCATTGAGGGAAAGGAAATTATCAGAACTTCCAGGAACTACTGAACACTGGCTCTGAACTAACTCTACTTCCAAGAGACCCAAAATGTTGTTGTGGTCTATTGGCCACAATAAAACCTTATAGAGGTCCGATGATCAATGGAGTCTGTCTCACAGTGGGCCTGTGGGTCTCTAAAGCCATCCTGTGGTTATTTCCTGAGTTCTGGAAATACAATTGGAAGTGACATACTTGGCAGCTAGTAGAATATCCTCACATCGGCCCCCTGACCTGAGAAGTGGGACTGTGGGAAATGCCAGGGGGAAGCCATTAGAGCTGCCTTTACCTAAGAAAACAGTAAACCAAAAACCATAACACATTCCTGGAAAGACTGTAGAGATTGTAGCCACCATCGAGGACTTGAAAGATACAGGGGTAGTGATTCCCACCACATCCCCATTCAACTCACCCAGTGACCTATGCAGAAGACGGATGAATCGTGGACAGTGACCACTGATTGTCATAAGCTTAACCAGGTGATGACTCCAACTGCAGCTGCCATAGTAGATGTGGTGTCACTACTTGAGCAAATTAGCGCATTAACCAATTTTCCAGCATGCGGCTACTCATCTGGCAAATGTGATTTTCTCCATACCTGTCCATAAGGCCCACCGGAGCAGTTTGCTTTCAGCTGGCAAGGCCACTAGTACTCCTTCACTGTCCTACCTCAGGGGTATACCACCTCTCCAGCCCTGTGCCATAATTTTGTCCCCAGGGGTCTTGATTACTTTTCCTTCAAACAGGATATCACACTGCTCCATTACATTGATGAAATTATGCTGACTGGACCTAGTGAGCAAGAAGTAGCAACTACTCTAGACCTATCAGAAAGACGTTTGCACGTCAAAGGGTGGGAATTGAATTAGACAAAAGTTCAGGGTCGTCCTACCTCAGTGACATTCCTGAGGTCCAGTGGTATGGGGCATGTCAAGGTAGCCCTTCTAAGATGAAGGATAAGTTGTTGTATCTAGCCCATCTTACAATCAAAAAAGAGGTGCAACACCAAGAAGGCCTGTTTGGATTTTAGAGACAATATATTCCTCATTTGTTTGTGTTACTCCAGCCCATCTACTCAGTGACCCAAAATGATCCTAGTTTTGAGTGGGGCCCAGAACAAGGAAGGCTCTGCAAAAGAACCACACTGCTGTGCCAGCCGCTCTGCCACATGGGCCGTGTGATCCAGCAGAACCAAGTGGCAGTGGCAGACAGGGATGACGTTTAGAGCCTTCGGCAGGCCCCCCCTAAGTGAAGTTCCGTGCAGGCCCTTAGGATTTTGCTGCAAATCTCTGCCACCATCTATAGATAACTACTATCCTTTTGAGAAACAGATCTTGGCCTGCTACCGGGCCTACATAGAGACTGAACACTTAGCCATGAGCTGCAAAGTTACCAGGCAACCTGAGCTGCCCATCATGAACTGGGTGTTCTCTGACCCACTAAACCCTGAAGTTGGGCATGCACAGCAGCACTTCATCATCAAATGGCAATGGTATATATGTGTTGGGCCTGAGCAAGCCTTGAAAACACAAGTAAGTTACATGAAGAAGTGGCCCAAATACCCAAGTCCCCTCTCCTGCTACACTACCTTCTCTCTCCCAGGCTACACCTCTGGTTTCACAGGGAGTTCAGTTCGCAGGGAAGTGACAGAAGAAAAGACTCGGGCCCAATTTACAGATGGTGCTGCATAACATGGAGGCACCACCCCAAAGAGAATGGCTATAGCACTACAGTCCTTTTCTGAGAGGGCATCCTTGAAGGACAGTGGTAAAGGCAATCCCCCCAGGGGGCAGCACTTCAAGCAGCGTGCCTGGTTGTTCACCTTTGCTTGGAAGGAGAAATGGCCAGATGTTACATACTGATTTGTGGGCTGCGTCCAATGCTTTAGCTGGATGGTCGGGGACTTGGAAGGAACATGAGTGGAAAATTTATGACAAGGAAATTTGAGGAGGAAGAGGTATTATAGACAGGTCTCTCTGGACAAAAAACATGAAGATGTTTGTGTCCCATGTGAATTTTCATTAATGGGTGAACTCAGTAGAGAAGAATTTCAATAATAAAGTGAACAGGATGACACATTCTACGTATACCAGGAAGCCTCTTTCTCCGACCACCCTGTCATTGCCCAGTGGGCTCATGAACAAAGTAGCCACGGTGTCAGGGATGGAAGCTATGCATAGATTCAGCTGCATGGACTTCTATTCACTAAGGTTGGTCTGGCTATAGCTGAATGCCCAATCTGTGAGCAGCAGAAACCAACACAGAGTCCTTGATATGACACCATTCCCTGGAGTGATCAGCCAGCTAGCTGACAGCAGGTTGATTATATTGGACTACTTCCATCATGGAAGGGTAATATTTTGTTCCTATTAGAATAGACATTCCAGATATGGATTTGTCTTCCTTGCACAATGCTTCTGCCAAAACTACCATCTATAGACTTACACAAAGCTTTATCCACCATCATGGTATTCCACACAGTATTGCTTCTGATCAAGGAACTCACTTCATAGCAAATGAATTGAGGCAATGGCCCAGGCTCATGGAATTCATTGTTCTTGCCATGTTTTCCATCATCCTGAGGCATCTAACCTTATAGAACAATGGAATGGCCTTTTGAAGACTCAGTTATATCACCTGCTAGGTGGTAATGACTTTCAGGCCTGGGACAAGCTTCCCCAAAAGGCCATATATTCTCAGAATCAGCATCCGATATATATTGTTTTGTCCCATTTAGAGGGCTTATGGGTCCAAGAACCAAGGGATGGAAATGGGAGCAGTACAGCTCACTATTACCCTAGTGACCCTCTAGCAAAATGTTTGCTTCCTGTTCCCACAACCTTACGCTCTGCTGGCCTATGGGTTTTAGTTCTATGGGAAGAATGCTTTCACCGGGAAACAGAGAAATGATTTCATTAAACTGGAAGTTAAGAATGCTGCCCATCACTTTGCCCTCCACATGCCTTTGAACCAACAGGCAAAGGAGTCATTGTGCTGGCTGGAGTAATTGATCCTGACTGCTAAGGGGAAATTGGACCACTATCCCACACTGGAGGAAAGGAAGAATATGTCCACAATACAGGAGATCTCCTAGGAAATGTCTCAGTGTTATCATGCCCTGTGACTAAGATCAATGGAACACTATAAAAATCCAATACATGCAGGACTACTAATGGCTTAGAACCTTTAGGAATAAAGGTTTGGGTCATTCCACCATTTAAAGAACCATGATCAACTGCAGAGCTTGTTGAAGGCAAACAGAGGCTACAGAATGGGCAGTAGAAGATAGTTACAAATATCAGCTACAACTTTGTGGCCAGTTATAGAAATGAGGACTGTAATTTGCATGGGCACTTCCTTCTTGTTTTGTTATGAATAATATCTTTGGGGTTTTTTCTCTCTTGCATCCCCTGCCATGTGACATAAAATGTATTAACTTTAGATCATAGAATTTAAGTATTGTTAACTTCTTGTCGTAGTATTTAAGTTATGGGATATCAAGGAGAAGAACAAACTTCACTCAAGGACTTTACCTCCTCTTTTGAGGAAGACATTAGTACGTTTTTTTGTTGCATGCAGGATAGCTGTGTCATGTTAGGCAGAATTATGACGTCATTGTCTGAGCCATCAGCCCAGAGCCTGACGCGGGGCTCGAACTCCCGGACCGCGAGATCGTGACCTGGCTGAAGTCGGACGCTTAACCGACTGCGCCACCCAGGCGCCCCAGGATAGGGGTTTTAAAGCCTCCATAATTTTGTGAGCTGATACCTTATGATAGATGATAGATAGATAGATAGATAGACAGACAGATAGAACCAATCATTTTTGTTTTTGTTTCTCTGGATAACCTGTCTAATACAGGAACCTAGAACAATCCTCCTTTCATTGAGGACTCACTTTAATCTACCCTCCTGGCTTGGTTTCTAAAGGGTTGGGAAGCTATCAATAGTGGGAAATATAAAGAGGGAATTTAAGATGCACCAATGGAATATTTGTAAAAATATTATCCCTTGTACACAGATGAGTTCACTATAAATGACCGACGTAATCTCTACTGGAAAACAGTTTCTGCTTCAAAATGCTTCATAATTATCAATATTACTCAATACTTCTGGAGACCAGCTCTTTCCTGCACTTAGCTTCTCTCTGTGTAGGACCATACCATCTGAATCAAAGTTTGGAGTATCTGGCATGTCAAAGGATTTTTTTTTTAATGTGTGAATGAAAGAAGAGCCCTGGAGGTAAGTAAGAGCTCTTGATCCCAGAAAGGGGTAGGGGGATGTAAATGTTCCCCAATATCACACCACCATTTGAAATTTAGAGGACAAGTTATCCAATAGATAGCTTGATGGATCCTGGGGCCACCTCAAACAATGCCCCCAGGAGGTAGCAGCCCCTCTAATGAAAGTATGGGAACCCAACACTGAGCTCCATAGCTTTGGGGGATGTGGCTAATATCTGAGACTCTTACTTGGCCCCACACTAGAGGAGTCACGTTCCTTCAAGAAGATGAAGAGGCTTCCATAATGAGCTTTTCTTCAGCAAATATATTAAGCTGAAGACCAGAGGCTCTTCCCTATTTCTTCCCTGGATTGTATAAGTCCCAGGAACCTTGTATGATCTCAGTGGAGAGGAATGGAGAACTCTGAAACAATAGCTGAACTGGAGGTATGTCCAACTAGACCGTTAAGAGCTAAATTCATTTAATGTATTTATAAAAATAAATGTGACATTTTTTGAGTCTCATGGAACAGCTGTTACCCATTACATTTCTTTTTAAATTTTATTTATTTATTTTGAGAGAGAGAGAGAGAGAGAGAGAGAGAAAGAGAATATGTGCACAGGGGAGAGACAGAGAGAAAGGCAGCAAGAGAACCCCAATCAGGCTCCCACTGTCAGCGCAGAGCCTGACCTGGGGCTCAATCCCACAAACCGTGAGATCATGACCTGAGCCAAAATCAAGAGTCAGATGTTTAACCGACTGAACCACCCAAGAGCCCCTTGACATCATTTTAAATTTCAGTTACCAGGGATTCAAGATTCCACAGAGGTTGACCAGGATACTGTACCACAGGGATTTGGTCAGAAAACATTCATTGTTAAGTGTCCAACTTCAGCTCAGGTCATGATCTCACCGTTGTGAGTTTGAGCCATGAGATGGGCTCTGTGCTGACAGCTCGGAGTCTGGAGCCTGCCACGGATTCTGTGTCTCCCCCTCTCTCCACCCCTCCCCAACTTGCACTCTGTCTCTCTCTCTCTCAAAAAGAAATAAAAACATTAAAAAAAAATTAAAAAAAATAAAAGAAATCACATGTTAGCCCTCCCACCCCAGATTCAAGTAGAGAATAGGAGGGAGTCTTCATGATTCCCGTCTCTATTTCCTATGCCCCGCCTCTAGCCTTCCTCTAGGGCAAAAAGCAGGGAGCCATTTATCCTAATGGCGAGAAAGGTGAGTCCTCTCATGATCACATTTCTTTAATTACAGGAGATATGGCCAGGTGGATCTCAGACTTGAATTTCTCATCCCAATGTTACTTTTCCAAGAGACCTTTTAGGCCCAGTATCTGAAACTTGTCACCCAGGGAGTATGGAACCTGTTTAACTGTAATATCCATGTCTTATTTAATTTTAAACTGAGTAATAGTCATCAAAGACTATTTTAATTATACAGCTAAACTCCCTCTAAAATCCACATAAGTTTTACGTACAACACACACACACACACACACACACACACACACACACACACAGAATTCAGCCTGAATGTTAGTTTCCTAAAAGGAAAAGAAAAATAACAAAAGGAAAATTAAGTAAGAGGTTATAAAGAAGATTTATAAATATTTTAAAATATTTTTAAGCTTTATTTATTTTGAGAGAGTGGGAGGGGCAGAGAGAGAGAGAGGGAGAGAGAGAATCGCAAGCAGGCTCCTTGCTGTCAGCACAGAGCCTGACACGGGGCTTGAATTCAGAAACCATGAGAACATAACCTGAGCTGAAACCAAGAGTCAGATGCTTAACCGACTGAGCTGCCCAGGTGCCCCTTCATGTATAAATATTTTAGTTTGTCCAGTGTGTCACTTGTTTCTCCATCACCCTTCCAGTGTACTTGTCTTGCACAAACACCAAAATTTCTCTGAAATGTTTACATTATTGGCAAGTGGATTTTTGGCACATTATCTAATATGAACTTTTTGCTTTTGAAAAATCGATAATATTGTTAAAGCCATGTTGGTTTCTTTGTTTGAATTTGCCTGAATAATCACAGGCAGAAGAAAAAAGATAAGGCACAGCTTGCCAGCATTCAAATGGTTATCCTTGCTCGAAATTTCAGCTAAAGGCATAAACCATAGTAGGTAATTGAGAGCAAAACATCTTTATGCAGATTTTATTACTATTGCTGAGCAGAAAACCTTGGGGGCAGAGGTGGGATGTCATGAAACTTTGGAAGCAATGATAAAACCCAGGTCCCATCTTGAAATATATGCAGTGACCCCAACTGAACCAAAATCATACAAAGCACAATGCTAATAATAAGAATTTCAAATTAAAAAAAATTGAACAATAACATGTATGTCCAAATGTTGCCGTTAGACTATAATAACACCATGCTATCTTCCTTTTTCTTTTTCCTCTGGAATTGAGACCCACAAACAAATTGCATTTGGATCTTGTCTTTCTGTACTTTCATTTGGACAACAAGATGCTGGGATAAACCAGGAGTTGGTACAGGCACAAAATGGGGAGAGAGACAAGGAGAAGTAGCAAGGGCCCCTCTGCCAAATCCCGTCAATAATGTATGGGCTGTCAGTGGTTGATCACCGAGCACGGCCCGCCCTCGCCTTCTGCAGGCTCCTTTCCCAGTGGACAGTCAGGCCAGCTGTCTAGGCAGCAGGAATAGCCCTCCTTTCCCAAGCCCAGACCTGTGGGAAAATCTTCATTGGCCAGTAATTGATTCCACCCTGCCAGCTCCATTACTCCAGGCTCCAGTCAAACTGGCAGCAAGCTGGGGAAGGGAGCCCACTGAAGGGGTGAGGGGGTGGGAGCAAAGGCCATCAGGCCCCCCTGCAATTAACACTAATCTGAAAATTGGCCTCTGACAGCAAAGCCCAGCACCTGACAGCTAATTACTTATGTCAGACTGATGTGCACTTCATATGGAAAGGTTATTTATCAGAGACCAGGGTTTTCTCCTCCTCCCTCCAATCTTTTTTCTTTCTTTTTTTTTCTGTTTGTCTTAGTTGAGAACAGTGGGGGATTGTTCCCGGTTGCTTAGCTCCCAGAAACCATGAAAGTTCTCATACCTTGAAAGGTTCCTAAATATCCTAAGACCCAATGCACATATTGTGTGCTGCTCACCTATGCTGGAGACCAGAGAAAGACATAAGTTTCTCAGAGGGTGGGCTTATTTCCTTGTATAAATGGGGCCCAAATGATAGAGACCTGGGAAATTCAAATGATCAATGTAGATGCAAGAAGGGATTCAAGGAGGACGAACCAACTTCATTCATCTTATTTTCAAAAAGCTAGTCCACAGTGGGGAAGGCCAGTAAATGGACTTAAAAGCCTGCTGCCTTAAATTATTTTAAAATATTTTCTCTAGGGGTGCCTGGGTGGCTCAGTCGGTTAAGCGGCCGACTTCGGCTCAGGTCACGATCTCGCGGTCCGTGAGTTCGAGCCCCACATCGGGCTCTGTGCTGACAGCTCAGAGCCTGGAGCCTGTTTCAGATTCTGTGTCTCCCTCTCTCTGACCCTCCCCAGTTCATGCTCTGTCTCTCCCTGTCTCAAAAATAAATAAACGTTAAAAAAATTTTTTTAAATAAAATATTTTCTCTAATATTCATAGATCTCTATAGTAAGTGACCCACACAGGTATATTGTCTTTAGGATGGTGATTTGATCTGCCTTGCCAATAATAAAAGTGGTCATTAATGGGGGAGATGGGTTTATATAGGCTTTCCCCTTCTACTTTCAGTCAACAAACAAGCACTTTTTTTTTTTTTTTAAAGCTAGGCACCGTGCTGGGTCCTGGACATATGAGGTAGACACATTTCTTGCTCCCAGGAAGCTTAAGGGTTGGAGAGTGATACAGAGAAGTAAGGGAATTACAATGTAGCACGCTACATCTTAGGTATGGTGAAATGTAAGATCTCACCTAAAAGAGGGCCTAATCTACATTTTTGTGCTACAGAAAGTGACCTCTAGACTGAGATGTGAATATATAGGATTTAGACGGGCACAGGAAGGAGTGCATAGCGGTGGAGGAAAGAAAAGATAAAGGAAATACACGTACCTAAAACCTGATGTGGTAGACAATTCAGCGGCGTTGAAGTCTAGATAGAGTAGACATGACCCAGATGAAGCTGATATTTAAAGCTCATGGTTAATTCATCCCACAGTTTTCCAAGTAAAAAGTATAAGGCTTCTAGTTTAATGGATGCTTCACTGTTCATCCTTGCTCTCTCCTTTCTCCAGCGTGACCTCACTATATGTATTTAAGTACCGGACCAGACCATGCCAGGGAAGTTGCCAGGGAAAGCAATGTGGTTATTGGGTATTAGAGCAGCAATCAGAAGACCTGGGACAGTAGGGGTGCCCGGGTGGTGCAGTCAGTTAAACGTTTGACTCTTGATCTCAGATCAGGTCATGATCTCACAGTTCGTGAGTTCAAGCTCTGCATTGGGCTCTGTGCTGATGGGCGGAGCCTGCTTGTGTTCTCTCTCTTTCTCTCTCTCTCTCTGTTCCTCTCTCTCAAAATAAATAAATAAAGTTAAAATTTTTACTAAAAAGAAGGCATGGGACAGTAGACAAGGACAATTTTTTGCCCACCAACTACCTATCTTTCCAACGGGACTCCCTCTCCCCCATCACACGTGAGTCTGGGTTTTCATAAGCATTAATTTATTTATCCAACAAATGTCGAGTGTGTCCTCTGCGCCAGGTGATGGGAGGCACCAAGGATACTGAAGTGAACAGGCAGGCATAGCCCCTGTCTTTGAAGAGATAGTATGTTCTAAGAAGACAGATGTGAAACAGACAGGTGTTATATAAATAATCAATTAATGTCAGTGCACTAAGTGCTAAAAAATTAAGAAGTACGTTATCAAAAATTATCTGTATGCCACTGTTTTGAAACTATATACAATAGCTGAAATGAAAGATAGTGAAATTAAGCTATCCGTAAAGTGAAGTCATGGAAAAAAGAGGAAAGAAGGGCACGCGGGTTGAGTTCTTGCTTTGTGTCTGGACTGGGCTCGTGCTTTACACGTACTGTGTCACTGGTTTCTCATAACAAACTTACGAGGGTTTCATTATTTCCCCTATTTTGCCAACGAAGTTACTGAGATGCTAAAGAGGCAAAAATAACTTACTAAATAAAGGAAGGAATGGTAAGGCCTGGGCTGTGTGTAACAGCTTCTTTCCACTTCTACCCTCCAAGAATGCAACCCAACAGCATGTCCCTAGTAGACTTCATTCTTCAGGACCAGGGAGGTGGTTCCCACCCAAGCGTAGGACCAGTGCAAACCTGACTTGGAATATTCTGGGGCTCCTGTGGACTACCTTTTCGCTTAGTAAAAGTTACTGGCTTGTATCATTTTGGGAAGAATATTTCTACTTCCCCAGGCATGAGACCCTTTTTATAAGACCTGGTAGACATTGTAACACAAATGTAATTTCTATCCCAATCTTCCTACTGCACTTACGACCAGTCCCTTTAAGAAATGTGATATTGAATATAGAAAAAGTCATCAAACTCATGGCTTCAAAAGGCAGAGAAATTGCTATCAAAGCAGAAAGGCAGGGCTACTCATTGTTTCTGAAAATAGGAAATCAGAGGAATAGATGGAAGAGAAAAAAGGCCTTGCAAACAGATGTATCATCAACGAGGGTTAGCCATCCCACACACAGTTGATTTCAGATGAGTCCCCAGTGGTGAGATTATTACCGTGCAGTCATTATGCCTGGTTATTATTTGGGGAGCATTACAGTTTCCACAGTCACGACCAGGTCTCTGGGCACAGGCACAGAATAACTTTGCTTTAAATAAGTGATGAACAGAGAAGCACCCGTCCGGCTCAGACACAAAAACCTGATGAAAGCGAGCAACCTCACACTTTGCATTATGCCCAACGGTGCCTGGTTCTGAAGTTTTCTCAGGACACGAAGCCCACAGCTCCAACTCAAGTGACCCCTGAGCCGGGGCTCTTGTCAAAACGATGTCAGCAGCAGCTTCTGGAAACCGCAGAAGCTGTGATCTCTGTCCTTAACAGATCATTATGTTTGGGCTTCCCAATCGCCCACTTGGAGGACAGAAAGAGAACACTAACCAGAGTGACCAGGCTGTGGCCTCCACTTGGCCCCCTGCTCCTGTTTGGATGCCGCCTCCCCATGGAGGCTTTTTTTAGGCACTCTGATGGAAACAGTCTGATAGTCTCTTGGCCCCAAGCGAGGTCTCCATTCCACAGCTATTGCTATCTGCTTAGCAAGAACCCTCAACGTGTGACGCACTCACAGGTACTTGTGTTTCCTAAATGCTTTTTCAGTCAGTGTTGAAAATGCTTAAATCTTATCAAAGTCCTGTTTTTTCTTCATCTGTCTATATTACACAATATCTTTTTTTTTTTTTTAAGTAAAACGAAACACCTCTAGTGCCAAGAGTAAGCATGTTCTTTTTTTAAATTTTTTTTTTAAACGTTTATTTATTTTTGGGACAGAGAGAGACAGAGCATGAACGGGGGAGGGTCAGAGAGAGAGGGAGACACAGAATCGGAAACAGGCTCCAGGCTCTGAGCCATCAGCCCAGAGCCCGACTCAGGGCTCGAACTCAGGGACCGCGAGATCGTGACCTGAGCTGTAGTTGGATGCTTAACCAACTGCGCCACCCAGGCGCCCCGCATGTTCTTTTTTTAAAGCTTTGCTTTGTTTCTATGAAATGAGCTCATGCTGATTTTGTTACAAATGGTGAGATGGTATGATTTCTGATTAAAGAGTCTATACCGTCTGTTTTGTAAATAAAGGATTCATGTTTCGGTTCTTCTCAGAGCTTAAGAAATGGTGCCTAACTTTATAGCTTCACTTACAGCTTCACTTTAAGCACGTGTTTCTTGCAAGCCAGCCCACGAATGGCCAAGGGCAAGAATGCCAAATGCCCACCTGGCTCCCCACCACTACCACCAATTTCCATTTCCTTCTGCCTACCGCTTACCACAGATCCCAAAACCATATGTACGCCCAGGACCCTCAAATATTTCTGCATGAGGGGTTCCTTGCACAGCCCTCTGGATTGCTGGAAATCGGCCATCACTCTCAAAGCTTCCGAAGTCCCTGGACACCATCAGAGTGCCCCTCCAAGCTGAGTGACACCTGCTCTCTGCCTGTCTGGATGGGTAGAAGCCTGCTGTGAGATCACTGGCACAGTGGAAGACCCCCCGGAGAACTCCCTTAACCAAATGGTAGGCAGGTGGGCACCAAGGCCATCGCTCCAGGGGCTGACCTGGAGCACTGTATTCAAAACCATAATCGTAAAAAAAAAAAAAAGAGTATTTTGGCAACCCAATATGTAAACTCTCACCAAGTTTAACAGAGAATTTTTATAGAGACAGGCTTTACTTCAATTATCATTTGGACATATTCTCATCTCTTTAGGGCCTGTTTGGTACCTCCTGACAACATGCATATATTATTTCTCCTGGATTTGTCTCTTTAAAACTGGATTAATTGCACCAAGAAGCTAACTTAGATCAAGACTTTCTTAAGCATGATGATGGTTTTAATAATAATAATAATAATAATGATAACTATGGCTTTAGCTTATATGATGCCTATTCCAACAAAGAGAAATGCACATCTTTCATAATCATTATCTGGCCCTGATATGCAAATCCCCCCTTGAACCGCCCCCCCCCCCCCCCCCCCCCCAGTGCACAAAGTTGTATGCTGCACAGCTGTGAGCCATCAGACATTAATGTGGACTTAATTTGAACTGGTGCTGGAGGTAGCGGGCACAACTCAAATTAGACATGTGGTGGGCGTTTAACCACAATATTACCAATTCCCATTCTGACATCTGACAGTCCTTAATAATTAACTGCATGTAAATGGTCAAACCTTCCCTCCCTGTTGGACCAGTCTCCAGCTATACCAGTTTCTTCATTGTAATTGCAAGTTGGGGCTGTCAATTGCACTTGAGACAAATCATAGGCAAAAGATCAGACAGCTTCAGGAGTCCTGTGCTCTCTGATCTATCTGCCTTTTAATTGGACTGGACGGCCTTCCCAGTAGCTCCCATATGCTGCCTCCTTAGAAAGACATAATATTCTCTCTGGATAAGAGGGAAATTGATTGTGCTTTGAGGCTTAATTGGAAGCTTGGGGGAAGCATGCTTTTGTGGTGGGACTTTCAGGGTTCCCTGGTACACACTGAGGCAGGCACGTTGCCCCCATCTCACACGTTACTTCTCCTCTTCCGAATCTGCATCCTTGTGTGACTTTTCTCTCTTCTCTGTCTAAAATGTCTTATTCAGATTTGAGCCCCAGAGTGACAGGCTGAAATTCCTTTGGGTCCCCCATTGACAAAAGATTGGAGCTCTCTGAAAACCTAACGGAAATGTTGCAAGATGGAGGTGATCAAATCCAGAACTATATGCCCATCATCTCTTTAAAAAATAATATCAAACTGAAACTTGGAAGCCCATGAGCAAAACATTCTACTGCTTCCACTCAGCCAAGCGAAGGTCCTAAAACTGCATTTGTCTTTGTTGGATGACACAAAGATTCAACTGATTATTTAGAAGAGGATGACCTTCCACAAAAAGATCATGTTAGGAAAGGAAACCTTGACTGATGATGCGTATAGCACACATATAGGAACTAATGACACCATTACATTCATAATCAAGTTATAGGTGATGTGGATAGAAACAGAAATGAATTTGACTCTTGTATTATGGATGAAAAAAGAATCTACTGAGCAATGAATGATATAGACCTGATTATAGAATTCGTAAAACAAGTGAAAGCATGACGTTTTCAATGCCGGGAGCTTCTTTGATGTGCCCTGTAAGTACAATTGATACACTGATTATGATGAAGTTTGTTCTCCTTTTAGCCAAAGAGATCCCCTAAGAACTTGTCCTAAATATTATTTTATTACCCTAGTTGGATACTCTTCAAAGCATTAAATTTGCACTCTTTCTTTCTTTCTTTTTTTCTTTTTCTTTTTTTTTTTTTTTTTTGATTCTTCAGTTGAGACTGATTTGCCCAAGCTAGGCTGCAACAGTCAGGTTTTACCGTGAAACCAGAGGCTCTATCACCCCAGCTGCTACTAAGTATAGTAAGCAGACTGATATGTGGTAAGTAGTAAATGAGTAAACAATTAATGTGGCGTCAGGCTCTGCCTGTGTTCTTAATCCTGTATTCACCCGGCGGGCTGAGGAAGCAAACTTGAAGTGTCAGCCCAATTACATCCTAATGGAATAAAAATGAGCTAAGAGGGAACAGGAGTGAGAAACAAAAGGCCATTAAAGAGAGAGAGAATAAAGAGAGAAATGTCCTTTAAAAATCATCATGTGTATTTGTATGGAGAATGCATGAAGCAAACAGATGTGAGAGCCCTTGGAACTTAAAACATGGTTGTGTCCTGGTCATTTCTCTGTCACAGAAGAAGAATAAGCCCTTTTCAAAGCCTGGTCTGAAGGAAGGGCTAACATCAAACAGCCTCAGAATAACCAGGAGATTAAAGCCCCAAGCTATTCAACTTCCTGCCTTGTAACGAACTAATCTACTTAGAGTTGGACAAGGATGAGGGGCACCATTGTACCAGAAAAACTTTCCAGGTCAGATGCAGTGGCGTGGTATGTAGAAAGGAGCCAGAACCAGGGGTAAGAGGACATAAGCTGCTGCCCACCCCATGTCTGCCCCGGTGGCCCCAGGCAGGTTCATACATGTCCCTTCCCCAGATGTGAACACGCTGGCCATCCCCCGCCATGCTGCCCAGTTCAGCACACCTGGGAATAGCCTCAGACACAGGGGGAAGCACAGGAAATGCTTCCTGGCAGAGGAAGAAATCAGCTCCATTGCTGGGGCTCCTTCCAGCCAGTTGTCTGACTGTTCCCCTGACCATTTGCACAGCCAAGGGCACCTCTAACATTTGTGTGTTCCCTGACTCTTCCCTGTTGCCCAGGCTCCATCTTTCACTGCTGGTTTCTAAGCACTCCCACATCTTGCCAGCTCCTGAGTCTGGCTCTCCCTTATTCCATTCCCAGCCTAGACTTGGCAGTCCTTGGTCCTGGCCTCCGGTATCTGCCATAATTCAGGGGCCTGGCATGGCAACGGAACTTTCACTAGAAACATAAAAGTATTTTGGAAAATGACTGTGAGCTGATATGAAAGGGGAAAGCCAGTTCCACAAACCAGTAATGCTGACCAACTTCCACAAACAGTAATGCTGGCCCATAGACCCTGCACGCTGTTACTTGATGAAACTTAGAAGAAACTTTGCAGGATTTTTTTACAATTATTTTTTAAAGTTTACTTATTTATTTTGAGAGAGAGAGAGAGAGAGAGAGAGAGAGAGCCAGCACATGAGACAGGGAGGAGCAGAGAGAGAAGGAGAGGGAGAATCCCAAGCAGGCCCCTTGCTGACAGTGAGATCATGACCCGAGCCGAAATTAAGAGTCGAACGCCCAACCGACTGAGCCACCCAGGTGCCCCACTTGGCAGGAATTTTTAATACTGCTCCTGCCTCCCCCTTGCCAAAAAAGTCAGGTATGTTTATCAGTCAGGCTTACATTCATATACACAGTTGACCAGCTTATAAAATTGAGAATATTGTTAATATTTAAACTAAAAAATGAAGTATTCATTCACCTTGCAGTACCCCCAGCTACTCACCATATCATAAAAAGTAAATTGTTACAATGTACTCAAATTTGCCCAAAAGGTACTATAACAATCTACTTAATGAAAAAATATTGATGAGTTATAAAAGCAATTGTATCATCAAAATCTATGAGATACTATTCTAAGGTAACTTAACATTGAAATAGAACCGTAAGAATTATATTCTGCTTTCTAGATATATTTTACAGGTAAAACATTCCAACCAATCTGTCCTTCTTCCATCCCCCAACTGAATTCCATTCAAGGTGATACTGTTATTTCTCTAATACAGATTATAAATCTTTACCAGACAGTATTTAGCTCAAACCTATTCATTAAATACTTGTTGGATTATAAATAGATGATGAATGAATGAATGAATGATTGAAGATCCAACTGTTGTGATTGCTACTGAAAAATTCTAAACCAATATCTAGTCTATCTTTTATTTTTTAATCTGGTAGCTCAGAAGACTTTCCTTGCTCTAAGGTGGCATTTAAGTGACTGTCCAGAAATGATTTTCAAAGTGAAAAGAAACATGATTCAGGTTCCTTTAAAAAGTCAAAGTAGTTCGACCAGGTTGGTTTTTCTCCTCCCTGTGCACTTGACCCCTGCCCTCCTTGGCTGCTGGAACTGATTAGGAGGTGTGAGTGATCCCACCCTAGCTGGTGTTTGTTCACAGTGATGAACCCCAAGGCGGCCAAACTATTTCTCTAGGCAACTAAACTCACAAAGAGCCCAAAGAAGCAAACTCTTCAATATAAAACTTTCCGTAACTACGGAAGGCTTCTCTTGAAAGTGTCTTTGGTGCTCTATTTGTATTTTATTTTTAGTAAACCTTGAGAGTCAAGTGGCTCCAGGCAGATACGATTAAGATCCCCACCTTCCACCTGACCTCGCTAGAGTCATTTATAAACCCCAGAAAGCAAGGGGAGCTAAGAGCATTTACTCATTTTACTGGGCATGCTAAACTGCAGATTGGTAGTATGCAGTGGTGAAAGAAGGACACCCCAAGAAACCATTCCAACTCTCCATCATCAGCAAGACTGGTGACAAAGGCAGACAGTTCCCACTTTTTCACCAATTCCCATTTGCTACATAGGAAGCACTTAGATGTTGTGTCTAATAGTTTTTACCCACTAATTCAAAGGCTCTACCAATGTACAGTTGGAAACAACAACACAGGCACTTGCCAAATAAGTAAATACATAGTTGAGGTTTTACCTAAAAACAATATACTTTCTAAATTGTCTACAAGGAGCACATTTTGGCTAGAAGTAGATTATAATACCTCATTGTACCCCCCGTGGAAAGGAGTAGCAAAAACTCTTCAGATCATCAGAGCTGATCTGAAATCCAAAACCTACTGGCTATGTGATCTTAGGTAAGTTAGAGCAGTTTACTCCATGCCTTAGTTTCTTTGTCAATAAAATGGAGATAATACCTATGTAAAAGTGTTCATAAGGATTAAATGAAAAAAAAATGTATAGAAGGAGCAGATAGCAATGCTAGCATATAATACGCATGTAATAACTATTACTACTAATAATATATTATTGCAAGTATACTAAAGGCTTTGAGAAGTCTCAAGTGGTAGACAAATGTAAAATACCATTGATGACCTCATGCTTGTGTTTGGGGTGTAGACAATGCAGTTCTGAATTTAGAAACAAACACACAAGGAATAGCATAGGAATAGGTAAAGAGATCATGGCACCAGAATAGAGAGTTCTGAAATAGATCATATATATAAGGACAATTGATTTCCAAATTAAAGTACCAAGTTAATCCAATGGGGCAAGTCTTTTTGATAAATGTTGTTGGAATAGCTGAATATCCATATGGAAATAATTAAATCTCTGTTTCATTCCATAAACAAAATTTAACTTGATCTGGATCATAGACCTAAATTAAAACCTAGAACCATAACGCATCTAGAAGAAAACACTGAATATCTTTACAACTCTGAGGCAAGCAAAGATTTCTTAGATTGCACATAAAAAGGACTGACTATAAAAAAATTATAAATCAGACTACGTTGAAATTAAAATTTTCTGCACCATTTAGAAAATTAACAGATAAGCCACAGAGTAGCAAAAGTAACTGTATACATACATGTGATAAAAGACATATCTAGAATATATAATTCCTATTATATATTAACTATAGTTCCTATAGTTCCTATAAATTGGCAATCTACTTTAAAAAGGGGTAAAAGAACAGAAACGTCACAAAGTAAAAAATATGTAAAAGTGCATGTCAATGGTCATCAGGGAAATGCAAATTAAAACCACAGTGAGATACCATTTCATACCCGCTAAAATGCCAAAACAAAACAGACTGACAATTCATGCTGTTGAGGATGGAGAATACTTGAAACTCTCATGCATTGCTGTGGGATGCAAAATATTACAACCACTTTGAAGAGCTGTTTGGAAGTTTATGACTTTAAAGTTGCATCTGCCTTATGCACTAGCAATTTCACTCTTAGGTATTTACCGAAAAGAAATGAAAACATATATCCACAAAAAGAGCCTTATTCATCATAGGCATATCGATCAACCCTGATGTCCATCGGCAGGAGAATGGATAAATTGTGATATTTTCATACAATGGAATACTACTCACAAAAGAACAAACTACTGACATACGCATCCACATTTTGTGGATGAATCTACAAAACATCATGTGAAGGGAAAGAAGCCAGACACAAAAGGCTACATGCCATTTGATTCCTATGTGAAATCTAAAAACAGACAACACTGCTCTGTGGTGACAGAAGTCAGAAAGCAGTTGTTTTGCTGGGAACAGGGGCACAGGGAAAGGCTGAAAAGGGGCACAGGGAACTTCTGGAATAATGGAAATGCTCTATATCATGTTTTGAGTGGTGGTCACACGAGTATACACAGTTGTCAAAACTCATCAAATTGAGCACTGAAGATCTCTATGTGGTAAATTTTATTTATTTATTTATTTATTTATTTATTTATTTATTTAATGTTTTATTTATTTCTGAGACAGAGAGAGACAGAGCATGAGCAGGGGAGGGGCAGAGAGAGAGGGAGACACAGAATCCGAAGCAGGCTCCAGGCTCTGAGCTGTCAGCACAGAGCCCGACGCAGGGCTCGAACTCACAGACCGCGAGATCATGACCTGAGCCGAAGTCGGACGCTCAACCGACTGAGCCACCCAGGCGCCCCTGGTAAATTTTTTTTTAATGTTTATTTATTTTTGAGAGAGACAGAGACAGAGTGCAAGTGGGGGAGGGGCAGAGAGAGAGAGGGAGACAGAGAATCTGAAGCAGGCTCCAGGCTCAGAGCTGTCGGACAGAGCCCGACGTGGGGCTCGAACTCGTGAACCGCGAATTCATGACCTGAGTCGAAGTCAGATGCCCAACCGAATGAGCCACCGGGGTGCCTCAAGATCTCTATATGTTAATATCTGTTAATTACACCTCAACTAAACATATACACACAGACAAGACCAGGTGACTCAGTCCCTGACCTCACAGAGTTTCCCCCCCTGCTGAGGACAAAGGGTACTGCCCCATTCAGATTACTGAAGAAATTAAATTACATTTATAAAGTATTTGTGAAGTCTAGGTCATTCAAACAGCATGTTGCATGACACACAACAAAATATTTCCTGTGAAGCCAGAGAACTGTGTGATCTGGACAAGGATTTAACGCATACAGAACCTCTTTTGGCCTTCCTTCCCGCTGTTTCTTGCGGTTTACTGAGAAGGAGTTGGCAGGTGCCTGCGAAGGGGGCCATTCTCCTCTGGGCAAAAGAGCCCTGGGTTATTAAATCCTTCCTCCTCCGGCCTTGTTCACCTCTACTGTTTAGTGTTTTGTCTTGTTTAGCTGAGGCTGCCAGCCCAAGGCAAGCCCTTGTCTTCTGTGTACTCCCCATAGGGATTAGCCCTCACTCAACACTCCGTAATGTTTTCACTACTGATCCTAGTGTGGTCACAATATGACTAATACAAGCAGCAACCCTCCCCAACACTCACACTCTTCGTCTCGGGGCCAGAAAGCAAAAATCAAAATCGTTTTTTCCCCTTTCGGTTTTATTCTTATGTTAGCTTTTTGTATTTGTATCTTAGGGCAATCCTGCTTTTTAACTTGTGATGTTCTAATTGATAGTGACATTGGCCAAAACTTAAAAAACACTCAACAGAAAACATTGCTGGCTCCCTGGGTCAGTGGATGGAGGGAAATGTCCTGACACAGTTCAAAAAACACTCTGTGGGGTGCAGAAAGGGAGAAGCCAAGAACAAGTCCTTTATGTGGGGCATTGTTTCCATTTCTAAACCATTCTATCGGTGTCCTCTTTTCACTCACAAATAGAATATTGTTCCCTCCCTGTCTGCCAACAGACCCAGAGGGGGAAGAGGGGGGAGGGGATTTTAAGAAATGGAGCAGGGAAATGGTTTATAAAATGGTCCATTTTATGAGTAAAATACATAGAAATGAGAGAGGGGGAAAGGGCCTGTTCAGTTACACTGTTCCTCCCTCATATAGGGCAGATTAAATTGTGTGGGGCGGATGGACACAGTTCGCAAGGGAAGAGCTATCACTTAGACCTCCCCTCTAACCTTTGGGGTGTGCTCCCCATTCAGTAAAAAACACTTAACATGTGTGATTAAAGGTAGAACACAACCTAACTGATAATCCCCCAGAGGCACCATGTGTGCAGGTGCTGGTTACCATCCACCCTGATTCCTTAAAACTAATGGGGCCTTCCCACTGGGAGATCAGTTCTCTTCTTGCCTTCCATATATCGGTCTTTTAGAGATGGAATCCTTCAAGCTCGTTAGTCATCTGATTTCTGAATTGTCCACATTCGATCCATGCCTCAGGATTCCTGATCAGGTATCCTCTTGTTCAAGAATTCCTTGGCCGCCCCTTTTGTCTCAGCCTCTTGGAAGTTCTCTTGCTTTCCTCTATCATTGCATTTGTGCTCTACTCTCTCAGAGCACTTAGCATGTTCAACCTTATGGATCACCTTTTCTTCCTGCGACTCGCAGCTGAAGTCTTGACTTCTCAGTGAAGCCTTTATCATCTCTTCTAGGTAGACTGTCCCACGATTTCATCACACTTCATGGGTACTTCCATAAAGCAATTATTTTCTTATACTGTAGATGTTTATTAGCTCCTCTGTCTCTGGGCTCCCAGAGATGTCTCTGCCCCATTGTATATCCAATACAATCCCTGACATACATAACACGCATACACAGTCATTGAATTCATCTTTTTGGAGGCAATTTATGGGCATTCCGTTTTGTTTTGTTCTGTTTTGTTTTTCATTAAGGTAGAGAAGTCAAAAATAATATTGAGTGAGTATAACGAAGCATAAAGAAAATTAGTACAAGAGGGGCAGGTGTAAAGAAAGTAGCAATGGTAAGGGAGGGGACAACTCTTTTGAGGAATCTGAGCATTAAAAAAATAGAGATGGAAGAATAAAGAGAGGTAGAGGAAGGGCAAAAGTAGAGGCTTGCGGGATTTTTGACAGCTGAGCATGTGTGTAGGCTATGAAGGGGGACCAACAGAGAGAGAGAAACAGAAGATAAAAGAGAGAAGTCATAATGAAGAGATCAAAGTCTTAACCCAGACAGGAGGAGCTGGAATTAAGAGGATAGCTGGAGGGTCAATTTTGAAAAAGAATAAAATACCACTTGTTCTGAGATAATAGGATGAAGGAGAGGATGAAGAAATGAAGAGGAAGAAAGAAGAGAATACCAGTGAAAGTGGAAACAGGAGCTTCCCCTTGATACACTTTCTTAATAAGCAGACTCTGTAGGAAGTAGAAAAGTCAAGGGAAGTCCTAGAGGGCTTGACGAGGGAGGGAGGGTTGGAGCAGCGAGTGGAGAAGAAAAAGATTGCGCAGAAGTTAAATGACCTGCGAGGTCCTGTCTGTGCCCCTTCTGAGCTGTCCTCGCCAGATACACTCCCCCGGTCCATATTAACTATGCAATCACAAATAAAGAGCAAAACTAGCAAAATAGACCATTTTAAGACTTAGAACCATAGATTCAAGTTGAACCAGTAATGATGAAAAAGTCACTATGAAGTTTCACGTATTAAGTTAGATTTCCTAAAATATAAGCAGCTCTCTGGTAGAAACTTTTAGAAGTTTTACTTCCAAATCGGGTAACCTGACGACCAATCCTTGGAGGAAAATCTATCTAGCACTTCACGTATACTAGGTGCTGTGGTGACCTAGGAGAGAAGGGGTCCTGCAATCTCAAGAAGTACATAGACTACTGGTGGTACATCGGAAAAGGTATTTTTCTATTCATTCAACAAAATCTACATGCTGCGGTGTGCCAAACATCTTGCCCTTTTGCTGCTAGAGGCAGAGATAGTATGTGCTCTCGCTGTGAGTGCGTATTGTCTCCTAGATGAAACATATATTAAGCAAAAGCCAATCAATTATTTAATTATAAGCTTCATAAATGCATAAATAAAAGAATTTGAGTGCTAAGAGAGCATGAAACAGACCCAGCGAGGGGGTGGGAGAGATTCTTTCTCAGGAATTAAAGAATATAAAGGAACTCTTTAAGCCAGATACATAGTGAGAGAGAGGAGTGCATGCTGAAGGCTCCGAGGCAGCAAAGAATGGGGCGCTGGAGAAAGTGAGAGTGTGCCAGCGTAGCTGGCATACCGACAGGAAGGGCAACGACAGCAGAGTGAGGACTGACCTGACGGGGAGCTCTGTGAGTCACATGAAGGAGCTTGGATTCTATCTTAAGAGCAGTGAAAAGTCACTGATGGTTCTAAACAGATGAGAGTGCACTTTTAAAAGGTAACTCTGCCTGCAGAGTGGAGAATGGATTTGGGACGCAGTCAAGATTGGACGCTGGAAGACCAGTTGGGAGGATATTGTAAAAACTGGGCATGAGCAATGCGGGTGGCTTGGACTGGATGTGGCACTGGAGATGGAGAGAAGCAGATGGGCTGGGGGGGAGGTTTGGCAGGGACACTGACAGGATCAGATAATGGGCACGATGGGGAGAGGAGGGAGAAGCGGTCACCAATAGGCGAGTGAATGCACGACGTGCCGTTAACTAAGACAGAAACCAGGGAGGAAGACCTCCGTCTCTAGCCGTGAAGTAGCTAAGCATGAATCCGAAAATCTTATGCCAGGTCGCCAATCCAGCCCTGCGTAGCACGGTGTGAACACTGCCTCCTCTGGTACGAACACAGACAGTAGCTTGGTTTGTGGTAATTAAAAGGTCAAGCGGTTTGGCTCATATGTGGACTCCAGTGCTACCTGACAGGGTGTTAGTCTTCCTTTCCTTCCTTCTTTCCCTGGTTGATATCTCAGTTTGACAACAGGAACAAACAGAACTCTCTTTTTTTTTTGTTTGAGCTCCCAACAGCCATTTTACATAATCCCCAACAATAACCAGGCTTTGAGTGTCTGGGCACGGGCTGTACTCTGCCCCTGGAGACACTTATCTTCCACACTTCGATGAAAAGATAAGCATTTGGTCTATAGATAACGCATTAGGCAGCTCCTAGCACATTAGGCAATGTGTTTTCCCTTCTACTTTTCTGTTCAGCCATGAAAAGGGCCGGCCTCAGGATTTGCCTGGGCTATCTTAATCCCTCTTCACCTACTGTAGCTGTTTACTCTTGGTGATGGGTTTGACACTGAACACAGCATTAAAAGGAAAAGGCAGGGATTCAAGATTCAAAGGAAGAGCAGCTCAGATTCTAGTCCTAAGGAGGAAGTCTTCCTGCTGCTTAACGAAGTGGGGCGATGGCCGACTCTTCACCAACACCCACCTAGAGAACCAGCATATCCTCACCTGTGAGCCTGAGACACAGATAGCGCTATGTGCTTAGAGTGCACCCCAAACCTACTGTTGGCCATAGAATTCCAAAGGGAGATATAGTGAGAAGACTCTGCCCATGTTCCGGTTCTAGTTCTGGTATTAATTAGCCAAGTGACCTTGAACGAGTTACTGGGTTGTGGTTATCTCATCTTTCCAAAAATGTGATGAAATGGAGTGTACTAACTCCTCTCAAAGTTTATCTCAAAGTTCTTAAGGCTTTAATTGTCTTGGCAGAGTGAAAATGCATCCAGATCAATGTGTCACTTTTGAGGGTTTCGTTTTATGACCATTCCTTGCTTTCCAACTAAACTGTGCAGACAGGAAGATTCATAATGTTTTCACGGTGTGGAGTTCATGCAGAATGAGATGCGAAGACAGGGATGTCTGCTTGTAGTTTATAATTTCTCTCTTGACAAGGATGAAGACTCCCCAAGAGCAGGGACCCTGACTGTCTTGTTCACCACTATACAGCACCTGTCACATAGTAGGTTCTCGACAAATATTTGTTGAATGGAAGACTGAATGTTTGGGAACATACAGGGAGAATAGGAGGCTTTCCTTCTTTCAAAAAAAAATGCATGAAAACTGGAATTTCACCAAGAAGAGAAGAATTCTTTATTTTCATGGGCATTATAAGGGCCTCAGTAACCACTCCAGTTTTAGAACGGGAAACGGTGTCTTGGTGTAGAGCGAGGCTTCTCATACCGGGGTCCAAAGCAGCAAGGTGTTAGAATGATGTGAAACCACAGGATCTTTATGAACATGGGTTTTAAAACTATTTTAATATTAAAACAAAAATGTATATGTTATGAAGCAGAATGCAAAACTATCATGACTTTGAAAAATATGATGGGAGACATTCCACAGGTTTTGTGGAACAGTGCAGGGGAAATAGCAGCAGACTGTTGGTAGAGACCCAAGTCCGCCCCAATAAGTTGGCTATCTGACTTTGGAAAAATTACTTTACTTCTGGCCTCAGTTTCCCTATTTATGGGAAGGAGACTTAATACTTCTTCTAATGTCACATGGTCTGATGATGATCTCACAAGGAAGGGATGAAAACTACTCTTCTATAGTTGTAGCTTCTGTGATATTTTTTCATTGCTCAGACCTGCTTTCTGCCCTTGGCATGACTTGTATTAACCTCAGGGGAACAGAAAATCTCTAAGAGCAGATACTCTGACCCTGCGTTTTCCACTCCCCCCTCCTCACTCTCCCTTCCTCTCCTATCTATCTATCTATCTATCTATCTATTATCTATCTATCTATCTATCATCTGTCTAGATGTATATATAGAACGCTTCTGGAAAAATGCTCCCAATTAAGTAAGCTAACTCCTTCAGCCACTACTTTGTCTTAAACCAATTTTCTCCTATCGCCAACGTAGGTCTTGGGAAAACCAGTCTGTCCGCCTTGTCTCTCCCTCCACACCACTCCCTTGCACCTTAACTGCTTTGTCTTGCACCCTTATCTCTCTACAAAAGGCGACTTCCTTTTCTCAGAGCAAACAGTGTAATCCCGTGGTTCCTGGAACAATTGCCCTTCTCCTCTCACTTCCCTGTATGGAGCCTGTACAGATTAGACACTGCACGAGCATTTGTGGAATTGAGTTTTTGATTGTCCGAGAATTATTTTATACTTAATGTTATTGAAAGTAACCCTACTTCTCTTCCTAAAGAGCTTTCTCTGCAGGAGAGATAACCCCTGTGGCCAAACTGAATTTAGGATAAAGCAAAGACAGCTTAAACGTAACAAAACTACTCCTTCCCCTTCCCCCAACAAAGAAAAAAAACTTTCTAAGGATGATAGACTTTCACAGATTCAGCTAATAGCTTTTCTGGATCCCAATATCTGTCTCTACCTGTCAAATCCTCACCGTGTTTCAAGGCTCATCTCAAATGTCTGTTCTCACATAAAGCTTCTTCTTGGCCATTGCTGTGGGAAATATTTTCTCCATCTACTCTACCCTAAGAGCTATGTATTGTCATAACTTTTTTTAGTATTATCTCCCTCATGTAGTATTATAGATATTGATAATCCTACTCAAAAATAAGCTCCCAACCAAACCAGAAATTCTCTGATTTCAAAGGAGGCCTTTTAAAATGTATTTGTTCAGGAGTGTGTTTTATGCCTGACTCTTGCCGTTTTCACATTGAGACATATTTTAAATATAAAAATTACATTAAATAAAGTTTGTAAGCTATTTTTTGATTCCCCCTCCTCCCCACCCCACACCGGAAGGAGAGAGAAGTGGAAAGAAAAGGAGCCCTATTTATTTTTGAGGTATGAATAGTTCAAATGTTAGCTCATTGAAGAACGAACACTATTATCTGGAAAGAAATCATGGGGAATGTAGTTTTTTTGTTTTGTTTTGTTTTTTAAAAAGGGAAAGTTGATATGGTGTGCTAAGTGCTTCCTAATTTTCTTTTTCACAAACCTAAACTTTGTGTTATTACCTTATTGTACCTCTCAGAATCTCTCAAACCTCTCAACAAAGGAGTAGAAAGTACACAAATACAAAAGACTCCAAATCCTTTTTCTCTGCCAGAATACAATACCAACCTCTAGTCCAATTACATGGCACCATTCCTCTTTGAGTTGTAAAAAGAACACAATCACGTTTCTTGCACTTATGTTCATCAGGCAAGTCTAACTGCATTTTAAGCAACTTAGCAATAATAAATGAGATACAGACACCTGACTCAATTTCTGGATTGATCTTTACTCTGAAAAGTTTGAATCTTTGCCGAAAAACGGGGGAAAAATAATTCCAAATTTCTGACACTCCACTGATATTCAGAGTCTCAAAACATATTCCATAAATTTTAGATGCTTGAAGACTTGTATGCGTCCAGATCTTGAAGTGAATAAGCCAGTGCATGCATATGGAGTCTCATTCTTGCAGTAAGGCAGATGGGGGAGCACTGGCTGTGGAAAAGCACTGACCCGGGTTTGAAGGCTAACTCCAACACTTTCACTACCCAAGCGAACAAGGGCAAGTTACGTTATCTCTTTAAGCTTTAGCTTTCTCATCTTAAAAAAAAACAAAAAAGCATAAAAACATAACGAATGCCTTTCTCACTGGATTATTATGAATACAACCAAGATAGCACCTATAACAGGTCTGGTGCTCAACAAATGTGATAGCCTTCCCTACATTAGCAATGCAGAGAAATGGACTCAGCTATAGTTACTGGAGAGAGGAGATGTTTTGAGTGTGTTTTCAAATAGACATCATCTACTAAAGGGAAAGCACAAAATGATTTTTCAAGTGATGACATATTGTGGTTGCATCTATCTTTTCTTAAAGCGAGGAAACCTTTGGCATTACCAGATCTATGAACATAGCTTTGTGATTACTGCTCCAGGGCAAGCTATGAGCTTTCTTTCCCTTTTAAAGTAGATGTCAGATAAATATGTATATATATTTAGAATTGATTTTGGAAACATCCATCAGCTATCCTTGCAACTGAACTAATCCAAATGAAATCTTAATCTCAGAATTTCATTTCTGAAACTATATTTCGATTCACATAAGTGTTTCTCTTCTTTGTATTGCTCAGGATAACCAAGTTCTTCTGATCTTGTTTCTTTAAAAAAATTTTTTTTTCATGTTTATTTATTTTTGACAGAGAAAGAGAGAGACAGAGCATGGGGGGTGGTGGAGAGGGGGACACAGAATCTGAAGCAGGCTCCAGGCCTTGAGGTGTCAGCACATAGCCCGACTCGGGGCTTGAACTCACGGACCGCGAAATCATGACCTGAGCCGAAGTCGGACGCTCAACCGACTGAGCCACTCAGGCGCCCCTGATCTTGTTTCTTTATTTTTATCTTCTCTAGAGAAACCCAGGTATTCTTTTTTCATATTTAAAAAAAATTTTTTTTTAAGTTTATTTATTTTTGGGACAGAGAGAGACAGAGCATGAATGGGGGAGGGTCAGAGAGAGAAGGAGACACAGAATCTGAAACAGGCTCCAGGCTACGAGCTGTCAGCACAGAGCCCGATGCGGGGCTCGAACTCACGGACCGCGAGATCATGACCTGAGCCGAAGTCGGACGCTCAACTGACTGAGCCACCCGGGTGCCCCTCTTTTTTCATATTTAATGGATCAGGGCCAATAATGGTCTGGTATGCTCTGTGCACCTCTAGGGTAATTTTCCAGGTAATTCTTGTGGTTAGTTCTCAGTTTGCATTTCCCAGATGCTTTCTGTAGTTTTATCAAACTGCCTCCCAACACTTAATGGCTTACACAGACAACTTGATGACCCAAATTTAACATGCCTAGAACTCTCGGTCTTTAGCCAACCTCCCCTGGATTGAGATCTCACAAACTAAGCAAAAACAGACCTTGGTGCTTCTTGGATAGAAAACCAGAGGAAAAAAAGGATGTGAGCTGAATTATTTAGTAGATGATCATCTTTCCTGCAATCATCACTGAACCAATCACCCCTTGTAGTCTGAAGTTTAACTGGAGGGCATCCACTGCAATAACATGTAAACCTAAGGTACTATTAGTTTTTCCTATTGCAATGCTTCTTTTGTCTAACATTCTTGAAGAATGAGGAATTCTACTACTATATTTCACGACCAACTGAAACTTATTCCTTTAAATGCTAAAACTTTTATTTTAAATCAAAGTCTTTATGAAAATTACTATCTACTTCCCTGCCTGTCTAAACAGAGTGCAATAGGTATCATTTCACCTTGTCTTAATTATTAAAGTTCATAATTATTGGTATTTAGATTGATGTATATGGAACTCAAGATCTTTTGAGCTGAAAAGTTTTCTCACACTCACAAAGGCTCCAGGTGACTATTTGTGTTTTAAATTATTTATCACTTCTTTTTGGGGTCTTAAACTTCCTTTCGGGATTCAGTTACAGTCACCATCCTATCTTCCCCATTCTGTTTATTGCGGGGTGGATAATCTAAAAACCAAGATCATTAGAATCATGCTTCAAGAGAAAGCAAATAGTCTCTGAGCAGAAGCCTGTGTGAATCTCCTAATAATAAGGCATATAACCTGCAGTGCTAGCCTACTTGAGGTTTTCTTCTTTTTTTAATGCTTTCGAATATGATAGCTGTGTGTCTGAGACTTAAGGTTGGCATCATTGTTTGAATGAGGTGCTATTGCACCAGAACATTTCCTTGTAAAAGAATGTGAAGTGTTTAGTTCTCACCACCTCTAGCCAGTGTTTTGACAAGCTCTGTTTTCTTGCATTTATTAATGGGAACGGACCAAATGAAGTGACTTGTGAGAAGCCAGGAACACTGGGGGGAGAACTCGATACAGAAATTGATCTTTTAACTTTTCTGATCAATTCAAGAAACTCAAAATAATTGATAGGACTTACCTCAAAGTTCAACTGAGTACTTCTGGTAAATCAAATGCTAGCGATAGAATGGTACTTGTTCACAACGATGCTATATTTAGTGATTTCCCTAAATGATTCGTTTTCACAAATGGAAAGGCTGAAGGAGGCTTTCCAAAAAGAGAGGATAGAGCTTTATCAGTCCAGTGGATGGACCAGATGCCGCATGCTGCCTGTTTCTGCCACTTGGGATTCAGGGACCTGGACCCAATTTAGACTTTTTAAAAGTGAAAGTTACTGCTAATCATGTGGCCCCTCAAGAATACGTAATAAGGTAAAAGGAGATATGTTTCTTGTCAGCTGCCTATAATTTCAGCTGATACACAGAAAGCATTAAGTTGATTTATTTGATTTTTGGGAGGATAGAATCTATCACAAAAATTCACAGCCCTAAAAAACAAACAAGCAAAACAAAACAAAACCCACAGCCCTTTTAGCCCAAATCTTTAGAACACAAAGTTTTTATTAGAAATGAAACAGATTCTATGATTAACAGATTTATTGAGTGTGTGTGCATATATATATATGCATATATGTATATATATGCATATACACATATACATATATGTACATATACATATATATACAAATATATATATTTGTGTATATATGCATATATATATATAATTGTATAATATATATAAATACAAGCCCTAGCCATGCAGGCCACAACAAGACTGTACCCTAAAGACACTATCAGCCCAGAAGATTCTGTCTTGCCGGGGCACCACTGTGACACCTGGGAGCTTTAGAGTGCTGGTGAGCAGGAGGACACCAGGTTGCAGGAGTGGGAGGAGAACTGAAAGCAAGGGGACTCCTGGGTGCCCAGTAGTCTCTCTGTCCAGAGAGAATTGGTGAACTCTTTGTTGTCTCCAAGGAATAAAGCAGTGTCCTGTGACCTGTTAGCTTCACTCAGTGCAATTATTTATGTCTTACGTTAAATTCTGCTTAAGTCTTTTACAATTACTTAAACACAGATCTTTATTTATTCAGATAGGGGCAAGCAAGCACAAAGGGAAAAAAAAAACCCTTAAACTTCATTTTGATGCTCTTGATCATTCAGTGAAGTCTTTAATGTAGCACAGAAAGAAAAAAAAAAGTGAAATACGAAGCAGCCGAGTTGAAGCTAAGACATTACTTTAATCCGTCAAACTTCAGGGGTTTCCCAGGTTGGAATTTACCTGGCTTTACTCGTTTTTAAGGGGTTGACTTTTATTCTGAACCTAAATCCTACGCCACGTCCCCAAACACACACACATGCACGCAGGCACACGCATATTCACATCGGGTTATATAATGATGCCAAAACAGACAAGGAAGGGAAGTCAAGATTAATAGCCACGAGAAGGGGATGATTACAACAAGCTCGGCAAGTTGTATTTACACAGCATTTTCCTTCAAGGACCGCAGAGCTCTACACAGATATTATCTCACTAATCCTCAGGGGAGCTTTCTCAAAGCGGCTTTATCCAGGCTCTCTCAATGGAGAAAGCGAGGCACAGTGAGGAGAGCTGGTTTAGTCTGTGGTAAAGCTGGAAACATAAGCCAGGGCTCTTGACGTACAGACCATTGTCACTCGCACTCAACCACGCCACCTTCCTGTCAGGTGTCTGGTAAACAGGTTAACTGATCTGGTGATTAGGGTGCCTCCTGCTTACGTGCAGTGACCGGTGGAATGCAGCATTTCCTTATTCTACATTTTCAAGTACAAATCAACGAAGCTAGATCGACCTTGTCATCAAGTGGAGAGGACTGGCCAAACGCAGAGAGGGTGGTGAGGTGGCCCAGCTGGGAGGCTGCTGGACTCCTGGAGAGGGCAAGACTTACGAAGTGCAAGACCAGGAACCGGGGGGGGGGGGCGGGCGAAATAGAAAACCAAGCCTCATTTGTTATTTTTTTTTTTTAACTCACAAATGCTACCGGCACATTCCTTTATGGAAAAAAGAAAGGGAGGGGGGAAAAAAAAAAAGAAAAAGGTCTTGAGAAACGACCGGCGCTTGAACTTGGGAGCGCGGAGGGAGACGGTGCCCCTTTCGCGGCGGCCCGGGTTGGCGCGCGGGCGCCGAGGGGGGGCGTGCGGCCGGCGCTTTCCCACGGCGCCAGGGGTGCCGAGGGGACTGCGCGGCTCTGCGGCGGCCGCTGCTCTGCTCGCGCGGGAGTCCCGCGCCCGGCAGCTCCCCTGAAAGGGCCCTCGCCCCCGGCGCGGGGCGCCCGCCGCCGAGCAGGCGGCGCGCCGCGGTAATTGGGCACAGGGGCCTTTTTCAGAGTCGCTCAGTCGGTAAATGAAACGTCAGCTCCCCTGTGATCCCGCGTGTGTGGGGCGGCGGCGGCTGCCGAGCCGGGGCGCGAGGCCGGCCGGCCGGCCGCCGCTGCTCTTTCACAGCCCCGAGCCCTGCGCAGGCCGCGCGCGCCTGCCGGCCGCCGTCCCGGCCCGCGCGGGGCGCCCCCCGCCGCCTCGGGTCCCCTCCCCGGTGCCCCGAGGGCTCCGGGCCCCCGCCGCGGGCTCCTGCGGGCTCCTGGCCGGGCGCAGCTGCTCCGAAACCCGGACGCCAAGATGGACCCCGAAGAGAGAACCGTGGAGGAGAGCCCGATCCAGTCGTCTAAGTCAGCCCTCGGGAGAACTCCACGACATTGACCTTCGCGGATGAGATTCTCCCTTTTATTTAATGCGCACCTCGAGGGGGAGTTTTACCCAATCCAATGAGATGCTCATCCCTTCCTCTACGGTCGTTTCATCGGAAACTGGCTGAGCGGGAGCCCTTTGACCCGCCGAAGCCCGCCCTGCCTAGACTCCTGCCCCCAGTGCAGGCAGTAGTAAATGCCACGCACTCTCCAGTCTATCCCCGCAGCAGCAGAATGGCTTCTTTCACCGCCGCCCTCGTTCTGCTTCAGGACGGGGGCGGGGGGGGGGGTGGGCTTGAACTCCTGGGAAAGACACAAGGCCCTTGCTCCTCCCTTTGGGGAACAAGGGGGCACGACTCATTGCTGTGTGGTGTCTGGACTTGCTAACCTGCGCGATGACCTCAGGAGCAGGGCACAGCCGGCAGGCCTGAGTGGATCCTGACCTCCCTCCCAGATAGAGGCGCCAGACTCTGCGCCTCTCTACCAAGCACAGGGCAACACTCTGTACTTGGTACCCACCACGTGCATTTATCATTACCTCATTTATTCCTCACAACAGTCTATTTCAGGGGTGGTAAAACAAGCTTCTGAATCAGGAGGGTCAGGAAGTTGCCCAAGCTACAGTTAGTAGGTGTCAAGTTTGTCTGACTCCATGCTCAAAAGGGTTCCACAGACCAGGGCTGGAGAAGAGTAGAATCAGTCTTGTGTGTCGTAAAGCAAACAAGAAAACAAAAGGGGAGGAAGGAAGGGAGACGTCATTTTGCTTTTTGTTAGCTATTCGTGTAGAACCCCCAGTTTGCAGAAGCAATATTCACATTCTCACTAGAGGGACCCTGAATTAGCTCTTCCCTCCAGAGGCTTCTCGCAAAGGCTTGAGATTTTAACCAGCATCAGAGGTGCCTCTGTTTCTCACATGCTCCACAGGGAAGATCCCAGCTTTCAGTTTTCAGCGAAGACTCAGACGAGCTAGTGAGAAGTGTGAAACGAGTTGTATCAGTGAGCTCCAGTGTCGTCACAAAATACCACAGACTGGGTGCCCTAGACAACAGAAATTTACAGCTGTGGAGGCTTGAAGTACCAGATCAGGGTGTCAGCATAGCTGGGTTCTGGCTTCAAGGAACTCTTCCTGGCTTACTGACAGCCATCCTCTCCCTGTGTCCTTACCCGGCAGAAAGAGAACTCGGTCGTCCTCTTTTCGCGTCCCGTTTATGACCTCATTTAACCTTAACCACCCTCTGAAGACCCTGGCTCTACATAGTCACACGGGGGGGTTAGGGCTTCAATATGTGAACTGGGGGAGGGGAGACACAATTTGGCGCATAGCCCTAGCGCTATGAGAAAAGCTAAAAATTCAGCACCGTTCCAAAATTCAAAGCTATATAGTACCTTTGATAGCAACAATTAGATATTGATTAATGCATTGATATTAATGGCAATGGGGTGCGAGTAAAAAGGAGAGAACAAAAATCGTGCCCTTGTTGCTGCCATAGGGTAATTTTATATTTCAGAATGCATGACTCAATATTCATTATTTTGCGTATACCGTGAAGTGAAGCTTGGTGCCACCTTCTGGGTGGGATACCATGAGGGCATCTTCAGAATAGGATTGTTGTATCTGAAGACGCCTCTGACACTTCAAAAAGTCGAACTTCTTTCAGGAAAGCCAAAGAAGATCTATGTAGAGAATCGTGTCTGAAAAAGTTTCTTTCATATCTAAAAGCAACTTACATAAATATTTTTACAAAGTCATTTCTTTAAGAGAGCATATTTTGTTTAAGCTAATGTGTCAGAACAATGCCATTTTGGTATGGCTTTCACTTATTTGAATGTCCAGGGAGTCCAGATTGATCAGGAACTTGATTATATTTCTCCATATATGAAAGAATAACCCTACTGAGAAGGCTTATCTTGGTCAAACATAGGGACAACAGAAGCAATGATTTCCTATTTGCTTTCAAGTGACATTTGTGTGGATGTGGTTGATTGTGGCAAAGAGCTAGGAACCGAGGACTGCCGAGGTCTAATAAAATTCCTCTCTGAACTTGATGCCTCGAAGAGAAAAAATGATGCACTAGACCCAGAACAGCCACGCACAATAAGAAATGACAACAATAGTACCGGCCTAAAGAACTGCCTCCTTCTGCCAGTAAAACCTTCAGGCATTTACATCTTAGTATGAATTTGCCTTCCTTTTAAGCGATGGATGGAGTAAATACGTTTCCCCCACAGTTTCATCTTTTTACACACCACCGTATGTTCTATAGTAGATCTGGTTTCTTTCCATGATCCACAGCCCCTCTGAAAACTATTAGATCACCGGAAGGTTTGATGGGATGGAGCAAGAGGTGAAAGTAGGGATCATTCTGGTTGATTGTGCCTGGCTTTCTGGACAGCAAGCATTGGGGGGGTGGGGGGCAGGGGGGGTGATTGATGGCAAGAGGATCAGGGCTTCAAAACTTCAGGACTGGAAGGCACTTAATGCCCAGTGGGAAGGGGAAGTGAGATTTCAGCAGATGGAGAAGGAGCACAAAAAGGGAATTGGGAACTAGATTTAATTTGCTTTATGGTTTAACCAGATTAGGTCCTGGGTCTGGGCAACAGTCTCCTACGACAAACCTCTTGGTAGGAAGATTCTTGTGGCCCACAGCACTATTAAGTCAGAAATAGAGGTCACTAAACTGCTACTACCATGCATGACTGAGAGAACTATTGCTCAGAAATAATTAAAACACTGAATACTAAATTATAACCACTCCACTTCCTGGGTCTCTAGGCTATCTATACCTCTGGGTGTACACGTTTATCTTTTGTTTCCATAGATAGGCCCTATAAAGCCACATTTATTACTGGAAAACTTAGACTCTGTTTCTTGACCAGCAACTACAGAGTAATTTTTTAAGGTGTTTTTATAGTGGTGAAATATACATAACATCATAACATTTGCCACTTTAACTATACTATTTTTAAGTGCATGGTTCACTGGCATTAAGTACATCCGTATTGCGCAACCATCCACCATTCATCTCCAGAGCTTTTTCATCCTCCTAAACTGAAACTTGTACCCCTTAAACAATAACTCCTCATTCTCCCCTTCCCCGGCCTCTGGTAACCATTGTTTTACTTTCTGTCTGTATATATTTTACTATTTTAGGTACCTCTATATGGGGAATAATACAATATTGTCCTTTTGTGTCTGGCTTATTTCACTTGGCATAATGTCTTCAAGTTTTATCCATGCTATAGCATGTGTCAGAATTTCATCCCTTTTTAAGGCTGAGTAATATTGTACATATATACCACACGTCGTTTATCTATTTATCCATAGATGGAAGTAAATTATTTAAAAAAAAATTTAGTGTTTGTTTACTTTTTTTTTTTTTTTAATTTTTTTTTTCAACGTTTATTTATTTTTGGGACAGAGAGAGACAGAGCATGAACGGGGGAGGGGCAGAGAGAGAGGGAGACACAGCATCGGAAACAGGCTCCAGGCTCTGAGCCATCAGCCCAGAGCCCGACGCGGGGCTCGAACTCACAGACCGCGAGATCGTGACCTGGCTGAAGTCGGACGCTTAACCGACTGCGCCACCCAGGCGCCCCAGTGTTTGTTTACTTTTGAGAGAGAGGGAGAGAGAGAGCGTGAGCAAGGGAGACATAAAATCTGAAGCAGTCTCCAGGATCTAAGCTGTCTGCACAGAGTCCGACACAGGCTCAGACTCACGAACCGTGAGATCATGAAGTCAGACACTTAACCGACTGAGCCACCCAGGCGCCCCAGAAGTAAATTACCTTCTAACAGGCACATCAGTACTTACACATAAAATGATACTGTCTTTCAGAATACAGCACTTGGAAAATAACATACTTACTCGGAAATAACTTGTACTATGGGCTGAACTGTGTTTCCTCAAAATTCATATGTTGAAACTCTGACTCCAAGTACCTTGCAATGTGACTGCATTTGGAGACAGAGCTTGTAATGTGGTGATTGAGTTAAGGTGAGGCTGTTAGGGTGGGTCCTAACCTAATCTGACTGCTGTCCTGAGAAGAATAAGAAACTTGGACACAGAGACACCAAGGATGCCTCTTACCAGGGATGCACGTGCCAACAAAAGCCATGTGAGGGCACGGTGAGAAGATGACCATCCACGGGCCAAGGAACGGGTCTCAGGAGAGAGCACCTCTGCCAACATGTTGATCTTGGACTTCTGGCCTCCAGAATTATGGGAAAATACATTTCTGCTGGTTAAGCTCCCTGGCCTATGATATTTTGTTATGATGGCCTTAGCAAACTAATGAAACTTGCTACAAAAAGACATTTTGGGTGCTTTTGTGAAATGGCCTCAGCATCAGTTTAAGGCCATCACCAAACCAGCCTCATTACTTTATGGTCACAAATAATATTACTCTCTTTGATTGCTGGGTTTTTTTTTTTTTCTTCTTCTTCATCATTCTTGGCTTTAAATGGTTTTTTGATTCTTTAACAAAAAATTAAATCCTCTCTTAGAGGATAAAATGCCTTCCACTAAGGATATTCAAATGAATGGTCTGCCAACTTTCAAGAAATTCCCAAAGGAAACTGCTTTGAGCAACTGGAATAATCATTTTGTCTACCATGGAAACTTTCATCAAAGGATATACCATTCATTAAGATACGTATGCTATGTTTGCTAAGGAATCCGTCACTTGACTTTATATTCCTGTGTCTTCTATCTAAGTATGAATGTGCATTTGGAACTTGTCTCACACTTTTCCTCCGAGAGCTCAAGCTCTTCAAAGAGTTCCATGACCTGACTCTTAAACCAAAGCTTCAGATCTTTCTGTTTCCTTAATCCGCAGCTTTGATACTTTGGTCAAAAGGATCAGCTCTCAATGGGTCTCAGTTCACGGACAAGCTCCAGTGCAGCCTCTCTCTCCTGCCTCAGAAGAAACAAGTAAAGGTGGCGGTCATGATGAAAACACCCAATGATAAGGAGAAGAGAGCAAGTCCTAGGAAACTAGGCTTTTGTGTTTTGAGGGAAAATAACTGAATTGGAATTGGAGACCTTGAGCCATTATATGCACCTAGCTTGGTGGAGACTCAACATTTGTCAGGCACTTTCCAAAAGCTTTCAATTACATTATCTTATAACGTTATTTTACCAGGAAAGAGGAGGATAGAATAGGAAGCAGGGTCACTGTCATTCTTGTATCAATCTTGAACTTTACTGAGGGTCCTTGTCTGCAAACATCAAAATGAAAAATTTTCAAAAATGATGAATCACTTATTTTTCTAAAAAAAAAAAAGTCCTATTTCTTGCTGGGCTGAGCTTCTTGAGGATAGGGTCTGTGCCTTTGTCATCTTTTACATAGTTAGCACAGCATCAGGCACATAGCGGCACTCCATACATGTTGAATGAATGCCCAGTAGCCCTTTGGTAAGTCTGCAGTTTCCTCAATTCCAAAGTCCACTATCCTCTGTTGTGGTCCTCATTTGTGTCTAATTCCCACCTGATGGTCTCTCATTCTGTCATCTTCTTGTTGAAGCCCAAATTTATAGTGAAACTATGCTCATGGCCAGAATAGATTTTACCTTCATCATAACCCTGATTTGAACTTGTAAGCTCAGTTAGGGCTATGAAAAGTAAATGGATGCTACATCACCCTGAGTCTGGGTCAGGTGAAAATGGACTTGGACATGGACTGAAGTTATGCCGTCTTCTTGCTGACCATCTCTTTGCCAGCTGAAGAACTCTGTCATGGCCAAAAGAATCCAGCCATTGCCCTTTGTAGCAACGTGGATGGAACTGGAGAGTGTGATGCTAAGTGAAGTAAGTCATACAGAGAAAGACAGATACCATATGTTTTTACTCTTATGTGGATCCTGAGAAACTTAACAGAAACCCATGGGGGAGGGGAAGGAAAAAAAAATGAGGTTAGAGTGGGAGAGAGCCAAAGTATAAGAGACTCTTAAAAACTGAGAACAAACTGAGGGTTGATGGGGGTGTGGGAGGGAGGGAAGGGTAGGGGATGGGCATTGAAGAGGGCACCTTTTGGGATGAGCACTGGGTGTTATATGGAAAACAGTTTGACAATAAATTTCATATATTAAAAAAAAAAAAAAAAGAATCCAGCCATTGTAGCTTCCTTAATTTTTGAAGTCAAATGGCCTTAAGGTACTCCTTCAGACTTCAGGTGGTTAATGAAATTAGATTAATGCAAGAAAACTCTTTTGGCTCAGAAAAAGAATCCTATTTCATGATGACAATTCTCTTCATCAGAAAGAGACAACCCAACTAAAACACCCATTAAAAGACCTACCTATGTCTTCCACCATCTTGGAGCTCCATGGCTGATATGAAATTGAAAGAACTCATCAAACTGTTACCCCAAAACATGCCATATACAAAATGATTGTATGTGGACAGACCCTACGAAAGATACTCTCAATATAGGGAAACAAGTTTGAGTTCCTTAAATTTAGGAATGAGCCCTCATTCTTCCAGCAGACCACCGTGCAGGCGAGCAGGTGGGGGTGGTCCTTTGTGAACACCAAAGCCCTAAGGAACTTCTTAACTGTGCCCAAACTTGGCAATCATGCCTATTGTGAATGAGCTTTCTTTTCCAAGGACCAAGGAATGCAATATGAAAAATTTACCTTTTTTTCTTCAGGAACTATTTTATCCCTCATTAATGGCAAGAGAATGGGCTTATGAGGACCCCTGACATGTAAACGTCTAATTAGGAAACTTTCAAACCTGACATCATCTAAAATGCTCACATTTTCTTTCTTTAAGAAAAGGAAAAAAAGAATTTAGCATTATACTGCTAAAGAAATCCTCCAATAAAACAAGCTTCTTATTTGTACAGTCCACTTGAGCCAGGGTGAGCTGGTTGCTCTCATCTATTAAGTTAAATGTTCACATTCTCATTCGGCACAGTCCTGGGAGCATATGGTAGTTATTCACACTGTCACTGTTTTTGCTTGGGCTTCCCCGAAGGAAGGGTTGACACCAGGGCTGCGTGCAGATAGACATTTTGGTGATTGTAGGGAGGGGAAGAGAGATCAGAGCAGGACAGGAAAGGAGGGAAACATGCTGTTCTGGGAAGCAGGATCTTGATCTTTCCAGGGATCACCTGAGAAGCCCACTTAATGCTTTCCAGAATTGTCCTCTTGAAAGATAGGAAGTGAGTTCATGTATGCATTGGCTCCCATCTTACTGGTCAACATTATCCTCAGGAGTTAACTTCCTGATCTGTGCAGATGCTTGGACCAAGCCAACCCTCATTGGTATCTGTGGTGCCCCAGGGTAGAGAGCAATAATATGTGATCTGTTATCTATTGCTGCATAATAGATAACCCCTAGTGGCTTAAAACCCCAAACTATTATTATTTCACAGTTTCTGCAAATCAGGAACACGGGAGCAGCTGAGTAATTCTAGCTCAGGGTCACTTATGATGTTGTAGTCAAGAGGTCAACCTGGGCTCTGTCATCTGACAGCTTGACTGGGGCTAGAAGACCTGCTTCCCAGATGGCTCATTCACATGGCCAATGGCAGGACATCACAGTCCTTTGCTGGCTGTTCTCAGTAGGCTTTATTTACTCATGACATGGGCCTTTCCATACAGCTGCCTGTGTGTCTTTACAGCATGGCAGCCAGCTTTTCCCAGAACGAGTGATCCAAGAGAGAACAAGCAGAAGCCACAATGTCTTTTATGATCTAGCCAATAGTATCTATACTATGGGTCACACAGACCAACCGTGACACAATGTGGGAAGGGACTATATAAGAATGGGAATACAAGAAAGGAGAGATGACTGGGGGCTATGATATAGGCTGGCTATCACATATGGGTATGTGCTCAAGGGTCACTGTCAGCACAAAATGTGCCAAAACCTGTACAGAACCATCTATGCTAACATCAGCTAAAATAATACATGAGGCCATGAAGATGTAAGCCATGGTAACCCAGATGGCTGTTTGAGCTATGCCTACTTCGTGCTTTTTACCACTCGTACCCAGTCATTGCCTTGGCTCCTCAAGTTCAACCCAGGAAGATGTTCAATTAAATGAGGATCTCAGAAAATACTGATGGGAAAAGCTAATCTAGAGTTCTAAAACACAAGCACACTAGATGATCTGAAAATGGTATACATCTTGGATTGATTAAATCATTTAGAAAGTTTATTTCTTGGTTTTCTTTCACCCCCAAGCCACAACAGACAGGCTACAGAAGTCAACACATGACTGTGTGCCTTTTAACAGGGGAACAGAACCGATCAGATGCTCCAGTTTTATGGAACAGGACAAGACACAGCCTTAAGTGAAACAAATCTGTGTTAAACACAAATGTCAATCAAATGCATTCATCACAAGAAGATTCATTTTGGTTTAAGTGCAGTTAATATTACAACAGGCTTCTTCTGACTATAAGGGATGACGAACACATGCCCCAAAGTCATGATTTATTAAAACACATGTAACAAAGTCATTTGCATGGAAATAGAAAAAAGCACGTCCAACCATAGAATAGGCTAAAAAACCTTAGGTTGCAAGGACAACTAATCACCCATCCAACATCCATACTCCCCTTTTTCCTTATTAACAGAAACCAATGTTGATGACCAACTTAAAAAATACTTTTCCTCTTCTCTGGCAACTTGGCATGACACTGTTCTGGCCAATAAAATTCATGCGAACTCTGCTGACATGTTCCAAGCTTTTACTTTCCTGATGCACACATTAGCCCTGCCCTACCTGTAAAATTGAGATAGTGACTGACCCTGGAGCCCAAGCAGCCACCTTGTAGTCATGAGGGAATGGCCAAGAAAATCACAGAGACCTTGAGCCACCAATAGCCAGCTGCCGGTTAGCTTTGTACTTGTGTGAGATAAAACCCAGTGGCTTCAGCCACTGTTGTTGGCTTTTCTCTTACTTGCAGTTGAACTCGATCCCTAATGAATAGAGCTCACACAAATATTTTTAGATCGTCTCTAACCAAGTGACAGTTATTGTGCTGATGGTTAAATTTTCGAATTTTTCATTGTCTTCAAAGAAGCAGTTTCAAAGTTGTCAAATTTGCAAAAAGCATCATTGTTGACGTAGCCCGATGGTCCTGACACCTCTTCACATTAGCATTTCTTCAGTCCTTGTAACTGGACAAGTGCTCACACACTGCTGGGTCATCACATATGACTTTGCTTTTATCTAGATGTCCACCCCCTCTCCCTGTCCCATATTCCCCCTCTTCCTTTCCCATCCCCAATTTCCCCTGATTGCTCTAATCTAAACTGAGTTACCAACTTACATTCCCTTGCAAACTGAGCTTTTTCTTTCTGGAACTTACCAAATTTCTGCTTGTATGTTTATTTTTGAGAGTATGTATACAATATGTTTCCTCACTGAAGTGTAAGCTCACAGATACCAGGGCTGTATTGGCTGTGTTCACCCCTGTACTCATCCCCAGAAAGTGCTAGAAGGAATGTTATGTCCACAGTGTCTTTCAAGGAGCCCCTCGGGCCAAGTGGAGTGCTCCAAGGATTTACAGAATTTAGACATTATCAGAGATGATCCCCATACTGGATTATGCTAATTTAAACATTTAAGCTTTTCTACTTGTTCCTCATTTTTTATTCTAACTGAAAGCCTCTAGGGAGCAGGAATGCGTCCAGGAAAGGCAACCCCCCCCCCCCCCCCCCCCCCCCCCCATGGTTCAAGGGAACTTTCACACTGGCAAGCCAGTCAACAGAGTTTCCAGAATGACAGGCTAGGTTCTAATCCTTCTTAGTCACCTTAACTGGAGGAAAATACTAAGTGTCCAGAGTTAGAGGCGAGAACCTCTTAATGCCTTTTTTTTTTTCTTCTTTTTTTAAGGGCTGCATTTCGAAGAGGTAAATACAGGCTGGAAAATATCTGTTTACACTCTGGTGGCAAAGCAGGCATCTGGAGAGCATTTAACTATGGTGATACTTTGCTCCCAAGTAAAGGCTCTGTTTGTTACAATATGACACAGAGTTATTTGGCTTTTCGGAAAGGCGCCATTCTCCTTCTGAGTTCTATACAAAACGGAAGGCAAGATTTCAAGATAAGCTATTTTGAGAAGATTAAAAACATGGGCAAACCGAAGTGAAAAGACCAGGACCAACTGGAAAGAAATCCAACAAGTCCTAAGAAAAACTGAAAATGTAATACCTGCCTGTAAAATGTATTACCGTTTGCTGCTGATTCTATTTGTTTCCTTTAAGCATTTATTACAATGGAAATGCCTGTAGTGAGCCCTGCCTACCCGGAAAGCTAGTTAAGCCAGACTGTCTGGGGCTTGGAAGACATGGAGGCAGGAAGTGGGATAAGAGAGGCGGGGAGGTAGCGAGAGGCTGGCTGGAGGCTGCACTTCCAGGCACAGGCTACCCTGTGGGATTCTGCAGTCTCTGCAACATTAGGTCAGCCGGAGACAAGGGTTCTGGAATATCTGGGTGCTTGTATATCCAGATTACTCGGGTCCCGAAGGAATCATGCAGAAGGGTTTCAATTGCACAAATAAATTTCTGACTCAGCGGTGATTTCATTGAAAGTAGAATTTTTTATAAGTCACTCATTTTCTCCTGGAATTATGATATAAATCCTTAAAAATTAATATTGTAAATTACTACCTAAAACTAATATAAAAGTAGACTAAGAAGGGATACCAACAAACTTAACAATCCTTTAGTCATTATTTGAGAGATACCCGCTTTGAGGGGGATGTATGACACAGATATTCCTGGTTTTTAATGTAACCTCAAACCACTAAAAGTATTGTGAGAAAATGTCATTTTAAAAATTCATAATACTTTTCCGTGCCTTTTAGACAAGATTTTGAAAGGTTATTGTGGTAAGTTATCTACCACAGAGGTAACCCATCATAAGAACTGACCAGAAAACATCAGAAACATGGAATTAGTAAATCTAAGATAGAGAATTACATACTTTTGTCCTTTCTGTATCACTATAAAAAGGGTAATAGGTTTAGATCCAGAAAGGAGGAGTTCCCTTCTCCAGAGACAGAAATTATTATCTCTGAATGTTATTCTACTGGGGGAAAAATTTTTTTTTAACATGCTGGGGTCAGAATATCCATCTGGAAGCGATGACTTCTAGTTAAAGTCACTTTCAAGTCCACAAAGACAAGGTGCACTGGTGCCCTCTCATCTATTCCTTGGGGAATGAGTCTCATAAAGCTGAACTGGAGTCAGAGAAAGGAGTAACTTCCAGCACGCAGCTTACATTGGTGCTAATAAAGTACACACGACTGTTGAAAAATGTTTCTTTAATCATTGTTGCTGTTTTAACTATAACTTTCAGTGGACACAGCACAGAGCAGTTCTGCTCATGTGTTCTGAAGTCCTAATAAGGAACTAAGTGAAAAAATCCCTAGAACTTTCCCATGAGAGCATATATAAGAGGGCTGTCTGATGTTAGATGTTTGAGTCTAGCTGGGCCTCTCTCATAGCTTCCATTGCTTGTGTTTTCATCCTTAGGTAAATGGAAGTATTTCACCTGTTACGTCACAGTTTAGTCTGTGAAGCGTGGGCTAGAAGAAACAGATGGAATTGATGGAAGTTTTACCGTGTGGACAATGTGATTATTCACTGTGTTTGAGTGACACTGTTTTGTGTGTATACACGGAGAAAAGTTTAACAAGCCATCATTTGCTATGAGTGCAGGGGCATGTGAGTGGTTCTCAAACCCAAGAGCAGAGATTATCTCTTTGTGAGGACAGATTTGATTAAGAGGCACCCCTTGTCCACTTTTTGTGGTATTGGACAGGGAGCCAAATGTTTAGCTTCAGGGTAACCATCTTTCCAGCATCCTTGAGCAAAAAGCTGCCTGTCAACACTTGGGTAAACAATATCTAGGAGGGATGGAAGGAAAAGAGCTCAGAGGCAGGAAAGCAGTGTGCATTGAGTCTTTAGGGCCTGCATGCATTCATGAAAGAACCAGAAGGCTAAAATAAGGAAAAAGGAATTCTGTGCCTTCCCCTTTTCAGTCTCCTCAAACTGACCACAATCTTTAGACTCGAGAAATTCTTTCCTGGCTGCAGGGAATACAGTGAACACTCCAATGTTTGTGCCAACAGAGAAATAAAAAATCACAGTTGACATAAAGTAATGAGACGTCCCTTCAGGTCACACACACAGTCACCTCCTATTCCTGCCCTCTAGGTCAGCAAAATGCTAAACATGGAGACACGGGCCCAGTGACCAGCTTTTTGCTATAAAATTACCAGGAGATACGAACCAAACGCAGATGCATACTTGAAATCCGGATGCATGAAATCTGTTCATGTGGCATGATCTTTTAATTTTTGTTCAAAGCTCTAAAATAAAGTGATTCACTCAGAAATCATGGGGTGGCAGTACAGGTGAGGAGTTGCTGTGACGACCGGAAGAAAGGAAGAGTGAAACAGAAGGTCATCTGGGAGATCTGAGCCATCTCACGGCTAAAAATGTCTGCTTTCTATCTTGACGAGCAGACTTTGTAGAACAATTCATCTTTCTCTTACTGATGGAAAATCTTGTACAATTAAGGCCACTGAATCAAGCAAAGTACTTTCAACAAATATTGATGAATACTTTCTATGTGTTTGACACTGTGTTGGGCACAGCAGATACAAAAACAAGTAAAAAGCAATTCCTTTCCTGGAGATATTTACAATCGATTAGGAAAGTATAAATGACCCTCTAACAGATAAATCTACAGAGTACTAATTGGCTTCAAAGCAGAAATACTCAATGAATCCAACCCTCCTTTCATCCACTTTTTTTATTTAGACACATAAGGCCTAGGAAGATGTATTAGAACATTCTTAAAATTGATTTTAAAAATAGTCTATTTTCTTATTTGTTTTCTCTTTCTAAAGCCTTTCATTTCAGCGATAGACCGAAAACAACTTTTAACATCTAAAACACAGCCGTGGTTCTGAAAATAATGGACAAAAGGCTCTGAAAGAGAGGGGTCCCTGGGTGGTCCAGTCAGGTAAGCGTCCGACTTCAGGTCAGGTCATGATCTCATGGTTCACGGGTTCAAGCCCCACGACAGGCCGTGTGCTGACAGCTCAGAGCCTGGAGCCTGCTTTGGATTCTGTGTCTCCCTCTCTCTCTCTGCCCCTCCCACACTCGTGCTCTGTCTGTCTGTCTCTCTCTCTCTCTCAAAGATAAAATAAACATTAAAAAAATTTTTTTAAAGACTCCAAAATAGAAAATAGCTATCACAAAATTTGTGCACATTTCTACAATTCTACACAATTACTCTCAATACTGTTAAGTGAGACGCTGAAAAGCACACACAGACACCAATAAAAGTGGCAGCTGACAGCAGGGAAAGGAGGTGGCAAAAATGTTTAAAGCAAACAGAACAACAACAACAACAACAACAAAAAAGAATAGGGGGCGCCTGGGTGGCGCAGTCGGTTAAGCGTCCGACTTCAGCCAGGTCACGATCTCGCGGTCCGGGAGTTCGAGCCCCGCGTCAGGCCCTGGGCTGATGGCTCGGAGCCTGGAGCCCGTTTCCGGTTCTGTGTCTCCCTCTCTCTCTCTCTGCCCCTCCCCCGTTCATGCTCTGTCTCTCTCTGTCCCAAAAATAAATAAACGTTGAAAAAAAAAAAGTTTAAAAAAAAAAAAAAAAAAAAAGAATAGTTGTTGAGAGTCAGTTAGTATATAACCAAAAATTAGATTAACACAGATTAAGAGCCCCAAGGGGGGTACTAGAAGCAGGGACATTGACCTTAGTAAAAAATATCAGCCAATAGCAAAGGGAGGTGATAGGTAACAAGCTAAAAAAACAATTTAAAGAGCGCCAAGTTCTGGGGCCATTTTGTAGGAGCAGCAGCTCTAACCCACCTTAAAAATCCCTAGGAAATCACATCATTATGAAATTGTTTTCCATAATGGTAGCCCTGAGTCATCAAGGAAAGCTTTAAATCCTGTTCAGTATTCTCTGTTTTAAAAAGCAGGAAATGTTTTGGGGACAGGCAACTGAGTAATACATTTTAGAGCTTTATAGGCAAGATCTGGCCGGGTAGACATTTACATATTCCCTGGCAGCTGAAATCTCTCTGATTATTCAAGAGTTTACAATGTTTCTGATTAATAAAATTTTTAAAGAATTTTGTCTGGTAAATATCGATTGTGTTATATCATTAGAAAAATAGTAATTATATTTTCCATATATCCCTATAATTATTTGCAAATACTAAACTTGGCCGACACTGGGGAAAGCATTTTGTGTAAAATTTTTATAGATGGAGAGATGCTAGGGAGAAAACTGATATCAGTAGCAGGAACTGGACCTGATAAGGATCACAAGATCTTGGACTGGTGGCAGATATCATGATTAAATGTGCCTTTAGGGAGTAGGAGGCAGTGCTATAGGATGGAGTGAGTTTTGCATGTGGGAGGGATGTAAATGGTCAGGACCAAGAGGACGACTGTGATAGACTGAATTACTCATCTCATCTCTTCACTGGCCTGTAGTAGAACCCTTGCTATAATCTCAGGATGGATAGATAAGGTGTAGTACCCTTGCCATTGGGAAACTCATTGTTTCTTTAGTGGATGTAGGTTGAAGATATAAGTAAATTCAGGAAAGGTTTAGATCAATCTATGAATGGTAAATCCAGATTTGCATGTTAAAGAAAACCAGAGAGTTTGAAATGAATCCTCAAACTTCTGAGGCCAACATTAATGGGATACTATGAGACTTTGAAACCACAGGCTGGTTAGACCATTGGGCTGACCCAGTATTGCATTTCCTACATTCATATCATTTGGTTTTTAAAAATAAATACGCATTTTAGTATGAATTCCTAAGGGAAACATGCAGTTTATTTGAAGACTGTAACTTTCTCCCCATGTTTCTTTTAAACTAATTACAAAGAAGTCATGGATGTTCTGAGCCAAAGGAGGTAGGAAACTCCACGAACAAATGTGACTTATTTTACATTCTCACACCTGCGTTCTACATGTGGGAAGTGCAAAAATGGATTTTAAGGTCCCAGGTAAGGAACTGTATGGATCCTGAAATCACCCTGCAGACAGATGAAATCTTTAGAAACCAAAAAGTGGCTCAGATTACTAGCAGTTGCTTCACAAAATTGCCTGCTTGAAAAAACAATCCAACTCTTTTACCATACTCTATAAGTCTCAAATCATTATGGTTTGGAAAAAATGCACATGAGACTGTGATAGCAATAATTACTTCAGATGAATGAATAAAAGAAAGCAAGATACTGTGTTTTTTTCCAGGCAACATTTACATGCAAAATCTTTCATTTGAGATGCAGTAAATACCACAGAAGCCAGTAGATAAAGATGATGTCCCAACTCTCAAAACCATACAAAAGGAGTGGGAATGCAACTCAGGCAGGCAGCTGAGACCGGGACTGTGGGTAAATGCTGCAAGCTTCTTGCTCACAAATAATGGTATGTCTGAGTTATGTTCTGCGTAACTATCTTTTAGACGTATTTAGTGATGCCCAATATACTAGTGAATTTCCAAACATAACCACAAAATGGATGACAATTTAGGATGGTTCCATGCTTGAAATTTTGTTTTTTTAAAAATTCTGGTCCATTAGTCATTTCTATCTTCGTTAACATCTTTCCCTTTCCCGTTCACCTTCTGGTGCAGGTGTTAACGAACTTGGAAATGACTGATGGACCAGAAAAGGTCTTGGAAAATCTATCAAATGGATATTATAATCAGCCTCCATATAATCTAACTTAAATGTTACTTGACAGGTGTGGAGCAGGAACTAGAAAAACCAGAAAAGACATTCCACAAATGGCAAAAAGGAGAATGATCACAAAGTTCGATCCTCTGGTAAACCAGAAATTCAAGTCTTACTCGTGTGAGGTGAATTAACTTTACAGTGGGTATCTTCCAAATAATTCTCTAAGCCTGCCTCCGGAGGTAGGAAGTAACCTGTCGTGGATGTTTACAGGGTGGACTGGATGACCACTTGAGAAAAGGCTGTAATGTGCAGACAAGACTCGATAGTTTCCGTGGTTCTTGAGGGAAGCAGACACAGAGCTCACCTGTAACAAAGAGCTTTAGCTACTCAGATGAGGCTTTGCTCATCCATATAGGACCCTAGGGGTATATTCTGGCTTTGTTTCTGCCCTCCTGCCTCAAGCCAGAGACCAGCTTCTGCTTTCACTAGTGTTCCCTCAAACATATCTAGACCGCTCCAAGTCAAGGCCCAGGAAAATGAGGCCCAGAGAAGAGTGAGGCTTTCTCTCTCCCCTCAATAAGGGCCTGTTTGTCGGGTTGATTTCCTATACCAACGCCATCTCCCTCCAGATGAAAGATAGGGCCTGTCCTAGGGCCTGACAGGATTTATTTGCATATTGGGACAAAACACTATAATCTTCACCTCTATTGCAGAGGCATGGGGTCATTATCTTATGTCCTCCCAACCCTATGGCCTCACCCAGAGACTTGCCTGTGGTGTCTTGCCTCCACCTTCCACAAAATCTCTGTGCAGTCAGTTCACGTTAGCATGAGCAAATGTGCCAAATCACCACGTGTTCCGCACACTGTTCCTATTTGCTGTCACCTTTCTCCCTAGCATCTCTCCATCTATATAAATTCTACACAAGATGCTTTCCCTAGCACAGGCCAGGTTTAGTATTTAAAATTAATTTCAGGGATATACAGAAAATATAATCTACTATGTTTCTAAAGATGTGCCACCGTCAATATTTATTAGAGAAAATTCCTTTACATTTATTGATCAGAAACATAAACTCTTGATTAATCAGAGATTTCAGCTGCTAGGGAATATGTAAATGTCTACACAACCGAATCTTGCCTTAAAGTCTATACAATCTTGCTCCCTTTCCCTTTATCCCTCACCAGCCTTTCCCTCAGAGTTGCCCTTCCTACTGTTAGCGTCTGCTTCCCAGATGACCTGACCTGACACTAACACCGTGAGTTAGTTGTTCCGGTCATTTGTTTGGCATGACTAGTTGACTTGTAAAAAAAGAGTATTGACTTGATTCAAATACTTGCCTTACTTTAATAATATTAAAGGAACAAAGATGGTTCACTGGAAATGGATTTTCTCAGATCTCTCCACCTGGGTGATTTTAAATAGGTGACTGGTGTTTAGGGGGACTGATTCTCCAGATTCAGACCCTGGTGGATTTAATCAAATCCACCCTTAATTTAAAACACCCTGGTGTTTTAATCAAGGCTGCAAATAGAGGACAGGCTATAGAAAGAAGTGAAGCAAGAAAGACTATTACATGGAGCACAGGAAACCAGGCACGGTACAGGCTCCCAATAGGACTGCGGGGTCAAAGCATGGGACAGATGTGTAGGCTGGGAAATCAATGCCTGACAAGATATCACACTTCTCATATATGCCTGGTGGATCAGCTTCCTAGGGCTTCCATAACATATTACCACAAATTGGGTGGCTAAAACAACAAGATTCAATGTCACATTTCGGAAGGCCAGAAGTCTGAAATCAAGGTGTCATTGGGTGGTTTTCTTCTTGGGACCTCAGAGGGAGAATCTGTTCCATACCTTTCTCATTTCTAGTGCTTGCCAAGCAATTCTTGGCATTCCTTAGTTTGTGGCAGTGTAACTACAATCTTTGCCTCAGTTGTCACATGACATTCCCCCTGTGTTTCTGTGTCTCTGTATCCAAATTTGCCTATTCTTGTAAGGACGATGTCGTATTGCATTTAGGATCCACTTTAATCCAGAATGACCTCATCCTGATTAGATGTCCAAACGATTTCAAAAAAGTCATCTTTGCAGGTTCTGAGTGAACATGAATGGGGGGGGGGCACTATTCAACCCAGTATAACTGAGAACTTGAGTGATTAGTTAAAAACTAGCCTTTAGATTGGTGTCATAAGAGATGAATAGGCACTTTCTGGTGATGAGCCTTTGAATATTGGAACGTAGTGTTTGGTTGTGGGATCTGAAACATCTGAGGGTATAGATTCTGTCTTCTCTCCTGACCACACCTCCTCCACAACTGAGATGACACTTGTCTTGCCTTCCACATCTTCAGAGTACGCTGAAATTGTCTGGTCTGGTGCACTGATGTATATGCATTTGCCTTCCTCCTTCAAACCCCACCCTGCCCGCCCCACCACACACATACACCTTCATCCTTCCCATAAAGAAAGATAACAGAATCAGGGCACCTGGGTGGCTCGGTCGGTTAAGCAGCCAACTCTTGGTTTCAGCTCAGGTCATGATCTTGTGGTTCATGAGTTCAAGCCCCGCATCAGTCTCCGCGCGGATAGTGCGGAGCCTGCATTGGGATTCTCTCTCTCTCCCTCTCTTTCTGCCCCTCTCTGCTTGTGCTCTCTCTCAAAATAAATAAACTTTAAAAAATAATAAAGACAACTGAATCTAAACACTAAACTGCCAGACTTATGTTGGGGTTGGAGGGTCACTCTGGATGGAGGCAGGCAGCCACATCATTGAAGTAGAGTGAATGGAGTGAAAAAAGGAATCTAGGTTATTTCTCAGACAGCTTTTACCCAGTCTCCCTTATTTTGTCTTCCCTCTTCCCCCAATTCATTCCCAGATCCAGAAGTAGCCAGTATCGCCACTTACTGAACATCCTGAGGATTCTGCAGTAAATCAGGTGGGTTCCCCACTTTCCCCACTGCCAGCTCAGAATTTGTCTATCTCTGTTCTGCTAAGTCAATGTCTATTCATTCACTTCCCAGACTGCAAAGTTTTATTGCTGATTCCTCTCTTCCTGCTTTTCTCCTACTTGAGTTTTTTGTGTATGAGGTGTTTGTGCATCTATCCATCCACCACTCATCCATCCATCCATCCATCCATCCATCCATCTCTATTAGAGTTTTAGTGAGGCTTTGGAGGGAGTAATGTTAGACGTGTACATTAGTCTGGTACGTTAATCTGGAACTCCAGATTTAAAACAATACCAATCACTATGATAGTGAGGTTTCTCCTGTAATATCGAATTTCTTGGCATAGACATGAAGTCGGTAGACAGATTTCATTAGGGTTGGAGTTTTGCCAACTAAGAAAAGGAGGGTTTGAGATGACAGGACTTAAGAAAACTTGACTTGCAAGGAAATAATTATTTGATGCACCCTGAACTTTCAACCTGGGTAAGGAGGGTAGTGTGAACACGAAGGAGGTGATAAGAGTGAAAAATTGAAAGTCAATGGACTGGAGCCCCCCAAATTTTGAAAAAGTGTTCTGTTGGGCATACAAAGTGAGGGAGCAGGAAGGTCAGAGAGAAGGATCTCAGATTTCAGATCTGGCATTTTTGGAGGTGGTGATTATTGGGTGTGACCCAGTTGGGGGTGGATGTGGTAGACTATTTTCCAAAGATGAGCACAACCATCTCTCTCATCCCACGTGACCTCCTACGGTATGAGGCTGCCACACTGCCATCAAGAGGTGGAGGCTCCTTCCTCTCCTCTTGAATTTGGGCTGCCCTACTAACTCGTTTATGACCCAGCGAGTGAAGTGAAGAGGCATGGCTTCCCAGGCTAAGTAGAAAAGGCCATGTAGTTTCTCTCTGGCTGTCCTGGAATGCTCTGGGGAACACCAGCCAGCATGCAAGCAGTCGAACTCCCCTGACACATATCATGCTAGAGAGGCCACATATAGGTGCTCTGGTCACGGTCTAGCCAAACCTAACCTTTCTGCCACCCTTGCCAAAATACCAGATGAGTGAGTGAAGCTGTCTGGACCCTCCTAGACCAACCAGCTAAGTGCCCCTGAAGGACTTCGGTGGTGCCACAAGGAATGAAAGTGCCCAGTGGGAGTGCCTAGATTCTTGAGCTACACAGTTTGGGAAGTATGACACAGTGTCTGTGATGTGTACATGTCCATCTTCTGTCCAGACCTCTCGCATGAACTTCAGACCCATAGAGCCAGCTGCCTCTGAACGTCGTCACTTGGGTGGCTAATAGCCACCTCAAATTTAACATATTCTAAATTGAGTTCTCGATAGTCCCCTCAAACCGGCTTTTCCCTACCCTGGTTATCGGCAAATCCATTCTTCTGGCTGCCCAGGCCAAACACCCTGCTGTCGTCCCTCACCACCCTCTTTATCTCATACTCCATATCCAATGTTATGGGATACCACTGTCTGTACCTTCAAAATATATCCAGATTGCAACCACTTTTCAGGACCAGCATTGCTACCACACTCCTCCAAGCTGCCATCACCTTTCATCTGGATTACCCACTAACTCTCTCCTCAGAGGTCTTGCTTTGCTGTTAATCTTCAGTCTACTCAGAAGGATCCTTCTGTAATGTCACAGCATATTCCTCCTCCACTCAGACTCCTCCAAGACCCTCCATCTCAGAGTAAATAAAGGCCAAAGTCCATACCAGGACCTACAAGGCCTCTCCTACTTCCCACTCCCTAGGTTTATCTTTTATTCCTCTCTTAGCTGTAATGGCTTCCTCCCTGTTCCTTAAACTGGACAGGCACAGTCCTGCCTCAGGGCCTTTGCCCTAGCTATTCTTTCTCAGGGACCCACGTGCTAGCTCCCTCATTTCCTTCAGATATTATTCAAAAGTGAATTCCTAGATGGGGTGCCTGGGTGGCTCAGTCGGTTAAGCGTCTGAATTCAGTTCAGGTCGTGATCTCATGGTTCGGGAGTTCGAGCCCCACATCGGGCTCTGTGCTGACAGCTCAGAGCCTGAAGCCTGCTTTGGATTCTGGGTCCCTCTCTCTCTCTCTCTCTAACTCTCCCCCACTTGTACTCTATCTCTCAAAGAAAAATAAACATTAAAAAAAATTTTTTTAAGTGAATTCCTGGAAACTATGTATGGCAACGGATGTGAACTAGACTCATTACGGTGATGTCACACTATACACATATATTGAATCATTATGTTGTACATCTGAAACCAATAAAATGTTATGTGTCAATTACCTCAGTTAAAAAGATAAGTTCTTAAGAGTTTTTTTCTAAATACTGTATCAATGGAAAAATAAAAATTATGCATTATAAAAAAGTGGATTCTTCTGTGAGGATATCCATTGACACTACTCTTAAATCTCAATCTGTCACCTTACAACCCATTCCCTGCTTTATTTTGTTGTTGTTGTTGAGATATAGTTAACATATAACATCAGTTTCAGGTGTATATCGTAATAGATATTTATTGCAAAACAATCACTACAGTAAGTCTAGCGAACATCATCACCACACATATTTACAACATACCACACATTTTATCTATCCATCCATTGACGGACACATAGGTTGCTTCCACATCTTGGTTGTTTAATTTTTTTTTTAATTTTTTTTTAACGTTTATTTATTTTTGAGACAGAGAGAGACAGAACATGAACAGAGGAGGGGCAGAGAGAGAGGGAGACACAGAATCTGAAACGGGCTCCAGGCTCTAAGCTGTCAGCACAGAGCCCGATGCGGGGCTCGAACTCACGGACCGTGAGATCGTGACCTGAGCCGAAGTCGGACGCTTAACCGACTAAGCCACCCAGGCGCCCCACATCTTGGTTATTTTAAATAGAGTTGCAGGGGCGCCTGGGTGGCGCAGTCGGTTAAGCGTCCGACTTCAGCCACGTCACGATCTCGCGGTCCGTGAGTTCGAGCCCCGCGTCAGGCTCTGGGCTGATGGCTCTCAGGCTCTGGGCTGATGGCTCGGAGCCTGGAGCCTGTTTCCGATTCTGTGTCTCCCTCTCTCTCTGCCCCTCCCCCGTTCATGCTCTGTCTCTCTCTGTCCCAAAAATAAATAAAAACGTTGAAAAAAAAAATTTAAATAGAGTTGCAAAGAACATGTGGGTTCAGATATCTTTTCAAGTTAGTGTTTTGTTTTCTTCAGGTAAATACCCAGAAGTGACGTCGCTAGATCATAGCGTATTTCTATTTTTAATTTTTTGAGGAAACTCCATACTGTACTCCATAGTGCTTGCAGCAACTTACCCTCTCACCAACTGTGTGAGAAGGTTCCCTTTTCTCCACATCCTCACCAACATTTGTAACTTCTTATCTTCTTGATAGCAGCCATTTTAATAGGTGATATAATAGGTGATATCTCATCGTGGTTTAATTTGCATTTCCCTGATGGTAAGTGATGTTGAGCATCTCTCCAGGTGCCTGTTGGCCATCTGTATGTCTCTGGAAAAATATCTATTCAGGTCTCCTGCCCTCCCTGCTTTATTCTGTCCTCAGCATAGATCACTGTCTAACGTAGTAGTATGTATGTTATTTATTTTCTATTACCTCCAGTCAAAGGTAAACTCCACAAAGCAAGCAATTTTGTCTCATCTGTTTACTGCTGTTTCAAATAGTGCCATGCACATAGCAAGCACTCAAAACATACTTGTTGAATGACAGAATTTCCCAGAACAGTTTATATTTCCCCAATCAAAGGGAAGAATGGGTGTAAAAGGGAGGAGGGGAGAAACAGCTAAAGAAAATTTTAACAAATAAGAGCCATAATTATAGCTTTTGTTTATTATGTCTTCTTTCAATCATTTATTTACAATTTTCTAATTGCATTCTTGATGAATATCTGGGTTGAACAAAAAAAAGGAGTGAATGCACTAAGCAAAGTTTATTTATTATTCACGATGTTCCTGTTTTGATTTGGCATCTTTACTCTCCTGGAGTCCTAAGAGAATCGCATCAGCCTCAAGTATAGTTGTATCTGTGGTGGCTCCCAGGAACCTAGATGTAAGTTCAAGATCTAATAGACGCAGTCGGACTCTGGTTCCTTTCTGGTATTTCCTGGATAGTACGAAAAAAAAAAAATTCCATTAATTCTGCATAGCACAACATGAACAAGTAGTTTAATTTTTTTTTTAATGTTTATTTTTGAGAGAGACAGAGCACGAGTAGGGGAGGGAGGGGCAGAGAGAGAGACACACACACGCAAACACACACACTCACAGAATCTGAAGCAGGCTCCAGGCTCCAAGCTGTCAGCACAGAGCCCGACGCAGGGCTCAAATTCACGAACCACGAGATCATGACCTGAGCTGAAGTCGGATGCTTAACTGCCTGAGCCACCCAGGCGCCCTAAACAAGTAGTTTAAAGTAAAACTCAAATTCTAATTTTAATGTGGTGGCTCAAGATAAAGAATATGTTCTTTTTTAAAAAAACACTTTATACTAGTGTGTGAGAAAGAGTTGTTTTTGACAGAAAATTTAGTTGTATCAGAATTGTAACCTTGAAGTGACTTTTAAAGACCTTATAAACAAAATTCAAACAAGTCAATTCTTGAAAATAACATTTATTTTAATATGTCATTCATTTTTTAAAATATTTATTTATTTATTTTGAGAGAGAGAGAGAGACAGACAGCATGCACATGCAGGAAGGGCAGAGAGAGAGAGAGAAAGAGAGAGACTCCCAAGCAGGCTCTGTGCTGACAGCACAGAACCTGACATGGGGCTCAATCCCACTAACCATGAGTCTGTGACCTAAGCCGAAATGAAGAGTCAGACATTTAACAGACTGAGCCACCCAGGTGCCCCAATATGTTATTCATTTTTAAAATCAGCGAATATCAAGGGAAAAAGATTTTCAGATACATGCTTTCTTCCCAAAGTTAAGAACTTCTCATTTTTATTTAATATTTTTTTAATGTCTATTTATTTTTGAGAAAGAGAGAGAGAGAGAGGCAGAGAGAGAGGGAGGCACAGAATCCAAAGCAGGCTCCAGGCTCTGAGCTGTCAGCACAGAGCCCAAAGCAGGGCTCAAACTCTGAATGGCGAGATCATGACCTGAGCCGAAGTTGGGACACTTTAACCCATTGATCCACTCAGGTGCCCCCCAAATCTTTTAAAGTAAAGAATATTTTACAAAAGCAAAAGGGAAAAAGGTCTAAATGTAAAGTACTTAAGTGCTGAGGACTGACTGCACTATAATTAAAGTGTAATGACAGCCTAACATGCATGATGGCTCACTTTGATCAATAAAATATTTTATAATACCAAATGAAACTTATATTCATTCATCTTCTTCCTTGATCAAATGTTTTAAGGGTTTAATATCAACATTATGAAAAGCTACAGGTGAATGAAAATATTGCCAATGACTGCAATCCCAAAATCTTTAAGGATCTAAACATACAAGCATACCTTGTTTCACTGTGCTTTGCTTTGCGCTTTGCAGGTATGACGTGTTTTACAGGTTGAAGGTTTGTGGCAACCCCGTGTCAAACAAGTGTATCGCCACCATTTTTCCAACAGCATTTGCTGACCTTGGGTCTGTCACATTTTGGGGGTCGTACGATAGTTCAAACTTTTTCATTATTGTTATATTTGTTTTGGTGATCTGTGATTAGTGATTACTAGTTGAAAGGTCAGATAGGGGTTAGCAGGTTTTAGCAATAAAGTATTTAAAAAAAATTTTTTTTAATCTTTATTTTTGAGAGAGAGAGAGAGAGAGAGAGAGAGAGAGAGAGAGAGACAGTGTGCAAGTGGGGGAGGAGCAGAGAGGGAGACACAGAATCCGAAGCAGGCTTCAGGCTCTGAGCTGTCAGCACAGAGCCCCACACAGGGCTCAAACTCACGAACTGCTAGATCATGACCCCGGTAGAAGTTGGGACGATTAACCGACTGAACCACCCAGGCTCCCCGACAATAAAGTATTTTTTAATTAAAGTATATGCAGTTAAACTTCGAGTAGGGTTTCAAATCATGGGTCCACTTATACATGGATTTCTAATAAATACAGTATAGTACTATAAATGTATTTTCTCTTCCTTAGTATTTTCAATAACATTTTCATTTCTCTAGCTTATTTTATTGTAAGAATACAGTATATAATACACATAACATACAAATTACGTATTAATTAACTATTTATATTATCGGTATGGCTTCCAGTCAACAATAGGCTGTTTTTAAAAAAGTTTTCCATGTTTATTTATTTTTGAGGTGGGGAGGGGCAGGGAGGGAAGGAGAGAGAGAATCCTAAGCAGGCTCCGCACCGTCAGTACAGAGGCCAACGTGGGGCTTAATCTCAGTAACCTAACCATGAGATATCATGACCTGAGCTGAAATTAAGAGTCAGACACTTAACCAACTGAGCCACCCAGGTGCCCCAACAGTAGGCTATTAGTTTAAGTTTCTGGGGAGTCAAAATTGTATGCAGGTTTTTGATTGCACGGGGGGGTCAGCAGCTGTAACCCCTTCATTGTTCAAGGGTGAACTATACATTGTTTTTTTAGACATAATGCTATTATTGCACACTTAATAGACTAAAGTGTAGGGTAAACATAACTTTTACATGCACTGGGAAACCAAAAAATTCATTTGACTTGCTTTATTGCAATATTTGCTTCATTGTGGTGACCTGGAACCAAGCCTGCATTCTCTCTGAGGTGTGCCTGCCCACCAAGTATTCTAATTTTAAATTAAACAACTTTACATAAATGGAAACAAAGTTCTCAAAAAAAGTCACTGAAAAATGATTTTTGTAGGCCATATAATGAATAGTCTCCATACAATGTTTAATTAGGTATTCTGAAGGAATTTATAAATGATCTATCAAATAAATATGAAGGCTACTTGGTTTTTTTAAATAAACTTATTTTTCTTTCTGATAATAGAAGTAAATATTCTTTTGTAAAACTATGTAAAATAATGAAGTCAGTCATATTTTCTAGTTCTTCTATCTATTTACACGTATGTATACATGAGTGTGTATTTGACAGCATAGATCTTATTTTCTGTCTTTGTTTAAAAAATCAAAGAGATATCCTAAAATATTGAGCATAGCCTTATAATCTTAGAAAACAGCAATTACAGGACATATTCTATATGAATTATCCTCTGAAAAAATAAGGTTGGTTCATAGGCAAGGTAAAGGTGAACACTATTTTCTATATTACTTGGAGCTATAGCTTATGTTCTAACAGATTCTTTCCTTTGTCCTCACAGCATGACTCACAGCGATTCAATCAGCTTTGATTCATGTTGACCCCTTCTTCCCTCCATTCCTGCAATATCCAATTAGCAACTTTAGTTCATTTTTTAACACAGATATTTCTTGATCTTAACCCTACAAGTCTCATTACCCCTTAGCTGAAGCTTGAGGTCTAATCTTCCCAGAGCCCATGTTTTGGGCCCACTTCTCAAGATGGCTTCCATATCTTGGCCTGATGTCCATTCCCACATACTTCTATTCCTCCGTACCTTTGCTTCTATTGCCAGCCTTCCTTGAACTTACTGTCTATCTGCCTGATTCTTAAGTTCCAGGTAGAACAGCTACATCAAATGCAGCTCCCAAGAGCCTTGACATTCTCCTTGTCGGAATGAAGAGTCTGTCACTGGAACTCCCATGGACGAAATAGGTTTTGCAGTCATAGACCTGGATGCAAATCTGAGCCCTGCCACTTACTCGTTGGGTAACCCTGAGTGGCTTTCCCTGAACCATAATTTCCTCATCTACAATAAGAGAGATTCCAACCATTTTGCAGGTTTACTGTGAAGGTTAAATGGGATAATATGTTGAAAATGCTTAGCACATGACTGCAAATGTTAGTGCCTCTCACTTACTGGTCTTGGTTATCTGTGCAACTCTCTGATCTCTCTTTAGTCTCTATGCTCCCCCAAGATCTGGCACTGGGTTTATCTCTGTATCCTTCCAGTGCCAATGTAGCAGGTACCCACATGTCTGTCAATAAATTAACATGACACTTGCTGATAAAAGCCACCAGGTCACAGATTATCTAGAATTTCTACTTTCTTGGCTTTAGCAGCTGTGTGGACTGGTGCATTTACTTAACCTCTCTGAAATTTGCTTGGCATCGTGCCTAGCACACAGTGGTTAATAAACATTGGTTTTCTTCTTTCATTGTTCATTGTCGGCTTATTTCTTTTTACTTATTTTTAGGAGCATTACTCATAGCTGGACTATAAACTTATCATGAGGAAAGGAACAGGGACTTTGTATAAAAAGAGTTGCACATGTCACAAACACCAGGGGCACCAATTCTGGGCACAGTCGCAGTGAAGAGGAAGCTCTCAGTGTAAGTGGTTCTGTGTCATATTAACGGCAAAAATCTCCAATTAAAAAATAAAAACAGGAACACCATTGAGTGCCAGTATGCTTGGTAATTTATGGAATGCAGAAGTTTGTCCCCAGTTTTAGATGCATTAGCCTTTAGTGATATGAAAGCTTTGCCTTCACTTCTAAAAATTATGGAAATTCTGGGAATTATCCAGTGAGATGATAATGGAGATGAAAAGCAAACTGCAGGCTTGTATGTGTGGTGAAATGAGAATTGTCCAAATATACACATTGTGCACTACACAAAACAAACAAAACAAACCTTTAAAAGATTCTTTTCTGCTATCTAGAAGTAGCTGTTTCTACTTTTATGGTACTTAATTTTTATTTTGTATTACAGTTGATTGCAAGTAAGCGTTACCTTCTCTATGAGACTGTAAGATCCTCAAGGGCAGGGATTTCATATCTGCCTCTCACAGCCCCATGAAGACATTTCACATAATGCAGCCTTTTGAACAGTGGTTTCCACACTTTCTAGTATACCAGAAACACCTGGAGTACCGGTTAAAAATGCAAATGGAGGGACGCAAGCCTGAAAGTAAGCTGGCAAATCTGAGGTGAGACTTAGGAATTTACCTTTTGAGCAAGCTTCCCAGGTGATTCTGATTCAGGCTTCTCTGGTCACCACTTGAGAAAATCTGGCCTAGGATTAGGTTTATTATATATATAATCAAGTGCAGGAAGACAGGACAGTTTATATAAATACAACAGGCCAGGAAAATGAGAATCTCTGAAAAACTCTGTGGCTACCATTAACAAGTTTCAAGAATAACAGATGTTTTCCATAAGTGATGACAAGAGTTGTTTAGGGTGAATAATTTAGATAGACCAAAAGAAAAAAAAAAAGTCAGGAATATATAATATGGAGAAATGCACCTAAAAAGAGTCCCTTGAACAAAGCCCACTGACAGGCTGGAGTAGGGCTGCCTCGCCCACACTGAGACTGTCCGTTCTGGGAGATCCAGGACATGTAAGGGTCAGCATACTTCTCTGACAAGAACAGCAGCCATACAACTAATGTGGAGTTGATCCTTGCTTTAACTTCGAAACACTTTATTAAAGGAAAAAAAATAAGCTAATATATTTCTAAGAACTCCATTTCTTCCAGTGTAATTCGAGGTGAACCTTCACTATTGTAGTCTTTGATAATCACTTACACCACTTAGTTTTCCCATTTGGGTTTCCATTGTTCCACATAATAAGATTTAAAATGAGTATGCCAGTAAACTCTCTTCCCAGATTGTTTATACAACCCTTAAATGGTCACTTTATTCCAAGATGTTGGCCTAAGTATAAAAATCCAGAAAAGGCAATGTAGTGACTGAGAGCATGGGCTCTGGAGCCATATGACTACACATGTGTGTGTGCAGTTGTATCACTTATAAACATGCAACCCTGAGGTACTTTATCTCTGTTTCAGCGTCCTCATTTGTAAAATGGGAATCGTTGTACCTACGTCATAGGTTCTTGTGAGCATGAAATACATTAAAACATTCCAAGCCCTTATAAATGCTCAATAAATATTAGCTATCATCATCAATCACCACCACCACCATCATCAAAACAAACCCAATGAAAACCGATACTCTATGTGGGAGTGATGCAGAATAGAAGAGCACCTTCAGTTCTAATTCAGTGATAACTGAATCGATACAAAAGGTTCCTATAGAAAGGAAATTTGGAGGTGGGTTCTCTTCCAATACTTGCTTTCATTCAAATCTTACTTATTTTAATGGCATAAGCACTCTTCTCTTAAAATACAACATAACCATTCTACAAAAATGGAAACCGTTTCTTTTGAAATGAATGTTGACTTTCCAATGAGATGTGAGGCAAAAGAGCTCTGAACAAAGCAAGTAAGATTCAGAGGACTACGCACCGAATGGTCCACATTTCCTAGCATTGACCACAACGTAACCACATATACAGTCAGTCACAAAAGGGTCACAGTGATTTACGTACTCTTGTGCTCTTTCCGGCAGTGGCTCAGGAAGACTGAGGGGCAGGGAGAGGTGTCCTAACTTCACCTATCTCCTATTATCACTCTTGCTTCACTAACTTTCAGTGGAGTTACGCCTTTTAGGAATATACTTGTACTTATAGCACACACCATTTCTTAGAAGGGAAAGGTAACAATTTCTGTAGATTCATTATTTGTTTTTCCAAGAAGCAATTTTTAGCTTCATTTAAAATTCAATAATAGCCTTAACTTCTAACCTAATCAACTAACCCCTTTCATGATTTTATAAACCTGAATCTGTCTCTTCTGTCTTCTTTTTATAATGGGGTTTTATTATTCTTTTATGTATCTAGTTTTCCCTCACTCCTGTGATTGTATCAATGGACTCTGCTAAAAACTGCTCAAATACCCATAAACAAAATTTATTATCTATAATAAAATCGATTATATCTATATCTATCTATAATAAAATCTATTTATTATCTATAATAAAAATATCAAATACCACTGCCCACTGTAACTTTCCGTGATAATGGAAACACTTTAGATAAGGTTTGAGCACTTGAAATATGGCTAGTGTAACTGAGGAACTGAACTTTTAAATTATATTTAATTAACTTAAATTCAAATTTAAAAAACCACATCACAGTGCAGCTCCAGAGAATTTCAATAAAATTTGACAATAAAAATAGTAAGCATACTTGTCCCACAATATAAAAATATACTCTGTGGCAGAAAAACTGTTTTTGCAGGAAAAAATAGTACTTAGAAATAATTTGTTATAAGAAATAACTACCACTAATTAGATCCAGCAATAATAAACAGATACATGTTTGCCATTATTAACCCCTCAAACATTTCTTTCCTTTCTGTTACCTTTTATATTTTTCCTCAAATCTGTGTGACATTGTACTAGACACATAGCAACTGAATTGTCTTATTAATAAGCTATTTTGAGGTTATAATTAAGATCTTCATAAAGATAGCTTCCCTCATATTACAGACATAAAACTAAGATACATAGAATTAAAGTCACTTGCCTAATGCCAAAAAGTGGTATAAAAGGATTCACAGATTTTTTTTTCCCTCTTCCTTTTCTCAAGTTCTCAAATACCTGTGACTTCTGGCAAGAACTATAAATTTAATCCCTTTGGGGGTGGTAAGAATTTACCACTTCATACAATCTTATAATGTCTTCCTTTTAAATAAAATTTAGGCCACACTGTTGTCATCCAACTCATTATTTTAACTGCTCCCCCTTTAGAAAAATGATTGCTTCCAGTGGTAACAAATAATAATATTGGGAAAAAATCTCCATGGCGTCAAGCAATTTCGTCTATTTTTTTTTTAATTAGGAAAAACATCCCAGATATTAGTTTCTCAGAAATCTTCTATTTTATATTAAAACCACTGAATACTGCTGTCTTGAAAGGCAAATAGGATGTCTCCAATGAGCACATTCAAAATAAAAATAGCCTGTGTTTTTACTGCTTGGTGTGTTTCTTTCTTTTAACTTCAAGTGCTTGCCTCTGACTGATCTTTGTGAACTCCAGCCTAAATGGATTCAATCCCAGCCTTCACCGTGACTGCTCTCTTCCACTGTGCGCTTTCTCAGACCATATGCTGCAGTAAATGAGCCTGCATGGCTGAGCTGTTTAGGAAAAGGGCAATTAAATCTGGTTTTGCATTTCTTTATTAAGGACATGGTTTAAAGACTTTCCTTTGGAGAGGTTTTTGACATTCTTTCCACAGACATTCTTTAACATCTGTCAGTGCAGGCTAGTGATGGTTCTCATAGACTTAAAATAGAGAGCGAATCCTCTGCCTAGTTCTTTGATACAAATATATTAATAATACAAAGCTGACAAATAATAAGGTTTGGATTAAACCTCAGTATCTAAAGAGAATACTGTGAGGAATTCTGACTTTGCTAGTCAATTTAACTGTCTTGCTGTAATCATAATTCTCAGAGGTTTTAAAAATAGTTCTTTTGAAATCATTAGGCATCTACATTTTTATCTCAATGAGTTAAAATAGTTTAGAACTTTTTCCAATTTTCTGACAATTCTTTACTTAAAGCTTTAAGACTTTAGAAATAATTTTTTCTCTTCCTTTTTGAAGAGGAAAAGCTAAAATATTTCTATTGGTTCAATTAACACCTATGTGATTTTTTTTAAGTTTATTTATTTATTTTGAGAAAGTGTGTGCACGTGCGCGGGGGTGTAGACAGAGAAGGAGACAGAGAATCCCAAGCAGTCTCTGTGCTGTCAGCGTGTGGCCCCACATGGAGCTCAATCCCACGAACAGTGAGATCATGATCCAAGCTGAAAATCAAGAGATGGACACTTAACTGAATGAGACACCCAGGTGCCCCTGATTTTTCACAATTTATACAATTGTTCACAGTAATGTTGATCTGTATGTGAAGCCACCAACGTGTGTGTGTGTGTGTGTGTGTGTGTGTGTGTGTGTGTGTGTGTGTTTGAGTGACAGAGAGAGAGAGAGAGAGAGAGAGAGAGGAGAGCATGTATACATGTGAGTAAGAGAGCACATGTGAAAATGTATACTTTCTTCTTCAAATGAACTGTCCAGACATCAATTTCCTCATCTTTAAAAAGCACACTGTTGGGGCGCCTGGGTGGCCCGGTTGGGCGTCCGACTTCAGCTCAGGTCATGATCTTGCAGTACATGGGTTTAAGCCCAGCGTCGGGTTCTGTGCTGACAGCTCAGAGCCTGGAGCCTGCTTCAGATTCTGTGTCTCCTTCTCTCTCTGCCCTTCCCCTGCTCACGCTCTCTCTCTCTCTCTCAAAAATAAATAAAGATTAAAAAAAAAAAAAAAAGATCAAAGGTGTTTTACAGTTCTATGATTTAGTTCTACTTTTACACAACGTTAAGTATTTGAAATTAGATACAATGTAGAATGATATTAAGTGCAAAACTGATTAAACTTCTTGGTGTTTAATTCTGGATTTGTCTCACTTTTTCAAAATGCCATCTGCCATGTTTCACTGACCTATCTGGTCTATTGCTTCTTTCTGTCCAATCTGTCAGATGTCTTTAAAGATTTTCTTACCACCATGCTATCCATACTGTATTATCAAGCACAGCAACCAGGGTTAACAAAATAAAGGTAGAAAGTGTTCATAAAGTTCTATAGCTCTCCGATATTTCTACTCATTAAAATTTTAAATGCAGCACAAATCTTAAGTTCTAATTTATTATCCCAGGTCGTTAGGAGATGTAAATGGGAAACAAAAATTATTATCACCATAACTTCTGCCACCTGCATTATTACCAAAAGTCCCTGGAAAAACCTAATGGTTATCCCTTTAATAATACTACAGAGAGTGTGCCTATCCACTAGGCCAAAATAAACCATGCAAATCAACTAGCAACTGGAACTCTCCATGCCATTGTGGCAGGGAGTGATGGACATTGTTCTTTTTTTAAATTTTTTTTAATGTTTATTTATTTTTGAGACAGAGAGAGACACAGTATGAACGGGGGAGGGGCAGAGAGAGAGGGAGACACAGAATCGGAAGCAGGCTCCAGGCTCTGAGCCATCAGCCCAGAGCCTGACGCGGGGCTCGAACTCACGGACCGCGAGATCGTGACCTGAGCTGAAGTCGGACGCCCAACCAACTGAGCCATCCAGGCGCCCCTGATGGACATTGTTCTTAACACCAAACTGCATTCCCTCAAGTTGTAATCGTCCTAGATGAGGATTTAAACTTTTTTCTGTAATTCTAATATAAATGTATGATTTTGTTTTTTCCTTAAACCAAGTTCTTTTTAACCCCTACCCTGCTGGTTAATATTCTGTGTCACCACAAACAGAAGTTTTGTCTCTTGTTCAAGCACTGATCTATTTTATGAAATGTGAAGATAAAATTAATTTTTTTAAATGAAACTTTTAAATGTAAAATAACTTCACTTAATAATGTAGAATATGCATATAATGTAATATATTACATATGGAATCAGTGACAACAGAATCTTTTCTCAGAGCGGCAATATAAGGTGTATCAAGACATAAGATACTTGAGATGTGCTGATGACTGATACTGGGATCAAACTTGGAGCCAGTATTATGGCATCTAAGCAAGAAGGGATACATTTTGTGGTATGTAATTCTTAAGAAAATATACATATTTTATTGTCAGAGAAAAGTTTTGTCAGTACAGAACAGAGGAAGGAGTAAGAACTTTAGAGAATTATAGAAAGATCTAGATTTGACTGTGACTGAGTGCAAGAAACTTACTCTGAATGGACTGTTTATTTATCTGTAAAAGGAGGATAATATACACTGCCTGGCAAGGTTGATGTGAAGCTTCATGCATCATAAGGTGTGGAAAGTGCCTGGCACATAACACATACTCCATAAATACCAGCTATTATGAAATTCACCACATTCATATTTACATAAAGTGCACCAGGTTACTGAAAGGATAATAACTTCAAATACGGTTTTATTGAAGACACTAGATTACTGCTCAAATGAATAAGTACTAGTAGTAATCTTCAACGTATACAAAAGAAGCAAAAGGAAAACAAAACTCATTGAAGACATTCTTTTGAGTTTGAATTTGGAGCTGAGGGAGGGGGCTAATAAAATCCAGAAATTACTTTAGAACTTACAGGGACAGATTTGGTGACTCTACAGGGAGTCAGAAGTGGGAGGAATAACAGAATCACTTGTGGACATTTTTCACAATGTTTTTTTCTTCTCTTTTCTTTCTTCAAAATACTGATGCCAGGGGTCCAACCCAGATCTACTCCATCAAAATCAATGGGGTAGACCTGGAGATTGATGCACAGTTGGGAAAAAGCTCCTCAAATGGGTCTGGTGTCCTGACCTTCTTCAAAGAGCAATGGTTAATGCGTTCATAAGTTACATTCTCTTGAGTCTTTGTCTCAATCAAATTCCAAATTAACGGTTCATGGTAGTTTCTGGGCCAAGATGAATCTTGCCCAAGTCAAGCTTTAACTTCCTAACAAGTGCATGCAGTACAGACAACATGAAGTCAAAACTAGAACTGCATTTTTAAATATCAAATATGAGACAAAAAAGACAAGTTGTTTTTCCATTATGAATACTGAATAAATTAGTATGTATTTTCACCTAAACAAAGGGCTGACTCATTTTATGTGGGTCATGTAAGATTTACTGCAGTTAAAGATGTATTTTCATGACCAAAAGACTTTCAGGATCCCTTCCACAGTGCTTGAAAACCTAACACTTAAGCATATACAACAAGAGTCACATTTGGCTTGAAAATGACCTTATGGCAGATGTTATCTCCTGACTACCTCAGCTCTAAAATGTCCTTGATTATTTCCTCCAATGGTAGAACCTGTCTCCCGATTCCCTGCACTTTTGACTACATTAAGAGAACAGATTTGTCCGAACCCATTTTCAGAGTTTCTTTTTTTCTTTTATCTTGTTTCTATCTCTCTAAATTAGTTCCTTATTAAATAAGTATCATTAAATTTTCAACAAACACCTACTCAGCATCTGCATGAGGTAAGGGGATACCAACAAGAAATAGAGAAACTCTCCTGTCCTTTCCCAACCCACAGAGGCAAAAATGTAGTGAAGACCTTAGTCCACCAATCCCTCTGGCGGGCCATAGAACTACTTCAGCAGGTTGGTCCTGATTTCTGTGCCCTTTCAACAAGAGATGAGACTCTCAGATACCTTTTGGAAAGGCAAACACTTCACAAATTGTTACTGCAGTAGCTTATGTGGGCTGGCAAGGGTCAGCGAGGAAAATCTTTCATAAAAGAATCAGACCCATCCTGCAGATTTCATGTAATCCAGAGTGTTGTAAACAGTCTCCAGTGTGAGCCAAGAAGTAGTGTCAATGAGGGGAGAAAATGAAAGGGGGAGAAGGAAGAGCAGTAGGTGCAGGGGGTGGGACACAAAGACTTAATATTAAGGTAGGTTGCTTTTAAAAAGACCCTTAGGGCTTAGAATAGAGCTTGTGACTTGACACTTACAGGCCTTGGTTGATATCTGCCCTTTGCACCTCCAAATCTGGGTATATTTATTAAACACTCTAGTTCATACCCTTTAATTAAAAACTGAGGTCACAGAAGCTTAGAGAAGTTCTGTGAAACTAAAAATAAAAAAAGAAAACTAGTTTAAAGGCATTTCGTGTGATAAGGTGGTTTTAGATAAATGCAAGCTCAATAAAAGTCAACAATGTGCTTTTGCTCCCCCAAAAGTAAATGTGATTTTAGGCTGAATTAGTATAAATATATATTCCATGTAATAAAATATATATTCCACATAATAATCCCAATCTCTTTTCACTTTTCTGACCCTATCTGGGGTACTGTCAGCTATCTGGGCAACACAATTATAGGGTCATTGATATTTGAGGTCCATCCAGAAGAAGACGGTAAAATAATGTTATGCTGAACGATGAATTAAGAGAAGGAAACCATCAAGCAGGTTGAAAAAAGAAGAAAGTAGACCTTATATCTGCATGAAGAATTTGAAAGACGTTAATATTAAAAAGGTCACAGTATTTATTTTGTGCATCTATTTTAGGTACTTCCAAAAAACAGAAATAGGAAAAATGGGTAGAAATTATAGGATGGCTGACTTAGCACATTTCAGTTTACTATGGGGAAGAACTTCTAACAGAGTTGGCTGGAAAGAGAATTGGTTGTTTTGTATGTAAATAGAGGAAATCACAGGGGATTTGTTTACTTCTGATTTAAGAAAAGAAATTTGTGAGCAACTGGTATCTCTAGAGTGATTTTGCTCTAAATACTAATAGAGTAAAATACTGTCAAGCACCAAACATTTTTGGAATGGAATTCTGCAAAGCAAAGAAATATTACATACTTTAGAATCTCTGAATCAAAATCAAAGCATCTATTTATGATTAAAATTACAAATAAAAGTTTTGTTTGCTTTTGCTTTTATTTAATAGGAGGCTGTGGTTATTTCCTTGGTATTAGATAATGATATTTTAAGACTCTTACAGAAAACAACACTCAAAAAAATACTAAAATTAAAAAAAAAAGGTGTTAGGTTAACATTTTGACTAGTATAAGTTATCTCTGAATAAATTCTTATGCTTTTATTTTTTTTTTAATTTTTTTTCCAACGTTTTTATTTATTTTTGGGACAGAGAGAGACAGAGCATGAACGGGGGAGGGGCAGAGAGAGAGGGAGACACAGAATCGGAAACAGGCTCCAGGCTCTGAGCCATCAGCCCAGAGCCTGACGCGGGGCTCGAACTCACAGACCGCGAGATCGTGACCTGGCTGAAGTCGGACGCCCAACCGACTGCGCCACCCAGGTGCCCCTGCTTTTAAACTAAAGCAAAAGGATCGCCTGGGTGGCTCAGTTGTTTGAGCGTCCGACTTCAGCTCAGGTCATGATCTCACAGTTCATGGGTTTGAGACCCACGTTGGGCTCTTGTCGACAGCTTGGAGCCTGGAGCCTGCTTTGGATTCTGTCTCTGTCTCTGTTTCTGTCCCTTTCTCCCCGTCCCCCCACCCCACCCCTCCCCTGCTCATGCTCTGTCTCTGTCTCTCAAAAATAAATAAACATTAAAATTTTTTTTTCAAGTAAAGCAAAACAGGATAGAATAGTGATTTAATTTTTTCCTTCACAACAAAAAAGGATTAGGGGTCCTTCATAAGAAATTTTTAACTTCAACAAGCACTCAGTTCCCCTCTCGATTTTTTTTTTTTTTTTTTGGACAGGAAGTAGTATTCCTCTCTCAAATATAATTTACTTGCATCTAGCTTTCCTGGCCCACATAAATGGACTTCTTAAATCAGTGCCTACAAAACAGGGGGGGAAAAAACAGGGGGAAAAAAAAATCAGTGCCTACAAAATAGAGCTTTTAACTTGCCAAGACAAGGTGAATGAGCAGCAAAATTCTGTTCGGAGAATATCATGTCATATTAATAGCTAAAGAAAGCCACAGTTTATTGGTTTACTGACCTGATAACTAAAACTTTGGATAACAAACAAACTGACAGTGTTTAAGTCAGTTTAAGTGTTAAGTCAGTGTTTAAGTGTTTCCCAATTTACCCATTTTATGTGAACAACTCTATGATCATTATGTAATGTTGAACAAGGTTATCTGTTTTATAAGATGGGAATCACCGTAGTACCTACCTTCTGGGATTTCTGGTAAAATTGTACAAGAGAATGCAATAAAATAAAAGTCTAGTCAGGACACACCTTGATTTAACAAAGAAACAGTTCAGGTGCATAACTAGCTACTTTCTGTCACAATTAATATAGGTCTGGCTGTAAGGTGTATTGTGGCTGGCAAACTGATGTGTCAGGGGGTTGACTCCTATTGGGGATGGACAGCAATGGACAAAAAATTTTCAAAGATGTCCTGTTCACAGAAATTGGGTTTAACTTTTGATGGACATCAATTAGCTAATCTACTAGATAAGCTACAGCAGCTGGACTTTTGAGGAGGTGTGTTTCTAGACCCCAGAGGGCCTTTCTGTTGAGAGCAGGACCCGTGTGATTAAGCATATGAAAGAGTATGAGCCCTGAGGGAGTTGGGCCAGGCATGACTCCTTGCTCTGGAACTGGGGCTCCAACCTGTCAATTTGTTCATTGGTTCATTCATTAAACAACTATTTCTTAAAAGCCCATCCGTGGCAGGTGCTGTTCTAGGTGCTGGAGTAACCCATGTGCAAGAAAGACAGGGTTCCATTACTCACAGAGTTTACACTGTGGTAGGGAGAAAACGACAATAAACACAAAACAAACTAGATAGGAGTAAGTGCTGTACAGAAAATTAAAATAAGGTGATATGATGGAGAGGGATGACATTGAAGGAAGGGATCTCTGGAGAAGTGATGTTTAAGTAGAGCCCTGAGTGACAACAGAGCCAGCTGTGTCAAGATGGGGGTAGAGCATTTCAGGCAGGGGCACAGTTAGTTCAAAGGCTCAGAGGGAAAACAAAGTTGGCATGATTGAAGAAGCAAGAGAAAAAACAGTGCAGTTGGACAGCCCTAGGTGACAGGGAGACTGGTAGGAGCCAGAGGTCAGAGAGGAAGGCAGGAGGCAGGCCACATACTGCTTCATACACCCAATGGAAAAGGTCTGGGGTTTATTTTAGATGCTCATGGAAAGCTGAGATAGAAGGGAAAGACATGATCAAATTTCTCAAGACCACTCTGGACACTCTTTGGAAAACGAATTATAGAGGGTGGGGATGGAAGAATGTTGGGTGAAGAGGGCTCAAGGGCAAATGCACTGCAGCGAGACATAGGTTGTGCCGGCACACCAAATCGAGACTCATCGCAGTCAGGTCTAACTCTACTGATAATGTCGTGGTTGTAAGTCATTCAGGATCACAGCGGAGCTAAGCTGATTCTTTAATATACTGCTGTGTTCTTAGTTTAACAAACAATTTAGGCAGGTGCAGAACCACCTATTTCCTGTCATAACTGGCATAGGCCTGGCTGTAAGGTTCTGTGGGCACAGGCAAACTGACTTAGCAATAGAGTTGGGTCCTTCTGAAGACAGACAGCTGCTGACAATTTTCAAAGACGTGAGGTGGGACCTGGGGATGTAGGACTTTTACAATTTTCTAAAGCAATATTTATTCCTGTATTTATTTGTTTATATATGTGTGTATTAGTCTGCTCGGGCTGCTATAACAAAACACCACAGGCTGAGTGTCCTCAACATCAAAAATTTATTTTCTCACAAGTTCTAGAAGCTAGAAGTCCAAGACCGAGGTTCTCACTAATTTGGGTTCTGGAAGAGACTATGCTCCCTGCTCACAGACTGCTGTCTTCTTACTATGTCCTCACATGGCCCTTCCTCAGTGCATACAAGGCCAGAGAGTGCTCTCTAGTCTCCTCCTTTTACAAGGATACCAATCCCACTGGATTAGGACTCTACCCTTATAACCTCACTTACCCTGTATTACCTCCTTATAGGCCCTATCCCCAACTATAGTCACATTAAGGGTTAGGGTTTCAAAACAGAAACTTTAGGGGAATGCAATTCAGTCCATAACAATGTGTTATTGTCATATGAATTCCTATTTGTATTAGTATATGAAAATATTTGAAACGTATCTTTGTTAAAATTATGTACCACACAGATACTCAGGATATGAGTAAGTGTGATCTTTACAAAAATTTTTTTTCATTTGAGAAAGCACAAGCAGAGGAGACAGAGAGGAGGGCGGTGGTGGAGAATATCTTAAGCAGGCTCCATGCGGAGTGTGGAGCCTGATGTGGGGCTCAATCCCACAACCCTAGGATCATAACCTGAGCCAAAATCAAGAGCTGTACACTCAACCAACTGAACCACCCAGACGTTCCAAGAATAAGTGTGATCTTAAGGAGTTTAAAGTCTCACAGGAGAGATAAACAACTATAATGACATGTGGAATACTACATTAGAGGTACATGTAAATGCAAATGGTTTTATTAGGGAAGAAATGTCAGAGAACCCTAGGGAGAAGAACTGACATTTATGTTAAATTTTATAGAGTAAGTGGAAATTCACCAGGGAGGCAGACAAGAAAATCCAGACCTACCTCAAAACCCAATTTCTATGAAAAAGGTCTCCCCCAGACTACCCCAGTTCAAAGATACATATCCTTTTGACTGAATTTCAGGAATAATTATTGTTTATATAGTTCATTTGGCCATTAAAGAAACAGTGCTCTGAGATATGACTTCTACTGTTGTCTTGAACTACTATTTACGTCTTTCTTTATCAACAACTTAGAATGAGCGCATCCTTGTTTTCTAACTAAAATGTGGGTTCTTCAAGGTAAGGATCATAACTGATGAATTCTTCAACAGAGTAGAAGCCTAGTAAACAAATGCTGCTTTGATTTGATAAGACTAAAGGCTATAGAAGAGAGCTTAAATGTGAGAATCAGGAGCTTTATAATCAATCAGGTTCTAACTCCTCATAATGAAGAGAATATTACCGGTTAATTTCTCTGGGTCTCACTTTTTGTTGTCAAAAGAGAGCTGACTAGGTATCTCTGGCTCTTACAAGTTCTAAACCTTCATGAACAAGTTCTTACAAGTTCTTACAAGTTCTTACAAGTTCTTACAAGTTCTAAACCTTCTAGTTCACTATCTTACTCAACAACCCCATCTAATTAGGGGTGATCATAAAGGTTCCAGTCTCTATTACTCTTGATAGTCTCCTTTCTTGTTCAGACTTTATTTAAGCAGCTAAAAGGCCATAAAAATTCATTCAACGTTATATTTAACATAAAAGGGGAGGAAGGGAGGAACAACGAAAGAGAATTCAATGATCAATCCTTGAAGTTTAAATTTTAACCTGAAAATACAGTAAAAATCTATGTTAACATCTGGCACAGCAGAGCTAATTGTTCCCCTTCAAGGAAGCACCATGGAAGACCAGGGCAGGTCATACTTGCAAGCAAATTTAAAAGTACTCACTTTTGCCTTCTGGTGAGTAGGTTTCAATATATGGTTTAAACATTTTACAATATAGTATTTATATATAAACAAAAAATACTCCAAGTGTAAACAAAGAGATTGCTAAACGTAAAACATGTTAAGTTTTGCACTTTCTATTTTGTAACAAAACCTCATCCTAAACGAACAAGTGGGCTAAGAAGAAACAACTCAGCTAAAATGGTATTTTCTCCAACAATTCTGAAATAGACTAGTTTTAGTAATTATAAGAATGAAAGAAATTTTTAAGAAGTAGTTCCATCTGAAAAGTGGTTACAATTCTAACTTTGTAGTCGCCAACTCTTTTGTTAGATCACATTAAATAAACTGGTTGTTAAAAACTAGTGCTTGCAAAAAGTAATTCCGATGCCCAAGTACGGGACAGGCTCCATGACCACAAAACTATGCCAGCTCTACCTTTTAAATAGAGTTTGCCAAGATGAGTGTGTTATTAGCCAGGCTTGGCTGAAACAATCCACTGCCCACAAAGCTACTTTAATGTACTGTCTCTATTGAAAATCACAGCAATCCAACAATACATGACGATACTTTCCCATCACTGCAGCAATTCCCACCACAGGCAACACTTTGTCTCCAACAAAGAAGGCTCACATTCTATGTCCGCAAAACCCCCAATCCTGACTAGTACTGTATGGCTGCCAAGAGGAACATCTGTGTGCTCAACAGTACACAAAACGGGCTCTTTTTTCTCTGTTTTCTTCTTTTTTATTTCCTCGACAATAAACTGTGTGATTGCTTGGTAAGGAAATTGTCTTTCATTCCTTTCCTCTTCCCTTTTATTTATTTGTTTGTTTGTTTGTTTAACATGACAGTCAAACAACGACATCTGCCATCTATTACCACTTTGGGTCCAAATCCTGAACACATAGTAAAGTTATTTTCTGATTTCATTTGAACTTAGACTTGTGGTCATCTGAAGATTGCAGACTTTAACGATGAGATCCCTAATAAAAAGGAGCTATCTAATTCTGAGAATACTCTAGAACTTTATTTATATTTAGAAACTCATAAATCCAAATATAATACTGAAAAATGGCAATATACTCTTGAGAATAAAATCTCGTAAACTACACACTCCCTGTAGAAAATCTGTAATATAAGCTATTAGTTCCATAAGAATATTGCCATTTTGGTATCTTATGCCAAGAAAGACTTTTCTGTTATGTTTACCTTTACCTCAAATCAATATTTGGGCTTAAAAAAAAAATTAAGGCATACCAAGAGACAGATGGACAAAAAATATAACTAGGAATTTACCAGAGATAAATCACATGTTAGGCCCACAACTTCTACCTGCTCTCCAAACAAAAAGAAAAAAGTGCTCAATTTTTTCATGATTAAATAGATGCAAAGTAAATCTACGTACTTTTGCTATCAATATGATTAATTTTTAAAAACAGAATACCTATGTTGCAAAGGAATAGACTAGTTGGGATTTTAAATTAGTACAACCTTTCTAGAGAGCAATTTGGTAAAATGTTTATACCTGTTCGCCCAGCAATTTTACTTTTAGATTTTATCCAAAACAAGTGAGAAGAGACGGTCATCAAGATGTTTACTAAAGCTTTATTAAAAACAATTTAGGCACAGCCAAGTATCCAAACAAAGAGGATTTGTTAAATAAATTATGATACATCTCTAGAAGTACTATACAACCAAGAAAAGTAAAGTTTAAGACACTATAACATAAAAATATGTCCTGTACAGTTAGTAAATGAAAATAGCAGTTTAGAAAATATGAGATATGATGGCGATCCACCTTACAGGAAGAGGGAATCAGTACTTAAGGGACTGGGAATAGAAAAATCTCTTACATTTATCATTTTAAGTAGTAATAGGCAATCACAAAATTATAGCTCAGAAAGCTTAATGAAGATACAGCTGCCTGACACTGACTTACAGAGCCTGAAAGACCAGGCCATGTGACATGCAGCTCTCAGTTTTAGTGGATGAAACACCAACAGCAGATAACTATTATTTGGGCTTGTGTGTGTGTGTGTGTGTGTGTGATTACTGATTCCATTAGAAATGGAGTAAGTGGAAAATAATGAAGTTTTTTATTCCTTAAATCAAAAAGACAATATGGAGTGTATTTGTACCTTCCATAGTTTGACAGTGCCTCCTTACACTATAAAACTGCATTAGTAAGGAAATCACTTTCTGGTTTTATTTAAAGAAGATGAAAAGGTATTCTCTAATACTTTACGTTTAATATGCTTACTCTCCTCTGACATCTTGCATACGAGCCAGGAAAGTTACAAAGAGGTCTAGGAGTTCTGAAAGCATGTAAAGTGTGGGCTTGATCCCTTGAGTTATAGTACTCTTTTTCCATGACACCTTTTGTAAACAAGTTTTAAACCACATAGTTGTTTGTGATTCTGCTAACCTATCCATGTATTTCTTTTGGAAAAAATAAAATAATTTGTTTAAAATTGTCAAAAAAAAAAAAAAAGTGTTTCCAAAGCAGCTGTTAAATAAATGAGAGAGACAGAGCTGTACTCTATTAAGTGATAACAGTTTACTACATGATGTTTAAAAACCATCACCGGAGGGGTGCCTGGGTGGCTCAGATCATGAGGTCGTGATCTCACGGTTCATGGGTTTGAGTCCTGCATCAAGCTCTATGCTGACAGCTCAGAGCCTGGAGCCTGCTTCAGATTCTGGCTCTCTCTTTCTCTCAAAAATAAATAAACATTAAAAATTTTTTTAAACCATCACTGGAAAACTAATTAAAGTATCTGGTTTGTGATTTGATTTTCTCCTCACTGTATACAAGCAGAGTTCATGTTATATTTTTAAAATATTTTTATTATAGAAGCCAAATAATTCATCTCTTTCTTGTGTTCAGAAGTATACCACCAAATCATGTTAATAAAATTAAAGGTATAATAGCAAACTAGATAAAGGAAGACCTGTCAACAAATAATACAGCTTTTCAGGATGTATAGATTGTTTCTGATTTAGGTACTAAACAAATGTAGTGTGGGGGATGCCTGTCTATCAAGTGAAATGGGAATGCTGTGTTACTAAGACACAGGTGGGGAATACACCACAGAAACATGTCTGCCTTCACTAAACATTGGACTTTTTTAAAATGGAGTTTATTTAACTCCTACTGTTTACATGTTATTTCACTTATTCTCACACAAATAACTGGAAAGGTAATGTTAACCATTCTCCAAGTGAAAAAACTCTGCCAAAGTCATACAGGTAATAAATAGTACAGCTCAGATTCAAACCCTGATCTCTCGGATTCCATTCTGTGCTCTTTTCACTATATTATTGGGTCAAGAGAAGTAAAATGATTGAATGCTAAAATTGTAGGACGCATTATGGGTTGCAGTTTTAGCAGTGAATGTTACCAGATTACAAATACTCTACTTGTTGCCAGTGTTTCCTCTCTCCTCAAGTCACTGGCAAAGTCTATTTGTTCAGACAAGTTAGATCCAAATTGTTTCACGTAAGAAAATTGGTAGAATATTGGACATTTTTTTTTTTGTAACTCTGTCAAAAAAAGTACATTAGACTGTCAAGTTATGACCTAATTGATTTTTTTTTTTTTTATTTTTTTAAAAAATTTTTTTTTTCAACGTTTATTTTATTTTTGGGACAGAGAGAGACAGAGCATGAACGGGGGAGGGGCAGAGAGAGAGGGAGACACAGAATGGGAAACAGGCTCCAGGCTCTGAGCCATCAGCCCAGAGCCCGACGCGGGGCTCGAACTCACAGACCGCAAGATCGTGACCTGGCTGAAGTCGGACGCTTAACCGACTGCGCCACCCAGGCGCCCCCCTAATTGATTTTTTGAGAAGCTAGACTATCAGTTCAGTGACACGAATGGGTTTCGTGTTCAGGGAACTCTGATTGGACCACATATATAAATTTAAAAAAGAAACAAAATTATGTTTATATGCATTTATAAATATTAAGTAAAACCAAACATTTAACATAAAATCTATGAGTGAAGGACTCTTTGGATATGCTGAGCTGGTTGTGGGAGTGGGGATGATGGTGGCGGGGTGTTCTGCTTCGACTTTTAGTTTCTATTGATTTGCACTAGCAATCATAGTTTCAGAGGTACTTCTTGAAAGATCAGGGCAGAGTTTCTCTACGAATTCCTAAGAATGGATTCAGTTACCTCACCTGATGTCACTAATGATTTTCATTCTTTCCTTCAAGATAATTTTGCTCAGACTGAAAAAAACCCAACATCTTTTGTGGTTACACTATATTCTTACCCATTTGGAAGCAGGACACACACACTCTTTTGACAAAGTTATGACCTAATTGAGGGACATACTGATTCCCGAAGTATTATCATGACACGGTCATGCAATCAAACATTTTCTCTGTCATCAATCAGCCCATTATTACTTTTTTAATCCTTTGCCTGCATGATGGTTTTATTTTGATTTTACTTTTATTTTTTTTTAACTTTTTTATGTTTATTCATTTTTGAAAGAGACAGAGCACAAGCAGGGGTGGGGTGGAGAGAGAGGGGGCCATAGAATCCGAAGCAGGCTCCAGGCTCTGAGCGGTCAACACAGAGCCTGATGCAGGGCTCAAACTCACGATCTGTGAGATCATGACCTGAGCCGAAGTCGGACGCTCAACCGACTGAGCCACCCAGGCGCCCCATGCATGATGGCTTTAAAGCAGAAAATACACCTAGTGAGAGTTGCCTATAATACACACACTTACTTGCCCATTTTAGTCATTGTGACCATAACTGCATGTAAAAATTTATTGCACAAGCAATAAATTACAATATTTTTTAAACGTTTATTTTTGAGGGAGACAGAATGCGAGTGGGGGAAGGGCAGAAAGAGAGGGGTACGCAGAATCCGAAGCAGGCTCCGGGCTCTGAGTTGTTAGCACAGAGCCTGACGTGGGGCTCAAACTCACAAACCGCAAGATCATAACCTGAGCCGAAGTCAAATGCTCAACTGAGACACCCAAGCACCCCAGTAAGTTACAATTTTTTATTACAAAAGATTACACGGTTTTTTGGTAATAAAACAAAAATATTAGCCTGGTCTCCATCATCATTAAGGAAGTGTTATTAAATACTCCATTGTGGAAATTCTTTTTAAGGAATGTACCTCTTAGTTTTCTGGTCTCTTTCCATAATGTTATCAATTCCTCCTGCCACCCTGGTACCTGCCTCAATTTCCCACCTGGTTTTTAGAAGTAAACCAATTCTAATCTCCTCTTAGCTGGGAAACCAAATAATCTTATTAAGAAATACATGTTAATGAGGATTGATGAAGCTCTTTATAAGGGCCAGAAACATTGTTTCTTCGTTTTTAGTAAGCACTCGCAGTAGTTGGGAGATGTGTTGAAGGCTGATTTCTGGGCCTCATCCCGATATTCTGATTCTTTACATTTGGAGTGAGATTAATGGATTGCATACTGAGCAGAAATGTCTAGTAAGAAGATACCAGGTTTTAATTCAGAGGTTTTGTGGCCACTGTTTTTAGAATGCCACATTATTTTTAGGTTCTTTCCTCTGTTTTGGAGAGCTGTCATTATAGGAGTCTCATTCTAGACAATTTTTAAGGTTTCTCTTATACATTATGCTTTCAACATCAGTCTTGCAGGATGGGTTATATACTACAAATTTTGAAAGAACAACAGTCAAGCGGTGCAGAAGCCCTGCTTTTATTTCACGGCAAAAGAAACTATGCAGCACAGCCTTTTTCTTCAGCATCTCCAAAGGTGCGTGTCGTTTCCCACAGTATCGAATTGCTGGTCTAAGCACACACACAACCTAGGTGATAATTCACTTAGATTTAAACTACTTTTTTCAAAGCCGACTTTTTCAAACAATGCATCATCTACATTTTAAATGGTAGGTGAAATTCTACCACCACTCTCAAAAAAGGGGGACAAGGAGGTGCTTTGTGCTGGACAAAAGCAACGGAGAAAAGCACTGACAGTACAAGCAATCCATAGTACCCTTGGGGTAGAAAGAATTGTTGAAAAGAGTTTTCTCACACATGAAAAACCAACGAAGCTCACAACATTGATTACATTTCATGATTTTTTGGACCTAGGTATTGAAATACCTGAAAAGAAGCCGTTTGTAAATATGTATGATCCTTTTTTCCTACTAACAGACAAATCAGTGATATAAACCCTTGATAAAAATAAAATTTTAATTTTAAATCAGATTAGTGAGATGCTAGCCCCAACCCTAGAAAAAAATATGTCTTTAAGAAAAATATGCCTTTAAGAAAAAGGTAGTTGCTTTTTAAATTTAATCATTTAGAGAAATACATGAAAATCCTCAAATCTTCTAGTCCTCTCTCAATCCCAAATGTGGCAGTGTAACATCTTGATCCACTGCTCTCTGTACTCTTCCAGGTCACCAATTAAAAAAAAAAAAGATGCTCCAAATAGCACAAAGATGTAACTATTATTCTATTTTCTCTCTATATAACATACTGTGTTTGTCCAAACTTAAAGCCTCCAATGTTCATTTCCAACACTAAACAATTGTTAAGAAAGACATCTGTGGAACAAAACAAACTAAATGTAGTATTAAAAATTACATTCATGGGCACCTGGGTGGCTCAGTCAGTTAAGCATCCGACTTCGGCTCAAGTCATGATCTCACAGTTCATGAGTTCAAGCCCCGTGTTGGGCTCTGTGCTGACAGCTCAGAGCCTGGAGCCTGCTTCGGATTCTGTGTCTCCTTCGCTCTCTGCCCCTCCCCCGCTCATGTTCTGTCTCTCTTAAATCACCTGGAGATCTGAGACTCAACTACTGCACACAGCTTCCTACTGAAGTGACAAGGTATCTGAGCACAGTGAACTTGAAATTACAGGATAAAAATCAGAACATACCTGACTTGCCTGAGGAGGTGCAGGGACTGTATATTAATCCCACAGGAAGAGGGTAAAGAAATGGCAAGAGTCCTCACTGACTCCCTGGCCGATCCAAACTGCACTCAAGGAAGTGATACATATAGAAGAAGGGTGTAAATAAATTTCAAGAGATTCACAAGCTGTCATTAGCAGGAATAGGGCTTTATAGCTCTGCAGGTAAGCTCAGTTTCAAGAACTCTGTTCAAAGTGAAGACATGACATCTCTGGGACTCTGAAGATGAGTCTGGCTAAATGACCAAATGCAGGCAACGTCTGCATCCATCTGGTTCTGTAACACTGGTTCCTCTCATGAAATTTCTATAAACAAAGCTGAGAGGACCAGTCCTGGAAGCCTAAAGTCAGAGCTGTTACAGGGTCAGTGCGGATTTACCCAACAGTTCTAAAGTGTGTTCATGGAGTTCATCAAAACTGATCTCTGGGCAACACGAGACCAGTATTTGTGCACTTTTATCATTTAAAGTTAATTAAACTGGTCTTGAGATTGCTTTTAAAATACTAAAAAATTATATTAAAAATTTTTCTAACAAGCGTAACTACGGCTAATAGAAGAAAAAAACCCTTATATGTTGTCTGCAGATAAAAGGAATTTTGACTGTGTGGCCCATTTTTGAATAACACAAACAAAACCCGCACAGTTGTATGTACCTGTCCTAAATTACTCAGGAAGAGGAGATTCTAAAGAAAGAAAGAAAGAAAGAAAGAAAGAAAGAAAGAAAGAAAGAAAGAAAGAGTGAGAGAGAAAAAGAGAGAGAGAGAGAGAGAGAGAACGCACAAGCCTACCAGAAAATTCAATTAAAACTACTTCAATATCCTTCCATTAATTATCTATATTTTTAGGAGGAATCATTTGAACCAGCCGAGGTCTAAGATTAAAAGACTTCCCCTGCCAATTGTCTTTTTCATACTTCTGTTAAATTTGGTTGCTAATACCAAGTGCTATTTCCCCAGCTGTGAAGCCAGACCAGCAGCTGCCTTAGCAAACCATGCCAACACTACACCAGTACATAACGACAGCTGCCTTGCCTGTCCTTACAGATGAAAGAAGAGTGCTAAAGGCCTAGAAAAATCTCCAGTACTGGCAATGGCTGTGAAGGCAGCTGCTTGCCTGTCATAGTGCTAGAGAGTGTGCTATGTGACAAAAGCTACAAGAGAGGAAGAAAAGAATTTCTACTGATTCTACTAATTTCTACTGATAACACATATTTCTAAAATGTTTTCATTTATGAGATATTATGTTATTTTTGACAATTTTACTTTTAGATTCCTCAGCATTCTATGCTCGGAAGCAAAACATCACTATTTATAATCACTGTTATGTAGGTGCTAATTCCTACTTGAAGTCATAAAGCACCTTGAAGATTTATATCCAAAATTTTAAGAGTTACCAACAGCAACTGATTTTTCTAACATGAGCATTGTTATAAAGCTTCAAAAATCTGAGGATCATACCAGGATACAACAGGATTTGAGGCTTACAATGATTTGGTGGGAACTAACATTTCCAAGAAAGACTGCTTCTGTTTCATTAAAATGGACCTCTTTGCATGTATGGATTAAAAGTCTAAATAAAGTTTATAGGCAGAACTGATACTTATATTTGTCTTTTAGGAAATATTTTTACTTAGAAAAATATTGACTATACTTGATCATGATGTCTGTGTCTTTAATATATTTAAAATATAGTATATACATTTCAGAAGGTAGTCAACTATAGTCATAATAAAAATCCATATTCTAGGGGTGGCTACTATAAATGCCTCTCTTGTCTGTATTTCAGCAGACAATTGACCTTTGGCTAATCACTACATTAAATGTTAGAAAAGGGTTCTTTGGTGAAAATAGTGGGCTATAACTAGCATGATGAATATTAAAAATAGGGTCCTATTTCTGAACTAAAGAGTATTTAAGAAATATTGACTGGCTAAATAGTATTTTAACAACTTGCCCCAGCTTTTCATGAAAAAAGCCTAGGAATTCACTGAGGCATGGATACTTTTCCATTACGGATGACACCCTCCTTTAAATTAATACTTCTCTATCCAGCCATAAATGTGGAGGATTCTATTTGCCAGTTGCTGGTATGAATCAGGCAGCATTTTCCTATGGACCTTATGGTCCTATTTCCTTATGGACCCCTTTTCTGCCATGTGTTGGTCAGTCTCTCTGAAGTCTCTCTGAAGACTCAGAGATGGGGTTTCCTCAGGTTCCAAAACCTGCCTTGTGCCTGCTTAATATTTAGTTAATAAATCTCTATGTATGTGCCCATACTGGGCAACAGAATTTGTCTGAGATTTGCTTCAGAATTTGTCTGACATTTTGCTAAAAGCTGGGCATGACCACACTGGCTTAGGTCAGTGTGGAATAGTAGTTAAGATATGTATTAAATACTAAAAATAATCCTACTTAAACCCATGATCTTGCCAAATACAAAATTTTCAATCAACATTATGACTATTAATATCAAGGCACATTTATTAATAATATGGTTAGGCCGATCTGCATTGGAACATATGACTTTACACCAAAACGTATAAAGCATAATAAGTTTCACTGAAGCCAGTATGTAATTTTGGAAAGTCCCAGCAACCTGGTCATGTGGAAGGCCATTCAGAGATCTGTTATAGTGTATCACGGAAAAAAATTAAACACACACACACACACACACGTATGTATATATACATACACATACATATATGTATATGTATGTGTATGTATAGCAAGAGAAAGGGAGAGGGAGAGGGAGAGGGAGAGGGAGAGGGAGAGGGAGAGGGAGAGGGAGAGGGAGAGGGAGAGGGTGAGGGAGACAGAAACAGAGACAGAGACAGAGACCAACTAAAGGGATCATAAAGCCTGGCCAATAAGGCAGTATATTTATAAATGAAAGCAAACTAAGAAGAATAAATAGCCCTTAAAAAAAGAAACCTAAGTATATGTAGGAAACTTGGTATATAATAGAAAAAGAATATTACATTTGTGGAAAAAAAAAAAAAAGGATGGGCTATTCAATAAATTGTATTGGGAAAACTGGCTATAAATCTGGAAAAAAGAAATTAAATCCCCATACCAAACCATACATAAAAATAAGGTATATAATGGTACAGGGTTTCCTTCTGGGATGATGAAAATGTTTTGGAACTAGACAGTGGTAAGCGCTGCATAATGTTGTGAATGTATTAAATGCCACTAAATTGTATACTTTGAAATGATTAAAGTGGTAAATTCTATTAATTTTTATTACACTAAGAAAAATAAGTTGCAGATACATTACAAAATGAAATATCAAGCTTTGTATACAGTATATAAAAATAGGGGAAACATCTGTTTGACCTCAGTGTAGGAAAGGCTTTTCCAGATAAGACAGAAAATACTATTAATCCAGGGGCATAACAAAATTACCCTAAAACTCAGTGGCTTCAAAGAACAACAATCATTAATTTCGTTCAAGAATCTGAAATGTGGGCAGGGCTTAGGGACAGCTCATCTCTGCTCCACACCACATCTGCTGGAATGGTTTGACTGGGACTGGGAGGATCCATTTCCAGTGTGGCTCACTCACGTAGACGGCAAGTTAGTACTGGTTGTTGGTTGTCTACATATACCTTTCTGCAAGGTTTGGGCTCCCTAATAGGATGATGGCTATATTCTAAAAACATCCTAACAGACAGGAAGTAGAAGCTGCTAGTTTCACATAGCCTAGGCCTCCAAATCTGGCATAATGTCACCTCTGCTATATTCTATTATTCAAGGAATTATGTAGCCCTGATTCAAAGGGAGATACAGACCAACCCCCATGATGGGAGGAATGTCAAATTTGGGGGCCATGTTTAAAGACTACGATAGCAACTCATAAAAGGAAAAGATGGGCACAATTGACTATAACAAAATTTAAAACCCTTGTGTGACATGTCACCATGAAAAAGGTAAAACAGATTAATTAAAAAGAGGCACTTTTAGGGGCACCTGGGTGGCTCAGTTGGTTAAGCATCCAACTTCGGCTCAGGTCATGATCTCACAGCTCATGAGTTCGAGCCCTGTGTCAGGCTCTGTGCCGACAGCTCAGAGCCTGGAGCCTGCTTTGGAGTCTGTGTCTCCCTCTCTTTCTGTCCCTCCCCCACTTGCATTCTGTCTCTCTCTCTCTCTCTTTCTCACTCTCAAAAATAAACATTAAAAAAATTTTTTTAAAGAGGCACTTTGTAACACACGTAAGAATGAATACGCAGAATAAAGAACAATAAATCAGTAAGAAAAAGGTAAACAAACCAAATAGAAAAATCCATGAAGAATATGAACAGTGAATTCATGGGAGAGGAACCTAACTAGACAAAAGATATATGCAAAAGGTATTCAATATCACTTTATAGTGATTACGAAAAAGCAAATAAAAATGCCTCACATATTAGACTGTCAAAATAAAGTCTAAAAACTTTCCCAAAGTTGGTGAATATGTGAGAAAATGGAAACCACCATTAATTTTGAGTGTAAAATGGAGTAATAACATTAGAGAGCAATTTGGCAGTATCTAATAAACTAGAAAATGTATACACAGTCTTCAACCCAACATTTAAACTTCCAGACAATAATAGGCAATAAATGCATTTGCCCCTGGAGACATGTATAAGAATGCTAATGCTTATAATGTTTATAATAATTAAAAGTGAGAAACCACCTAAAGGTTTATCAATAGGGAAAAATATAAACAATAATTAGCATACATTTATAGAATGGAATTTATGGTGCAGTTAAAATGAATGAACTAGATCTCAGTGTAGATTCGTAGATTTCAAACACACAATGCTGAGTCAAAATATTACAAAATGATATAAAATTAAACACACATATATAAAATTGATACAGGTAAGCTGAATAAAGTAAACACACCAGAAAAAAACTGTTCACCAAAGATCTGTGTGCCCTCTTCATAAGTTGTTACTGGAAGTCAAGGATTATATTTCCCAGCACCCTTACATCTAGATAGGGTCATGTGACTTTTCTCACTAATGGAATATGAACAGAAATGAGGCATGTCACATGAAGACCAAGAAATGTAAACAGTGGGAGTACCTTCCACAATCTCTCTTTCCTTTTCCATTAGCTTTTATACATGAACACTGTGACCTTGGAAACCATGTGCTGAAGATAGTAGAGTGATAAAATGGAAGGAGACTGGGCCTTTATATCCCCACATGGAATGCCAGCTACCAACCAGGAATAGTCACATGGAAGTGATATATGAATGAGAAACAGTGGTAAGCCATTAGAATTCTGGGATCTATTTCAGTTAGCTTCACCCAACTATATAAAGGTGTGGGGGGAGGGGGGGGTGTGTCTTCCTTTTTTTTTTTTTTTTTTTTTAATCTACTGATATCTGTTTCTTTGATTAAAAGGAAGTCTGAGTCTTATATCGTGATCTTTGGTCTTTGTATCCTTTTTCTTTTCAGCTTCATTATTTTCCATAATTTTATCTTCTATATCACTGATTTGCTGCTCTGCTTCATCCATCCTTGCCATCATGGCATTCATTCAGGATTGCATCTTGGTTATACCATTTTTAATTTCAGCCTGATTAGATTTTAGTTCTTTTATATCTACAGAAAGGGATTCTCTGGTGTCTTCTACGCTTTTCTCAACCCCAGCCAGTACTCTTTATAATTGTCATTGTAAATTCTACTTCAGACATCTTACTTATATCTGTGTTGATTAAATCCTGGCTGTGAGTTCTCTTGCCTGTTCTTTCTTTTGGGCAGTACTAACTTCCGTCTATGTGAGTGAGCCACACTGGAAATGGATCCTCCCAGTCCCAGTCAAACCATTCCAGCAGATGTGGTGTGGAGCAGAGATGAGCTGTCCCTAATGTCTCATCAGTTTGTCCAGAAAGAAAAGAGTAACAGAAGAAATGAAAAGAAAAAAAAAATTAACAAAAAACAAAAAAGCTAGATCCTGGATGTGTTTTGATCTGCTTGTTAAAAGAATCAGAAAAGAAAGGGAAAGAAAAAAGAAAAGAAAAGAAAAGAAAAGAAAAGAAAAAGAAAAGGAAAAGAAAAGAAAGAAAAGAAAAGAAAGAAAAAGAAAAGAAGGGAAAAGAAAGAAAAGAAAAGAAAGAAAAGAAAAAGAAAAAGAAAAGAAAAGAAAAGAAGAGAAAAATGCATATACAAAAAAATAATAGTAAAAAGTAAAAAAGGAATTAAGGACTCCTGAGTGGCTCAGTAGGTTGAGGCTCAGTAAGTCCAACTCTTGGTTTTGGCTCAGGTCATCATCTCACAGTTTGTGAGTTTGAGCTCCACATCAGGCTCCACACTGATGGTGTGGAGCCTGCTTGGGCAGGCTGACCTCTCAGGTATTGCTCAGGACAAATGTTAACCAATGGCACATAAATAAATCTTTGCCACTAACCATTCTGGAGTTTCCAATGTGAATTCAGAGCATGAGCCCTTGTGAGTTTCACTTTGGGGCTAATAGCCCAAACCACTGTATTTTCTCTAGTCATGGCATCTTACAGTAGATATCACCCACTCTTCTCTCTCACCTCCATTTCCTCCTTTCTGACAAAGCTCCATTTTGTTCAGATAGCCACCGTGATATTTTTCAGGGGTGACTGGTTATAGGCCCAATCCCAAGGAAATCTTAGTGCTAGTTTAATGGGAGTGAGACCAGGGCAATTGTGCAGGGCCTCATTGCACAGAAGGGCCATGTGCCTGGGGCTTAATGCTCTTTGGTCACTGACTTGAAATTCTTAGGAAATTTTTCTTTGCATTTCTCTTCTATAAGTGAAATATGATGGAATAATGGTGTATGCACCCAGGGCTTGGAGACTTGGCTTACATGTGGTCTTGCCTTCTCAGGACAGGTTCTCAGCTGCCCTCTTTCATTCCAAGATAAGTGGGAAAAGCTTGTATTACACCATCACCCTCCACCTATACTGGGGGCCTGAACACATGCACACACTCTGAAGAACCTCAGTGCAAAGGGAGTAGGTGGCCATTCTTGATCCAGGCTGATGGTGCCATGGCATGTTCCATGGGTTAACTGGCAGGAGCCTCTCACCCATCCACAATACAGGTATCTCTGTGCATCTTGGCATACAGGGAGCAATCCCTTGGCGTTACCCTCCACTGTGGATTGGGGTAATGGGCTCAAGGGAAAAGTAGATTAATTTCCCACCCCTGGCTTGGGCACCACATTTTCAGTTTGTGCTGAAGTCTGCAAATTTTGCAACAAGCCTTAGAAGATAGTGTCCAAATCAGTCATGGTGGTCTCTCCCCCAGTCAAGGATTATTTTATATCTAGGCAAGTGATGAAATTTTGGCCAATAATATATGAAAAAATATCTGCAGGGGAGCCTGTGCAAAAGTTTTCTTAGTCTTGAAAGATACAAATGCCTGCTTTTCTGCATCTGTAAATTGTCAATTCTGGATGTGATACCAGACATTGTTGCCATTTTGAGCCTGAGTATAAACCAGTATGGGTGGGAGGGCCAGGTTAGACTAAGTGAGTTACGAAGAGGAGGACCTAGGGCTCTTTTCATAACTGAATCACAACTGCCCTACCTCTGGATTCCTTGTTATGTTAGTTAACAAATTCCCTTATTGTTTAAGACAGTTAAGGTGAGGTTTTCTATTAAGTGCAACTGAAAGCATTCTAAATGCTGAAAATACCTTGATACATAAGATAATGTACTTCTGACAGCAATACAGATTTCAAAGAACCTTGTTTATCAACTTTGGAAAATAACTGCCCATCCGTTTGAGATGTTCTCAGCCTGTCTTTCCCTGAGTGAATTTTATATATTACATGGCCCATACTTTAAAATCAAACCATTCAAAAACACCCCCTTTCAAAGCTTGTTAGATTATTTTCAGTAGTTTCTATGATTACAGATAGATACAATTTTATTCTTACAAATTGAGATATCTTATCATGATGGACTTAACATAGAATATGGGAAAGAAAACTACATTTATAGTAAGCCTATTTTCTTTCTCTTCCTACCCTGCCTTCCAGTATCAAGCTCATCATCAATAAGCTACATACCGTATAAATGGAGAACAGAAACAAACATATTTCCACTGGAAACAGAAATGTCACCAAAGTCTACTTGGCAAGAGAATGACATTAAATAATTAGGTTTCATGTAAAGGTACAAATGTTCTTCCTATGGAACATTCTGGTGCCAAGATCCAAATGAGCTGGAGTCTCATCACCACATGGCAAAATAACCATCACAGAAAGTGTACCAACAGAGGCATCCCAGTTCTCACTAGTGGATTTCTTTCTATCTCCTTGCATCAGGGTCCTTGACATGGGGAAGGGTCCTACACCCTCAACAGAATTCCTTATTTCCCATGGGTAGTTTCTCTGCTACAGGAACCAGCTGTTCAATACAATGATTGGGCCTCTCTTGAGAGCTGCCTAGTTCTGTAAAGCAAATTATCTATTCCTGGATTAATAATAAAGAGAAGACTGAATAGTAACAGTTACAATTAGGTACAATTGATAAATCTGTGTTCGGTAAAGCACACCAGCACAGGTCACGGACAAAAATTCATCCGATTTGTGGAGGGGTGGGGATCATCTCTTGCAAAAAACAAAACCGGTTAAAACACATGATTCCAGCTTTCTAAGAGATAACTTTTGGTAGTGAGAAAATTAGTAAACATTCTTCAGAAGCCATGGAGCTGAAGTCAGTGCACTGACTAACAGAGCAGCTGTCAGTGCAAAGGGGGTTCCTGTTATAATCCTGTTCTGACCTCAGACTCAAGCCTGAGAACCTGTCAGAAAGGTGCTCTCACAGTGGAAGACAACAAGCGGCAGCTGCTGGCACTCAGCGGGCTGCAGCCGTTCCTCTCACTTTCGAAAAATACAGTCATGCCACTCTGGTCGTGCATCTCATGATACAAGGGGTGTGCGTAGTTCTCCCCACTGCTGCAGAGGACAGTGAGTTTTCATTCCATTAATATTCCAGTATACTGGAATATATTCATTCCAGTATGCTGTCAAGGGCAGCGGGTCCACCAGAATCTCTCCAGGCGTTGGAGCTGCATCTGTATGTACAGATGCCTACAGTTATGGTCATCGTTACAGCATAGTCAGTAGTAAGAGAACTATCTTTTCCCCAGGAAGTTAAAAATTAATAGTCATTGATCTCATTTACACAACTGAAACAAAAATGACTTTTAAAATTTCTTTTAGGACAAATGCGGAAAGAAATGACATATAAAAGAAATGTTGAGCGAGAGAAGGCACATCATAACTATAAAGAGAGAGCTAGAAAGATCGATACATATAGAGACAGATCATCAATTCAGAGAAGCATATAGAGACATGCTGCTATGTGTTCTTCGTTTTCTTGATGGTCATTTGTATAACCGTGCTATGCTGAGCAAGATCTCTCCCGTGGCAACATTTCCAATGGTTTCTCTCTGATCCTTCCCTTTTATACTTGGCAGCTGAAGACGGGAAAGACACGATGAAGAATAATGGAATTAATGTGCTTATGAATTCTTCCTGACACAACTACCAAAACCCCTTACAATGCCTGATCTGGAGTGGCTGCTTCATGAGTCTCCTTCCTGGGTTTCACAGCCATCTCCCCACAAGTGGTCATTTCTCTTATCTTATAGGCAACAATGCTATTAAAAATATGTGGCTTTACTTGTTCTACACTGATTGGTGCTCCATCTGGTGTGATGGTTAGTTTTATGTGTCAATCTGGCCAGGTTCTAGTACCCCGTTATTTAATCAAACACTAATCTAGGTGTTGCTGTGAAAGTACTTTGTAGAGACTGGGCTAGCTACAATTTATAACTATCTTCAATAATGATCTAATAGGTTGAAGATCTTTTTATTTTTAAATTTTTTAAAGTTTATTTAATTATTTTGAGAGAGAACGCATGTGTATGAAAGGGAGAGGGGCAGAGGGAGAAAATCCCAAGCAGGCTCCCCGCCATCAGCGCGGAGCCTGACATGGCGCTCGATCGCCCGAACCTTGAGATCAAGGCCTGAGCAGAAATCAAGAGTCAGATGCTTAACTGACGGAGCCACCCAGACGCCCCTAATCAGTTGAAGCTCTTAAGAGTAAAACCAGAGGTTTACTGAAGAACTAAATTCTGCTTCAAGATCAACTCTGCAGCATCAGTTTTCAGCCTGACGACTGCACCGCATATTATAGATATGCCAGTCTCCACAACTGTGTGGGCCCATTCCTTAAAATAATCTATACCTATATCCATATCCTCTATTGGCTCCATTTCTCTCGGGAACCCTAACAGAGACAGTAACATCAACTTTTCCATTTTGTGAGTGGAAAACCTAAATTTCCAATCTATGCTGGGTATCCTGTCACCTGATTCCAGGTGCTACAAGGGACTCAGGGGCACACAGACTCCTTGGTCTCATGGCGACTAATAAGTTCACTACTCTCAGGTTTGATTAAGGTTTGAACCTTTCACATCTGATTGGTGGCTTTCCTTACTGGACTACCTCAGCTGGATTTACCCATGGCTGGAGAACTGCAGAGCAAAAGGGACTTTCCTTTCCCTTTCCCTCCATATGCTTTGCTACATTTGATTCTAATTAAAGCTACAAACAAATATATATATTTTTTATGTCATATATTATTTTTAACTTTACTTACCTATCTTTACACATAGTTCTATATATAATAATATATAATATAATATAATATTAATATAATATATGTAATATAATATATATAATATACAATAATATAAGTATAATATAATAAAACCCACTGAACTACACCAGTTTAAATTGGTGGGTCCACTTATATGGGGATTTCTTGGATAATATCTTTTCCTTATGGTTTTCTTAATATTTTTTCTCTAGTTTACTTTATTGTAAGAATACACTATATAATGCATATAAACATACAAAATATGTGCTGACTGCTTAAGTTATCAGTAAGGTTTCCAGTCAAGGTGGGCTATTAGTAAAGTTTTTGAAATAACAAAAGTTATACACAAATTTAATCTGTGCAGGGGTTGGGGCCCTTAACCCCAGTGCTGTTCAAGGGCCAACTGTATACATTTCTATACTTGTAACTTTTTAAAATACACACACATACAGAGTATGTGTACTTTTATTTCCTGAAAATATAATAGGAAGATATGTGCAGCAAAACCTTAATTATATCAAAAACTTCAAGGATGGTACCCTCTAGTTAACCGAATTTCCTGGGTTACTGGAAATGAATCTACTTTCTTTGTTAGGCATATTTAAACATAGAAAAGAGAAGGGGAAAAGCAAAGAGTAAAATGTTGATTTAAAACGAAATATATTGGGGCGCCTGGGTGGCTTGGTCAGTTAAGTGTCAACTCATGATCTCACAATTCCTGAGTTTGAGCCCAGTGTAGGGCTCTGTGCTAAAAGTGTGGAGCCTGCACAGAATTCTCTACCCCACTCCCACCCTTATCTCCCAACCCCACTTGTGCTCACTCTCTCTCTCAAAATAATAAACTTAAAAATTTTTTAAAGAAATATATCAATAATTATATGAAATGTAAAAGGTCTAACTACTTCAGTTAAAAGTCAGATTGACAGACTAGATCAACAAAGTCCAAAGAAATGTTGCTAAAAGAGTAATACTATGAACAAATGTAAGACAGAAAGGTTGAAAGTAGAAGCATGGGAAATGACATACCACAGGAACACTAAAATAAAGTTGATGTAGCATATTAATGAAGGACAAAATAGACTTCAAGGCATGAAGCATTAGTAGAGATAAAAAGAAATGTTTCCTAATGACAAGTAGTAGATCAATTCTACCAGAAAGATAAAAACGCTGTAAAATTTTAGGCACCTAATAATATACCCTCAAAATATGTAAATCAAAAACTGACACAAACCAAGCAAAGAGAAATGGGCAAATACACAAACACAAACACAGTAGGATATTGTATCAGTATGTAACATACCAAGCACCAAAAATTAAGTAAGATTTTTTTGATTGTGAGGGGCACATGCAAGTCATGTGAGATAAATTTATTTATATTTTTAATATTTTAAAATTTAAATCCAAGTTAGTTAACATGTATTGTAATAATGGTTTCAGAAATATAATTTAGTGATTCATCATTTACATATAACACCCAGTGCTCATCCCAACAAGTACCCTCCTTAATGCCCATCGCCCATTTAGCCCATCCCCTGACCCAACACCCCTCTAGCAACCCTCAGTTTGTTCTCTGTATTTGAAAGTCTCTTATGCCTCCCTTTCTGTTTTTATCTTATTTTTCCTTCCCTTCTCCCATGTTCATCTGTTTTGTTTCTTAAATTCACACATGAGTGAAATCATATATTTGTCTTTCTCTGACAGACTTATTATGCTTAACATAATACCTTCTAGTTCCATCCACACTGTGACAAATGGTGAGATTTCATTCCTTTTTTTTTTTTAATGTTTATTTTTGAGAGAGAGAGAGAGAGCGAGCATGAAGCAGGGGCTCCAAGCTCCAAACTGTCAGCACAGAGACTGATGTGGGACTCGATCTCACAAACTGTGAGATCATGACCTGAGCCAAAGTCGAATGCTTAACCGACTGAGCCACCCAGGCGCCCCAGATTTCATTCTTTTTGATCGAGTAGTAATTTCCTATTTTTTAAGACTGGGTAATGGTTACATATGTGTGTTCACTTTGGGATCATTTGTTAAGCTATATACTTAGAATTGGTATACTTTTCTGTATGTATGATAGATAGTGTTCAACTAAAATGTTCAAAAAAGAATTTAAAAAGATGAACTACCAAACAAAACTAGTAACTACTCTGACCAAGCAATTTTTCAATTAAAAACCAGCAAGCAGTTGGCACTTAGGGTTCCTCACATGGTTACAGTTAGACAGTGGCTAGGGCTAAAGTCATTTCAAAGGCTTCCTGTGACACAGACATGGCAGGTGATACTGGATGTTGGCTGGGACCTCAGCTGGGGCTGTCACCCAGAATAGCTGTATTTGGCCTCTCCATGCAATCTGGGATTTCTCACAGCCCGGTGGCTAAATTAGAAAAGAGAAAAAGCTGGGCAAAGGCTGTATCACCTTATGACCTGGCCTCTGAAATCATGTCACTCCCTTAGTCACTTCTGCTACATTCTGTTTGTGAAGAGTAAGGCCAATCTATATTCAGAAGAAAGGAAATTAGACTCCACCTATAGATGGGAAGAGCATCAACAAATCTGTGGATATGTTTTAAAATCACCACAGTCTGGGGGCACCTGGGTGGTTCAGTCACTTAAGCGTCCAACTTGGGCTCTGGTCATGATCTCATGGTTCGTGACTTCGAGCCCCACATTGGGCTATGCACTATCAGTGTAGAACCTGCTTGGGATTCTCTCACTCCCTCTCTCTCTGTCCCTCCCCTGCTTGTGCTTTCTCTCTCTCTGAATAAATCAACTGAAAAAAAAAATTGTAAATCGCCAGTCTGACACTGCTCACAAATTATTTACATTCCTCTCAGAAGCAAAATGCACTCATTCCCTCCTCTAAGATCTTCACAAAGTCTCATTTACTATGATGGCATCAGACTAAGGTTCAAGGTCGAAGATCTTATCATCTAAATCAAGTCCAGGTGCAGATGAGGTTCTCTGAGTATAGTTCCATGGGAGCACATCCTTTTTACTATTCCTCTTGATATGAAGATCTATAAATTAACAAATCAAATTATATGCCTGCATACATACATACCCAACATACAGTGGTGGGACAGGTATAGGATAACTGTTAGACATTGTTCTAAAAAGGGGGAACATACAGATAGCATATTCTAGTCCACACCAACTCTGAAATTCACCCAATGTTGCCAGTTGCTTGATTAGCACTTAGTCCTACTGTCCGGGAATGAATGAATCTCTAGGGTTTTTCTCTGCCCTCTGGGTTCCTGGTTTCATCCTTTGAATGATGCTTCCTTTTTCATAAAGTGTAGCGTGCATTTGCAGCTGAGTAGCAGTTTTCTCAGCCTGCTGCCCCTCCTTAGAAACCCAGGGATCCAAATGCATCTTCATTTTAGACTGTCTCTGTACCTTTTAGTCAAAACTGGCAGGGTCTTCTCCACTACAATTCTCTTAAAAACTCTTGTGAGTTTTCTATGAGTCATAGTAGGGGCTCATTCCATGATACCAAAGTTAACACCCACAAATCTTGCCAAGATTAGCCCTTCTCTATCTTTAAAACTGCTATGGCGGGGCACCTGGGTGCCTTAGTCAGTTAAGCATCTAACTCCTGATATCGCCTCAAGTCATGATCCCAGGGTTTGTGAGTTTGAGCCCCACATGGTGGGGGGGGGGGCTTGCAATTCTCTCTCTTCCTCTCTCTCTGCCCTTCCCCCACTTGCACTCTCTCTCTCTCTCTCCCCTTCTCTCCCAAAATAAATAAACATTAAAAAAAAAGACTTTTTTTTAAATTGCTACGGAAAAATGTCCTTAAAAATATTAGCCTGAGTGGCTCAGTCAGTTCAGTGTCCGACTTTGGCTCAGGTCATGATCTCGCAGTTTGTGAGTTCAAGCCCCGTGTCAGACTCTGTGCTGGCAGCTCAGAGCCTGGAGCCTGCTTCAGATTCTGTGTCTCCCTCTCTCTCTGACCCTCCCCCACTCACACTCTATGTCTCTCTCAAGAATAAATAAACATTAAACAAATTTTTTTTTAAATATTAGCTCTGTTTAATCTCTAATGAAAAAATCCGTGAGGCACACCCATAAGATTTCTTCTAAGATATCTTTTGTTTGTTTGAAAGGGTCTATAATACACCACCTTAAATCATTCTGAGTTCTTGACAAAGGGTTTTACAGTGACATCTTTAATTTCATCTTTAGACCATATTTTCCTAATAGCACCCTTGGATTTATCTTTGCCCATAGCCATTTCTTTTTATTGTTTTTTTTAAATTGTTTACTTATTATTTATTTTGAGAGACAGAGGGAAAGAAAGCAGGAAGAAAGAAAGAGAGAATCCCAAACAGGCTCCACACTGTCAGCGTAGAGCCTGGTGTGGGGCTTGATCTCTCAAACCCTGAGATCACAACCTGAGCTGAAATCAAGAGTTGGATGCTTAATCACCTGAGCCACCCAGGCACCACCTGCCCGTAGCCATTTCTTTTTTTTTTTTTAATTTTTTTTTTCGATGTTTATTTATTTTTGGGACAGAGAGAGACAGAGCATGAACGGGGGAGGGGCAGAGTGAGAGGGAGACACAGAATCGGAAACAGGCTCCAGGCTCCGAGCCATCAGCCCAGAGCCCGACGCGGGGCTCGAACTCACGGACCGCGAGATCGTGACCTGGCTGAAGTCGGACGCTCAACCGACTGCGCCACCCAGGCGCCCCCCGTAGCCATTTCTTAATTTCACAATCATCTACCATCCAGAGAGGCTGAGAATGAGAAAATAAATTTATTTTTGAACCCAGTAAGTCCTGACTGATTTAGATTTAAAATCTTCTTTTTTAGTTCCTCTTTCTTCTCTCCTCCTTTTATTACAGATAGGTAGAAGAAGCCGGATGGCACTTTTCACCTCTGCCTAGAAATCTCCTGATCATCTGATCAAGATCATCTGATTCAGTAGTTACGTTTTCTACTTTCCATATTATTGCATGTGATTATGCTGGCAAGCTTTTCTTTAATATATAACAAATATCTCCTTCCCTTCAACTACCAATGACATTTAAGCCTTCTTGATGCCCTTTGGGCTTCTGCTAACATATCAAGGCTGTACAGCTTCTGTCCACTGCCTGGTTACAAAGCCAACACCATATTTTTAGGTTATTTTTGTAGCAGCATTCCACTTCTAGGTACTCAAATCTGCAGCAGTTGTATTGCTTTATATGAAACCACTCTAAACTTAGTGGGTTAGAATAAAAACAATCATATAGTTTATAAACCTATGATTCCAATCAAATTTCAAAACAAAGGTTTTGCTCGAAATATTTGTTCTATGTGTGAATTTGACATTCCATAGATAAGGATGGCAATTTTTTAGTATTTCTTTTTTTTTTTTAATTTATTTTGAGAGAGAGCTCAAGCAAGTGGTGGAGGGGCAGAGAGAGGGAGAGAATTCCAGGCAGGCTCTGCACTGATAGTGAGGGGCTTGAAATCACAAACCATGAGATCATGACCTGAGCCAAAGTTGGACACTTAACCAACTTTAACCAACTAAGCCCCCCCCCCCAGGTGCCTCAATTTTTTAGTACTTCTTAGTTATCACTGGACATTATTAAAAATACACTTCTGAAAACTAAGAATAGCTAACATTTACTGAGTGCTACTAAACCTTTCAGCCTCTGATTTCCCAAAGGCAAGAAACAGAGGACCAACGCTGATGGAATGGGGTTCGAGTTCCAGGTTTCAGTCCTGGTTTTACCTCAGATTATCTCACTTTGGGCAAAGTTCACTGGCCCTTAGTATCCTCATTTAAAAAATAAAAGGCTCAGGGTGCCTGGGTGGCTCAGTTGGTTAAGCTTCCCACTTCAGCTCAGGTCATAATCTCCCATTTCGTGAGTTCAAGCCCCACATTGGGCTTTGTGCTGACAGGTGGGAGCCTGGAGCCTGCTTCCCATTCTGTGTCTCCCTCTCTCTCTCCCCCTCCCCTACTCATGCTTCTGTCTCTGTCTCAAAAATAAATAAAACATTAAAAATAAATAAATAAATGAATAAATAAATAAAAGGATATACCGAATACTACGTAATTTTTGCACTTACACTGGGTGATTATAAATAATTAAATAATAAATAAACAGGTCTTAGAGCTGTTCCTTAATGAATTTAGCAAAGTCTTTAAGGTCCTTGGTGATAGAGCCTATCTGCCTTCCTGGGGCAGATCCCCTCCTACCGCAGCTCCACTCATATGAACCCCGAGCTCAGATGTGACCTTGACCACCTGCAATTCTTGAATGGTCTGGGTTATTGGTTTTCACCTGGCCCCTATTCCTTAGCATAAGCTATTCCATCTCTCTACCTAGAGGGCCCTTTCTCTCTGGCACATTCTCTTTTCCCTTCAACTTAGACCAGAGTCCTCTTCTCAACGAATCTCAAAGAAACATCTTGAGGTAGAGCACAGCACTTTCTTTCCCCACCTCCCAAACCCTAGTCGGCTATAAAAGGATAGCCCTATCTTTAAGACATCAAGTATGACACTGCCACACTTTGTGGCACGCTTTGCTTTTGTCTGCCCATTCTACTAATGGTGAACCCTGGAGGGCAGGAACTATACTTGAGTCATCTCTGCATCTTTAACATCTCGACAGTATCTGGTGTACACGAGAAAATCAAAAATACTTGCTAAATAAATACATTTTAACCCTCTTAATAATGTAGCCCAAGAAGCCACAAAGTCTTTTAAACAGTCAACTTTCAGAACTATCCAGATTAACGCTATTATATTGTGGTACTACTACAAGCTATTAAAATCAAGCTAGGCTAACGGTTCAGTTCACATATGACATATTTACTACTGTCAAGTAGGGTACACTTTGGGAGAGGTTATACATTTTTAGGTTCTTTTTAGAGCAGCAGTCCACTTCAGGTACTAAAATCTATGCCAGTCATCTATTATCTATGTAAGAAACCACTCCAAAACTTAGCAGCTTAAAGCAAAAACAAGCATATAGTTTACAAATCTATGATCCTAATCAAATTTCAGAATGAAGATTTATAAGCAAAGAATATTAATAATTTAAAAAATTATTAATTGAAAATATTTCCCATTAAATAAAAGTTTTTTTAAACAGCTCTGAGATATAATTAACATATCATAAAATATATTCATTTAAAATATATAATTCAGTGATTTCTAGCATATTCAGAGTTATACCATATTACCACAATCTAATTTTAGACCATTTCATCACCCCAAAGAGAAACCCTGTACCCATTAACAGTCTCACCCCCTTCCCTTCTTTGCTGGCTCGTAGCAATGGCAAATCCATGTTCAGTCTCTATGAATTTGCCTATTCTGGATTTATTCTATTGCTTATTCTGGATCTATTTCATTTAGTCACATAAATGAAACCATATAATGTACAGCTTTTGAAGACTGGCTTCTTTCACCTAGCATGATGTTCTCAGGGTTCAGCCACGCTGTATTACAACTTCTTTGTCTTTTGCAATGTTTTCAAAAGCAAGAGCTAGAAGAGAAGCACGTTACCATCACTTTTGAAAATCTCTCCCAGTTAGCATAATATGAAAAGAGATCCCTGAGTGAAGGAGAAAATGTTGAGATTCAGAGGAACTCAAGAGCCGTTTTAATAATTTTTAAAAACTGGACCACTTTCAGGGTGCCTGACTGGCTCAGTTGGTAGAACGTGTGACTCTTGATCTTGGGGGTGTGAGTTCAAGCCCCACCTTAGGTGTAGAGATTACTTAAAAATAAAATCTTAAAAAACAAAGCAAAACAAACAAAAACCTGGACCACTTTCTTACCATATGCAAAAATAAACGCAAACAGATTAAAGACCTAAATGTAAGAACTGAAACCATAAAATTTCTAAAAAAACAAACAAACAAAAAAAACACAGGAAGTAAACTCATGGACAGCAGCTTCAGGTGTATTTTTATCTCCCCAGGAGAGGGAAATAAAAGCAAAAATAATGAATTGGGACTAGGGCAAACTAAAGATTTTTGCATAGCAAAGGAAATCATCAGCAAAACAAAAAGGCATCCTAATGACAGGAAAAGATATTTGCAAATGATCTATCTGACAAGGAGTTAATATCCAAATTATATAAAGAACTAATACAACTCAACACCAAAAAGCATATAATCTGATTAAAAATGGGCAGAGGACCTGGATAAACATTTTTGTAAAGAAGACATACAGATGGCCAACAAAGAGATGAAAAGATGTTCAACATCACAATTCATCAGGGAAATGCAAATCCAAAACCACAATGAGATATCACCTCACACCAGTCAGAAGGGATAGTACCAAAGACAAGAAGTAACAGGTGTTGACAAGGATGAGGGGAAAAGGCAACCCTTGTGCACAGTTGGTAAAAATGTAAACTGGTGCAGCTACTACAGAAAACAGCATGGAGGTTCCTTTAAAACTAAAAAGAGGGGCACCTGGGTGGCGCAGTCGGTTGGGGGTCCGACTTCAGCCAGGTCACGATCTCGCGGTCCGTGAGTTCGAGCCCCGCGTCAGGCTCTCGGCTGATGGCTCGGAGCCTGGAGCCTGTTTCCGATTCTGTGTCTCCCTCTCTCTCTGCCCCTCCCCCGTTCATGCTCTGTCTCTCTCTGTTCCAAAAATAAATAAAACGTTGAAAAAAAAAAAAAAAAAACCTAAAAAGAGAAGTACCATACAATCCAGTAATTCCACTTCTGGTTATTTACCTAAAGACAACAAAAACACTAATTCAAAAAGATATATACACCCCTATGTTTATTGCAGCATTACTGACAATAGCCAAGATATGGAAGCAACTTAAGTGTCCAGTGGTAAATGAATGGCTACAGAAGATGTGGTAGACAGGCACAGTGGAATATTAGCCATGAAAAGGAATGAGATCTTGCCCCTTGTTAACAACATGGATAAACACAGGGGTATTATGCTAAGTGAAGTAAGTCAGACAAAGAAAGGCAAATATCAAATAATTTCACTTATGTGTAGAATATAAAAGTAAAACAAACAAACAATAACAACAAAATAGAAACAGACTCATAAATACAGAGACGTGATAGTTGCTAGAGGGGAGGTGGGTGGGGAGATGTGTGAAATGGGTGAAGGGGTTTAAGAGGTACAAATTTCCAGTTATAAAATAAGTAAGTCATGGGGATAAAAAGTACAGCATAGGGAACATGGTCAATAATACTGCAATAACTTTGTATGGCAACAGATGGTGATTAAACATGACGAGCATTTTGCAATGTACACACTGGTCAAATCACTGTTGTACATCTGACTAATTGTATATCAACAATACTTCAATAAAAATTTAAAAATTTTAATAAAAATACAAGGTTTATATTGCTAACTAATTTTACTTGTTACACCAAACAGTTTTTTAAAGACATTTACTGAGAAAGAATCACTAATTGACTTTGTCGAGTTTTTCTTGAATGAAAAAAGAGAGGCTGGAGACTTTGCTGATGAGCATATTAACAACACAAACTGATTTAGAGAATGACAGGTGACCTGTTACTCTATCTACTCTGTGCACACAGCTAAAATAATAACACATGTGATGTGTTATCTATACCACAGACACTGGATCCTGCTAGCATAAAGAATCAGGTGAATTCTTCTTAGATCTTATAAGAAACGTTTCAAATTTAACCCCCAGGGGTATACCAAAACTAGTTTGGATTTTCTCAGCTCACTTGATTCAAGCAAATTACACGACTAGAGTTAATAACAGTTCACTATGAGTCTTAATACCAACACTGCCTTCAGCAGAAACATGGGGTTACGATCTAGTTTGGGAGGCTATGTGAGTTACGGAAATAATACAAGGTTGTCTACAAATGAGTACCAGAAGAAATGTGTGGGATGAACAATGGCAGTATGCATTTTAATGACTGCAGCTACAAAACCGACTTTAAAATGAAATTCTTTTCTGTTTTCACATGTGAGCATATAAAACATCAGAATGTACAGGATTGTGTTCTCTTAATGCAACAAAGCTTACTGAACTAAGAACATTCTATTGTTAATCTGACTTTAATTGTGGCAGTAAATCTGCTCCAAAATGCCGTTATTAATTTTCTTAGGGTAGTAAAATAGCACCATATTAAGTAATCCTTCAAAACACAGGTCATAGGCTAAGTGTTGGAAATATTTGTTACACAAAGGCTATAAAACATGAAATTTTTTTTTTTTTCTCAGGGAGATATTCCACCTATTTTTAAGAGTCTGGGAAAATTGGCTTTTCTAATTAAAAAGACTCTAATGAAGCTTTTTCTAAGAACTAGAAGACTTTAAGTTATATTTTTGTTGCATATACATAGTTTTTTAAAGTTGGATTTCATCCCAAGAGATTAAATAGTACAACTCTAAATAAATGGGACGCAGGGGCGCCTGGGTGGCGCAGTCGGTTAAGCGTCCGACTTCAGCCAGGTCACGATCTCGCGGTCCGTGAGTTCGAGCCCCGCGTCGGGCTCTGGGCTGATGGCTCGGAGCCTGGAGCCTGTTTCCGATTCTGTGTCTCCCTCTCTCTCTGCCCCTCCCCCGTTCATGCTCTGTCTCTCTCTGTCCCAAAAATAAATAAACGTTGAAAAAAAAAAATTTAAAAAATAAATGGGACGGAGGTTTCTAATACAAAATGGTTTCCTCTATCTGAAATAATTTTATCCAGAAAATTTTCCTGGCAGATAGAAATTCAAGCACATTTAGAATATGGGTTTTGGTATAAAAGAAAGGTTACTATAGAAGCTTTATTCCTGAAACCTTGAGTTATGAATGATCCAAGTAAGAAATCAATGTACTTTACCCAGTAAGACAAGTAGAAAATATTGAATTACAGTCCTTGACCTTTTTTGGATTTGTATACTTCACAAAACTAGTGTATAATATGTTTTCAAAAATAAGTATTCGTAATATTTTATTTCAAAGGCTCATAATCTTATGACCAATATTCCTTTTATCAATAACAGTTAGTAACATTGAAACTATAGTACTTTCCTTTCTTGAAAACACAGAGCCTAAACATTGGCTGACTGAAACTTCTCAACACTGCCAAATCTCTCCATGAATCACTCCCAAACTTCAAATCCTGACAACATCCTGTTTTATAGGGAACACTGCTCTCCACACGGTGCAGTCTCAGAGAGACGACAGGGCTTTCCTCAGTGGGTTTAAACTAGCCCTTCCTTGAATGGAGCAAAGCACTGAGCAGTGACTCACTACAGAAGTCGTGCTTGATGACAGGTACTCCTGCCTCTTTTTTCAAGAGACAAATACAATAGGAAAGCTGGATGGGAAAATGCCGGCTGCTTTGTCCCTTGTCTGGACAGCCTCTCACTTTCCCACAACAGGTAGGCACAAGCACAGACTACTGCTGAATGCTCCAGACCTTGCCAAGATGCTGAAACCCACTGGTTTCTGTGGTTGTCCCCTTTTCTACTGATCCTGGCGCTTTGCCAGAGTCTAATTAAGCCACTGAAAATGCCGGACGGTTAACCCTCTCTGCACTACACCCACCTATAATTATTTGCAAAACACTCCAATAAGCTTTCACTTTCCTCAAAGATAAAGATATGTACCAGGCTGTTCCGATGCACAACGGGGGCGGAGGGTGGGGGGGTGCGAGTGGTATGTTATGTGCAGGTACCCAAAGTCTAGTACTTGCTACCAGTACTTACTGTAAAGCGGGAGAAACCCAACAGCTGAAGCTACTGATCAGAGAACCACTCCAAAATATATGTGTAGCTTGGTCGTATTTGTTAGGGTTTGGAGAAAAGTGCAGAAGCATTCTAAATTTTAATCATGTCTAATCGTAGGGAAATACGTTTCCATTAAGAAAAAGAAAACAAGTATTTGATCCCAATGTCTGTGGTGAATCCTTTTCACCATGTGAACAAAACATTATAGAGCTTTTTGAAATTCCCAGAGCCACTGCTGTTCATTAAGAAAAGAAAGCGCCCTTTTAAGATGTAGGTGCTTTATCTTTTTTTACAAAATGAAAAGATCAAACATAAACCCTTATTTGTAAGCAAAGCAATAGTGTCTCTGGGTCTCTTGCTAAGATCAACAGCAATGAGGATGAATGAGGGGAAGCAGTGACAATGGTCAAAATGGGTGAAAGGAAACTCTCTGTTGAGGCCAGCCTTCCCTGATTGCAATCTTCAGACCCAAGGCCCATAACTCTGTTTAACTACTATATCCTGAATGAAAAGTTAATTTTGCTCTAATGAGAAGCAAGTAAAGTTACATAAGAGGAACGCTAAGTAAGCTAATCGAGCCCATACAATCTGGTATCAGGGAAGATTTGTATTTGAAGATAATGTGAGGATTTCTAAATTGGATTCAGGAGAAATGCAGGAAATTGATTAGTCAGGCTAATTATTTTCTCTTTTTGACAACAGAGCATCCACTATATACACAACATATAATTAATTTTTTTCTCATTCTATATTCTCTGAGCAACAGACATCTGCTACAGATGTTCAGCCTTCATCTTGCTATTAACAGGAAGGCAATTTTAAATGGACCAAAGTGACAGGAGTCACTTTTTAGCTCTCCAGTGCCAAATTCATATCCACATTTTAACCCAATCGCTTTCCCCCCTTCTTTTTATGTGTTGATTACACGTAGCTACAATTCCTATTACTTTGTAGGAAAGCAGCACCAAAGTCGCCTGCTTTCCCTAATAACTGTCGTGGATACACAGGAATATCCCTATCTGGTGAAGACAGAAAATTTCACACCTATGAAACACCACAAGATGGCCAAAACAAAAGAGATGCTTAATTGGTTGCTGGCCAAGAGCCACGTTCTTTCCAAATCAAGGCTTCTGCAAGATAGCATATGGTTCGTTATTTCTCACAAATATGAAAAGCCTTTTGAAGCCTTTTGTACTTGGTGTGTTACAATAATTCTGTATATGAAACAGCAGTAGTAAAAAATTTAAAAAATATTTGTAAGAAAGATTTCATTATAAGAATCTGAAAACAGTTTTCACTTCCAAGGGTTAAGATGATGACTGGCATGCATTTTAGAAAATATTTTAATTCCACACAGTGTTCCACGTAGAAGACGCCAAATTTACTTAGTGACATTAACAGAAAACGTTTTTAAAGTAGAAGGAATACTTCTTCATTATTGGCCCACGTTTCAGAGGCAGAACATATTTAGTATTTGATTTTTTATTGTGTTATTTAGTCTTAAATTCAATCACTATGCCTTTTTATTTGTTTCAAAATTGTGCTTGTGGCCAGGATGGTAAAAAAATAAGGTATTTAATCTGAGTTCCTTGAGGGTTAAGAGTTTTATATTATTCATCATTGTATCTCCAGAACCTAGGATGCAGGAGGTGATGATGAACTGTCATCCTTTGAAGAACTACAAGCTCACAAAGAGCCCAGAGCCATCAGCCCTCGCATGCTAAGCTGCACGCAGCAAGAAGGCATGAGCTGAGCCCAGTTTGCTGGACTCTGATTCAAAAGTTGGCATGATCCGGGCACTTAGGTCCCCTGAATGGTTTTTCATCAAGGTCCCAATGAGATGTGTAACTATCCACTTAGAGAGATACGGCATCAAAACATTAGGAGACAGAAAGGGTCAAAACATAAAAGCCTGGAAGGTACAAAGTCTTAAAATAGTTTTCTTCCATCTCCGGCGTCAGTTCCACTCTCGATACACCTCATAATGCTACTTGTGAGAATGATTTAGGAAAACTAAGACTACAGACCCTTATTTTTTAAGTTATGTCCAATACCTCGCACAAAGTCCATCACCTACCAGGCTTTTAATAACTTTTGTTAAATAACAAAGTGTGGAGGTGAATGAAAATATATGAATAGAGTGCTCCAGTGGTAAATGGATTTTCATGGTTGGTGGGAACACATATCTAAACATTTTGTTCTTCTAACAGAAAAGTAGCACTTCTCCAGGACTGATTTGTTCCTAACTTTTGCTCTTTAGAATACTGAAAGAAACTAGAAAGGGTAGACTTTATTAACATAATTAATAGCCATAAGCCTCAATGCAACCCCATCGTACTTGTCATGATCGGGGACCGTGGATCTCTTGCAAATACCATCCTATGCTGGGGGAGCTGGGCAATTAAACACAATGAGCAAAAGCAGTAGGTGAACAAGCAAAAAGAAGCTATGAGAGGCAAATTTTTCCAAGTGACTTAGGATAACGATGAGATCATGCAGGATGAAGACATAAAAATTATCTTTATCTTACACTCCTTAAAAACGAAAACTGAACCAAGATTACTCTGGAGTCATGGGAAAGCCCTGTGTCAAAGGAAAAGAGGTGCAAACAGCGATGCAGCAGCTATTTTAAAGTATCCACCCTGTTGATCTTTTAGTCCTCCTAATCCATGATCTATTTTCAGTTAAAAATCATTAATGTCCAGCATATAAGAACCTAGACACAGGACAAAAAGCACATATTTTTTTTTTTCCTATGGGGCGGTAACCAGATGTCAATAGCTGCAGCTGTGACTGTATAATTACCTGTTTGCATTAACGTAGACCACAGTTTAGATTTAATAGGTCAGATGACAATGCAGCAAAATGCATTTAGCCTATGATTACCCCTTTTCAAACATTCTCTCACTCGCAACTTCGACCCTGGGAACATAGCAGGCACAGACTTAGGTCAATAAGAAACACTGGCCAGCACAATAGGCCTTGCCTCAAACAGCGCTGTTGACAGACACCAGCACAAAGGAAATGAATAGAGTCCCCCTCAGTTCTCACACAGAGCGAAGAATGACTCAGTGTACTGCCGCTTTGGTGCTCTGTTTGTAAAGTGTATACAGCTTTTGTCCTCAGCCACTGTTCACAGCTCAATGGGGGCTAAAGAGCCGAGGAAGTGAAGGCGGAAGAATGCTCCGCGCTCTTCCCTGTGGCCAGCAGTTGTATCCATAGGCACATGACAGGTCAAGTGAGAACTGGAAAGTCACTAGATACAACTCCTCCTCTCCCAGCTTACATGAGTAAAGTGATTTCTGAGTTAAAATACAAAGGAGGCATTACTTAGCGTGTCTAGAATGATTACCATTTATTTGATACTAATACAGTTTATTGATCAAATTATTGGTTGCTTTCTCTTTTCTATCGTATTTATTTTTCAAAGGCTTACATTAAGTGCAGAGAGACATCAGGACTGGTTTGAAGTAGGGAAATAAGTAATGGTGGTCAGGACTCAACAAAGACCATTGGAATACGGCCAGGAAGCAGGTGAAAAGGCAAGATCCAGGCAGCGTGTGCACAGCATTAGCAAGGCTGGCAGGGACAGTTCACTCCCTGTGTATATTAACATCATACTGCCCCACGTTCATACACATCTCCCTTTATGCCTACTTCCCAAGTAATGGGGGTGTAGCAACAAAGAACCAAACCCAGCGATAAAACAGAATTCTAAGGCAATTCAGTGGAGACTATGAACAGACAGCTTCTGTAAGGCTTAAGACTAGTCAGCTTGGCCAGTAGGCCAAGAAAACCTAGCTGGCTAAAGCAAGGGATAAGCTCCAGTGCTGAAAGAAACGTCATTGCCCCAAGCTAAAACATGCTGGCAGAACTGCATCTGTATTTATGTGTACATGTTTTGGAATAAGAGTGTTCAAATCCCAGCCCTGCCAATTACTAGCTGTGTGACTGTGACTTTGTATAACCCCTCCATATTTTACTATCTGCATTTGTGAAATGGGATGCTGATCCATTTCTTTATTCAAACAGTATTATTGAGATAATTACAGTACCCATTTTACTGGTTACTGAGAAGATAACTTGATACATGCGAGATACCTAGAAGAGGACCTGTTACCATGTAAACATCCAATAAATATCGCCTATAATGAGCATTAGCCCCAATTGCTATTAGTACCGCTGTGGCAATTTTACAACTACTACCAACACTGCAAATACCGCCACTGCTCCCATAGTGAGGTAACTGCTATATTTATGACTCTACAGGAAAATTCTTACCAGTGATTGAGATCACTGAACCTTGAGTCCCTGAGGATATCCCCTTCATACATAGGTTGTTTTTAGTTGTCTCTAGTAAGTAGATAAATTCAAGCTTTAAGGATGCTATATATGTAAGATATACATAATGCACAAACCTATTAAAACTTTAAAAAATGTATATAATTAGAATTTCCCCCCAAATCTACATCAGTGTACAGCCTGATGTTTATTCCAAGAGGAGAAAACGACAGCAAACATTAATTGTTTGCTATTCCACGAGCAAGATATTCTTCTAAGAGATTTATCTGAGATACTGTTATTTTTACAGTGAAGAAACTGAAGGACAGAGCATTAAGTAACTCACTTAAGATCACATTGCTATAAACAAACCAAGGCAATGTGACTTCTGATCTTATGTTCATAAACACTAGACTATACTGTCTCATTAATATTCTTATGAGAGCCTCTCTAACAACCTGCTAAGTAGTACTATCATTATTTTTACAGTTAGCAAAGAAGTCACTTTCTTTTTTTTTTTTTTTTCAACGTTTATTTATTTTTGGGACAGAGAGAGACAGAGCATGAACGGGGGAGGGGCAGAGAGAGAGGGAGACACAGAACCGGAAACAGGCTCCAGGCTCTGAGCCATCAGCCCAGAGCCCGACGCGGGGCTCGAACTCACGGACCGCGAGATCGTGACCTGGCTGAAGTCGGACGCTTAACCGACTGCGCCACCCAGGCGCCCCAGAAGTCACTTTCTTAAAAGGTTCTGGCATAGAGTCAAACCATATATCCACAGTAGCCTCATAAATAATAATATACTGTAAATTAGAATATGCTTAAGATATATCCTTTTATCATTTCTGAAAAACAGGCAGTTGCTAACCACAGCTAGGCTAGTAGGAGTCAAAAGTGAAATGCTTTAATTGTTTTCATAATTCTTTATCACCATACAACCATAGTTTCATGCTTATGAAACTTATATGTTAATTTCATGCATATGAAACTTATATGTTTAATCTTATATGTTAATTATATCTGCAATGATTCTGAGAATGCAAAGTAGTTAATTGATGAAAAAATTACTTCAAGGATCAATGCTTTAAGTATATAAGTGATCACTTAAAAGAAAACAAAGTCCCCCATTTCAATAACTCTGAGAATGCCTCCCCATGTTTAAATCTCTCACAGTACTGGTCAATGGAACATCAATATAAAGCAAGAACCATGTTAGAAGTTGAAGTAAAATTTTCCACTTATTTAAAAGTTCATTCTGTATGGCTGTGATTTAATTTATTCTTTAAAATCTAAACCTGTAAATATATGCAAGTATTCATGAATGGTCTTGGTCATAATTAAATTACAAATAAATGTAACGAACTTCCATATCCAGCAGTATGTTACATCGAGTAAACTGACCAAAGTTTTTGCTAAAAAGAAACAAACATTGTGGTTAAAATACCAAAAACATTTTCTTTAATTGTATCATTGAGTCAGTAATTTAGAATGGATTATAGAAAGGCAGAAAACGAAAAAAGAGCTGGAACTCAAAAAATAAACAGACCACTGAAATCAGATTTTGTAAAACTCGAGCTTATTTTAACATTTCTATGGTACAAAGGGCCACTACATAATAAAAAAGGAGAAAATTACCTAGAAGACGGAAAATTCTAAACTTATATGAAAGTGGCAAAACAGCCTCATTATAAACTATAAAAAATAAAAGAATCACCATCAAAACTGTTTTATAAATGGAACAGTTACAGAAGTTGACCAGATACCGAACTCAGAAAGTTTTAATACATTTCAAAAATTGGTGTTATTTCTATAATCACAATTATGCTAAAAATTAATAAAAAATTCCCACTTGCTTGGAAATTTAAAACACATTTGACTCAGACTCTTCAATACCCAAAAAAACAATCCAGTGAAGAAATGGGCAAAAGTCATGAATAGACACTTTTCCAAAGAAGACATCCAGATGGCTAACAGACACATTAAAAGATGCTCAACATCACTTATCATCAGGGAAATACAAATCAAAACCACAATGAGATACCGCCTCACACCTGTCTGAACGGTTAAAATTAACAACTCAGGAAACAACAGATGTTGGCAAGGATGTGGAGAAAGGGGGATACTTTTGCACTGCTGGTGGGAATGCAAACTGGGACAGCCACTCTGGTGAACAGCATGGAGTTTCCACAAAAAGTTAAAAACAGAATTACCCTACGACCCAGTAATTGCACTCCTAGGTATTTATCCAAAGGATACAAAAATGCTGATTTGAGGAGGCACATGCACCCCAATGTTTATAGCAGCACTATCAACAATGGCCAATTAATGGAAAGAGCCCAAATGTCCATTGACTGATGAATGGATAAAGAAGATATACATGTATGTATGTGTGTGTGTGTGTGTGTGTGCATGTGCGTATATGATGGAATATTACTCAGCAATCAAAAAGAATGAAATCTTGCATTTGCAACAGCATGGATGGAACCAGAATGCATTATGCTAAGCAAAGTAAGTCAGAGAAAGACAAATATATGATTGATTTCACTCATATGTGGAATTTAAGAAACACAACAGATGAACATAAGGGAAGCGAAGGAAAAATAAGATAAAAACAAAGAGGGAGGCAAACCATAAAAGACTCTTAAATACAGAGAACAAACTGAGGGTTGCTGGAGGGGTGTTGGGTGGGGGGATGGGCTAAGTGGGTGATGGGCATTAAGGAGGGTACTTGTTGGGATGAACACTGGGTGTTATATGTAAATGAAGAATCACTAAATTACACGTCTGAAACCATTATTATACTATATGTTAATTTAAATTAAATTTAATTAAAAAATACATATGACTCATGAGTCAAAAAAGAAATAATGGAATTTAGAAAATAACATGAAAAAGTAGATGAAAACTATGTAAGTTAGCAAATTTGCTCAATTGTACTATATAAACTGTATACTAGTAAAGCACTTTGATGTCTTGTGAGGTAATTTATTTAACAGCTTGCAGTTTGTCTGGCTTTAGTTCTCTTACTGCCTAAAAAGAATACTTGATTAGCACAGTATAATCATGTATGATATACATAAAAATGTGACCAATATTTTTTCATTACAATCAATTCTTTTTTTAATGCTTATTTATTTATTTAGAGGCAGAGAGGCAGAGAAAGAGGGAGGGAGAGAGAGGGAGGGAGGGAGGGAGAGAGAGAGAGAGAGAGAGAGAGACCGACCCCCAAGCAGGCTCTGTGCAATCAGTGCAGAACCCGACACAGGGCTCAAACCCACAAACCGTGAGATCATAACCTGAGTCGAGGTGGACACTCAACAGACTGAGCCACCCAGGTGCCCCTATCTTACTTTCTATCTGTTAAGAGCCTTCATCAACTGGGCTATCCCGAAGTATAATCTGTGTAAGTGTGACACCTTAACACTTTCTATCTTGAAGGTATACATGGCTTCTTTTACTCCAACGTACATACGCTTTTCTAAAAATTGCTGAGCAATTGCAAAGAGGCATTTAAAAGCAATCTTGGGGCGCCTGGGTGGCTCAGTTGGTTAAGTGTCGGACTTCAGCTCAGGTCATGGTATCGTGGTTTTTGAATTCAAGCCGCACAGCAGGCTCTGTGCTGACAGCACAGAATCTTGCTGTCCCCTCAAAATTCCTATGTTAAATCTTTTTTTTTTTTATTTTTTTTAAATTTTTTTTTTCAACATTTATTTATTTTTGGGACTGAGAGAGACAGAGCATGAATGGGGGAGGGGCAGAGAGAGAGGGAGACACAGAATTGGAAACAGGCTCCAGGCTCTGAGCCATCAGCCCAGAGCCTGACGCGGGGCTCGAACTCACGGACCGCGAGATCGTGACCTGGCTGAAGTCGGAAGCTTAACCGACTGCGCCACCCAGGCGCCCCGAAAATTCCTATGTTAAATCTTAATGCCCAAAGGTGATGGCAGGAGGAGGTGGCCTTTGGGAGGTGATTAGGTCACGAGTGTAGAACCTCAAGAAGGGGATCACTGACCTTATAAAAGAAACCCCAGAGAGCTCCCTTGCCCCTCTGGCCACGTGAGAATACAGCACATCCACAGCTGTCTCTCGACCAGGAAGTGGGCCGTCACAACACCAGCCCTGCCAGCGCCTAGACCCAGAGACTTCCCTGGCTCCAGAGCTAGGAGAGAGAAAGTGTTTGCTGTTTAAGCCACCCAGTCCGTGGTATTTCTGTTAGCGTAATCCATTTTCTCTATCTTCATGAACTGGTTACAATACTTGGCAAGAATCATTTGAAAATAAGAAGGTAAACAGAACAATTCAGAACACTGAATTAAGTTTTAGAGACACAGCAGATATTTACCTGAATTTAAAAATTTGTGTTGGCGTGCACACCACTGCATTTCACACTCTAAAGTACTAATTCTAAAGTTCAATCCAAACACGTACACTGAACTGAAAATATGAAGGCCTGACCTGTATTTTGAATCAATGATTCCAAGTGCATTGTCTAAAGGCTAAATACTTTTCAAAAATGATAGATGGGCCTTGTATGTCTGATAGCACATCCTGGTGCATCAAAAGATAGCACATCAAAAGATAGCATATCTTTTGACAACAGCCAAGAAGGAAAATGAGAGCAGGAAGTATTGGTGTGTGGATAGACTCTGGACTCCCAGAGACAGAAATTAATTTAAATGAGCTCAAGAGACAGAGAGAGAAAATGAATTCATTAGAAGGATACATGAGTAAGATTTGAGAAGCGCTGGGCCCAGAAACTGAGAAGTCACGAGATACTTGGACATCTCTCTCCTGATTGTCACCTCTCTTTGCTCCGCATGTCTGTGTCATTCTTTCTTTGAACCAGCTTTCTCTGTCTTCCAGTCTGCATGGCATGCTCATGCCCTTGATTTTACATGGTAAAGGCCCACCTGTGAGAAGACTAATTATCCTTCTCTTATAGTCAATTCCAAACTCCAGGGGATAAAACTCGGATTGGTGCCAGCTTGGGGTACCTACTCCGTCTAATTCAGATGGAAAAGGCCACATGGTTTCAACATGGTTGCCCACAGACCACTGCTTCGGTGGTCAGGGGTAGTTAAAAGCGCTGTTATATATACTGAAAACTGCAAAAGACACTCAGCAGGAGCAAGAAACAAGTGCCGTGCCCTAAGATGCTGCCAATTCTTCCTCTCTACATTTGGCTAGGACAGAGAGATTCTTCTGAAAGAACTGATAAACCACTTCTCCCTGGAGCCTTTACTAAATATCTTTTTTATTTCCTATACTATACGTTGGGCCTCGCTTCAATTCATATACGTTGACACATATTATTTATAATGTTGTGACTCAGCAGATTTAAATAAGCAAAAGTTAGTGCGGCAAAATGTTTTGCTCGTCTGTCAGGTAAAGAACGGCTAACCACCCATTTGCTCTTTAAATTCAGTCTTTAAATCTTAACATTATCCTTTATCTCTTTTTTATCTTTCCTGCTTGTTTATTATGGATTCTTACTCTGAAATACCTTATCTGTCCCCTCAATTCTATCAACAATACCATAATCTTAATTTAAGATCTTATTCTCTTTTGAATTTTTAGGATAGCTTCCTCATTGATCTTGCTGCTCCTAAACCTCCAGCAGATATTGTACTAGCTTCAATAATTTCCATTCTAAAGCAAAATTCTGTCCTTGTCACATCCCTGTTTAAGTCTCTTCTGGTTTCTCACAGCCTTCAGCAGGGCTCCCAAGCATGCCTGTCCATCAGAGCCACCTAGACTCCTAGCCCTCATCCTAAACTTTCTCCGTCAGAGCGTCCTGGAGTGAGGCTTAGGAATTTGCCTTTTTAACAAACTCCCCACTTGACTCTGAGTTAACCAGCCCAGCATCAATCTGGGTTATGAAACTGCTCTATAATATAAAGTCCAGCCCCTGAATATAACAAAAGTCAGTTCACAATCTGATTCCAACCTATCCCCTTCTCTTCTTGTCCCCTGCAACTCGCCCTTCTCAACCTTCCTCAAGGAACACAACTTTCACACTGCTGGCTATCCACATATCTGCCTTCTTCTCTACTTTGGGAACTTCTACTCATTCTTTAGGAATCAGTTCAAATGTGACCTCCTCTGTGAAGCTTTCTTGGACTGCCTCTAGTATTTATTTATTCTTGATTATAGAGGGTTAAAAGGAAGTCGTGTGGCGGGTAAGGGTACAGGCTCTACAACCAGACTGCAAAGGTCTGAATCCAGGCTCTGCAAATTACTAATGAGTAAGTTGAGTAACACGTAGCCTGGGACAAGCTATTCAACCTCTCTGTGCCTTCAGTTGCCCTCACTGTAAAACAAGAATAAAAATAGTGTGTGTCCAACATAATTGTGAGGGTCTTAATGGAATTAACACATGTAAAGCATTTGCCTGGATTGTAGCAATTGGTCATTATATACTAGCTTCTTGTTTAGAAGTTATTCCTATCTCTTAAACGATGAACCAGCCTTTTATATTAAGCCAATCAATTTAAGATTTTTCTTTCTTGGCTGTGGTACAAAACCAAGAGAAAAAAAGTAATTTACACATAAGTTCCAATATAACTTCTTTTATTTACTTCTCAAAAGATGACTAAGGATGATGTACTAAATCTATTTAAGAAAATAAAGTTATTTATATGGAAGGACTGTCTTTTATAGTCATTCACTAGGGAGGCAGAAACAACTTGGGAATCTTAGATACCTATTTGAATTTCAAAAAAGAAAGGAAGTAGTGAGTCTAGCTTTGGGCCATTATTTTCCAAATGTATAGAAAAAGAACTGAAAAATCTGGAATGGAGTCTCACAGAACAAAATTTCCATTACTTATAAAACCAGACTTTTAGCCAAAAACATATTTCAAGAAATCCTGTAGTTTTCAAAATAACTAGAAACAGTACAAAAACTTTGTATTAAGCCTGCTTTTTCTTTGATTGCAAAGGTAATATTTGACATGGAAAGGACAGAGTGACAGGAAAACTTGCTTGTCTGCAATAAAAGAAAAACAAATCACAGTTATGCAAGGTGAGAAGTAAAGAGGAAAGCTAATTTTGTGCTTGGATGCAACATGAGCATCTTCTGTAATGTTACATCACTACTAGAAGCATTCCTACCTATTTTTCTTATTCTGCCTCCAACATATCAGTTACCAAGAAACAGTAGAAACAAACTAGAGTGAAATGAGCTCTTTTGCACAACCCATTCATTCCTCCGATAAATATTTACCAAGCGCCTACTATCATACATGCTTGCATACAGCAGTAAACAAAAGAGCCAGGCATGTGCGAGGCATTCCTATGCTGCTCATCTTGGGAACAACCTCTATCTTGACCCAAGGTCAGCAACACTGCATACCCTTTTACACTGCTGTAAGGAACAGAGGGGTCCACCTCTAAATCATCACCATTTGTGACTCCAGAAGAGAAAACCCATCATGCTCCCAGACCTCCAGATCATGGGTTTTCACCTAAGTTTATGGGTCTCTACAGGTTAATGGGTGTGTTGGGGGAATCTGTGAACCCCCCCAAGATTAAATGTAAAATGTGTGTTTGTACATTCATGTATAAATCTTCGTAGACAATGTGCCTCAATGCTCTCTCAAGTGGGCCCATTACCTCAAAAAGCATGCACAAAAGCTCTAGGTGTAGGAAAATCCCTGACATCTGTCCTGCCGAAAAGGCTGCCGCCATACAGCAACATGGAGAACACTTGGCAAATTCCTCCTCTGACATTTTATAGAACAATGTTCAACAATGTTACCATTGACAAGTTGTGTTTGCTCCTCTAATTTCTGTCCTTCGATGTTTTGAGTACCAACAATCTAGTCAGTCTCTTAGGCAAAGACTTCTTCCAAAGAAACTGTTTACAGAACTTGGGCTCCAGCAACTCTTGCAATATAATCCTTGTGTATAACTAAACCACAGAAAAATAACTCCTTAATTTGTGGTTAGAATAACCACTGCAGAACAACCTATAGTGGGTGGCATGAAACTATCACAATTATAAAGTAACCAAGCAAATAATATACCATGTCTATAACAGATAAAATGTTATAAATCCAAAACATACATTGCTATAAATAAAGTCTGTGGTTATTTGCTGAGATACTCTGACTAACATTGCAGCACCAAGGGCTACTCTTAGCATGTTTTACAAAGAAGTCACTCAAGCTATTACACAGTAGACTCAGTGGCACCACATGTATTGTTTGGGCTAAAAAATGAGGTAAACTGCACTGTATAGTAATGTTGGGAAAATGCTGCCTTTAATATAAACAAACAATGGACTTTCCTTTAGGAGCTATGATAAGAGAGAGGAGGACAACAGGATTAGTCCTACAAAATCAGCATGGCTACAATTTGGGAAAACCCTGAATAAGAGCAATCAGTGTGTGGAAGGGCATATTTGTTAGCCGTTATAATCAGATCATTTCCCCCCAAATTAAAATCAGAGCTTTTGGAGCTGGGAGGGTTCTAAAAATCAATGAGAGAATAGGACTAAGAACCACAGAGGGTGCACGACTTGCTCAGGTTCACAAAGCAGAACAAAGAAACAACGACTTTTGACTCCTTTACGTGGCCATTCTTACACTGAAGAGTTCTTTTTTGACTTCCCAGTTTTCCCCCCCTCTTTCTTTTTTTTTTTTTTTTTTTAAGTAATCTCTAGGCCCAATATAGCGCTTGAATTCATGACCCTGAAATCAAGAGTCACATGCTCTACTAACTGAGCTAGCCAGGAACCCCCAAAAGTTCTTTTTAAATAAATTAAAATTATATTAAAATATAATTTAAAAAATTTTTAAATTAAACTATAATTCACCATACACTTCACCCATTTAAAGTAAGCACTTCAATGGCTTTAAGTATACTCACTAAAGAGCCATGCATCCAATATCACAATGGATTTTTTAACATTTCATTGCTCCAAAAAGAAACTCAGTATCTCTTAGTTATCACTCCCTTAAGGCCCTCTCCTCATCCTCCCACCCCGAAGCACAACTAATCAACTAATTTCTGCCTCTATAAATTTGACTATTCTGGACATTTCAAATACATGAAATCATGCAATATGTGGTCCTTTAGACTGGCTTCTTTTACTTGCCATAATGTTTTCAAGGTTCAGCCATGTCATGTGATATATCAGTACTTCATTACTTTTTGTGACTCAATAGTACTCTATCGTATGGATCCATCCATATATATCAGTTCATCAGTTGGTAGACATTTGAGTTGTTTCTGCCTTCTGGCTATTATGAATAAATCTGTTTCATTTCTTTTGTTACATCCCTAGGAGTAGAAAGGATGGGCCATATGGTAACTCTGTTTAAGTATTTAAGGAACTACCAAACTATTTTCCAAAGTGGCCGAAGCATTTTACATTCCCACCACTCAAAAAGTTCTTGCTTTTATTTAAAATTTTTTATGTTTGTTTGTTTGTTTGTTTATTTATTTATTTATTTGAGAGAGAGAGAGAGAGAGAGAGAGAGCGAGCGAGCATGTGAGCAGGAGAGGGGCAGAGAGAAAGAGGGAGACACAGACTCCAAAGCAGATCCAGGCTCTGAGCTGTCAGCACAGAGCTTGACATGGAGCTCGAACCCACAAGCTGTGAGATCATGACCTGAGCTGAAGTCGACCACTTAACCAACTGAGCCACCCAGGCGCCCCAAAAAGTTATTGCTTTTAGAATCATTAACAGAGGAACCTGCCTGGCTCAGTCAGTAGAGCATGCAACTCTGCATCTTGGGGTTTTAAGTGTAAGCCCCACACTGGGTGTAGAGGTTACTTAAAACAAAACCTTAAAAAAAATCATAACAATTAATCATATCATAAATATAAACTCCTTATTTTTTGCTAAGAGGTTACTGAAGAAAAAACCCAAGTATTGATAAATATGTTTTCTAAAAACCACACACTACTAGTATATGAAATTCAGATGCAGAGTTCAGAACGCACAAAGATAGCTTTAAAAGGGTTACCATGTAGTAAATATTCCCTTTATTATTTAAGCCATATGAAAATATTACACATGGGCTACAGATATATGTCAAACATTCTAAAATGTTGGAAAATCTTAAGTATGAACAAGAAAGAAAAGATTAAATTTTCTCAAAACTGAGTTAGAATTTATCTAATTAGGTGATATCTATATACTTTCATTCACTAGAAGGAAAGAAAAAACGATTTTTTCGAGGAAAAGTGGATGGGTATTCAACAGGGCAGAGAAAATGCAGTATGCTGCTTTGGAAAAGAAAATGAAAGCTAGCTTCTACAGCTATTTTGTAAAGATAACAGTTATTGTCCCAGTGGGTTTGTGGTAAGCAATCTGGGAGCAGTGTTAAACTCTGCTGTAAACTATACATTCTGAACAGTAAGGGGCTTTGCTTCTATCTACTGTGCTTCTGGGAGGCCAGGGCAAGTTAACATCTGTAAGTACAAAGTGTGAAGCAGAGACTGGAAAAATTTGGCCAAGCATCACTAACCCCCATAGGTGTTTCTGCCAAGCACAGTCCAGAACTTTGGTAATAGCAGCAGGTAGATGAATGGCCATGAGGAAGGGTGACTAAAAGCAGAAAGAGAGGGTGAAGATCCTCAGAAGAGACAGGCAGCTGGTACACAGAAGGCTGAACTTTTCATCACATTCCAGGACCTGCCATTTTGTCCTTTCTTGTTGGTAGTGGTTACAATTTTCCATAGTTGCCTTGGCCTCACCATTACAATCACGGGACAATGGTGGCTAACAAAGTAAGAAACAATTTATATCACAACCCAGCTCCCTCATAAAGATCCCTTTCCACACACATATTCACACAACTGAAGTAAGTTTCCCAAAAGCAATAACTAGTTTTAATCTGTATAGTGCATTCTCATATTTCCTAATCTATTTTACTTAAAAAAAAAAAAAGAGAGAGAGAGAGAGAATGACCCAATACATGTAATATACAGCTTATCAAGGACATTATCTCAAAATAAACAAAAAAAGATAATAATGTTTCCCCCACTATACAAAAATTTGCCTTAAACCACTTCACTTTTACCAAAGACCTACATTAATACCTGTTTTCACTAACCAAAAGCAATCCAAAGATTTCCAGTTTATGAAATGGTAATTGCCTCTTCACTTAATGCCATTTCAGCATACAAAAGTTTTCAAAGAAACAATCTACATTCAGGTAGCAGGGAGAAAAATGTAATACAATCAAAACTAAACTGGCATATGGGCAGGCAATGACAATTATGTCACAAGTGTCACCTGCCCAAACAGTGATTTCAAGGAGGTAAGGGAGATTAAAATGCAAAGAAATGTGGGTCTTAGGAACAATGAAAGAAGGTTCAGTGAATATTTGCAATTATTATGGTGAGGGGCTCGGGGGTAGATGAGTTATTACAAAATAAATTTCAAATAGTTTAAAATAAGTTAAAACTGAAATATAAAACTATAAAATACTAGAAGGAAACATATGCCAATATTTCCATGGAGGCAATGGTCCAAGTATGACAACCAAATCAGAAACTATAAAAGAAAAAATATATAAAATATATGCTAAAAGAAAAATTTTCTACGGCAAAAGTAATGAACAATAAACTGAAAGTAAACAGTTTCAATCATTTTGAAAAAGGGTATAAAGTGATAAAGTGATTAATAAAAAATATTAATGATCAACTGGAATGAACTAATGAAACCAGAATATAAAATTCATGTCAGAATTAAATAAATGGCAACATGTTCATCAGTGCCTCAAAAATGCAAATTGAAACAATGACATATGGGGGCATGTGGGTGGCTCAGTCAGTTAAGTGTCCAACTTCAGCTCAGGTCATGATCTCACAGTCCATGAGTTCGAGCCCCATGTCGGGCTCTGTGCCGACAGCTCAGAGCCTGGAGGCTGCTTCACATTCTGTGTCTCCCTCTCTCTCTGCTCCTTCCTGCTTGCACTCTGTCTCTCTCTCTCTCAAATATAAACATTAAAAAAATTTATAGAAAATAAAACAAACCGGGGTGCCTGGGTGGCGCAGTCGGTTAAGCGTCCGACTTCAGCCAGGTCACGATCTCGCGGTCCGTGAGTTGGAGCCCCGCGTCGGGCTCTGGGCTGATGGCTCAGAGCCTGGAGCCTGTTTCTGATTCTGTGTCTCCCTCTCTCTCTGCCCCTCCCCCGTTCATGCTCTGTCTCTCTCTGTCCCAAAAATAAATAAACGTTGAAAAAAAAAATTAAAAAAAAAGAAAATAAAACAATGATATAACATTAGATTGACAAACATGAAAAATAAACTAGCACCTAGTATTAAAAAGAGAAATACTTTGTGGCAAATTGGAAATACGCACAAATTTTTAAATAATATACATCCTTTCTAGTTCTCTACTCCAAAGAATTTAATAAAAAAAAAAAATCAGATGATCATCCCAAGATTTACAAACAGAATTGTCACTGAAATGTTGTTTATGAAAACAGAGAACACTGGAAAAAACATCAATATATATCCATAGGGGACTACTTAAATAAGTTATAGTAATGGAATCCTATGTAGTCTTCAACACTTTTGTTTATGACATTAATTACAGATCTACTGGGAGGAAAGTAGTTATAAGATAGTATTCAAAAATAAGATTTTTGTTCTTACTCAACACATGTCCAGAGGCAAGGGAAACAAAAGCAAAAATGAACTACTGGGACCTCATCAAAATAAAAAGCTTCTGCACAGTGAAGGAAACAATCAGCAAAACTAAAGGCAACCGACAGAATGGGAGAAGATATTTGCAAATGACATATCAGATAAAGGGTTTGTATCCAAAATCTATAAAGAACTTATCAAACTCAACACCCAAAATACAAATAATCCAGTGAAGAAATGGGCAAAAGACATGAATAGACACTTCTCCAAAGAAGACATCCAGATGGCCAACCGACACATGAAAAAATGCTCAACATCACTCATCATCAGGAAATACAAATCAAAACCACAATGAGATACCACCTTACACCTGTCAGAATGGCTAACATAAACAACTCAGGCAACAACAGATGTTGGTGAGGATGCAGAGAAAGAGGATCTCTTTTGCATTGTTGGTGGCAATGCAAGCTGGTGCAGCCACTCTGGAAAACAGTAGGGAGGTTCCTCAAAAAACTAAAAATAGAATTACCCTACGACCCAGCAATTGCACTACTAGGCATTTATCCACAGGACCCAGGTGTCCTGTTTCAAAGGGACACGTGCACCCCCATGTTTATAGCAGCACTATCAACAATAGCCAAAGGATGGGAAGAGCCCAAATGTCCATCGATGGATGAATGGATAAATAAGATGTGGTATATATATACAATGGAGTATTACTCAGCAATCAAAAAGAATGAAATCTTGCCATTTGCAATGATGTGGATGGAACTGGAGGGTATTATGCTAAGTGAAATGAATCAGAGAAAGACAAAAATCATATGACTTCACTCATATGAGGACTTTAAGAGACAAAACAGATGAACATAAGGGAAGGGACAGAAAAGTAATATAAAAACAGGGAGGGGGACAAAACAGACGAGACTCATAAATATGGAGAACAAACTGAGGGTTGCTGGAGGGGTTGTGGGGGGGGATGGGCTAAATGGGTAAGAGGCATTAAGGAATCTACTCCTGAAATCATTGCTTCACTATATACTAATCTGGATGCAAATTGTAAAAAATAAAAAATAAATTATATAAAAAAAATATGGAGAACAAACTGAGGGTTACGGGAGGGGTTGTGGGAGGGGGGATGGGCTGAATGGGTAAGGGATACTCAGGAATCTACTCTTGAAATCATTGTTGCACTATATGCTAATTTGGATGTAAATTTACAAAAATCAAAAATAAAATAAGTTAACAAAATAAGATTTTTGTTAGGAACTTTTTTTACACATATATTAAAATGTTTTCACAAGGTGATCTTTGGTTTCTTCCATTAATTTATCTTAATTTGTATTTTACAATAAGCCTCAATTACTTCCATAATAAAACAGTATTTTTTTAAGTGTATTTATTTATTTTGAGAGAGAGTGGGAGAGGGGCAGAGACAGAGAAAATCCCAAGCAGGCTCTGCACTGTCAGCATGCTATGTGAGATCATGACCTGAGCTGAAATCAAGAGTCAAGTCACTTAAACGACAGAGTCACCCACGTGCCCATAAAAAAGTATTTTTAAAATAAAAGATGAGCAATATATTAAATCAAGCCCATATACCCTTACCAGGAAGACACTGTAATCCCAACAGATACATAAGCTAAGTAAAGAAACTGACAATTTACCAAAAAATACTATTAATAAACATAAAATGCTCAATCTATTCACATAAGACTGAAAAATACCAAAACCCTTCATCCTAGTTATTCCACTTAATCCTTCATAAAAAGATAATCCTAGGGACACCTGGGTGGCTCAGTCACTAAACATCCGACTTCAGCTCAGGTCATGATCTTACAGTTCATGGGTTTGAGCCCCACATCCGGCTCTGTGCTGACAGCTCAGAGCCTGGAGCCTGCTTTAGATTCTGTCTCTCTCTCTCTCTCTCTCTCTCTCTCTCTCTCTCTCTCTCTCTGCCCCTCACCTGCTCATGCTCTGTCTCTCAAAAAAATAAATGTTAAAAAAAAAAAAGATAACCCTAGAAGTCTTATCCATGAAGATGTTCATAGCGGTGTCACTTATAAGAGATAGAAGAGGCAACCTAAATATCTAATAAATAGAAACATTTAAAAAAACTGTGTTATATTCAGTGAGATATAAGGCATCTTTTGCAATGAAAAATGCTAGGCTATAAAACTGAGAAATTCATGACTTTGAATCATATAAGAGAGTATGATTAAAACTATATACAAACAAAACAAAAATCCATGTCTACATGAAATGACTGGAAGGACTGGTGGGCCTGTGAAGGTGTTTGTTTTAGAGTTTCAGTAGTAATTTTTTAATGGAGTTATAACTGACATATAACATATATTAGTCATATGACAGATATTAGTTTCAGGTATACAACATAACGATTCAATAAATGTATATATTGCAAAATGATCACAAGAAGTCTAGTTAACATACATCAAAACACATGAAGTTTTAAATTTTTCCTACTTAGGGAATTTCCCATAGATTTTTTTATGAGAATGCATTACTCTTACAAATACAAACAAACAAAAAACTTAGTAACAGAAATACCAACATAATATATCTTTAGCAATTTGGCTTGGTCATTGAAGAATATTAGCTTTGACACTGTATAGTGATAAATATGTAGAATAAATATGCAAATAAAAGTTTCAATCTAGAATGAAGAAACTGGGGCACCCTGCTGGCTCAGGTGGTGGAGCATACAACTCTTGATCTACAGGTTGTGTGTTCAAGCCCCACATTGGTATAGAGATTGCTTAAAAATGAAATGAAATGAAATAAATAAGAAAATGAAGAAATCAACAGAATTAATTGGGTTTGGTTTGCTCAATAGCATATTTTTATAATAAACAAAAGAGCATACAGTAAAATTAGAACCTTGTATAAATTGAAACATGCATTTTCAGTAAGCCATAAAATTCTAATGTAAAAGAATATAGTATTTGATGATATTTACAATGATAAATGTATAAATACATTTTTAACTTCCCTTTTTCTTATAAAAATGCAACTAGAGGGGCGCCTGGGTGGCTCAGTCGGTTGAGCGTCCGACTTCGGCTCAGGTCATGATCTTGCACTCCGTGAGTTCAAGCCCCGCGTCAGGCTCTGTGCTGATAGCTCAGAGCCTGGAGCCCGTTTCGGATTCTGTGTCTCCCTCTCTCTCTGACCCTGCCCCCCGTTCATGCTCTGTCTCTCCCTGTCTCAAAAATAAATAAACGTTAAAAAAAAATTAAAAAAAAATAAAATAAAATAAAAATGCAACTAGAAATATTTTGGTTAATTACCCAATTTAAAAACATGAACCTGAAAATAGAGCTATGCACACAGAAATGTAGATAGACCATATCAGGATGTTTTTTAGTTAAAAAGACATATTTTGAAATTCAGACTAGAAAGGTCAAAGGGAAAGAGTTCATCTGTTTTATCAGTCAATGACAGTTCATGGTTGACAATGGTGTGGCTGAATTCAGCTGAACTTAGATAAATATTAGTTGATAACATCTCCAGTAAAGTAATTCAGTAAAACAGAAATCAGAAAGTGTGGCCTAAGATAAACTATGACTTACACTTAATTATGTTTCTTAATTATTTCCCAAAACACTATTGCAACAAAAAGTTGAAATGTAAAAAGCGATATGTAGAGGTATATTGTGTTTGATAAACATGCCATTTAAATATCTTAAAAGAGGGGCGCCTGGGTGGCGCAGTCGGTTGAGCGTCCGACTTCAGCCAGGTCACGATCTCGCGGTCCGTGAGTTCAAGCCCCGCGTTGGGCTCTGGGCTGATGGCTCAGAGCCTGGAGCCTGTTTCCGATTCTGTGTCTCCCTCTCTCTCTGCCCCTCCCCCGTTCATGCTCTGTCTCTCTCTGTCCCAAAAATAAATAAACGTTGAAAAAAAAAATTAAAAAAAAAAATAAATAAATATCTTAAAAGAAACAGAAAGATGTGTCCTAAGCGGACAGACTGTTCAGGATTTCAGCCTTGTGATGAGCTGTGGAACAGGTCAGGCTCCAATCCAAACTGCGGTATACTAGCTTACTGACTCTGCCCAGATTTCACACTTCTCTAGGCCTCAGTCTCTTTGCCTACAAAATGTGGATAATGTTGCCTAGCTCAAAATGTGACTCCATCTTATCCCTTTTTCCTCTATAAAATTCAATGCCATTTACCTCAAATATGAACAAGACAGAATAAAACAGTAATAAGCTATGGTTATGTCTCTGAGGACTGAGTAGAGAATTTGAATTGTGACCTTAATTTCACCCGCTTTCACCCCACCCCCATCTCTGAAAAAACAAAACAAAAAAATAAATAAATATGCAGTTTCCAAGAATTGTGACATAATTTTATTTTCCAGAAAATGAAATCAGTGGATAACCACCCCTTAGGAAATGAGCATAGAACAAACTCATTTACCATGAGCTAAACCATAATAATTAGAACGGAAAGAGACAAAAATGTATTACTTTAATTATGTACTATGGTTTTTTTTCTATAGAAAGTTGAAAAATGTTATCAGAAATTCCCTGAAACAAACATATCTTAGTAGTCATTTCTAAGATAAAAAGCATTCAGTCACTAGTTTTTGTTTTGTTTTATATTTTTATTTGAAGATAGGGAGAAACACATAACCTATAACCTCAAAATTCAGCCAGCCTAAAGACGTAAGTAATTTTTATTCAGAAAAATACAAAATTTTAAGAAGAAAAACTGTACCTATGTAGATGTTGGATAGTGTTTATTCAAAGTGTTTGTAATGTGGGTATGTTGAGTTTTTGAGGGGCAGAATTGGAGAAATAGGCCTCTGGAGTGCAATACACCTACATCTGTACCTCAGTTCTGCCACTGAACAGGTGGAGCTCAGACAAAGGGGCAGAGCCCGCTGGTTAGGTAAGGGGAGAGTTATTCATTCCTCTTCTCCCCTGCAGCACAGCACTATGAAAAGGCGAATTGCTTGTTTTCAGAGCCTTCCCTGCGGCTAGGGGAGGGGCCAATTTATACAGGTCTGATCAAAGAAAGGTTGGCTGAAGTCTGGAAGAGATTTCTAAAAAACTTTTGTTTTCCTGATAAAAAAGACAGAGAAGTTAACCAGGCCCACCCCATTCTTTTCCTTGTCTTGAATACAGATAAGTTATCCAGCAGCCTTACTGCACCCAAGACTCCAGAAGCAGGAAGCCGGTGCTGACATTGTCAACTGCTGAAAGCAAGCCCCAAAGCCATCAACATCCAGAAATCTTACACAAGAAAAATAAGTCTCTATACATTTAAACCACAAGATGTCAGGTTTTCTGCTATGTGCAACTGACATAAGTCCAAGTGATTTAGAAAGCCACTTAAGTTCTCTGAGGCTTACTTTCCTCATGTGTAATGTAGGCATAATGATAGTAAGATATGAATTACAGTATCTGTCTGATATGCAGAAAGCTTCAATAATGTCAGCTGCTGATGACTATGATGGTGATGATGATGATGACGACGATGACGATGGGGACAGCCTCATTTAGTTCTCACCAACCATTTGAGGCAAGTCCTATCAATATTCATCCATTTTAAAGACTAGGAAATTGAGACTCCAGTAAGTTAAGTAACTTGCCCAGATCACACAATTAATAAATAATACCGCCAGGATTCAAATGCAGGAATTCAGGGCCAATGAGCTTAAACCACAATGATGCTTAAAAGTGACTGGCTCAGTTGGTTAAGCATCCAACTTCAGCTCAAGTCATGATCTCATGGTCTGTGAGTTCAAGTCCCGCCACAGGGCTCTGTGCTGACAACTTGGAGCCTGAGGCCTGCTTCAGATTCTGTGCCTCCCTCTCTCTCTGCCCCTCCCCCACTCACACTCTGTCTTTCTCTGTCTCTCAATAATGAATAAATGTTAAAAGTGACTAAACATAGTAAGAGCTAACAGCTGATAATTATTGGTTATGATTATGATAATCTTAGACAACTATGAAGAACAGATAATCTCCTAATTTCCAATTCTGGAAAATAATAAATTCTCATTGAATTCAACGTTAGTTTTATTTTTCTTAACAGTTCTCATTACTTCTGCAAGAGGAATACTTACACTTCTTCAACAAATGTAATTGTGTTCCTTTGTAACACCAATGGAAAATGAAGAACAGTACATCTCAACCAATAATCGCAACCCCCTACTGTGAGCTAAATGCTTTTATGACTCCTGTCTATCAAAAAGGTAAGCAATGAATATTTATGGTGAATTTATCAACTGCAAGGCGCTATGCCAGACACTTAAAAATTATTTTTGCCAAAAGATATGGCATATGTTTGTTTTCTTAAAGTGACTTAAGATTCCTTTGGAGGGAGAATTTCATTATAGTTCTAAAAATCAGGAATCATTACTAATTTTACCATTGCTAACACACATAGAACTTATACCACAAATTAGCATATGTTAAGCTTTAATTCTGGAACATTTTTCTTCAAACTTCAGATGCTTCCTTCAGTAAAATAAATGAAACAAGAACTTAAAAAATTCATGATGGAGGCACAGCATTTGAAAAACAAGCTAAATTCAAAATTAAAGTTTCTAAACCAATTACATCCAGGAAACAGGCAGGCTAAAATATTTGCAATTGCAATTAAGGAAAAGATACTTAGTCTCTGGATTAGATTTTGAGATTTAAAGAGTTTATGGTTAGCTGTTAACTTTCAAGAACAGTTTGGCACATACCGTTCCAGTAAATAAAAAGTAAATGTAAAGTCCAAAGCAAAATGGATGGTGAATCAAACCAGAAGTTCTGAGGTAAGGTTAACTCAAGTAAAAATGCTGAGTCTCAGAATGTATACGCTCACAGCAATATATTTTCAAAGCCAAATAACTTCAAATCATATATATCCCGCACTGAAAGAGGTATAGTCCTCTCTACTATATACCATAACAAGTAATTGGTAACTCCATTTTCAAAAAAGTACTGTATATAAAGGAAAATGCTTTTAAGGAAAATACATCAAGGAAAGAGTTGTTTGCTTAATAAATTCAAAAATGACACAGTCAACAGCATACAATCCACATGAACACTATAATAAGCTCAATCAGTACTAATTAAGGATTTAATTATACCTATTTAATACTAATTTGCATTTTTAAAAAAAACACAAAGTATTCTATTTTAGGCCCAAAATTAAGGTTGTGAATTAAAACTTTAAAAGAAACATAACTGTAGTATATTTATGGAAAAATTTCTCCTTAAAAATTAAAACAAGCTAAAAACAAAGCATCGTATTTTTAAGTATAGGGCTATGTTGAACCTGAATGATTTCTAATTTACCCACAATTAAAATTTTTTAAAAAGGGATACATATAAGTGGAGACATTTATAAGGGTCATTTACAGGCATATAAAGTGTTTTTCAGTGATGATATAGAATTAGAACCAAGGCCTCTTACCCTCCACTCCCACGTTCTTCCTGATACTTGCCCTGCTTGACTTCCCTACACACGCCAAAAACTACTGTATCTCCTCTTTACCATGTTTCTCCTCTAAGATTTTATATAGCATTTTTAGAGGAATGCATAAAAAGAACAAGGAAGTCTTGAAGGCATATGACAGTTTCAGAAAAGGGAAGAGCCAACAGTGCTGAATACTACGAGCATTTGAGTCAACTGCTGGGCAGGTGCCCAGGTCACTGACAAATTTACAAGGGTGCTTTCAATTAGTTAGGATGGTGAGGGCAGAGCCAGGCAGGCTGACCTGAGGAATGAATGGAATCTGGAAAACAAGGGCAATTTGGAGGTCGGGAGGAACAGAACCACAGTTTGAAGGAGAAACAAAGTAAAACCTTTTTTTTTTTTTCCCCTTAATTTATTTTGAGAGGGGAAGACAGAATCCCAAGCAGGCTCTGCACTGACAAAGTAAAACTCTCAAATTTTATCAAATTCTGTAGAAAAGATGATTTAAGGTTGGATAGGAAATCCAGGGGTATTAAGTTGAATCAGATATTCAACTTTGTTACTTAAAAAAAAAAAAGCAAAAAAAAAAAAAGCAATTTCAGGGCACCTGGACAGCTCAGTTGGTTAAGCATCCAGCTCTTGGTTTTGGTTCAAGTCATGATCTCACAGTTCATGGGGTCAAGTCCCGTGTCGGGCTCTGTGCTCAGAGCACAGAGCCTGCTTGGGATTCTCTCTCTCCCTCTCTCTCTCTCTCTCTCTCTCTCTGCCCCTCTGTGCTTGCTCTCTCTCAAAATAAATAAACTTAAAAAAACAGCAATTTCATATGGATTAAACTAATGTACGAATTTGATTTCAATAAAGGAGGTAAGGTTATCTGCTAAGAAGTGAAGAAAGGAAAAAGAGGCACAAGAGTGAAGAAGGTAAAGCAGTAAGAAATTTACTAAAAAGGAGCGAAAGAATTTTGAGAACTCTGGCCAAAGCTGAATGATATGAACCTGTAGTGAATATACCTCGAAGGTTATGCTACTTCTCTAGGATCTCACCTGTTACTGCTATATTCACATTCCACTTTTAGAAATAAAGCTATTTCAGTTCTAAAAGGATGCCTGAAACTGAACACTACAAGGTTTCTTCAAATCAGTCACTCTCCCTTAATGTGGCACAAACACAAATCTGCACTGATGCTGTTGCCTTTGTTTTTTGTTTTGTTTTTGCTGATAAAGGCAAAAGATATAGAAACTTATAGTCCAATATGAACTTGCTAATTCCAGATCCACTGTTACTCTACAGCCTAACTTTTCACAATTCCAATCCCACAAAGGCCAAATATCTACAGAAAATCACAACACGTTTAAAACAGAACTCCACGTCCTGCCCTATGAACAGCAGCTCTGCCCAACTTCTCTATTGCTGTGCCCTCTATTTTTCTAGCCACTAGGCTGGAAACCTCAAGTATCAGTCATTTCTGTGAACAGTCTTTTCCTTTCCTGTCTCTTCTCACTCTGGTCCAGCCCCTGCCTGAATTACTATGACAGTCTCAGAACTTCCCTTGCTGCATCCATTCCCTCTTACACCTCACTGCTAGTGTCATCACCCAAAAATACCATTTCCCAAATGCCACTCTGCTGTCTTTCCATTGTCGTAAGTTTTTAGCCTGAAATTCAGAGTTTTCTATAAGGATCCTTGCCTGTCTAACAAAGCAAGTATTTCATTACTCCCTAAAACTTCAACCAAGCCATGGGCTCCTGACCACTGTGATGGTTTAAAAGTATATCCATATAAGTTGGACACAAGTCCCTCTAAAAGGTGGAAACTGGGGCGCCCAGGTGGCTCAATAGTTTCAGCATCCAACTTTGGCTCAGGTCATGATCTCGCAGTTCATGAGTCCGAGCCCCACATTGGGCTTTGTGCTGACAGCTCAGAGCCTGGAGCCTGCTTCGGATTCTGTGTCCCCCTCTCTCTGCCCCTTCCCTGCTCATGCTCTGTCTCTCTCTCTCAAAAATAAGTAAACATTTAAAAAAGATTTTTAAGGTGGAAACTAATTCCCTTCCCCTTGAGTGTAGGCTATGTTTAGTGACTTGCTTCTAATGAATAGAATAAGGCAGAAATGGCAATGCGTGACTAGGTTATAAGAGATATCACAACCACCTCAATCTCTCTTAAATTATACACTCTGAGGGAAGCGAACTACTATGTTGTGAAGACACTCAAGTAGCCCAGTGAAGAGGTCCATAAGATGAGAAACTGAAGCTTCCTGCCCACAGCCAACACTAACCTGCCATGTGAGGGAGCCACCTTGGAATCAAATCCTCCAGTCTCAGTCAAGCCTTCAGATGACTGTAGCCTTAGCCAATATCTTGTCTGAACTTGATGAGAAACCCTGAGCCACAACTGTTCAGCTAAAACACTCCTAGATTCCTGACCCACAGAAATTGTGTGAAATAATAAATTTTTTATTGTTTTAAGCCACTAAGTTTGACTATGATACACAGATACAGATAGCTACACAGATATAGATAGCTAACACAACCTCACCAAGCTCATTCTCAATTCTATGCCATTACTCATGGTGTTTCCCCAACAGATGTCTTCTTAATATCTATTTCCTAACACTCCTTCCCTTATCCTTCAGAATCTAGCTAAAGTTTCACCTCTTTGAGGAGGCCCTTTTTGTTTGTTTATGAAACCATTCCAACTTTCATTTCTCTTGCTTCTTCTTTGATTTCTATTTGACCACATCATTCATGTATTCCTCTATGTTACTGCGCTCTATGTATGCACCTTTCCTCCTAAAGACATCATACAGTTCACTTAAAGTTTATTTATTTTTGAGAGAGACACACAGTGTGAGCAGGGGAGGGGCAGAGAGAGAGGGAGGCACAGAATCTGAGGCAGGCTCCAGGCTCTGAGCTGTCAGCACAGAGCTCGTGGGCTCGAACCCACGAACCATGAGATGATGACCTGAGCCAAAGTTGGATGCTTAACCAATTGAGCCACCCAGGCGCCCCATCATACAGTTCATTTAAACTGCATTCAGCACACTACAATTAAAATAATCAATGAATATTTGCGGAAAAAACTAACAAATCATACACACAAACTCCCTGGAAGTATATTTGATTGGTATGAAGTAATGGTTAACAATATGGAGTGACACTGTCTCAGGTCTGCTTACTTACTAGTTGCTACCCTGGAGCAAGTGACTTAAAAATCTCTGTAAGCCTTTGTTTCTTCAATGTTTTTTGTTTGTTTGTTTGTTTTGTTTTGTTTCTGTGAAGATTCTAATAGTATCTACCATAGAGCAACAAAAAGATTGAAGAAAATAATAGATGCAAAACTCTTAGCAAAGTGCCTAGCACAGCATGCTCAACAAATGTTAGCTATTATTGTTCTTATTATTAACCACAAATTACAGAATACATAGTGAAGTCCTGTCCCTGAGAGTCTCTAGATGTTATAAAGTGGCAATCTAAATTAATACAAAATTCAACAAACTAAAATAGAACTCACACTTTCTATTTAAGATAGCTTTTAATTTTTCTAAAGTCTCCTCTTAAGTCAATAGAACTACAGCCTGAACCAATTGTAGGAGTGCAGCCTTGACTTTTTCTCCTCTTCATCCTATTAAGATATTAACTTCAAAGCTTTTGTGGGAACACTTAATTGCTTTCATTCCTTAACAAGCAGCCATCATAGTAGTTTCCAGATTCACTTTTAACCTTTACAATCCTGGCAAGGCATATACGGCAAACTTAACAGACATATAAGTTTACAACTCTCTGGACTAATACCGCTATATATATTTGAATATGCTCCATGAAGCAAATCCATTTTGCACATCAATCAAAATAGAATCCAATAGAATAGTATAACTGGTATAACATGATATTAATATCAGGTATACAACATAATGATTCGATATTTGCGTACGTTGTGAAATGGTTACCACATTAAGTCTGGTTAACATCGTCACCACATACAGTTACACAAGAATTTTTTTCTTATGATGAGAACTTTTAAGAACTACTCTTAGCAACTTTCAAATAGGCAATACAGTATTATTAATGATATCACCATGCAATACATCACATCCCCATGACTTATTTATTTTATAACTGGACATTTGTACCTTTTGACCCCATCACCCATTTTGCCCATCCCCTATCCTCTGCCTCTGGCAAACACCAATCTGTTGTCTTTCTCTATGAGCTTGGTTTTGTTGTTGTTGTTAAGTCTAATGCTATTCAAAAGCCTGATTACGTGTGTTTCATGAACTCAGAACACTTCTGAGATCATATTTTATAATTTACACATACCCTTAAGGCTTCTTACTAAAAAGTTAAATATAGTGGATGCTCTTTTACTTGAAAAAAGTCCGAGCTCTGTTAAGAAAATCTGATAGTATGAGTTTCAATCACAAATCTATTTAAAAACATGCCATACTTTTTAACTGTGTACCTACCATGTCTGCTGGAATAAAAAGAACTACTCAATTCAAATTCTTTATATTCTCTTTTCCCCCACCAATACACCTTGAAAACTTTGGTTTTTGAAACATTCAATATCCATCCCACTCTTTATTTGACCCCATATATCACACAACCTGAAATAGAAACAAAGCCTAGGAAATTAGCTCATTTTTTCCACCTCAGTGTCAAACAAAAGTACAGATAAAATTCAGTGCACGCGCTAGTTACCTTAGAACTGCCAATCATGCTTGTTTTGAAACTCTTCGATTTTCAGAACTGTCACTCATGTGTGTTTTGATAGAGATGCCAATGTAGAAATAATGCTTTAAAAGACGTGATCTTCATTAACACGTTAACAAATAAATCGATTCCATTTGAAAACTGGACTTCCGGATTTTACAGAAATATATACAATTCTTGAAAAATCAGAATTAAAAAAGAACAATGAAATTATAAGATTTAGAAAGTTTGGCTCTTTAACCAAAAAGATAAGCATGGCTTAACCACAAGGAGTTTGTATTTCAGTAAAAAGAGAAATGTTCCTTAACTGATACTAATCAGAAGTAGTCTATGAGTGGGCATGAGAGAATCAAAACTGATCTAAATTTAGGCATGTAATTTATATTTTTGAAGCAGGAAAAAATATCAATATAATACATTCCCCATCTCCACCTCCCCAACACAACCTGACTTACTATCTGCCTGGTCACTCATGTCTTAAATCAAACATCATTCAAAACTTCTACCTTACCATCCATACTTAGTCATCAAGACCTGTTTCTTCTATCTCCTAAATTGCTAATGAAAGTCTCTTCTTTTGACCCTCAGACTTAAGTCAAGTTCTCATCACTTCTTTCCAAAGCTTCATTATTGGGCTCCCTAACTCCAAGTTCATTCTTCCAATATATGCTCCACCACCGCCAGAATGATCTCATTGAAACACAAACCTGGCCCATGTTTTCATGGTTCTTTGTCACTTTCAAAATAAAACCCTAATTTTTTAGAATGGTATATAAATACCTTGAAGATCTGGCTCTCCATCTCCCCACTCTCTCATCACTTTTAAACTTAAGTCAACTAAGCCACTTCAGTTCCCAGAAAAGCCAGGCTCTCTCTCACTTAAAACTCTCCCAAGTGCAGCCATTTTCTGCACTTTGTATCTCCTATCCTTCATCCTTTACAACTCAATTCAATTGCTAGTTCCTCTGGGAAACCATCTCTGACAATCTAACAGAATCATCTATCCCCTCTTCTCTATTCCTGTAGGATACAGTAAATAGAACTTATATAGTGTTATATATATTGATTTGCTTCTCTATCCGCCTGGTTGAATCCTCAACTCCCTGAAAGCAGGGACTGTCTTTAATCTGTACATCAATAGCATTAAACACAGAGGTGGCATATAACAGCTGCTCATTAAACGTTTGCTGACTCAGCGAACAACTGCACCATGACCTAGTTTATTTAAAAATAAAATTAATGATGGGGAGCCTGGGTGGCTCAGTCAGTTGAGCCTCTGACTCTGGGTCAGGTCATGATCTCACAGCTGGTGAGTTCAAGCCCCAAGTCGGATTCTGCGCTGACAGCTCAGAGCCTGGAGCCTGCCTCGGATTCTCTGTCTCCCTCTCTCTACCCCTCCTCTGTTTGTGTGTGCACTCTCTCTCTCTCTTTCTCTCTCTCAAAAACAAAAAAATAAACATTTAAAAATAAAATTAATAGATAAAGAAAATGTGGGTGTGCATGAGTGTGCACGTGTGTGTATCTATATATAATGGAATATCATTCAGTCATAAAAAAGAACAAAATCTTGCCATTTGCAACAAATGGATGGAGCTACAGAGTATAATGCTAAGTGAAATAAGGCAGTCAGAGAAGGACAAATACCATATGATTTCACTCATGCGGAATTTAAGAATCAAATTTAAGAAACAGAAAGTTAGAGAAAGACAAACACCATATGATTTTATTCATCTGTGGAATTTAAGAAACAGATGAGCAAAGGAAAAAAAGAGAGAAAGTAAGAAACAGACTCTCTTAACTATAGGGAACAAACTGATGGTTACCTAGGGGAGGTGGGTGGAGGGAGGGGTGAAACAGGTGATAGGGGTTGAGGAGAGTGCTTATGATGAGCACTGGGGTGAGGTACAGAATTGGTGAATCACTATATCATACACTTGAAACTAATATATCACTGTATATTAACTATACTAGAATGAAAATAAAAACTTAATTAAAAAAATAATAAAATCAGCAGCTTAATTCTTGAGACTGATAAAATATACTATAGGTACATTCCAAGCCAATAAAACTAATCAACGCCATAAAACAATACTCTGGGTTTTACAAAGTTCTTAAGGAATCTACTCATTTATTTACAAATTCACAGTAAGAACTGATAGCATCTCAAATAGTATTTGTGGCCCACGAATCCCATCTTATTTTCACTACTGTTTCTACTGAAGGTGTTAAAATCTCAACCACAATAAATACTCATCCAAGACGCTCAGCACATTGACTGGTTCAACAAACACTGTCCTGACATGTGACAATCCCTATCAAAGGCATCAGTGAACAGGCAGTGAACACAGGCAAGACGCCAACCTAGTTACACTTCACTTATCAGGAAGTTAGTTATCTGGTGACATCAAGTCTCCACAGAACCCAATGAGAACTAAGCAGAGGAGTTTAGGAGCTGTCAAAATACATGTTGAAGTCCATGTACTAAAGTACATACACTTTACTTCCAGAAGAGGCTCAGAGGTTATTACTCAGACACTAGTTGTTCTTATTTTAAGCACAACACATTTGGTGACCAATTTCCTGGGCGTCAGAATATTAGAAGAAAAGTTAAAAGTTCAAAAAAACCCTAAAAATGCAGACCCAGGACAACAGCAGAAAAGAATGATGACATGGAAAGGTGAAACACAAAAACCACAGACCTGGAGGGTTGTATGGCTAAGGAGCAATAATTCTATATATTTGAATTATGATACAACACACATTAATGTTTATAATTATGACCCTGGTTCATCAAAAAACAAAGATCATAAAAACAGATTAAACTACTTTAGTAGTGACAAGGTGAAAGTAGATGACATATTTTACAAAAAGAAACAAAGAATTAAAAATTGAGTATTATATGTATCAAGAGTCAACTTTCTACTATTTGCAGAATAAACTTTTCTGAAATAAAGCATTCCCAAATAACATGAGGCCTGCTGTCTCTAAGCTATGAATCACTGTCAGCCATTAAACAGTTCCTATGGCTACAGGTCTCACCATAATTATGTTACACATCCACTCTGAAACAAGCCTGGACCCAGTGGTCATTAGCTTATTAGTGGTAACAACTATCCAAACATATTAGACCATGGACACCATAGCCAAGGACACTGTAACAGGCTACCTACCATTCTTTAACAGATCACCATAGAGCTTCATGACCACACTGCCTGCCTCAAGGACCCTGGTATGAAAACTGGCTCATATGTGAGATCATTTTAAGGGGCTCTTGTGATACTTAGTAACTATATGTTGTGAGATTTAGAGAACAGCACAGTAGAGTGAAAAGAACATTCAGGAGCTATGTTGGGTACACACAGCCCTAGGTTTGAATCCCTGCCTTATTAATTACCAGCTGTATCACTGCAGCACATTATGCTTGGAAACTCACTTTCTTCATTTGGATAATATCCTCTACTTTCTATGCTTCTTATGAGGAATAAATCAGACATAAAGCATCAATGTAGGTTTTCAAAAAACTAGCTATTATGATTATCAGATGGACTATGAAAAGGGAATAATCTTAATTCACATTAGCACAAAATTAGTGAAACTGTATGCTGTGTTAATGACAGAAGAAAAAATGTCTAAAGAAAAGGGCAGGCAGGTTCACATGATGGAAAAGTCACAGTAGAAGCCCTTGGACTCATAGGTTGGCTCATGGAAAAGTAGGTTAAAGTGAGAACTCATTAAAAATGTCTACACATACTCTGTGAAGACATCAATTTACAAGTAATGCAAATAATCTGATAGAAGTTCAGGCTTTCTTGTTGAGGAGAGGTCCACTTACTGGAGCTCTGCACTGATTTCCTTACATAAACAATACCCATACTACAATGTCTGGGATTGCCAGATCAGTCACTTTAAAGTAAACCAGGAACAGAAAGACATTTGGAAAGCAATTCCTTCCAGATTTTCAGGATTCCCCCCAACCAATCTTTATGGTTTACTTGCCCAAACTAATTCAAGAGTAGTTTCTTTAAATTAAAAAAAAAAAAAAAAACAACAAAAAAACCCCAAAACTCTCCTTTATGGGGTCTTTCCAAAACATTAAAATGAGCTTTCTTAAAGAACAAAAACACTTTCCATGGTCATATTTTATTAATTTATGCAATAATTTAAAAAATTACTTAACGATAATATAAACAGATTTTGGAACAAACACAACTAGCTTTATTTAGCTAAAGATACAGCTGAACTGGAAGAAGTGAAAGTGTCAATATAGCGGAGGACCACAAATCTCTTTTCCAGTTAGTGTCGGTATCAGTCAGTGGGTTTTATAGAAGAGAATGCTGATTAATTTAGCAATCAGCTGATTCGATAACTGCCAAAGAAGTTAATGCCTGAGGCATTCTAATTTGTCATAATCTGATTTCTGATTTCAAGTCATAATTTGACATGAAAGAAAAATAATATAATGTTTAAAACTTTTAAGGTTGGTACTATTAGAATTAGGCGCCATCCACACCTTCAAACTCTCTGAATTTACTTATAACATTTTTATTTTGCAACTGAGTCTAAGTAGATCACAATACCACTGTGATTATATTCTGAATGTAATGCTTATATGCTGAATGTTACCATTAGTATGTCTTTCTAGAATAAATTTTCTTTTAAAAGTGTTTTTCAAACTTTTTTTTTGGTGGTAGAAATACTACCACTATTTCCCATACATATTTTAAACAAAATGTTCCCAGAACTGTAATAAAATAATGAAAGTAGAGCTGCTCTGAAAGTAGGGCCTAATTTCCCCACTACCCCCAGAACAATCTCTGAAGCCTTTCTGCAGAATTCTAGAGTTTCTTGGGACAAAGGTTGAAAACTGTTATTTATTTATTTATTTATTTACTTATTTACTTATTTACTTATTTATATTATTTTAGAGAGAGAGAGCTCATGAGTTGGGAAGATGGGCAGAGGGCGAAAGAGAGAGAGAGAGAATCTTCAGCAGGCTACATGCTCAGTGTGGAGCCCAACGTAGGGCTTGATCCCATGACCCTGGGACCATGACCTGAGCTGAAATCAAGAGTCAGATACTCCACTGACTGAGCCATACAAGCACCCAGAAACTGTTCCTTTTAACCATAATTGGGGTGCCTGGCTGGCTCAGTGAGTTGAGCATGTGATTCCTGATCTCAGGGTCGTGAGTTCAAGCCCCACATTAGATGTAGAGCAAACTATAACCAAAAACAAATATTAAAACAAAAAAGTTGTAGAACTTACTAAAAGGACATTACTTAGCTAATCAGAATATTCAGTTAACCAAAATTATTTCTGATTCTTATCAACTGCTCTAAGTTTGAAATACCATCAACTATATTAAAAAGCAATAATGAAAGAAACAACAACTGCTGGTGAGGAAAAGGAACCCTTGTGCACTGTTGGTGGGCATGCAAATTGGTGCAGCAACTGTGGAAAACAGTATGGAGGTTCCTCAAAAAGTTAAAAACAGAACTACCCTGTGATCCAGTAACTGTACTACAGGGTATTTACCCCCCAAACACAAAAACACTACTTCAAAGGGATACATGCACACCTATGTTTATTGCAGTATTACGTACAATAGCCAAATGATGGAAGCAGCCCAAGTGTCCACTGACAGATGAATAAAGAAGATGTGGTATACATGTATATACAAAGGAATATTATTTAGCCACAAAAAGAATGAAATCTTGCCATTTGCAACAATATGGATGGAGCTAGAGAGTATAATGCTAAGTGAAATAAGTCAGTCAGAAAAAAACAAATACCATATGATTTGACTTGTGTGGAATTTAAGAAATAAATGAGCAAAAGGAAAAAAAGAGAGAGAGACAAACCAAGAAAAAGACTCTTCACTACAGGGAACAAAGTGATGGTTACCAGAGGGGAGGTGGGTAGGGGGATGGGTGAAATAGGGGAACAGGTGATGGGGATTAAAGAGTACACTTATCATGATGAGTACCGAGTAATGTATAGAATTGTTGAATCACTATACTGGATACCTGAAACTAATATAACACTGTATGTTAACTATACTGGAATTAAAACTTAATAAAAAAATTAATAATAAATAAAATGAAAAAAATAAAAATGAAAAAATAAAAGTAAATTAAATAATTCATAAAAATAATGAAAAAAATTAAAACATTTTGCCAAATTGGGTATTTTGTTAAATTGGAGTATTTTTCTTTGCATGTCATTAAGCTGTCCTAAAGCAGAATAGATTCAACCACAACAAAGTCAAACTAAAGAGAGAAAGAAAACAGGTCCTCAAAAGGGATTTTAAACAGCAGGTCTGATGAATGCTGAATGATGAACAAATTATGTAAATATCTACATCTTATTCGTTGTCTCTTAAGTAAATGTATCAAAGCAAGAAGTTCTGCCATTGTCAGAATTACCCTCCTAAAATCTGCTCAGTCACAGTTAGCCTGACAACATGGAGATAGAGAGCAAACATGTGTCCAGCCCAATAAGCTGTTCTATCAGATAATCTAAACTTGTAGGTATGAAAGGGGACCAGAGACCTACCTGGATCTCATTACTTTCTGATTTGGTGGTATCATCTTTCTACCAATTATAAAGACAACAGGTAACATCTGAATAAAATAATTCCCCCACAAACTTTGCCTTGGATACAGGTAGAAAAGCAAAGTAACTGAAACAGTAATTATGCTGATCTGATACCTTTCTATAATACTTTCAAAACATAAGTGACAGGTAGCTATAAGAGACCTAGAGAAGGGTTTTGGAAAGAACCTAAGAGTTTCTACACATAGAATTCAGGAAATTTAATAAATATTCTGTGAAGGGTAGAAACCTTCTTTTCAGGATGAATTAAAAACCAGGCAACAAGGGGGTGCCTGGGTGGCCCAGTCGGTTAAGCGTCTGACTTCGGCTCAGATCATGATCTCACGCTCTGTAAGTTGGAGCCCCGTGTAAGGTTCTGTGCTGACAGCTCGGAGCCTGGAGCCTGCTTCAGATTCTGTGCCTCCCTCTCTCTCTGCCTCTCCCTCACTTGTGCTCTGTCTCTCTCTCTCTCTCAAAAATAAATAAACATTAAAAACATTAAAAAACCTGGACAACAAGGAATTTTCTAAGATAGAAAGTTTCTCCCCCAAAAACAACGTATGTAAATATGGAGCTGCAGTTTTTACCTGCATAGCTATGAGGATGTGGAACAAGAGTAACCAAACTATTCAGATCACATCTTGGCTAAAGTGAACTCCTCCCTTTTAGTACACTGTTGGAAATAATATTATCAGTCTGTAGGACCAGAGAGGAATAGAACTTAAGCCTTGACATTTGTTTATCATCAAAAGAAAAAAAAAAAAGTCCTCAGAGGGTATTTCAGACTTTAAGCAATAGAAGAATAGAGGTCAAAGCCCCTTTTCTAACTACTGTTATGTTCTACTCGCCATTTTTTCACCATATTATCCCTTTTTACTCATGTAATTACCAATTTTTAAAATTGATTTATATACTTGTTTACTATCTATTCCCCTTATCCTCCAGTAGAAGTCACCCAACTTCATGAGAGCAACTAGGAGCTCTGGTTTACCAGCCCTTCCCAGGTAGAACAGTAACTGCCAAGCTGAAGAGGTCCAATAAATATTTGCTGAACAAATGAATGAACAAACAAATTAATCAACTCCTCCTGCACTGGTATGACTGACCCTTCTTCATGATCCTCAGTCATGAATGTATTGATTTGGTGACTGATTTGGAAGTTAAAGTGGGAACTTCTGGTGAATGGATCCTGGGGAGACCGATGGGGGCAGGAGTCGAAAGATAACTACAAAACAGAGGTGCAGGCATTTAACTGTGCTAAGTACATGAAAAATTCTAATACAGTGACTGCTCCATAGGCTAGACAATTTACTTGCAAAATTATTATGAGCCATCCCTCACACTCCAAAAAACTTTTGTTAAATGGACTGCTTCACTGGCAGAGCATATGTGGAGATGAAGGTTTCAGCCGTATGGTAATTTCTGTAATAGGATATGTGTATGTGTATAGTTTTCGATGAAAATTTAAGATTTAATAAATGTTGCAATAATTTCTAGTATTTAACTATTTTAAGCTATACTGTACATAAAATATTCAAACCATATTATAGCACTTATTAGAGAAATACAGTCTCAAATACTGATACTTAAAATTCTGTGATTTAGTCAGTAAGGCCTGAGAATCAAATTAGAACTTCTAGTCTCTAATGCATTCTGAAATATTATGCTCAAAAACAAAACATAATGACCAAACTGATGTTTTAAAATGTTAATGAAAAAAGGACAGTATACATAAAAGAATACCCACAAAGACATAAATACCCATGAAAGAAGTATCATAAACAAAACTCCATCCACAAACATAAGGAAAAGTGTACATTGCATTTGCTACTTATAATACATCTACCTGAGCAGGAGACATATTCATAATCCAGCAGAGTTACCTGTAAAATGCATTTTTTATAAAGTTAATACCTGATGTTCTAGCTGCAAACTAGGTTGGCTTGTAAGAATAAAGATGGCCACCGCGACTAGGTAGCGCCCATGGCAGTATGAGGAAAAGCTTACTGATTGTAGGGAGGAGATGAGAAAATTTCTTTGTATAAAATAAAACAGTACTTCATTTTTAAATTACAGATATATGTTCTATTAATGAAAAATGACCTGCCACAGCTACTGCTGACAGCACCCAAGAGCTCAGGATGCCTCTCTTGAAGGATAACTTTAGGACTGCCTATCTTCGCACTTGCCTCCTGCACGAATCCTCATCAATAGGAATTCTTGAGGAATGTCACCGTCAGTTCTCAAAAATCCAAATCACCAGGATTTCAAGAACAGCAGTAATAGTAGCATCTATTTATTATACACCAGTCACTGTCCTAAATCTTTCCATACATTATCTGATTTAATCCCTTCGATGACCCATTACACAACAGACATACAGTATTAATATCTGGATTGACAAACTTATCCTACTTAGAAATTTCTTGAGGTCTTACTCTTTTTGACCAGCTTGTATGTTATTTGATATACCAAGACAGGCTATGCCTGAGCCATTACCTCTCGATGCTAGGTAGCATAAGAAGTCCATTTTCTCCTCCAGGATGTCCCAGTTCATGGCACTTACCTTGCAAAACACTGCTTAGCTTCTGATTATCTGAGGTAGAGGTGTGCTGGCTCCAGACTGCACCAGCTTGTGGGAGCTGGACTGTGTACAAATATTCCCAATTCTGCATTCAGTGACATTACACTGGTGACTTAAAATTGACCAAGGTGGGAGTGTTTTACGCCACAGAAATTGGCAAATTGGGGCCTTTTTTTAATTGGACAACTAGTCATTAAATATTTACTCAAATGCCACTGATCTAAGGAAATTTGTATTAACCGGACCTTTAGGTATCCAGAGCTCTCAGGAGAGAGGCAACCAATTCTCATAATTGCTCTCTTAGATCTAGAGTAGACTCTCTTCCTATTCATTTCTACAATATGACTCATCCTTGAATATCACAAACTTTTCAATCACTGTAATTCATCCTAAGATGCCACTGAGTACTAGACTCACCATTACTTTAAGAATAAAGAACACTGTCAATTACACTGATGTAACATCAACTGTAAGTTGCATCCTGATACCAGAAATACTGAAATTTTAAAAATGTACACATTAAAAACTGATGGGAAAAAATCATTCCTATTTTGCTTACTATCATTTTCCAATCTCAGAACCTTTGTTCCACATCTCCCTTCACTCTCGATACTCTACTCCTAGATCTGTCATCTTAATGGTTTCCCCAGTGCATTATACTCACAAATATCTTTACCTATAAACAGAATGAATTCTGTTCCATAATAGGGAAAATTCTAATTCTGAGAGTAGATACAGAATAAGAAAGGAAAATAATAAAGCATCAGAATTTGGTAGTGGGAGAGAAAGGAGCACGAAGAAGTAGAAAGGGAGGCTTCTCTGAGAAGCAGAAGACTGTGGAACAGAGGAAGAGGCAAAAAGGTTACACGTAAAATCACCTGAGCAGCATATATTACTATAAAGTTGGTTTTCATTTTATGGTGGGGATAGTTTATTACTAAGACGAACATTCAGATCTTCCCCAAAACTGCTCTCACGGCTTTGAGAAGATATGAATCTAGGCTAAGGTGACTAACATAACATGACACAAATCTGGCCTAACTTCCCTAACTAGCATTATGAAGAGAAATAAAGCATATTTTCTGTCTTTTAGAAAATCACCAATTAAAGTCCAAAAATACTTTTGAGGTATCTCAACTTTTATGAACAGTATTAAAAAAAACTTGGAAATGATTCTACTTACTCTCCATCCACTTCTGGTCTTCTACACACACAATGAAACTTGCCACCAAAATCAATATAAAGATCATTCTCCACAATATGAAAGATTCGTCCAATAACTAGTTTATCCTTGGCAGGTCCCATCTGTGTAAGAGGAGAATGTCTCAGCATAGACGCAAAGGATTCCACATTTTTTGGAGAGCCCTAAAAATAAAAAGAGATATTTATATGCATATAATTCAATATAAACATATAATATGATAGATATAAGAAAATCTTACAGAAGAAAATTTTAAAAGTCAATGTGCCATATATATTTACATTTTGTAGCAATACTAAAAAATATTTAAATGGAATTGGGGGGGTATTTGTTTTTTTGAGGGGGGAGCACAAATGAGAGAAGGCAGAGAGAGAGAGGGAGAGAGAATCCTACAAGGGGTAAGAGAGAGAGAGAGAAACGGGGCTTACCCAAAGTGGGACTCATGTTTTACCCAAAATGGGACTCGTGCTCACCTGAGCTGGGGCTCATGCTCACCCAAAGCGGGGCTTGGGCTCCTCCAATGAGGACTCAAACTCACAAACCGTGAGATCATGACCTGAGTCAAAGTCAGATGCTTAACCAACTGAGCCACCCAGGCACCCCTGGAACTTTGCTTTAAAAAGCTAGATATAGTCTTCAACTTCTTCTTCCTCCCTTTCCTTCTTGAAGAAGAGACCAAGAAAAGCCCTTGGTGGAAGATAATACAGATGTGGTGGCTCAGAGTAGAATCTGGAATGTGAACAAAGTAAGGAGTATCCTTAGACAAAGGCTCCTAGCATGGGGACAGAGGGAGGTCAGTCTGAGCATGTGAGTACAGTATCCAAGAAGGTGACTCACTTTATTCCTAATACTGATCATCTGCCAAAAAACAAAACAAAACAAAAAAACCCTTCAAATTCAAGTTTAATGAGAGTGACTAAACAGTATGGAGGTTCCTCAAAAATAGAACTACCATATGATCCAGTAATTCCAGTACTGAGTGGAATAAAATGAAAATACTTGGGGCGCCTGGGTGGCTCAGTTGGTTAAGCGTCCAACTCTGGCTCAGGTCATGATCTCGCGGTCCGTGGGTACAAGCCCTGCGTCGGGCTCTGTGCTGACAGCTCAGAGCCTGGAGCCTGTTTCAGATTCTATGTATCCCTGTTTCTCTGACCCTCCCCTGTTCATGCTCTCTCTCTGTCTCAAAAATAAATAAATGTTAAAAAAAAAAAAAAAGAAAATACTAATTCAAAAAGATACATGTACCCCTAGGTTTATTGCAGCATTATTCACAATAGCCAAAGGATGAAAGCAACCCAAGTATCCGGTGGCAGAGGAATGGGTAAAGAAGATGTTGTATATATACATACAATGGAGTACTACTCAGTCACAAAAAAGAATGAGATCTTGTCATTTGCAACAACATGGGTGCAACGTAGAGTATATAATGCTAAGTGAAATAAGTCATATGGAGAAAGACAAATATCACATGATTTCACTCATATCTGGGATGGAATGATTTCACTCATGTGAAATTTAAGAAACAAAACAAACAAAAGAACAAATAATAAAAGAGACAAACCAAAAAACAGACTCTTAAATAAAGAGAATAAACTAGTGGTTGCCAGGGGGGAGATGGGTGGGAGGATGGGTGAAATTGATAAAGGGTATTAAGAGTATACTTAATGTGATGAGCATTAACGTATAGAATTGTGGAATCATATTGTACACCTGAAATTGATATAACACTGTATGTTAATTATACTTAAATAAAAAATAACCCAACAAAAGGGTTTTTTAAATTTAAATATAGATTAAGATAAACATGATTAAAGGTCTTTCAGTTACCAGAATGAACATGAGTCCTTGTTATATGATATTTTTAAATAGCTTTGTTACAATTTTCTTCTTCTTCCTAAAGTAAAATTTCAAGGAAAAATAGCTTCTTGTTTTGTGCTGCTCATTTTCCAATCTTTTTACAGATTGAATTTACCTGAGGTAAGACTGATCCTATAATGCAGGCACCTTACCTTTTAATTTTTTTTTAACTTACAAACTTTTTTCCAAACACACGCTTTTTCCAAAATCCATGAGTACAGACTTGTACCTTCTACTCATCTTTAATTTGTGCACATGGTATGCGCATTCTTTGGCTCAAACTAAGGGAACTACTAAGTTTCTATTTGTGAGAACCGATTACAGAAGAATACTAACAATTTACCTACATCCTGTATTTGGAGTAAGTTTTACATCTGTTATTTAAGAGAGAATTATTAAGAGTTCGAGAGAATACTTACCTTAAAAACTATTAAACCATACTTATGACTCATTTTCAACGCATGTAGTACTCCAAGGATTACAAACTCAAATGCCAGGCTGGGTGGGGACTTGGTAACCAGCAGAATACGTGCCAGTCTAAAAGGTAGAGCCACTACTCAGCTCTAGCTGCAATTGCAATTCAGGTCCAGTGTTGCCACATCTTTTGATTTTCCAAGAAAAGCCAAAAATCCAAGTATCAATGTAAAATTTCTAATTTTTCAATGTTCGCACATTGAAAAAAAGCCTTTCATTTTATAAATCTGATGAAACACACTTTGGCCCAAAGACCAAAGCTTATGACCTTTGCCTCAAGAAAAAGAAAGTCAAAGGAAATGAAAGTCGAAACATTTGGCTGATACCAAGTCCTTTAGATGCTAGAAGGAGGGTATGGTGATGGGTTTGTTTCAGAGGATTGAAACACACTGGGAAAGAATCCTGAGTACTAAGTGTCGATCTAAACCAAAGACAAGTCAGAAGATCTAGATGGCAAACAGAACCGAAAAGGTAGCCAGGAATATTATGCTTTGAGCCGTAACACTAGTTTTATAACTCTACAGAATATGATATTAAAGGTCCTTAAACAAGCACCTTGAAAAAATAGTTCTCTCGCAGACAGCCAAGGATGAAACACATCCTACAGGCTCAACACAAACAAAGGCTAGGAGTTGCCCTCTAGAGGCCGTGCAAACAGTAACACCAACCCAGCAGTGGCAAGAGCAGCTACTACTACTACTACTATTCGACTAGCCAGCCACTATGTCATCCACAACAGCTGCCACCAGGGCGGCTGAAAAGAGCACCACTCAAAGGAAAAAACAGAATATCAACGCTGAGCTCTCATCCTGCCTGCAGTCAAAGAGGGTCCCTCCCTTTGTCCCTAGGACCTGCTTTCCCAGTACCTCACTCCTGTGGTTGACAGCTCCTCCTTCCTCACTCCTCCCCCTCCTCCTCCTCCTCCTTTTCCTTTCCCCCCCTACTTTGGAAGACTTCCAATTGAAGCCAGGGTCTAATTAAAACAGCCTTAGATGACAGGGAGATCCAGTAGTAAATCTAATGGTTAAACATTTATTGAAAATAATTTAGCCACCACTAGGGCCTGTTCCTAAAATAACACAATTTCCTTCATAACTGTGAAGAGATTTTTGGGCTAAGATTAGTATGATAGTAAAAGGTGTTTCCTAAGTTTCAGAAAATAATTGAATGTTATCAACTAATTATTTAATAAGATCTCAAGACTTTTAGTTCTGTCGTGAAATATTTATACTATAAACTTTACAAAGTTATAAATATTTTATATTGACATATAATTGACAAATAACATTATGTTATGCCATTAAAACAATTTCAGGTATATAACATAATGATTTCATATTTGTGTATACTGTGAAATAATCACAATAAGCCTACTTAACATCCTTCACTATACATACTCACAAAAAAACATGATGAGAATTTTTTTTTTTAATTTTTTTTTTTTCAACGTTTATTTATTTTTGGGACAGAGAGAGACAGAGCATGAACGGGGGAGGGGCAGAGAGAGAGGGAGACACAGAATCGGAAACAGGCTCCAGGCTCCGAGCCATCAGCCCAGAGCCTGACGCGGGGCTCGAACTCACGGACCGCGAGATCGTGACCTGGCTGAAGTCGGACGCTTAACCGACTGCGCCACCCAGGCGCCCCCATGATGAGAATTTTTAAGATCTAGTGTCTTAGCAACTTCCAAATATACAATATAGTATTATTAACTATAGTCACCATGCTGCATTCCCTTGACCTATTTATTTTTTTAAGTGTAAGTGTGCATCTTTTGACCCCATTTACTGCCCCCACCCTCTAAACTCCTACTTTTGGCAACCCCAATCTGTTCTCTGTATCTATGAGCTTTTTTTAAATGAGATTTTTGGGTTTTGTTTTAGATTCCACATATAAGTGAGATCATATGCATTTGTCTTCCTCTGACTTATTTCACTTAGCATAATGAGGCCCATGAATGTTATTGCAAATGGCAAGATTTCCTTTTTTTCATGGCTGAACCATTTATGGCATTCCATTGTATATATGTATATGCACATATATACACACCATGTTTTCTTTATTCATCCATCAATGGACACTTGGGTTGTTTCCATATCTTGACTATTATAAATAATGCTGCTATGAACATGGTGGGTGGTGCATACATCTTTCTGAGTTAATGTTTTGACTTTCTTCAGATAAACACCAGAATTGAAATTGCTAGGTCATACGGTAGTTCTTTTTTTAACTTTTTTTAGAAACCTCTGTACTGTTTTCCATAGTGGTTGTACCAATTTACATTTCCACCAACAGTGCACAGGGTTCCTTTTTCTCTACATCCTCACCAACATTTATTATTTCTTGTCTTTTTGATAATAGCTATTTTAACAGGTGTGAGGTGATATCTCATTGTGGTTTTGCTTTGCATTTCCCTGACTAATGATGTTGAGAATCTTTTGCATACTTGTGGGCCATCCATGTCTTCTTTGGAAAAAGGCCTACTTAAATTTCCTGTCCATTTTTGTTGTTTGGGGATTTTTTGCTACCAAGTTATAAGAGTTCTTCACATATTTGGGATATTAACCTCTTATCAGATATATCACTTGTAAGTACTTTCTCCCATTCAATAGAATGCATTTCACTTTGCTGATTGTTTCCTTCCTCTACTGTAAAAAGCTTTTTAGTTTGACGTAGTCCTACTTGTTCATTTTTACTTTTGTTGCTTTTGCTTTTGGTGTCAGATTTAAAAAATCATTGCCAAGACCTATGTCAAGGACCTCACCACCTATGTTTTTCTCCCAGGAGATTTATGGTTTTAGGTCTTACATTCAAGTCTTCAATCCATTTTGAGTTACTTTTTGTGTATGCTGAAAGACAGTGGTCCAATTTCATTCTTTTGTATGTAGCTGTTCAGTTTTCCCATCACCATTTATTAAAGAGACTGTCCTTTCCCCTTGTATATTCTTGGCTTTTTCATCATAAATTAACTGAACATATACCCACAACTAGAAGTGTGGGTTTACTTTTAGGCTCTCTATTTTGTTCCACTGGCCTATATGTCTTTTTTTATGCCAATAACATACTGTTTTGATTACTACAGCTTTGTAATATAGTTTGAAATCAGAGATTGTTGTGCCTCCAGGTTCTTTTTTCTCAAGATTGCTTCGGCTATTCAAGATATGAATAATTTATATATATATACATATACATATACATATACATATATATATATATATTTATATATATTTTTAATGTTTATTTTTGAGAGAGAAAACAAGTTGGGGAGGGGCAGAGAGGGAGGCAGGATCCAAAGCAAGTTCTGTGCTGACAGCAGAAAGCCCGATTCAGGGCTTGAACTCACAAATTGTGAGATCATGACCTGAGCCAAAGTTGGACACTTAACCAACTGAGCCACCCAGGCACCCCATGAATAATTATATTTTAAAGAAGATTTTAAATTCAAGTAGTAATGGTACTGTTTTTTGTTCCATTATTTTTGCCTCTACTTTGTCACATTTTACAGTGGAAGTCAATGTATTTTCAGTGAGTGAAATGATTTTACCACAAGCATAAGATCCCTGGATTAACACTTGAATTTGCTTTTAAATTGTAAACTCCTTCCTTATACTGTTTGGATGCTATGTCAAGTAATCAGACAAAGCTCTCCTTCAAAAATCATAATCCAGAACCATTTCTGAATTCCTCATTTACTTGTCAAATGTTTTCTAAAAACAATAAATGTAGCAATTCCTTCAATCCATGTTGACAACCACCATTGTTAGCTGAAGCAGACTACAGAGACTGTAGGCAGACTGTCACCTGCAGGGTATATCATGGAGCTCAGTGTCTAACCCTGGTTATGGAAAATGTTGCTATAAACCTCATTCATAGAGTTGTCATAGATAAAGCAGGTACCTAAGAGTTGACTGCTTCCTTTAAGAATTGATTATAGAGCATGGGCGCCTGGGCAGTCAGTCAGTCAGTTAAGCATCTGACTCTTGATTTCGGTTCAGGTCATGATCTCACAGTTCATGAGTTTGAGCCCCGCATAGGGCTCTGCGCTGACAGCTCAGCTCAGAGCCTGGAGCGTGCTTTGGATTCTGTGTCTCCCTCTCTCTGCTCCTCCCCCCCACACACACACACACACACACACACACACACACACACACTCTCTCTCTCTCTCTCTCTCTCTCTCTCTCAAAAATAAACATTAAAAAATTTTTTTTTAAATGTCATGTTCTATGATCCTATATAACTCAGTACTATACAATTTCTTTTTTTCAATTGAAGTATAATTAACATACAGTGCTACATCAGTTTCAGGTGTAAAATATAATGATTCAACAATTCTATACATTACTTAGTGCTCATCATGGTAAGTGTGCTCTTAATTCCCTGTATCTATTTCCCCCACTTTCACCCACCTCCCTTTTGGAAACCACCAGTTTGTTCTCTGTATTTAAGAGTTTGGTTGTTGAGTTTTTGTTTTGTTTTGTTTTGTCTTTTTTCTTTGTTTACTTGTTTTGTTTCCTAAATTCTATATATGAGTGAAATCATGTGGTATTTGTCTTTCTCTGTCTTATTTCACTTAGCATTATACCTTCCATTTCTAGTACTATACAAATTCTTTGATAACATTCATGACATGTAAAATCAATCGTTAAATGTTTGTCTTCTTTACTTCAAGATGGAAAAGATGTCTGTTTTGTTCACTACTAAAAAAGTTTACATAAATATATTATCTTGGTTCCTGGAAGAAAAAAAAAAAACAGGATAGAGTATTTGCTGACGATTCTAAAAAGAAACGTCTGAAATCAATTTCCATCCTATCCATGGCACCATCCCTTTCTATATTGTCCATATTCCAATGTTTAACAAACAATAGTCAAAACTTGCTTTCAGGGATCTCCTATAAAATGCTACTGCTATCTACTTCTACTTTTTATTCTAACCCTGCACAATAAAAACACAGGGACAGCTAGTAAAGAATGTCTAGGAAAAGTATCCAGCGCAGGAACTGGCTCATATATAGGCACTCGAAAAAGTCCCTATGGTAAAAGTCTCTGTGAACACAAGATGAGACTACCAAAATGGTTCCACAGGAATACAACTGTAAGATGGGTTATCTAAATTAATTCTGGGCTATCTGGGGTTCATTCTCCGAATTCATTCAATCTAAAGACATTCACGATCCCATTTTCATGAAAAGAGATACTGATAGCCCACAGTGTAAACGATGTACACGGCAAAGCAACTACTTAAATTAACATCTGTAGAAACATAACGACCTATAATCATGACAAGGTTTTTGTCATAAAGAAGTATCTTCTGCCTCATATCAATTAGGTCAAAACACAGAAGTATAAAAGTGTCATTTGCTATTAAGTGCACTGGAAAATGATAGCCCCAGGGCTTTAAATACCAGCCTAGAGGTTAACATAAGGGATCTGAAAGTTTGTGTAACTGTCCTAAAAGAAATCTTTATCTCCTTTGGCCTCAGGCCCAAGATTTCAAAACAACAACAACAACAACAAAAAACCAAACAAACCCAAAACAAACAAACCCAAAAAACCCAACATCTAATTCTGCAGATGGCTTAATGGCAAGGCAAACTGAGTTCCCAATTTCACAGGTTCTCTAGTATTAAAATTGGGGCATTGATTAGGAAGGTGGCGAATCCTGAAATTTAGCACGGGACATATGGGCAAATGCTGATGAACCTGCAGCCCCTAGGCCCCTAACCTGTGCCAGGTATCCTCTGCCAGTAGAAGCAGCCCTTCCATCCCAGTGTGAGGAGGTTGGTCTTCCCTTTCCTGAAGTACCAGCAGTGGTCAACACTGAGGTAGCTGTAGGGGCCCATTGGTCCTCCTAAGTATCCATCTCTCCCACTTCTCAGTGCTTGCAGACCCGCACTGTTCAATATGGTATCCACTAGACACAGGCAGCTATTCAAATTCAATTAAAATTAAATGAAATTTAAAATTCAGTTCCCAAATTGCACTAGCCACATTTCAAATGCTCAACGGCCATATGCAAACAGCACAGACAGTATATATTTCCATCATTACAGAAAGTTCTATTGGATAGGACTAGACCTATAACCAAATTCAAGTCTCAGCAGACCTCAAGGGGTGAGATATAAAGTATAGTCCATGAAGGGGTATAATACACACCAAAAGAACTATATGATTTTGTTAACTGAAATCAGTAGAAACTAAGGATCTGTATGGGAATAGATCCTAAGGGTCCTGGGTCAGGGTGAAGGGAAGACAGTATGGCCTTGGGCCAAACTGACTAATATGGGCTCACCGAGCAGAGATTCAGATACAATGTCAGCTTAAGAGGCTAGGTGTGGGTTTTGAAAGTTTGCTTGGTTGGCTGAATAAAATCTGAACCAAAAGATAGACTATACTAGACGAAGTTGAAATACCAGAACTTCCTTAGGATACCACAGAAGAAGGTACCCAAATGCTTGGAGAGAACAAAATGTTGGAGTGGACCTTTTCACCTAGCCCTTACTGTGGTCCCCAGGAGGATCTATAAGATACTCAGTTCACCAAACCTAAGGGAAAGGCATTTGTGAGGGGAACACCAGCATTTCTGAACTGCTGTGTGGTGACTGTTCTCTGCAGGACTGACTGGTGGGAGTTGCTGCCATAAAGAGCTCTCTGAATTCAGTGGAGATAATGAGACCCTGAAGTGGCAGGAGTCAGGTCAGCACTTACTAGCCAACAACATGATGGGCACGGTTATCATAATGCAACAGAGTGTAAACAGTAATCAAAACAGTCTGACTTGAAGAGCTCTCTGGTGTTGGCTGATTGATTATGGTGTCCCAGAAATGAAACAGATAGGAAAACGCTATAGTTCTAATGAACAGCCTGCCCTGAATCACCACAAATGACTGCCAGGGCCACTCAACAAATTCCCAAACTTGAACCAATTCCCAGACACTGAGTCCTCTGAATGAAGAGGAGATCATGCAGACTGAGGAAGGATCCTGCTACATAGCTAAAAATGTGTACTGTCGATCGTCCTACTAGCTCTCCTAAAGGGAGTTGTGACTGTTTACTAGGGTGTCCACTGGGGAAGGAGAAATAATCACACTTTTCAAGGATTATGTGAACTGACATAACTCTTGAAGACCCAATTTGCTGCTAGTCAGAATAGAGGCTTATGGGGGCATGGAGGAGGAGAATGGAGTTTTAGCTCAGGCCCATCCCCTGAACTCACTTTGTGGTTGTTTCCCAAGTTCTAGAATGCATAATGGGAATAGCTTTACTCAGCAACTGGCAGAATGCCCACATTTGTTCCTTAATCTGTGCAGTGAGGGCTATTAAAGTTGGAAAGGAGAAGCAGAAAATATTAGAACTTCATCTACCTACCAAACAAGTACATTGAAGGTAATACCACATTCCCGGAGGCACTGCAATGATTAGTGCCAAGGACCTAGAAGATGCAGGATGGTGATTTCTACCATATTCCCACTTAACTTGCCTATGTGGCCCTATAGAAAACAGATGGGTCTTAGACAGTGCTAATTTAGTACCATAAACTTAATCAAGTAGTAACTCCAACTACAGCTGTTATTCCAGATGTGGTTTCATGGCTAGAGCAAATCAAATACCCCCTATCACCTGGTATGCGCTAAGTGATCTGACAAATGCTTTCTTTTTCTAGGTCTGCTAGTAAACAACACATACTTCACAGTTACATCAATTCACCAGCTCTGTCATAAACTAGCATACAGGGGCTTTGCCGCTTCATTCCACTGGACATCATATTGGTCTGTAACACATACTGACTGGACTTGGAAGCAGGAAGTTGCAACTACTCTAGATACATGGTAAGACACATGTATGCTAGAGGGTAGGAAATAAATCTCACAAAAATGCTGGGCCTTGGTGAAATTCCTAGGAGGCCAGTGGTCTGGGACATTTTTACCACTAAGAGAGACGTGCAGTGCTTACTGGGTCTCTTTGAATTTTGGAGGCAACAAATACCTTATTTGGACATTCTTCTCCAACTCTTTTACCAAAGTGACCCAAAAAGCTGCCAGTTTTTTGAGGAAGGCTCAGAATAAGACAAAGCTCTACAATAGGTCCAGACTACCAGGCAAGCGACTCTACTACCTGGGCTTTAAGACCCTGCAGATGTGGTAGTATTTCAAGTATCTATAGCAGATAAAGCTGTAGAATGGAGATTTTGCCAGACCTCTCCAGGTGAATCATAATGCAGAACTAGAGTGGCCCTGAAGGACAGGGATAAAGGAACAGCCTCCCAGGGGACAGAACTTTGAGCAGTGCACCTGATCTCTTTGCCTGGAAGGAAAGATAACCTAAGGTATGGATCTATATTAATCTGTGTGAAGTGACCAATGATTTTGCTGGGTGGTCAGGGATTTAGAAGGCACATGAGTGAGAAATAAATGGCAAGGTCTGGGAAAGAGGTATGTGGATAGACCTCTCTGAATGGGCAGAGTGAGAAAATAAATGAGTCACATGTAAATGATCTCTTTAGCAGAAAGAATCTTAATAATCAGGGGATGATAACCAGTCTTGTGGATGTCAACCTCTTTCCCCAGCTATTCCTGTCCCCCACCAATGCATTCAATAACAAAGGTGCCACAGGAGCAGGGATGTACTTCTGTCTTAGTGGTAAGAGGGGTATCTCAACATATCCCAGAGGCCACAAACCAATGAAAAATTTCACCAAGATGGCAGGTCCCTGAATTTTCGTGGGATGGAGGTTACGCATTGATTCAGAAACACTGACTTCTAGTCACCCATGTTAATCTGGCTACAGTCACTGCTAAATGACCAATATGCCAACAGCAGAGACCAACAATAAGCTTCCAATATAGCATCATTCCCTGAAATGATCAGATTGCTACCTGGTGGCAGGCTATGCTGAGCCATTCTACACAGAAAGGACAGTGATATATTATCACTGGAATAAACACTCTAAATATGGATTTGCCTTTCCTGCCCACAAAGCTTCTATCAAAACCACCACCCACCTTACAGAATCTCTTATTCATTGTCATGGTATTCCACACAGCAGTTTCTAACCAAAGAAATCATTTTATGGAAATGATGTGGGATCATGGGCTCATGTTTAGGGAATTCACTAGTCTTACCAGTGCTGGGCCTGACAGACTAGGGAAATAATCCTTTTTTAAAAAAATTCAACTTTCTATTTTGAGATCATTGTAAATTCACATGTAATTAAAAGAAATAATACATAGAGATCCCCTGCATCCTTTACTCAGTTATCCCAAGGCTAACATCTTGTGAGACCACATAAGATACCAAACCAGGAAACTGACACTGATACAATCCACCAACAGTATTCACATTTTTACCAGTTTTATACCCAATTACTTGTATGTGTATCTAGTTCTACACAATTTTATCACATGTGAAGATTCATGTATTCACCACAGTCACGTTACAGGACAGTTCCATCACTGCAAGGATCCCTCATGCTGCTCTTTTATAACTCCCCATCTTCCTTCTGATCTCCACCCCCATCTCTAACTTTTAGCAACCACTGATCTCCATCTCAATAATTTTGTCATTTCACGAGTGTCATAAACAGACTCATACTGTGTAACCTTTCGGAATGGGCTTTTTTCACTCAGCATAATTCCCGTGAGAGTCATTCAATTTGTTATGTATATCAATCATTTATTACTTTTTACTTCTAAGTAGTATTCCATGGTATGGATGTACCACAGTTTGTTTTACCATTCAACAGTTGAAGAACATCTGGGCCGTTTCCAGTTTTTGGTGATTACAAATAAAGCCGCTATGAACATTTATATACAGGTTTTTATATGAACGTAAGTTTTCATCTCTCTGGGATGAATCCCCTGTGTGCTGGTGCACACATGTCTCCTTTAGTAGAACACAACCGTCTCAATTTGGGTAACCAGCCAGAGAAGAGCTGCTGAACTGTGACTCCTGGAATGGAAGTCCACCTCTGATTATCTGACAGTGGCCAAGAGCAGAGTGCTTTAAAAAGCAAGGCAAAATCCAAAATGAACCAACACTGCTTAATTTTATTCCCAAATCCCTACAAACCAGGCTCCACTCAACTGTGGTAGTTTCCTTTATTTCATTTGTTATTTAACGCCACCAGATAAAAGCAAACTTAAGGGACATAATCATGTTATTAAAATTATTATTGGGGCGCCTGGGTGGCTCAGTTGGTTAAGCGTCCGACTTCAGCTCAGGTCATGATCTCATAGTCCGTGGGTTCGAGCCCCACGTCGGGCTCTGTGCTGACACCTCAGAGCCTGGAGCCTGTTTCAGATTCTGTGCCTCCCTCTCTCTCTGCCCCTCCCCTGTTCATGCTCTTTCTCTGTCTCAAAAATAAATAAAAACATTAAAAAAAAACAACTTTAAAAATTATTATTAACATAGGGGCACCTGGTTGGCTCAGACGGTAGACTATGCAACTCTTGATCCTGGGGTTGTGAGTTTGAGCCTCACACCGGTGTAGAGATTACTTAAAATAAAAAAAGTGTTTAAAAAATGCTTTAAAACATTTTTAAAAATTATTACATAATCAAAAGAGGAAATTTCAATATAACCTTGAAAAAAAAAAAAGAATACCTAAACACCTTAAAAGAATGGAGATTTCTGAGCAAAAATGAGAGTTAATAAAGATACACAAAGTTAATGCTGCCTTGGGAAGTCACTAAACAACCTGAAAGAGTATGATCCGATCATATGACCACCCATGACACAAAATACATACAGAATATATTTAGAATATATTTATCTTTTACTTTAGGAAATGTATAGTATTATTTATAAGCATATTGTAAGTGTTGACTTTTTCCTAGAGATTTATACCTACTTCAATTCACTCCTATCGTTTTTTTATTGACTAGTAATTTTCTCTAAACATGCTTTGAAAATGTTAGACTCCACTGTGAAACTAAACACTTCAAAAGACTTTTCTTACTAACTTAGGGATAACTCACCTAGAATTTCATAATGTAAAAACCAGCTGGCACCATGGTTAAAATCGGAAATCTTTTTCAACATTCCTTTACATATTCGTTTTTAATTTTTTTACTGTTTTATTTTGAAAGAGACAGAAAGAGAGAGACAGAGGAGGGGGGCAGAGAGAGAGAGATGGAGACACAGGATCCAAAGCAGGCTCTAGGCTCTGAGTTGTCAGCACAAAGCCTGACAAGGGGCTCAAACTCACGAATTGTAAGATCATGACCTGAGCTGAAGTTGGTCACACAACCGACTGAGCCATCCAGGTACCCCTACATAAAATACTGGTATAGGGTGCCTGAGTAGCTCAGTTGGTTAAGCATCTGACTCTTGACTTCAGCTCAGGTCATGATCTCACAGTTCATGAGTTCAAGCCCCGCATCGAGCTCCACACTGACAGTGTAGGACCTGATTGGGATTCTTTCTCTCCTCTCTCTGCCCTGTTCTCTCCCTCTCAAAATAAATAAATAAACTTAAAAAAAAAAAATAAAGAGAATAAAACATTGGTACAATTTTTAAGTCATCAATATAAACCTAGTGAGAAAAAAAGGGTAAATAAAACTAAAGAATATTACTACTATAGGAATTTAGTAGACTTAAAATTTACTCTAAAAATAAGAGAATTTTCCCCCTGATATTAAAACAAATCCTTTAAATAAGTTATATTTTGGATTTTTTTGGTATTCTGGGAGAAAAAAATATCTGATTTGTATATTCTGTCTTCTGGAATGTTCCAACATTTTGAAATAAAAAATACCAGTAAGAAATATTCATGAAAAAGTGAAAAACAAAATTTTTTAAAACCTGCATGAAAGCTAATATATTGCTAAAATAAAAATATAAACTGTCTTGTAACATTACTATTCTATGTAAATAAACTAACATAGTAAAATGTTATTCTCTTATCTTAAAAGAATAAAACGTTCTACCGTGTGGTCTCAAAACCTCTCGCAAACCATTTTTCAATGTGCTGAAAATCATATGCTACCCTCTACCGTTGAGAAACAGTATTATTCACAAAGCAGAAAACTAAATATTTGCTCAACTATTGCCACCTTGTGGCTAAAAGATGGGTCATCTGCTATTGCATAGCTTCCAGTTGGCTTAACAGATTCTACATATCTCTACTGTGTAAGTGACATAACAGCATCAGAGGTTTTAAAATATTTCTTTAGAGACGCCTCGGTGGCTCTGTCAGTTAAGCATTCCACTTCGACTCAGGTCATGATCTTGTCTTGTGGTTTGTGAATTGGAGCCCTGAGTCAGGCTCTGTGCTGACAGCTCAGAGCCTGGAGCTGCTTCGGATTCTGTGTCTCCCTCTCTCTGCCCCCTTCCCACTCAGTCTCTGTCTCTCTCTCAAAAATAAATAAACATTAAAAAAAAAATCTTTAGAAAATAAATAAAAAAAATATTTCTTTAAAAAAAAGAGGAAAATGTATCTAAGTTAAAAAATATATACATAGCAGGGGCACCTAGATGGCTCAGCTGATTAAGCGTCAGACTCTTGATTCTTGATCTCTAGGGTTGTGAGATGGAACGCTGCATAGGACTCTGCGCTGACAGTCCAGAGAGTGTTTGGGATTCACTGTCTCCCTCTCTCCCTGCCCGTCCCCTGTGCATGCTCTAAATACACACATAGATACACACATACATACATACATTTAAGAAAAACAATAAAAACATAAATAAAAACATTAAAAAATATATTTTATATACATGCATACATACTTAGCAAACATTTACCAGGTCGTCTATACATAAGAGTATGTCATGCTGGGGGCACCTGGGTGGCTCAGTTGGCTAAGCATCTGATTTCTGTTCAGGTCATGGTCTCATAGTTCATGAATTCGAGTCCCACGTCCAGTGAGCTTGAGCCCCACTTCAGGATTCTCTCTCTCCCTCTCTCTCTGCCCCTCACTCGCACTCTCTCTCTCTCAAAAAAAAGAGTATGTTGGTTACAGAAATGAAAGGAATTGGTTCCTACCCTCAAAAAAACCCCACAAAGAACGAGTTGAAGAGATAGCTAGATAAACCAGTATTAAAGGTAATAAACCAAAGAAAAACAGAAGTGGGTAAGTAAGCATGGGATGAGGGTGGCACTTACAAACAACAGCATTTCAGGTCCTTTAAATCTGAGATCCCTCCAACTAGTAGCTTCAATAAAATCTTAGGATAAGTATTTCATGATGAACTGCCCTTGATTAAATCACCCCCACAGGGAACGTTCCTTTTTGAGAAAAACTTGCCTCGCTCTTACTGAATAGCACTTACTTCTGGAGGTACACATACACATACCTACGTTGGCATTACGTTGGCAAGGATAAGAATTACATCAATGGGTATAATTTCAACCTACATTGTTGAGTATACACACATATTGTTAAATCTAATAACAGGTCACCCAAGATATAACTGTATAAATTTAATTTCAATTTGAATCAACAAATACATACTTAGTCCCTAACTTATGTGTAACGGATTATGCAAAGAATCAAAAGAGTGAATAAAAAAATGATTCCTAATCTCCAGGGAACTACAATCTAAAGAACAGGATAGAACAAGTACTCCAATGACTTCAGTATAACTTAAGAGTTGTGTGTGTACCATAAAGGGAATATCAAATAAAGTTCCAGGACATTCAAAAGGAGTTTTGCCTGGTTGATGAGATGATAAACGCCTCGTGGAGAAATGATTTTTACAATGGAATTTGCAGGTACAGAAGCTAATTCCAGGGGAAATAACAAAGACCAAAGGGGGAAAAAAAACAACAACAACAATGATTTGTTTAAGCAACAGCAAACTACTTACACGGAGAAATATTTTTGAGCAGAAACTGTTTTACAAATGAAATCTTACATATAAACCCAATATATATGACATAAATGTAGCATTTTCTTAGGATAAAGTATATTTTATGGCTCAAATTGATAGCACTTACTTATTATGAAGTCAAAAAACATGATCATGGGGGTGCCATGGTTAAGCAGCCAACTTCGGTTAAGTCTGAGGGTTCAAGACCCGCATCAGGTTTTAGGCTGACAGCTCAGAGCCTGGAGCCTGCTTCTGATTCTGTGTCTCCCTCTCTCTCTGCCCCTCCCCCACTCACACTCTCTCTCTCTCAAAAATGAATAGTTTTAAAAAGTTTTAAAAAATGTGAACATGAAGTTATTGTGATAAAAATCACAATTTGATATCAGTGGTGAAGAATAACAACCCCAGTTCCCAATTTCTGTATTTTGTTTTAAGGGCTCAATATCAAGAAATACCCGATATGGAAAAAGAGGTGAGGAAACAGGCATTTTCATGCATTCCAAGTGGGAGTGTGGTGCAAACAGGTTTTATCTACCAAAGCTCAAATTACCTGTACACTTCTGCCCCAGCATATATCCCATAAGTATGCAAAAAATATGTAAATGCTCACTGTAGCAGGTCTGTATTTAAAAAAAAAAAAGCAGAAAACAATCTAGAATCTCATTAATAAAGGCCTCATTAAATAAATTACAGTACATCCATACCATGGAAAACCAAGCAATTTTTTTGCAATGAGGTGTATATACATTACACATATGTAATGATAAGAAAAAATATTCAGTTATACTTCCATGAAAACAGCAATTTTCAGCAGCAGCAACTAAAATATACTGGGTGCTTACTAAGCACCAGACACTTGTGCTAAGTGTTTAAATAATAAATTCATTTAATCTCATAATAATTTCATGACAAAGAATTTTTACAAAAAGGGAAAAGATATACATATATTAAGTAATTACCCAAGAAAACACAGCTAGTAAATGATAGAAGAACCAGGATTCAAACCGAGACTATCTGAATCCAGAACTTATGCTTTTTCTTTTTTTTTTTTTTTTAACATTTATTTGTTTATATTGAGAGAGAGAGAACGCAAGTGGGGAAAGGGCAGAGAGAGGGAGACAGAGAATCCCAACCAGGCTCCACACTGTCAACACAGAGCCCAAAACGGGGCTCCATCTCATGAACTGTGAGTCTCATGAATGGTGAGATCATGACCTGAGCCAAAATCAAGAGTCGGACGCTTAACCGACTGAGCGAGCCACCCAGGAGCCCCCAGAACTTACACACTTAAAACAGTAATAATGTAATTCACAACAGTACCAACCAATTTGTGGGTTTTTTTAAGTATATATATCAATAATTAGCTTGCACTTATAAATGTACATATAAAATCTCTGGAGGTATGAAGTACGCATTTTAAAAATACACTCCAGGGGCTCCCGGGTGACTCAGCTGGTTAAGCGTCTGACTTTGGCTCAGGTCATGATCTCCCAGTCTGTGAGTTCAAGCCCCACATTGGGCTCTGTGCTGACAGCTCAGAGCCTGAAGCCTGCTTCAGATTCTGTCTCCCTCTCTCTCTGCCCCTTTCCCACTCATGCTCCGTCTCTCTCTCTCTCTCTCTCTCTCACTCAAAAATAAATAAACATTAAAAAAATTTTTTTTAAACACACTCTGAAGGCATTCCTTATTTGCTGCAAATAGTTTCCTTTGTGTGACAACTCAAAAACAACAACAACAACAACAACAACAACAACACAGAACAAACACACATACATACTCCCAGCCTGGAAAGTGAGGGGAAAAAAGGAAAAGAGGGCTTTTACATTTCACATTTATAATCTTCAATGCTATTTGAATTTTCCTTTTAAAGTAAGCAAATACTATTTTTATACTTTTTCAAAAATTTCGATCATAGAACAAAGATGAACTTTATTCATCTTGTAAACTCAGAATATTTTTCCATTAAATAGATACAGAAACTTCAAAAAGTAAAGCAAAAGCTTTTTCATAAAGTTGAATCTCTTTCAATACCTAACAACCACTCATATTGCTCATTATAAATATAAGTCAGAAAAGCACTAAAAATTTCCACTAAACACTAAAACTAATGTATTTTCACTTTTATTACTCTTAAAATTGTTTTTGCTCAATTACTATTCTGGACAAGCACACTTAATAGATGTGCTCAAACCTGCACTATTCTTAGCTAGACAACTGTTTGTAAGCAGTTAACACAGATTTCAATTCAGACAGCCCAGGCATAATAAATTTCAAATATGCACTATGTGCACTATTCTTTCATTCACCCATTTAGCAAACATTTATTGAGTGCCCATTAAAGGCCAAGGTGCTAGGGATGTAACAGAACAAGTCAGACAAGGTGTCTTCTCTCCCCTCTGAAATTTATATTCTAGCAGGGAAAAAAGCCAGGAAAAGCTTTGTTCTGAAGTATGCACGTTGCTCTGGACCCACAAGTTAACATATTAATGACTACAAATAACCTTAAATTGAGATTAAACAGAAGGACAGGTTTTTTTTTTTTTAAGTTTAAGTATTATTAATTATTTAGGTAAGCAGTAGGATTTCATTCAAAGAGCATGCAATCCTGAAAGCTAAGGCCACAGAAGAGCTAAAATGTACTGAGTGAGCTAAAGTTGACTGCAACAGTCACTGGGCTAAGAACACTTCAAATGTTTTATTTCATGCAAACTCTCCCATAACCCCAGTGAGAGTTATGCCCATTTTGAGGTAAGAAAGCAAACTTAAGATAGGCTAAGTAACTTGTCCAAAGTTAACTAGTAAGATGGCTGAACCAGTCTCTGAATACTGACCTTCTGAAACTGAATGGAAACTCTAATATCTGTATTGGACTGGGTCCTGTACGGCAGGCAGCAGGCTGATGATGGAATGATGTGTATTTAATCTTGCAGACAGTGCAAAGGAAGCTTTACAAGATTCTCAACCAAAGCAAAAAGAGTATCTCATTAAATCTGCCCAACTTTAGGAAGGTAACTGTCCACTGTATATAATGACCTAGACCAGGGAGCAACTGGAGTCAGCAGCATCAATTAAAAATGAGTAAAGGCGGAGCGAGGGGGGAGTCTGGGTGCTCAGTCGGTTAAGCGTCGGACTCTTGTTTTCAGCTCAGTACATGATCTCAGCCCCAAGTTGTGAGATCCCACCCCAAGTTGGGCTCCTCACAGACAGCACGAAGCCTGCTAAGGATTCTCCCTCTGCCCCTCTCCTGCTTAAACACTCTCTCTCTCAAAACAAATAAACTTTTTTTTTTTTAAGAACGAGTAAAGGGATCGTTGTAACTGTAACTGTAACATGTAACTGTAAATGCTCCAAAACTACCAACTCTTTGAATGGAGACTACGGCCCAGCCTCCTGATTACCCCCCTCCCCAGGGAATTTTCCTTCCTTCCATTAAACCAAGATGTTGAAAAATCCTGAATAATAAGTGAACCAGCATGTCACAACCAAACACATTTAACCTCCACCTAGTAGAATAATATTTTCTAAACTGTGCTAGGTAGAGAACAATTGCCCAGAGAGACTCCACTCAGCCTGAGCTGGACTGAACAATTCTGATATGCTGGGAATGCCAAGAAACCCTCCAGCCTCCTCTTGGATGCTTAACTGAAAAGTTAAAGGGAAAGGAAGGTAATGGAATCCTGATCACTCTCAAATACCTTGATTGGTTTCTTCATTAAACAAACATTACTGCTTACCATATGAAATCCGCAAGTACGGTCACCATTTGGGGCTTCAAATACAATACATACAACGCTACAATTTCACTCTTGCCACAATTAACTCATCAGTTGAGAAGTATTTTCTGGTAGTTTCTGAAGGTGTTTGGAATGTAGTGATAAAGCATGGAGGAAGGGGTATAAATGAGAAATGTTGGAAGATGAGAAATAGGGAAATCCCTTATCTACATAAATATCTGGGGAATGGAAATGAATTACATTTATGTTTCCTACTTTACCACACGTAATCCTCAAAGCCATCCACCAAGGATGGATCTAAATCCATCCAACAGTCAACTTCAGATCAGTCACTGGCATTCTTCTCGGATTTTATGACTTCTCCAGGTACGGTAGACAAATAATTGTCCACATCCTCATCCCTGGTATTTGTGACTATGTTACAGACTTTGGGTGGGCCCAAAGTCATCACAAGAGTCTTTAAAAATGGAAGAGGGAGGCAGAAGAGAAGTCAGAGTGATAGGATGTGAGAAGAACTCAATGGGCTGTTGCTGGCTTTGAAAATGGTGTAGGGGGGACAGTAAGTGAAGGAATGCAAGCATCCTCTGCAGGCTGGAAAGGCAAAAAAACAGATCCCACCCACAGAAAGGAACCAACCCTGTCAACATCTCGATTTTAGCCAAGTGAGACATCAGTCAGACTTCTCACCTACAGCACTAAAAATAATAATCCTGTTGTCTTAAACCACTAAATCTGTGGTAATTTGTTAGGGCAGCAAATAGAAACCTAATGCACCAGGCTTCTCCTAAACCCTGGATTTTAGGAAATTTTTGTCAATAACTATTAACAATTATTTACTAAATTCCAGGTAGTTTTCTATAATCTAGGACACAACCTGTCTGTGAACTGTTTGGTGCTGGTCTCCAAAGAAAGCACAAAAATTGAGAGTGTTTATTTTTACATAATTTACCATGGCCACACATTCAATTTCATGTCTGCTGAATTTAGTAATAAAAAATTGTGTCTCGGGGCGCCTAGGTGGCGCAGTCGGTTAAGCGTCCGACTTCAGCCAGGTCACGATCTCGCGGTCCGTGAGTTCGAGCCCCGCGTCGGGCTCTGGGCTGATGGCTCAGAGCCTGGAGCCTGTTTCCGATGCTGTGTCTCCCTCTCTCTCTGCCCCTCCCCCGTTCATGCTCTGTCTCTCTCTGTCCCAAAAATAAATAAACGTTGAAAAAAAAATTAAAAAAAAAAAAATTGTGTCTCATTGGGGTGCCTAGGTGGCTCAGTGGGTTAAGACTTCGGCTCAGGACTTCAGCTCAGGTCGTGATCTCGAAATTCACGAGTTCGAGCCCAGCGGCCGGCTCCGTGCTGACAGCTCCAAGCATGGAACCTGTTTCAGATTCTGTGTCTCCCTCTCTCTCTCTGCCCTTCCCCCGCTCGCGCGCGCGCGCGCTCTCTCTCTCTCAAAAATAAAAATAAACATTTAAAAAAATGTGTCTCGTATTTATGTCTATCACTTCCAGTTCATTTATCTAGTAATTTCATCGTATTTTACAAACTATTGCCTGAAACACATGGAAAAAATTTTTAACGTCATTTACAGAAAAGGAAAGCGAAGCATTGATAAATCACTTGCTCAAGTTCGTAGAGACAGTAATTCTCTTCCACCTATCCACTGAATTAACAAATACTTATAAAGAGCCTCGTACACCAGACACCAAGCTCCACGCTGGAACTTCTGTGTATAAAGGACTCCAATAGCAGAGAGGCCTGCCTCTCCCGGTGTAGAGCCCAATTCGTCTTTGAGTCCCAGGAGTCTCCCCAGATCGCCGAACTGGCAGCGCGTCCTGCTGTTTTCCCTTCCAGCACTCACCCTGGAAGACGCGCGCAAAAAAGAGTGGGGACAAAGCAGGTAAAGGCCGCAGGAAGTACAACCAACGGAGAAACATACCAAGAGCTCTCTTGGTTCCAAGTAGCCCGCTGCAGGGCCAAGACACACCCCTGACCCCCGCTCCACCTCCCAGACCAGGCTCCGCCCCGACTCCCGCCCCATCCACCACGCGGGAGCTCGCCTCAAACCCCAGCCCGGTCGACGGTGTGTCTGGCGCAGTTCCTGCAACTCACTCTCTTCTGCGGGAGCTCCCCCTTTCGCCACAGCTCTGAATGCCGCTCCAAAGCGTTCGCGAAGCCGCCTGGGCGCCTTTTAGGCTCTGGGGAGTCGGAACTCTCACCCCCGGAGCTACTCTCAGTTCCCGCGCCTCGACAGGGCCGAGAGAAGAGAAACACTCGCAGGAAATGGCTTTCGGCAGTGACTGCACGGGTCCGGCACAGCGCCGCCATGACGGCTCCGAAACCTCTGACCTTGTACCTCTCCGCAAGCGCGCAGGTCACGGGGCGGAGCAGCGAATGGCCCACCCACTTACAGAGCACTGATGATCCCTGGGCATGCTGTAGTCAGTTGATGCAGGGGAGAAGTGTGGCCACCGGGGGCGGTGGGGCAGATGGTTAAACTACAATCGGTGGATTAAATCGTTGGTGCCCGAGGGGCCGCCTGCTGACCGCAGTCTGCTAAATTTTGCGCGGAAAGCGTTTTTGACTCGTAGGAATTTCGTTCCCCAGGGCATCGCTTGAACCTTGTCCTGCTGTAAATTCTTACAATGCGACACTTGCTAGCCCCGCCGCCTGGGTTTTTTTCTCCAAATGGCCGGAAGACCGGTTTTTCGGGTCTCTGCTCAAATAGGTTCTCCTTGATTACCATATTTAGAATTGGAAATCCAAACACACTGTCGGACTCTCCTGGTTTCCTTTATACCAGGTAGCATTTTCAGTATGGTCTATGGTTTAATTATAATTTGTTTTGCGTCCGCTGTCCCAAATTTGTAAACTCTTTGCTGTTGGGTCCCTGACACTGGGCACGTAATAAGGCTCAACGAACGTTTATGAAATCCTGGAGCCAAGGTTGTTTTTTTCACTTCTGAGATCAGTCCATTGACATTACAAAATTTAATCTAAGACGTTTTTATCATTTGTAGATAACTACAATTCCATGTAAGGAATTAAAGTTCAGAATGTGCCTAAACCTGCACCACCAGAGACCACACCATCACTCATGATTTTCTCCCCTTTTCCCCACCAACGTTAATTCCCAGAATTTGTCCCTTTCCAAAACCCAGCCTAACACCATATTTATACATTTCCTTTTACCATTAATGAAGTCTTACCTGAAACGTGTTTACATTATTATCGGTGGCTATTTCTGCTTATACTTCCCTTCAAGAAAAAGTGGTAAATTGTAAAGTGCATTGGCCAGTGACCTTATGAACCCCTTAGTTCTAGGTCTGACTGTAATCCTGATCTCTGGCAAACCAATTTAATGTTGATTTGACTTCCTCACTTGTAAATCCAATCCATTAACCCCTCTGCTAAATTTTAAGTGCTTTGTAAATTTAACTAAATCAGTAGCTATAGAACACATGGGATTACGAAGGTCCCAGCCCTAAATTTCAATAGATGTATGATATTCATATCCTACCTCAGTCAAATGACAAATTCCTTGAGGATTATGAGAATGGGCATTTTAGGACAAATCCTGAGGTTTTTAATGTATAAATGTTTGTATCAACTGACTTCAAGTTATGCTTAGTTCTTTACCTTTGGTAGAGCATCAGTAGTTTAAGGACTGGACAAATCTAAAAGGAGATACCTACACACTTTGTCCTAGCCTATACCAACTGTAACACCAGCTCTAATGGGAGTATTTTAACATCTTGATGGCACCTTAGGGATTCTAATCCTGTTCTACTCGTTGCACTATGCGTTCTTTCTTGCTTTATTAAAAATACAGGCCTCTCTTTCCCTTTAGCTTGCAAATTGTTAGTACATTGTAAAAATATTAGTAATGGTGGATGGCAAGGAAAGTAAACAGAAAATGGCTCCTTACCTAGTGGTTGTAATTTCATTTATAAAATGGTTACACTGCCACATCCTTGAGGAAAGAATTAAGGGAAATGAGTGAACATGCCCAACACTTACTGAAAGCTTAATAAATACTGGCTATTAATGTCTGGGTGGAGGTGACCAGGAAGTGATTAGAAGTTCATGCCTCTTAAGCATACATAAAAACCTGGAAAGTAAGATAGGACTAGTGATACACTGGGGAGATAACAGTATTACTCTAAAGATGGTCATTTCAGCCATAGAGATAAATAAAATCATTGAAAGAGTCCACGTAGATCAATAGGGATAGGGAATAACATTAAGGAAACTGGAAGAAGAGATTATCAGAAAATAGTCAAACTGAAAAATAAGAATAGAGAACTGATCCTAGAAACCAAGGGGAAGACCAAAGCATCATAAGAGTATTAAAGCAAAAGATCATACCCACTTATAAATATTCTTTTGAGCCTGTTCTTCTGAGCCTATTCTTTTGAACTGACAATTACAAAACTGTCAGACTTTCCTGTATGCTAGGAAAACCACCAAATTAAAAGAATCACACTACCAGCCAACCTCATTATGTAATAAAATTTACCTAGGAGAGCTGGCAAGAATTTTAGTCACCAAATAGCATCTATTTAAGTATGAAGTCCTGGCAGGTGATAGGTACCTGCGGGCCCTGCCCTCTGGAGGCTTACAAACTAAGAGTGAGTTCTTTTGGCTCATTCTGATTTGGTTCACTTTGATTTCAGAATCAGAATATGGAAATTACTTGCATAAGGTTTGTAAATTTATTTAAAACTGATGCTTTAAATATATATACTTAAGTTTATTTATTTGGGGGGGGGGGAGGGGCAGAAAGTAGGAGAAAGAGAATCCCAAACAGGCTCAGTGCTGTCAGCACAGAGCCTGACGTGAGGCTCCATCTCATGAAATATGAGATCATGACCTGATCTGAAGTCAAGAATTGGATGCTTAACCGACTGAGCCACCCAGGTGCCCCCAAAGGGATAATGCTTTATATTAACTCTAACCCAACATGGTCTCTATAATTAATCCAATTACAATGGGACAGTCCCGAATTAATGGCCAAATGTTTCTTCACAAAACAATCTGATTTTTCATCTGGGTCTTCAGAGCTATAAAGAAACACATGTGATCCTGACATAGGACTTTATGCAGCAACTCCTCTGCCTAGATACAGCAAATAGTCACTTACAGTCAACATGTAGCTTATTCAATTTTGTTTGACACACTTGATTCCATACAGCTACTTAGGGTTTTTTTTTCCGTATCTAGGATATGAAGTGTCTAGACAGAAGTTGTATAATGGACTCACCTCTTTCCTTGATAGGTAATACATACAAAAGAACCCATACCCAAATTACAGAATTTTTATTGTTTTCAAATACTATACAAAAAAAAAAAAAAAATACAGTGTGCATTTAATGAACAGATCCAGAGACAGTGATTCCATTTAAAGATGTATTTTCTCTATTTCAATAGTTTAAGTTACTAAAATGATAATCCAGTGAATTCTCCTCTCTTTTATTGATTCCTTTGGCCTCATAAACATAAGAATTCTTGCTTTATTTTCCACAAACTCCATAAATTGAAGACATTGTTTTGTAAAAACGGGTTAATTTCTGGGATTATTTTCTTCTATTACACTTCTTGAATTCTTCAGTATGTGAGATTTCACTCTCAAGTTGCTGTTTTCTTACAGTGTCAAACACAAAATTCAATAGAGTGACCAGGACCTCTCTGGTATTCTTAGTAATCGCTATGATAATCCAAATTTGTTAAATATCTGTGAATTTGTAATATTGAATCTTCCACAAAGACTATTTTGAATAATATTTCTAAGTCCAATGTTTGTTTTTCTAAATATCCTCTCGCTTTTTACTCCTTCTTTTAAAATGCAGAGTACTTTGCAATCTGTTAAATCATTTTAAAAGGTACAGGTAGATGTCTTGAAAAGTGATTCCCCAGTTTTTTTCACAACAATCACCAATACCCACATACACCCATCCCATTTTCCAACCCTTGTGCTATCATTTCTCACTAAAAAAGTAAAAAGATTTGAGTATATTTCACTCAGCTAAAGAAATTTCCATCTTACTCCATTTTGTCTTGTTGAAAGATAGTAATGGGGCAGGACACCCAAGAAACAATGTGATGAAAAGATGATGTTGTGATTTTTTTTTTTTAAATGAAAGACTAGTTGGAAAAAAATAACTTAACAGTTATGCTGAGTAACCAGAGTATTTCTATAAAAAGACAAATTTCTACAGATCCACTCCTCCAGGACAATGCTTCAACAACTAGGACATTTGCCTTAAAGCCTCTTTAAGGAAAGAATTTATATGTTAGTCTAACACCATTAAGCAGTGATTTAAAGCAGATAGTAAAAATAATATTTTTGTTTTTTTTGCATAGACACCAGTTGATTATTTAATACAAGCTGTTTCCAGACCATTGGTCTCACAATAAATATTGAGACCTATACTACTGATATACAGAATTTATTAGGCTTTTCACATTTAATAGAGCATATTTTCAGTTGCATCTAAAGTGCTATAACAAAAGCTCTAGCAATCAAGAATGGTAGCATGTTACTTATGACAATCGACACTTGTGGCTTTTCAAATTTGGTTTTCATAAGATAATTTATCCTGAAGTAAATCTAGTCATGCTTTTAAAAAAATGCCTTAGGTCACTCCAAGCTTGGCAATTAACATTTGGCATAAACAATAAAACAATCACAACTTGATAAATAACAAATACAACATTATAGGCCATAACCATACACAGAATAATGAAAAGGTAATAGTGATGAATAAGTAGCTATTAGAATAGAGTACCTTGGCCTCCATGCAGATACTTTGAGAGGCTTTGGTTCATTCAGCCCTGCCATTTTTTCAAAATAGGGGGCAATGTCTACAGTATCATTGTATAATTTGTAAGACACTGAAAACAAGTAAGTAAAAAACAATGAGTTGATTTTCATTAATGCATTAAATCCTCAGGAGTTACCACCAACCCCTTATTATAAAATCTTTTCAAGTTTTTTAGTCCTACAACTATGTGTGCTTATTTTTAAACGGTGCTGAATGAATTAAATGAAGACAGCAATGTTTCCCCTAACGTGATTGATTACAGCTAAAAATCTTCCAGGCTTTCGAATGGAACATTTGTTGAGAGTGTTCATATTTCAGCTTACTAAGAATTACAGTATGCTTGCTTCAGAATGTTATTTTGCAATTTACTCTGAAACTAAAAATTTAATCTTGTGAAAAATAAGTTGATATAAATGGCATAATAACAAATACACTAAAATGGTTACTGTCACAAAGGGTGACACGGATAAGATGGTTCCACTCTGGAGTCACCTAGGAGTTTGAATTGCTGTACATGTTGTCACTTACAAACCATAACAAATTGGATGTAGAGCTGATTTATTTAGTCTGCTGTCTTCAGACACACACAATAGAAGATACCTCATACCAGAATGTTTACTCAAAAATATTTTTTGTAGCTGGTAACTCTTCCCTTGGAGGTAAAGAAAATTATGCCAAAACTTTTAATAACCAGAATTCAGAGAACTTTAAATTTTAGTTAGCAATCAAATATACAGAGGTTCAAAGAGAAAACAAAGAAAATCGTTTTGAAGACAAAGATCAAACTGACATCCCAGAGCCAGAGCAGTTTTATAAAGTAGGAAAGCAGTTATGAGAAACCTGACGATTCTTGGACCATTCTAATGAGGATCCCCAGGTATTACATGTGTTTTTACAACAGTGTTTCCTATATCGGGGGCCTTAAATGCACAGGAAAGGGTGTTTCCCAGGAACAGAGGTGAAGATACTTTTATGGTGTTCAACCCACAAACTATTTGGTCAGATGAACATGTAAAGCTAAGTAAAAGCACATCCGGTGGGAACTGAGAGCAATGAGTGTTGACATGATGTGCTTGGATGCTGCTTGCAGCGGCTGGCAGTGGGCGGCATCACACAGGTAAGCACCTCACAGGCCCCCCTGCGTCTGCTCCGGAAGAGGCTCCGAGGTGGCACTGGCATTTGCAGTTGAATTCAAGACTTCTCCGAAATCCCCACCAGCAGGCTTGGTTCCCCCTACCTTAGACTTTTAAAAAAAAAAGTGCAAAAAGGACAAAACATCATGAAACGAAATGCTCAGCTGACGCTGCAAAAAAAAAAAAAAAAGTAACTCGGATTTTACTTTGAGGAACACATAAATCAGGCACCTAGCAGCCCAGTGACTGTTCTCCGCATGTATGGAATTTAGTACTGTTGCAACATTCGGTGCCGCGTAACAGAAAACCGTGCAGTCTTCTCTGCTGAAATACTCCCACCCCTCCTCTTTTTTCCCACCTGCTCAATGCTCTTCACAGGGAAATTTGTCTGAAAACCTTTTTCAGATCTCTTATTCTAAAATACCTACTGAAGTCTCTTTATATTTGGATAGCACTTTGTATTCTCCAATTGTTCATTGAGCTACACTCATTCAAGAAATAATAAATACAACAAAGGAAAGAAATATATATATATATATATATTTTTTTTTTCCCACCTATGGTGTAAACTTTCTAACCCAGTGCTACTTAAGGTGTGCTTTAATCGTAACACACAGACTGACTCCGTGACACCTGGGAGTTTGTTAGGAAGAGTCTCAGACCAACCTCCCCGCCTCCAGCTACAAAGATCTCCAGGGGCTTCTTGACAAGTTAAAGTTCGTGGAGCATTACTCCAATTGATCTGGCCTGATATTGTCAATAAACATTTGTCTGCATGAAGAGGTCTACCATACATTTGGATAATACTTTATGCTTTTCCAAACCTTTATGATGTCACTTCATCCTTAATAACACTGATGTATCTATGCTCTCTCTGTTACATCCTTAATGACCAGCAAGACAGCTGACTAACATTAAGAAACCAGTCAACAGGGGTGCCTGGGTGGCTCAGCCGGTTAAGCATCCGACCTCGGCTCAGGTCATGATCTCAAGTCCCGAGTCGGGCTCTGTGCTGACAGCTTAGAGCCTGGAGCCTGCTTCCGATTCTGTGTCTCCCTCTCTCTTTGCCCTTACCCCGCTAGTACTCTCTCTCTCTCTCTCAAAAATAAATTTAAAAAAATAAAATAAAAAAAAAAAAAACAGTCAACCAACAATGAAACTCATAGGTTTCACTTGACCTGCTCTTAGCTCAATCTTAACCGACTAGCCACAGACACATTATCGGCTGGAATCTTGTTGAAATTTTCTCTCCTTCTTTTTGGTCTCCCATCCATAATCTCTGAATTGTCTGAAAAATCTGCACAACTTACGTCCACTGTATATTTGTTAAATTTATTAAAACACATTTCTTAATTATAGGAAAATACTAAGACCCTTACACATGTCTAACATTGAACACCTCCCTCCACAACTGGTTCCTTCTCTATTCTTAAGACTTTACATAACTGTAGCACTCACCTAGCTGCCTTGGCCAGACACCTGGGAGTCATCCTTGATCCTGCTCCATCTTGTTCCACATCCAATCAGTCACTAACTTTTTGGCTGTCACTTCTAAATTCTAAATATCTCTCAACTCTGTCCCGTCAGCACTACCTTAATTCACTCCACCGCCATCTCTGGCCTGGATTACAACTCCTTCCTCCTAACCAGTCTCCCTGGCTCCAGAACTCCTTAGATCTGCAGGGCACCAGTGACCTTTCTAAAATGCACAGAATACACCACCCACATTGTTTAAAATCCTTCAGAAGCTTCTCATTGCCCTAAGTCCAAATTCTTTAGTGCAGCCTCCCCATCACTCGAGCTTTATCTCCTGCCCACTACCCTACAGCACAGCAAAATGCCTGGTATTCCTCAAAAAGGTGTCAAAGCTTTTAAAACATTCTCCTCAACCTAAAGGCCTCCTCCATTTATATTATCTTGTCCTGTAAGAAACCCTCTCTTACCTTCCTTCCTAAGCTAGGTCAGACGTTTCTGCATCCCCAAGTCTCCCCGTCATGGAGCCTTACCTTACTTTTTGCTTTTTTTTTTTTTTTTTTTTTAATGTTTATTTATTTTTGAGAGAGCGAGAAAGAGCAAAAGCAGGGGAAGGGCAGAGAGAGAGAGGGAGACACAGAATCCAAAGCAGGCTCCAGGCTCTGAGCCTCACACGGGACTCAAGCTCACAAACCGTGAGATCATGACCTGAGCTGAAGTTGGACGCTTAATTGACTAAGCCAACCAGGTGCCCCCACTCACTTTATTTTCAATGGCCATTTAATTGCCTACACATCTTGCAGAAAGGGTCTGTATCTCTCTTGCTCACTGGGGTATCTCCAGGGCCTACCATTCATCATCTGGCACATGGCAAATGCTCAATTATCACAGATAAATGAACCAATCCAAAATCTAAACGTAAGTACATGTAGACCCAATATTTAATTGAACATAAAGGTAATTTAGCAAAATTACATCCCAAGTGTACAACTCTATTTTACAGCTTTTGGGGGGATAGCTGTTTGCTATTCTATACTTCTAAAAATTACATGTTTTTATCTGAATGGTGCCTAGTCATGTTTCAAAAGCAAGTTTCACCACAATTTATAGAATCTAAATACACTCAGAGACAGAATATATAGTAAATGACCTGGAAGTTTCTAGTCCTCTTCAGTGTCTAAAGAATACAGCTGTTTTTTCCAACCCGTCATTTCAAAAACTAATGCTTAAGGCAGATTTCAAGGAGAGACTCAGGATAATCCTAAATAGTGACAGCTGACTTCCTACAATGTACAGTTTAATTGCAAACACATGACTAGGCATTAAAAAGAATAAAGCAGGTCTCCTACTGACCTAGAAGAATGACTAGGATATACTTGTTGCTCATCAAATATGTATTAAGTAGCATCAATGTGCCAAGGACTAATCCAGGCCCTTGGGAAGCATGAGTGAGTAAGAAGAACAGGTCCCTGTGTTTGTGGGATCATACAGCACATATGCTAGTGGGGGCTGGATGAACAAGTTATAGGACTGTGTGTGCAGTTGTGATTCATATCTGCAAAATGTTTATACATTTATGTGGAAACAGAAAAGGTGTGTATTAGTGTTTGTATGGACAAGAAAAAAAGATCCAAACCACACTACAGTGTTTGGGTTCCTTTCCATAAGTAGCCCCTGCTTCTGTAATTTAAAAAAGATGCATTTAAAAATAAGTAACTCAGGGGCGCCTGGGTGGCTCAGTCGGTTAAGCGTCGGACTTCGGCTCAGGTCATGATCTCATGGTCCATGAGTTCGAGCCCCGCGTCGGGCTCTGTGCTGACAGCTCAGAGCCTGGAGCCTGTTTCAGATTCTGTGTCTCCCTCTCTCTCTTTGACCCTCCCCCGTTCATGCTCTGTCTCTCTCTGTCTCAAAAATAAATAAACGTTAAAAAAAAAAAAAAATAAGTAACTCGGTTACGATTATGAAAGACTAAATCTGAATATTTGTTTTTAAGCAGATTTATATAAAACGCTTAAGATAATAATTTTAATCCTTAAAAAATACCCACAGTTAATTATCAGGATTTGTTTAGGAAGAAATGAAACACTGCTTTGCCCAAACTGAAGGCTGGGAACTGTCAGGAACCAGACAACCTTTCTGGTCGCTTGTGATCCTAAGAGTTAATAATTTTATAGTTTTGAACATAATTTTGAAAATATAATTTATAAATTAATAAAAATAATCACTGAAAATGCCCACCTTCACTGTAATCAAAGCAATCAAAAAATAAAACAGTGAATCATCAATAGTGATCACCATCATAATACAAATGTCTAATGACTGAGGATTGAACAATCAATATCTGTCACAAGGTACATGTAAACATCCATTAAACATAATATTGAGGAAGAATATTTAATGATAAAGGAAAATGTTTATGTTGTATCTGGTTAATCCCTTCTTAAAGCATTAACATTATAGTCCAACTATATACATATCACTGGCTCCGGGTGACAGGACCAACTTTTTGTGTGTTTTTTTTGGGCTTTTCGATGTTGTTGCTAATTTTCTACAATAAAATTTATATTAAATTTTGTTAAATTATAAATGTATTGGAGCAGTACACACTTCTCAAGTACTACTGGCTTTTTAAATTACACATTTCCTTTTAGCATTTAGCATCTACCATGCTACAACATACACTCAAAACATTGATTAAAAGAGTACACATCACCTATAATAACGTAAAGAATAGGGGCGCCTGGGTGGCGCAGTCGGTTAAGCGTCCGACTTCAGCCAGGTCACGATCTCGCGGTCCGTGAGTTCGAGCCCCGCGTCGGGCTCTGGGCTGATGGCTCAGAGCCTGGAGCCTGTTTCCGACTCTGTGTCTCCCTCTCTCTCTGCCCCTCCCCCGTTCATGCTCTGTCTCTCTCTGTCCCAAAAATAAATAAACGTTGAAAAAAAAATTAAAAAAAAAAAAAAAGAATAAAGTCATCAAGGCTCTAAATATTTTAGAAAGAAGGAGTAATGTGAATAATTTACCCACAGCAAAAAAATTTAAGGCACCAAGCAAGACATCACTAAGATTCTATTCATCTCTACTTGCCTTTAAGTTTTCAACTTTTTCTTCAAATGATTTGAAAGTTGGGGAGTTTCTACGGAGAGAAAGAAAAACAGTAAAATTACAAACACTGAAAAAAACTCACTGATTTTGAAACATCATTAGTTGATTGTATTCCTCTTCACAGTTATTCTCAATCAGCAAAGAAACAGATTTAGCTGTGTATGTCTGTGCAGGCATAGAGGCAAATATGTATTATTAGGTAAGATGATCAAATTCTGGTCTAAGATTTCTACAACAATGCCTTCAGTTCCACAAACAGCCTGTCTCAGATATACATGATATAGATGTAGTCAAGTACATGTGTGAGGAGAAGGAACAAAGTCGGTAAGACACGAATTCTGTCACTTCTCTAACCATCTAAGTGTGCCACCCTTAGATCAGTTTAATTTTGGTTAAGGTAACTATACTCTAAAACTCGTGTTTAAATTCACATATTGCCTGGCAAAGAGTCCTACATGAACCCCCATCACCAAGCAGGACAAGCAGACCACATGAGTTTCCACAACAGGGATCCTGGTTCCCAGGGAGCAGCAGTAGAGATGAGGAAAGAGAGACCAAAAGGAAGGAAGAAGCACAGAAATGCGGTTTTGCCTACATCACAAAGCTGCCCCAACTGACAGAGCACTCTGAGCCCACGGAAAGCCTCTCCCACGTCTTCACACTCATCCATATTAATCAACGAGGATCACAGAACCTATGTCACTCACGTCTGGGTTTCCGAAGCTTTTAAACTATCCACCTGACCTCAAATATCCTTCCTATTACATAGATGAAAAAGGTGAAGAAGGGAACAAGGGGTTCTCTCCTTTCCACAGTGGTGATGGGCAACCAGGCCCAAGGGGTAGTCCCCCAGATGCATCCATAGCTCTTGGGAAGTTGTGGGCAATGCAAGTTCTCGGTTCCCACCTCAAGCCTATAGAAATCAGAAACCAGAGGGGGCGGGGTTCAGCAAGCAGGGGGTTTAACAAGCTCTCCAGGTAGTTCTGATGTATACTAAAGGTTAAGCCAAGCATGTGTTGTTAAAAATCCCCTGCCTCTCTGGAGAGATTAAGGAGACAGTAACATGCACTGCTTGCAGGTTGTTTCCTGATGGAAGAGGATGGCAGAATTGAATCACAGTTGGCTCCAAATGTCAGAATAGGATGAGGGAAGTGGAAATAGGGAGGTTGGAAAGCCGAGTAGCTTTAGCAGACAGAGGTGGTGGGACAGCTGTCATCTATGAAGAGCTTTATTAGATGGGTAGTGTTCACTTTTACAGTTAAGCAGATTTAAAATATGAAGCAATTTAATAGGTTTACAAAATAAAGTAGAAATAATAACTTTTTTTTTAATCACAAACCTTTATTGGATCACTTGCACCCACCTTAACATTATAGAAGGAGCAACTGAAAACTGATACAGCGTTAAACGCGCAGCTTGTTTAGAGCAGAATCCTAGCTCCCCGCTTCAGAACAGTTCAAGTTACACATTGAAATAAAGAATAAGAAAGAGTAAGATCAGCTACATTTTGTAAAAATAAAATACTTTACCTCATAGCAGGCATGCTAATTGAATGTTGAATGGAGCGGATACTAAGAGGCAGCATTAAAAAGAGATAGACATGAAGTTAGTATCGTGATTAGACATTATAAAACGCAGCTTTCTAGGGGCTCATTCCTTTGGCACCATGAAGATTTATCTACTTTTTGAGGTGGAGGGGATAAAAATTATTCCAATGCACTTGTATCCATGAGCAAATTATTTTTGATTCAATTTTTTATTGTTCTTCTAAAGTTATTTATTTATTTAAATGATCTCTACACCCAACGTGGGGCTCAAACTCAGGACCCCAAGATCAAGAGTCGCACGCTCCAACTGAGCCAGCCAGACGCCCGTTCATGAGCCAATTTAACCCATGTAGTTGACAGAGCTAATAATTCAACCTTGCACTTTTATAGCACTTTGAAAATTCTACAGTGCTTTTCACCTGTATCTATGGGGCATCAAGCACCGAGGCTCAGAAGTTAAGTGATTTACCCAAGGTCACAGTAGGACGGAACCTGGGTCTTTGGGACTCCTGATTCAATGTTCACCGCCTCCCCTCAAAAAACGAAGCGCACATACAGATACACACACGCACAAGTGAGGCTGGTGAAGGGCGCCAGCAGCTGCCTTTCTCCCACATATTTGTGACCAGACCAAAACAGGAAGGCTTCAAAATAAATCACCTATTTGACAACTGAAAGTGATTTAGAGATCACTCCTTAGTAGTAGTTATCAATTTTCTAATAAGAGACACTTGTACTTCAGCCCAATGAACTAAATGTTCTTAATGGTCATTTTTGGCCCTTTGTTTTACTAGCACCAACTTCTTTCTCAAAGGCAATGCAGTTTACCGACCGTTCAGGCTCAAGGTTATCTACTCTCAGCCATCTCCCATAGAGACCACCTCGCAAGATGAAAGCACTTTAATTCGTGGGCTCACAAAGTCACTGTAAATTGCTGATATGATTACTATGCTTACAGTATTTTGATCACTGGCATAGCCGCTTTGGTAGGAAATCTTTCCTTCAGGTAAGCTGGACAGTCCAAGGTATTCTTAATTATACTGGAATATTGCATGTGTGATTTAAGTTTTCTCAAAAAATCAGTTGTTACACATGACAGTGTGTTTTAAGAGTAGCTCCCCAAATCTAGTTTTGCACTAATATGTAGTGACATGAAGTATGATCTAGATATAAATCAAAATATACTGGCAGTTCACATAGTCAAAATAACCAGTAAAGTATCTGGACATCTTCATACTTAATGTCATATGTAACACAGGAAAGAATACAGGCAGCTCACCATTCTCTCTATACTATAACAGTGGTAGATACCTTGGGTACAAGACTACATTCTAGGAGAATTGGCTAATGCTTTTCCTGCTTAATCTATTGCAGTGGGCTAGATCCATACTTGAAGGATAGAGATTCATAAAAATCATCCTTCTTAGTTTACAATACTATTAGCTACTATTAATTAACAATCATTTACACTAGTTTAGAGCCTTCTAAAGAGTCTGTCTAATCACATTTCCACAGCCCCCTTCCATCATCGTCAGTAATGATAACTGCATCAGTAGGACTCCACCCACCACAACTAATCTCCTGGTAATCTGCAAACTGTTTGGAGTGAATGAAAAGAAAGACAAAACAAAAAAAGAGGACAATTAAGATTCTTATCCTGGGATTTTGTACACTAAACCACTGGTTAATGGCTAGGTACATGAGCTGAAAAGTTATGTGGGCTTAGACGTTGAGGAAGGCCTTTCATGGGACCAGGAGGTACAGGGTGCAAGAATGCAGAAGCAGCCAGTTCCCCAAGAAAGGACTGAATATAGTGCACGGAGAGGTAGAAGAAAGGAAGCAGAGATGACCACACAAGGAAGAGGGCAGGGTGAGAGAGGAACAGCAATTTCCTTGGCTTCTGGAAGCAACCTTGATTTTACCAGCTTTCCAACCAGCAGGGCTAGTCTGGGTGGGGAAAGGGCTTGCTACCTTTCTTCTCCTCAGATTCCAAAAGAACTTTCTATGCGACACATTCTCCTTCTTAGGGAAGCTGGTTTACCTAATTTTTTGTTCCTCATAACCAAGACTCTTCACTAGAACATTCATTTTGGCAGAATTACCAAATTCTGGCAAAAGAACGGGAGTGATGGCTTGGATGTATGATAAACTGCTTGTTCGTGGGACTCCCTGAATGAATTCAATAGTATCAACAAAATGAGGAAATACGTAAAGTGCAAATTTCAGAAATCCATAGCTAATTGTAGCCACTGTCCCTAAACACCCACTTAAAACTCATTCCTTCCAATGGTCATTTTCTGGGTTCTGTGCCCCTTGAACCAGCATACAAGCTAGTTAAGAGGAAACAAGTCAAAGGCAAAGTGGAAGAAATGATCATAAAATGAATTCTAAATACATCAAGTTGACTGTAAATTCAACATCCAGGGCACAAATTACTTCAGGATTATCCTACATAAGAAATAAACCAAGGTGATGAGAGTTGGAAAACTGAATAGTAAACATCGCCCCAAATTATCAGGGGATGGAGAATGAAAACAAGAAGTCAGTGCAGAGCTATGCCTGTGTGTAATCAAGGGGTCTCCCCTGATTAGGTAAGGGATGGGAGTGGAACATTAATGTAAGGAGGTACCAGGAAGAAAGGGGAAACTCACAAATAAGGCAAATAAGAGAAAACAATAATGCTGGAAATACAGCAGTCTCCGTCTCAAAATAAGTAAACATTTTTTTTAAAAGTTATTCTTTTGGGGCACCTGGGTGGCTCAGTCAGTTAAGCGTCTGACTTTGACTCAGGTCATGATCTCACATTTTGTGAGTTTGAGCCGCATGTCAGGCTCTGTACCAACAGCTCAGAGCCTGGAGCCTGCTTCGGATTCTGCGTCTCCTTCTCTCTCTGCCCTTTCCCCTTGTGCTCTCTCTCTGTCTCTCTAAGATAAAAAAAAATATGTAAAAAAAAAAAAAAATGTCATTCTTTTAAAAAGCTGAATTGATTTTTTAAATTTTCCTGGTTTCTTACACAGTTCCTTGATCTTTTCATCCCCAATCACAATAAAAGGGGAGACATAAAGGGAGGAAAGAGAAGAAAGGAAGTGGTAGGTACTACACAGAGAAAGAAAAGAAAGAGTTAATGGTTAGCATGTTTGAATGCTTACTAGGTGCCAGACACGCTTTTGAGAGCTATCTGTGTATTATTTTTCCATTGTGCCCTCACAATAATTTCTTGACTGTAAGTGATAAGCCAAAGTAACTGCTGGCCAGTGCCTGGAGGGGCCTATTCTTTTTTTTTAAATTTTTTTTTTTCCACGTTTATTTATTTTTGGGACAGAGAGAGACAGAGCATGAACGGGGGAGGGGCAGAGAGAGAGGGAGACACAGAATCGGAAACAGGCTCCAGGCTCTGAGCCATCAGCCCAGAGTCCGACGCGGGGCTCGAACTCACGGACCGTGAGATCGTGACCTGGCTGAAGTCGGACGCTTAACCGACTGCGCCACCCAGGCGCCCCTGGAGGGGCCTACTCTTAAACCTTGATCACTTTGGGGAGGCAGAACAATGCAGAGAAGAATACAGGCTCCAGAACCAGGGTGCTGTCTGGGTTCAAAGCTTGGGCTTCAGCCACTTAGCTGTGTGATCTTGGGGGGAGTCACTTAACCTCTCTATGGTTCAGTTTCCTCCTCTGCAAAATCAAAAAAACAACAGCACTTACTTCGGAGGGACTATATAGAGCCTTGCCTGGGACAGAATTATTCACCATTATTATTACTACAGATGACTTTAACAGAAACACACATTAACATTTATTTCATATTACAGTGCAGTCTTTAAAACGTTTGCATTGCACCCAGTTGTTATTTCAGTTGGTAACTCGGACCACACAGTCTGGACCAAGGTCTGGCACATGGTTAGCGTTCAATAAATACTTCTGAATGAAAGCATGAACGAACAAAAACTTGTAACTAAAATTAGGAAATATGGGCATGAAAGGTAGAAAAGTTCAATAAAGCTTTTCAAATTCTAATCGAAAAGTACTCTCTGAAAGAGAAGACATCATTTCTGTTCCCGTTAAGGGGTGAAAATTTTCAGCAAAACAGAATGGTCTGGAATAACCTTAATGAGTCCCAAACAAACAAAAAAAGATATCTAGAGATTTATATGAAGAAATACACACGTTAACAGGAGAAACTTCCTTTGGAAATAAAAGCAAAGTTAATTAGCACTTCCTCTTTAAATATATCAAAATTCTTGACTAATGAAGCTGCTGAATTACTATACTATACTATTAGTAACACTGAAAATGATGTTTAACACTGGCACCAAGGAAAATGAGAAGGGTTTCTCTCAAAAAAATTCCAAAGTTTCTCTCAAAAACTTAAAGGCATGAATCAATGCTCAACACATACGTATAGACAATGAGCAAATATGAGATGGGTGGATATGAACACAACACCTGAGGGGAAAGGCTGGCTGTCCCTGAAGAGCTTCCCACGATAGTTCTCATTACCATGTCCCACATCTGGCCCTCAACCCAGCTGTCACAGACACCTAATTCTCAGGGGACTAAAAACCGATCTCTCTCTTTTCTCCTCCACTTCCTCATCCTTGCACACCCCACCTGGGGTGTAAGGAACATATCTAAATCCCAAGTATCAATTTATTAATTGACAATGTGACCTAAAAACTGTTGCAGGGTCTAACAATTCATGTTAGCAAATCAACCACAATTCTGTCGGAGAGTGAAATCATTGCCACAAGCTTGCTGGGTACACAGGGACTCAAAACAAAGGGAGGTTGACAGGATTAAGCAACTATTTCAAGCACTTGGCAAAAGAGGCCTCTCACATCGTCTCCATGGGAGCAAAGGCCTTGCTGCTGGGACTGAAACCCTCAAAATCTACTTTCCAAGCTTCCTCTCCTTGGACAGTTTTTGGGCCAATATTTGCCACCGTGACTCACTGATCTCAAAGGTGCGGTTTTTCTTCATACAGGTTTTCTGTTATGTATGTTTTTATGTGTTTCTGTTTTATATGTTCTCATATACTTTTACATGTGAACACACGAAATCAGATCACAATCAGGGCTTCTTGGCCGAGAAATTTAAGTGACTTTAGCCAACTTTTAATCTGTGAGACTTACAAAATTTAGCTTTCAGAAAATAATCTTGTATCTCTCATTTCCAGGTTTTAATCAAAAGTCTTACTTAAACTTCCACGTATGGATACACAATATATTATTAGAAACAGGACTAAAAATGGCAGAGTGTAATCTCAATTATAGTTTTTAAATGAAATAAAAAAAGTTGACTGTATAAGGAGCTAGAAAAGAGGGGCAATACCTAATCTGTTCCTGGTCAATTAATAAGACAGCACATCCTGAGCCATCTTATGTGAATTTGCTTAATCTTAAAACTACAGAGAAAGAACAGGGATGTGTACTGATGAAACATTCCCCAACAGCACATACATAAATATTTTTACATTTTTATTTCTATCACATTGTTATATAATCCAGGGTTAACAGGGCTCTTCCACCTTAACTTATTCCTAGTCCCAACCCCCTTCCCCTACTCCATCCACTCAAAGATTTTTTTTTTTTTTAAATTTTTTTTTTTCAACGTTTATTTATTTTTGGGACAGAGAGAGACAGAGCATGAACGGGGGAGGGGCAGAGAGAGAGGGAGACACAGAATCGGAAACAGGCTCCAGGCTCCGAGCCATCAGCCCAGAGCCTGACACGGGGCTCGAACTCACAGACCGCGAGATCGTGACCTGGCTGAAGTCGGACGCTTAACCGACTGCACCACCCAGGCGCCCCAAATCCACTCAAAGATTGTAAGGTCTTTCAGTATGAGAGCCATATCTGATGTATGGTTATATTCCGTGGGCCTGTCCACAAAATGCAGTCTAACAGGAGCAGAATGGATCCTGTGACTGAATACGTATTCACACAACTCAAACGACTGTGGATAAAGTGGTCTTAACAGCTGCCTAAAGCACTGAGGCCATTTTTAATTGAATACCAAAAATACAAAACCACCTATTTCTTGATCTTCTTATCCCTATGGTTGGCTCTGACTTCCTGGGCCAAGTGTCACTAGGCCAGAAAGGCCTCAGCGATAAGTTTAAGTTTCCTTACTTAAGCAGACAAACAGCTAGACTATAGCAAGTGACTGAGAACATAATTCGCACTAGAAGAACAGAGATGGAAGCAGCAGACCATGTTGTCTTTCCTGCTTACACTCTAAAGACCTTTCTCCAGCTTAGTTTTCTCTATTAATTGGATAAACAGTCTGTATGGGAGACAGAGAAGAGGTTTGCTCAGCATCACAAAGATTCCTTCTATAAGGCATGGTTTGGGCTGACATCTTTTTAATGTGTGTGTGGTTGATTGTTTGTTTGTTTGTTTGTTTTAGCCTAATAGGCTATTTTTCCTTTTGCAACCATGAAATTTCCTTACCTGCATATGCAAAGAGTATAGTGTAAAGAAATTTAAAAAATAGTAAAAACTATAAGCTAGTAAAACAAATACTGGAAAGTGCAGAGTAATGGGTATATTTTATGTCTACTTTACCACAATGAAAAAAAAAAGTGATCAGAGTAACCTGTAGAAGACGGAAGACTGACATCATGAGGCAGTACATGTGCACTCTATTACAGAAGCATAATGGGACCCACGTGAAGGAGAATTCCAACATCCTTACAAAAGCACCAAAGAAATTAAAGCATCAAAAACAAACAAAGTCAGACATTAAAAGGGAGGAATTCTGTATGCCATGGTTGAGCTGCTTCTTTTGACCACCACCAACAACAAAAAAGTAAGAAATGTCAAAATCATTTCCATATCCCTGAACCACAATGTCCAATTATTCTTCTTTTAATTTATCTGTTACCCACGGTATACAAAAACCCTCCCTTAAAAATAGGTATGCACTAAGGAAAAAGATATTCCAAACGCAAGAAAAGTATGCAGTGGACGAACACAACCATCCAACGTGGCATAATAAAGTCTAATTAAGCACACTTGTCTTAGACACCGGCTACAGCTGCAGGGATGGTTCAAGCTGTCCTTACCTAAAGGAATGTGAAAAGGCTTGCATTCTGTAAGAAGCCACAGTAAGCATTAAAAAAGAAAGTAGGTTCTGGTAAATCTAAAACAATGGAATAACCTACTTTTTAAAAGTCGTGTAAGGCTTAAACTGGACTCTAAAGGTCTAGACAATCAAGCTGGCATAGAGAGACATGAGAGCACCTCAGAGATGTACATAAATTGTCAAAAGAAAGCAAGTAAGCTATGTTTATTACACAGACGCTTAGAATGATGATGGTCCAAATACAAGAAGTCCTTTGGATTTTTGGGTACGTAATAAATATACATTGGTTGCGAAACTTATTCAACCAACAAAATTCTGGTTGTAAAAGCTACATTCCCCACAAATGAAAAACACAAAGTCATGCAATCTGAGGGTTTTGTTAGTAAAACAAAAACACTTTCATGCCAACAGAAGCACAGCAAATTTAAACCATGTTTGTCACTTTCAGTGCTATTTGAATCAACATGGCGGGGGCAGGGCGGGGGGGGGGGAGCAGGGTGGATGCACAAAAGCACTGTGAAGTGGTTTTATTAAAACTGCCAGGAAAATTCTGCAGACTCATCTGAAATATAAATGCAAAACAAAAAGCAAAGCTCAATATCAAGATGTGGGCCTAGGCATGAATGTAGAGAGAGATTACACATTAGTACAAACCAGGACACGGATGAGCATGTGGTAATCGCACCATGGTATAACAGTGTACCACGCAGAACTGAAGCCGGTCTCGGTCCACGCGTGCAGGCAGCACTCCTGGACCTGTCACCAGGAGGACCACAGGCTCGGCCCACAACCACAAACTTGCAACCACAAGAGACATACTTACCCTGCATGATCAGGAAGGACTAAAAGGACACAAATGCACAACCAGAATTTTCCAACAACCTTAAAAGTACTCACAAGATGATTATTTTGAACGCTATGCCTAAGAGCCAGAAGGCTACGCCTAAAATAACTGAGACAATATTTCAGGTCCTGGTTTGAAGGAGAGGCCTCCCTCACTTGAAGACAGGAGAATACAGCATTATCCACAAAGTCAGGAAATACATGCAACCACAACGTATTTTAATTTGCCTCAGCTACTTAATGAGCAAGGAGAAATGAGGACATACTTTACATCTTCCAGCTTTTTGGTGATGACCGATCCAACAGATGAGAAAGCAGCCGATGCCTTCTGTCCAGCTTGAGATAAGGTTTCAGAGGTCTTTTTGTATCTATATTAAATTATAAAAGAACAGAGTAAAGAAAAGGTAAGCTAACCTTTTCTAATAGCAATAATTTAAAGAATGATCACCACCTCTTGGAGAGCTCTCAAAAACCTTTTAAGGGGCGCCTGGGTGGCGCAGTCGGTTAAGCGTCCGACTTCAGCCAGGTCACGATCTCGCGGTCCGTGAGTTCGAGCCCCGCGTCGGGCTCTGGGCAGATGGCTCAGAGCCTGGAGCCTGTTTCCGATTCTGTGTCTCCCTCTCTCTCTGCCCCTCCCCCGTTCATGCTCTGTCTCTCTCTGTCCCAAAAATAAATAAACGTTGAAAAAAAAAAAATTTAAAAAAAAAAAAAAAAAAAAAACCTTTTAAAAAAAAAATTGTTTTTAGAACATCCCAAATCCTTCATAACCACCAGGACAACATCATCACATCGTTATATCGTTAACCATCATGCAGGCTCAATCTTCGGCAGTGCCCTAGGACAGCCAAACAGACGCCTATAAAGGCGGGGCCAAGGAAATCGGGGTAAGGGGTAAAAATAGTCATAGAGAAAAGCTGAAAATCAGCCAGAGGCTGAAATTATACCTCTTATTCTTCTCCACTAAAGCCAAACAAAAATGAAATCAAATTCCTCACATGCCTTTTATATCTTTATTCCCTAAAAAGGGACCAGAAGCAAGGTAAGGTCCCTGTGTACTTTTTATCCAAGTAAGTTATATGGCCGTAAAGAATTTTTTTTAATTTTGCATATCTGCAGAGCTACCACATAAGGACTTGTGGACTCTCGACGGAATACTGAAAATGACTCAAGTATGATATTTGCTATAGCATAAAGCTATCATTTACCACCTTCCTCTTCCCATCTACCCAGGGATTAATGAAGGACAAACAAAACCAAACGAATATGGTAGCTACAAAGAGGTTAAGATCCTCCTGTTATTGACAGGGATGCTCAGGCATTTTTACTTATCCCATCAAGAAAAAATACTAAAAATAAAAAGCTTATGGTGATTCACAAAGAATCTTATATGGACTTATATGGGTCGGAAGTGGACCAAAGGGGGTAGACACCCTAGTGTGTACCTAGTGTCCTAGTGTCCTAGTGTTGTCATGTCAAGATGCAGTCAGCCACACTGCTGCTGGTAACCAGCTCAGCGCATGGATGAACACAGACTTCAGGTGCACCTGGGTGGCTCAGTCAGTTAAGCGTCCAACTCTTGATCTCCACTCAGGTCACGATCTCCTGGTTTATGAGTTCGAGCCCCACATCGGGCTCTGTGCTGATAACATGAAGCCTGTTTGAGACTTTCTCCCTCCTTCTCTTTCTGCCCCGCACTCATGCACATGTGCTCTCTCTCAAAAATAACTAAGTAAACTTATAAAAAAAATTTTATAGAACATACTTCAGAATTTGTTACCAGAAGCTTGCTCCTCCTTATGCTAGGAAACAAAACTGCATCATGATTAAGGCCGTATCAAAATGTATGTGATCAAAAAGACAAGAAGATTAAGGGGTGGGCCTCTGCCACCAGCACATATCAGAGACGATGAGCCAAGAGTCTTATGAGGAAGTAAAAAGAAGACTGGCTCTGTACTTGGTCAAATCTGAGTTCAAATGCTGCCCTTACATTTTGAGTTTTGTGACCTCAAAACTTATCTGATCCGTTTCCTTCTCTCGGGCTATCTCACCACCCACCCTATTTGGTTATTCTGAGGACTAAGTGACATAGGTGCATTTCTGGCAAGTCAATATATAACATTTTTGGAACGTAAATGTTAGTTCTTCAACTCACATACGAGGCTGGTTTTCTTTCTATCCCCTAGAACAGTCTGAAAGACCAAAGTTAGAGAAGAGTCAGGTACACTTGAGAACTGGGCGGGGGGGAGTGCCCTGTGTAGTACAAAGAAGAGTCGCAGAAGCATCCCTCAGCCCCTTTCAGTTCACCTACCCAGACAAAAGGAGCAAAAGTGTCCTTTACATTCTCTAGAAAAATGTATGATCAAGGGGACATACGCAGATGTTGCTGTCACATCCTGCCAGCCTTTGGCAATGTTCTGTTTTAGTTCCTGTAGTGAATTGATCCCAAGTTTCCGTTTGATCTCTGCTAGATGCTTCTCTTTTGCTGCTAACACTTGAGACAGAGTCTGGATTTCTTCTTCTACCTATGAGGAAGGGAGATGGGGTAAAAATATAGCAAAGTTAATATTATTAGTGCAAAACTATACTAAAAGTTCTGGAGAAATTTAAAAACTTTTTTGATTCACTGATCTCTTTAAAAACCAGTTAATAAGTAAACTGGTTATGTGCCGATCTCTCCTGTAGAGCGTCTCTTCTCTTCCTTATATTTCTATCTTGAATTGTCCTCAGCCTTCTCCTCTCTCTGCACGTCTTTACTCAACTATGTCATGGAAGCTTAGGGCTCGAACCTCCACACAGAAGATATTCAAATTATTCTAACATCCACTCTTCTGACCTCTGGTCTGCATTTCCGGCTTGCCAGTTCTAGTAGAAAGCCCCCAAAACTCCTATTTGTGTACCAAATGAAACCTATCTCTACTCTCCACCAAAACGTGCATAGCCAAGCCAAACTGAAAGCCAACCTTCCCATATATTTCATGTGAGTTTATCTGGAAATGTCCGTCCCAGGGCCTGCCAAAGCCACAGACATAAACAAATCAAACTATCTCCCCCGGAGAGCCCCACAGAAGTCCTGTGTGGACCCCCTGACACTGACTGACCAGCCTTAACTGGGCAGTTAGAGGTGGGCCCCTAACCCAAGGACAGCCAACCCATCAAGTAGCCACCAATCAGTGAGTGATGTGCCTGATGTAAAAAGAGATACTCCAGTCTCTCTCATTCAGAAATCCAGCTTGAGAAACTGAGATAACATTGGGAGAAGAAGCTGGGAAGACTTAGATAAAGAAGCCCTGAAGTACAGGTAGGGCACAGTGAGATTATGAGAAATGGAAGCCTTAATATACTTGATGAGGCCAAAAACTCTATGCAGAGGCTAAGAAGGACAGTAAAAGACTTATAGAGTAGGCCAACAAGCTGAGCCAGAAAAACAGAGGGAAAGAGGCAGACCCACAGAAAGAAACAGACCTCATGTGGGAGAGACCTTTTGTCCCAGGAAGCTGAAAAAGTGAGATAGTCATTAATATTCAACCCCTTAGAAAGATGCTTCTCTTGGCTTGTTGCAAAACCATATTCTCAGCCTTGACCTCACACTTCTATGATTTCAAAGACAGCATGGACTTTAAAAAACAACATGTAGTGCTATTAAACTGTTTTCACTGCTGATTAAATCTTTAAAGAACACAAACTGAAGAAAAACAGTACTCGACAAAAGGAGAGAAGGATAAATCGAATGTGATGTGGCTACCAAAACAAACAAAACATAGTTCTGAAGATGGCATTATTAGAAGATAGGTCCAGAACAAAGATAATCCTCTGTGCTTCTCATTCTGCACCAGTTTTAGAAGTCATTTGTAATTGGAATATGGAAAGAAAAAGGCAACAATGAATGAACGAGGTTCAAAATCAAGTAAATTAAATAATTTGCCCTAGGTCATCACACTAATAATGTAGGAACCAGAATTTCAACCCAGGTTTTCAGATTCTACTTCTCAGTTTACTGGTTAATTCTCATTGCACACTATTAGCTTTCCAATACCTCCTTCTCTATCCCAGCTCCGAATTTTCAGACGCTCCAAAGAACTGACTTAAAAGATACATACTCTACCCCGACACTTGTCTGAAGTTTTCACTTCCCCTAATGACAGCTGGCAAGAAAGAACACTATAAATCTTACTGAACAATACATGACCCAGTGTATTCCCTACCTTTGTCGGTTAGATTGTGCTACCAATATACCTGGCTCAGCACATCACGGCTACAATTCCTTAATTCAACATATATATTATGTATCACATACTATGTATATAAAATATACATATTTCAAAATGGAAAAATACATATATATAAAAGAATGACCCTTAAAGCACAAAGAATATATCTGATAAGGATCTAGTATCCATAACACAGAACACACAACCTAATAATAAGGACAAATAATCTAATTAAAAATGGACAAAGGCTTTAAATAGACATTTCACCAAAGAAAATATACAAATGACCAATAATCATATGAGAAAATGCTCAATACCATTCATTAGTGAGAAATTCAAATGAGATCCTACTTCACCTCCACTAGGATGACTATAATAAAAAAGATCACAAGTGTTGGTTGGCAAGGATGTAGAGAAATTGGAGCCCTCATATATTACTAAGGGGAAGATAATGGTGCAGTTTGGCAGTAAAACACTCTGGTGGTTCCTCAAAAAGCTGAACAGAAGAGTTATCATAGGACCCAGGAATCCCACTCCTAGGTATATAGAAGGAAAATTGAAAGCATACAACTGCACGAAACACCTGTACACAAGTATTCACAGTGGCATTATTCTTAACAGCCAAAAAGTAAAAACAACCTAAATCTCCAACAACTGAAGAATGGATAACCAAAACATGGCAGATAGCTATAAAATGGAATATTATTTAGCCAGGAAAAGGAATGGCGTACTAATATGTCTTACAGCATGGATGAACCTTGAAAAAATACTACGTAAGGGAAGCCAGTCCCAAAAGACCACACATTGTCTGACCCCACTTGTATGCAATGCCTAGAATGGGGCAAATCTATAAAAATAGAAAGTAGACCAGTGGTTGCCAAGGGTTGGAGACAAAGGGTAGGCTGGGAGTGACTGCTAATAGAACAGGGTGTCTTTTTTGGGGGATGAAATGTTTTGAATTAGATAGTGGTGATAACTGTACAACCTTGTGAATACACATAAACGAAAGAGGTAGAATTTGATGGCATGCAAATTACATCTCTAAAATGAACCCAAAAAATGAGAGGGGATTTTTTTTATCCCTATTTTATTTAAATGTCTACAACGATCTCAGGCAGTGACTCTGATGTAAAACCTTTCCAAACTGAAAGCTATCATTTGTTGGGACACCTGGGTGGCTCAGTTAAGCATCTGACTTCAGCTCAGGTCATGATCTTGTGGTCCGTGAGTTTGAGCCCTGTGTTGGGCTCTGTGCTGACAGCTCAGAGCCCGGAGCCTGTTTCAGATTATGTGTCTCCCTCTCTCTCTGCCCATTGCCTGATCACACTTTGTCTCTCAAAAATGAATAAATGTTAAAAAATTTAAAAAAAAAAAAGAAATAGATCAAAGACTTAAATATAAGAGCTAAAAGTCTGAGAAAAAAACATAGGGGTAAATCTTCATGATCTGAACTTTCAAAATGGGTTCTTAGATATAACACCAAGAGCAAAAGCAACTAAAGAAAAATTAGATTTTATCAAAATTTAAATTTTTTTAATGTTTATTTTTGAGAGACAGTGAGCAGGGGAGGGGCAGAGAGAAAGAGGGAGACACAGAATCTGAAGCAGGCTCCAGGCTCACAGCTGTCAGCACAGAGCCCGATGCAGGGCTCGAACTCATTAACCACAAGATCATGACCTGAGCCGAAGTCGGACACTTAACCGACTGAACCACCCAGTCGCTCCAGATTCCACCAAAATTTAAACCTCATGAGCATCAAGACACTGTGAAGAAAGTGAAAAAACATACAGGAGAAAATATATCTGGTAAGGGTCTAATACCCAGAATATATAAAGAGCTCAATATCTCAACAACAAAACAGACAATTAAAAGAAAAACTGGGCAAAGAATTTGAATAGATATTTCTCCAAAGAAGGTGTACAAGTGGCTAATAAGCTCACGAATGCTCAATATCATTAGTCATGAGGGAAATACAAATCAAAAGCACAATGAGATACCACTTTACACTCAGAAAGACAGAAAATAACAAATATTGGCAAAGATGTAGAGAAATAGCTGACTGGGATGTAAAATGGTGCCCCTGCTGTGAGTAGTTCGGCAGTTCCCCAAAAAAGTTAAACGTGGGGGGGCGCCTGGGTGGCGCAGTCGGTTAAGCGTCCGACATCAGCCAGGTCACGATCTCGCGGTCCGTGAGTTCGAGCCCCGCGTCAGGCTCTGGGCTGATGGCTCAGAGCCTGGAGCCTGTTTCTGATTCTGTGTCTCCCTCTCTCTCTGCCCCTCCCCCGTTCATGCTCTGTCTCTCTCTGTCCCAAAAATAAATAAAAAACGTTGAAAAAAAATTAAAAAAAAAAAAACTTAAACGTGGAATTATCATCTGATGTAGCAATCCCACTTCTAGATATAGATCCAAAGGAACTAAAAACAGGTATTCAAACAAGTACTTTTATACAAACGTTCCCAGCTCAGTGCCTACAATTATAAAAATGTGGAAACCACACAAATGTCCATCAACACACAAAGAGAGAAACAAAATGTGGAAAACACAAAAAATGGAATATTATTCAACCATAAAAAATAGTAAAGTACCAATACGTGCTACAACAAGAATGAACCTCAAAAAACATTATGCTAAGTGAACCTAAAAAATATACACAAAGTAACATATTATATGATTCCATTTAAATAAAATATCCAGAATCAGTAAATCCATACAGACAAGACATAAAGCTGACTATTGTTGCCAGGGGATGAGGGAGGAGAGATTGAGGACGCCAGTTTAATGAGTATGCGTCTCCCCTGGGAATGATAAAATTGTTCTGGAACTACAGAACTGTAGCTGTACAACAATGTGATAGCTGTACAACAATGTGAATGTGCTAAATGCCACTGAATTGTACACTTTCAAGTGGTTAATTTTAAGAAAAAGAGAGAAAAAGGGAGGGGAGGAAAGAGGGCTCAAAGTGCCTATATCCACAACACAGCAAAGGAGACGCCAGAGTCACTGATGGAGGGGCAAAGCCAAGGGTATCAGACTTAGTGCAGCCCCTGAGACGGTATCCACTATTCCTCCTCTCATCCATTTCCTCCATCACACTCTACTTCTCAGACTCCCTTCACCCATTATAGACCCTTTTTCCTATAAAAACAAACTGGTATCATGCTCTTGTATTTCTTCTCCCCCACTCAAGACCTCTAGGAAAAGTAAATGCAGGTTGCTTTCTCTCCCCTGGAACCAATGATGCGTTGTTACCTTGTGCTTTAGAAACACAAATGACACTGTAAGGGCAAAACAGGAAGTTCCGAAAGGAATGCTTCTTTACCTTTGCAAGTTCTCTTCTTAGTTCTTGTTGCTCCTCCTCTGATAGGGTCTCTGTGGCACTGATCGTGGCTGCAACATCTTCTCCTTCCTCGGGTACTGGGTCTGTTCTCAGCAGACCTTGTTGGGGATTTAAAAAAAGAGTCCGTAAGGTATGAAGGCTGTGTAAAATTCTCCCTTAGGCTTCTTTACTGCCCCAATGAGAATAAAACCAATTAGACCGGATCCACACATCAACTTTCTATACCTTCAAATGACCTGGCTCTCCCTCTACAGGACAAAAGAAAGTCTGAGCTACCACTAAAAACCGCCAAATTGCACTCTGCCAAAATACGAATTTAAAAAATACAGCATTCGCTCAGATTCTGTTCGTTTCCACAATATAGTTACTGCAAAGGAGAAGAGTTAAGAGGCCAAGAATGGGATCTTGCCAAGGCTTCAAATGTTAAACTAGTAAATCAGACTAATTTACACTAACAAGGAAAGAGGTTTGTAAATGTCTCTAATTTCCTCTGCTAATCAAATCCAGCAACTTAACCTCAGTCGTGAACTGAACAAACTCAATGCCTACAAAAATTTTATTCCAGAAAAAATAAAATAATTTATTACATTTCTTTCCATTGTTAGTGGAGGTAGGAAACACCTTCCTGTAGCTTTAAAAAAAAAAAAAAAAAAAAAATATATATATATATATATATATATATATATATATATCATCCAGATAACCTTTAAAAAGTCCTAACGTATGCAGAAATGACCAACACTCACATAAAAGCTTTCCAAGTTATTTAAGACCAACATGGCCACACTCACTCCTCTGGAAGAGGGCCGACCACAGTGGTCCCTTCAGGAAGAATCTGGTATTTCTCAAGTGGCCAAGAAGGCATCTGACCCTCAGCAACCCTTCCGTCTCTCTGCCAACCAACCATGCCCAACGCTAGGGTTAGGTCAGCAAGGCCCCCAAACCTTGGGCGCAAAATTTAAGGTGGCACCAAAAAACTCAATATAAATAATTTTAATATTTTCATGCAATAGTTTTCAAATATCAAAGTTAATTCAAAGAATCTATGATGCACAAAATATCAAAATTTTAAGTAGGCTCAGTATTACTGATTTTTCCTTCCACCTCAAGGCTCCAAAATGGCTTTGCACAGCACTGTTTCTCATCTTGTTTTTTTTTTTAAACATTTTTTTAAAAGTTTATTTATTTATTTTGAGGGGGGAGGGGCAGAGAGAAAGGGAGACAGAATCCCAAGCAGGCTCCACTGTTTGCACAGAGCCCAGCGTGGGGCTCTAATCGACGAGCCGTGAGATCGTGACCTGAGCAGAAATCAAAAGTCAGACACTTAACTGACTGAGCCACCTCTGATCTTGTCTTCATTTAACTTTTTTTTAAGTTTATTATTTATTTTGGGGTGGGGGGGAGAGGGAGAGAGGGGGAGAGGCAAAGAGAAATGGGGGCAGGGAGAGAGAGAGAATCCCAAGCAGGCTTCACATTGTCAGCACACAGCCTGACACAGGGCTTGAGCCCACAAATCACTGGATCATGACCTGAGCTGAACCAAGAGTCAGATGCTTAACCGACTGAGCCACCCAGGCACCCCCTGATCTTGTCTTTATTTAAAAGGTTAGGGGGCACCTGGGTGGATCAGTTGGTTAGGCATCTGACTTCAGCTCAGGTCATGATCTCGCGGTTTGTGAGTTCGAGCCCCGCATCAGGCTCTGTGCTGGCAGCTCAGAGCCTGGAGCCTGCTTCGGGTTCTGTGTCTTCCTCTCTCTCTGCCCCTCCCATGCTCATGCTCTGTCTCTCTCTGTCTCTCAAGAATAAATAAACGTTAAAAAAAATTTAAAGGTTAGTATTTTGTTCATCCTCATTTCATTTTAATTTTTTTGAATATTGCATTAACATTGTCTGTCTTGATCACAGGGCATTTTGGTGCCCTCTTGAATTTTACAGCTAAGGCAGGGGGCCGCTGGCCTCACTTGTTTTACCGTAGTCACAGAGGTTTGGGTTTTCTTAGTCTCCTCTGGCAACAGAGTTTTTTCATAGGGAACCAGAGAAAGGTCTCCTCCTTCTCCTGCTCTTCGCCTCTTTCTGCCACTGGGGATTAAAGCAATCACGGTTCCACACCACCCCCACGTCCATTTCTGAGACGCGCTAGTTCAGCCATAGCAGCAATGTGGCATCCAGCCCAAAGCAAGATGCCAGGCAGCAGATGACAGACTTCACAGGCAGGCGGAAAAGGAAGGGGTGAGAATAACCACGCTGTTCAACAAGCAGCCAGCACCATGGCAAAGCTAAGAGAAGTATGTGGATCAATGACACAGCACGTATGGACGTTGTGTACAAGGTACAAAGACACCTGTTGCAGGGTCCGCTGCATATCAACTGCTAACGGTACTTAATAATTATAACAGCAATAATCATTAGCACAACAGTACCAAAACAGTGCCCACCGGAAAGGTGTTTACAGAACCGCTAAGGGCATAAACTACAAATAAAACAATTCCAAAAACCGAAAACCAGAGTTGCAAACAGAGAATGAGTAAGTCTTCTAATGCAGAGACAATATGTGACAGATACAGTCCGTAGACGGAAAAGATCAATGAGTAACTGCTTCTACAGGCCCCCTCTAAAATGTCTTTGGACGGCCCAAGTAACATTCCTGTGATAGAAACCTGACCATGTCCCCCTTTCCAGCTTACAGTCCGTTAGTGGTTCCCCACTGTTTTCAAGACAAAATTCAAACCGGTACTTTAGCACACAGGCCTTACTGGGCCCACCCCCTGCTGTCTGTCATTGGAACCCTCACACGCTGACTCCAGCCAAATCCGACTGTGGGTAAAGGCGTGTATGGTCAGAAATCACTGAAGAGGGTCCATGTGTGCTTGCAAATTTATCCCCTGTACCACATTATGTGATGAAGAGTAGGAGATTGAGGACAGAAGAGGACTACATGGTGACAATCATGTAAGGCAATACAGTACGAACCGTAACAAAGTTAATTGTAAACATTCTTTATTTTTAATGTTTTGCTCAGACTTCTCAAATCTCCAACTAGAACAAGACTCAAAAAAAAAAAAAAACAAAAACCCTGGCTCTAAACCATGCCTTAAAACATAAAGCCTCTTTCATGCTTTTTAATAAATACTAGTTTGCAAATCTGCTTAAGAAGAAAAATTTAATATGTAAGTACTAACAGTGGTTTATGCACAGCTGCCCAATTCCAAAAAGAATCTAGAGGGATTCTGATACGATTCAAGCATTTAGTTAGGCTACCAGGGAAATTAAATATCTCAGAAAAGGGGGTCATAGAGTTGTCCACAGTTGGCCTCAAGGCCTCCAAGATGACCTTTGAGATTTTATATTCCCAATCTAAGTAATTTAGTAATTACATGTTCTGCTTTTTCCATATTAGCCTCTAGGTGGCAGCAAATTATCAACCTTAAAATTTAAAGGCGAGGTTTGGGGGCGCCTGCGTGGCTCAGTGGGTTAAAACTTCTGGCTTCTGCGCAGGTCACGAGAGTTTGAGCCCCGTATCCAGCTCTGTGCTGACAGCTCAGAGCCTGGAGCCTGCTTCAGATTCTGTGTCTCTCTCTCTCTTGTCCCTCCCTTGCTTGTGCTCTGTCTCTCTCTCTCTCTCTCTCAAAAATAAATAAACATTAAAAAAAAAAAAGTGAGGTTTGTTTTGGGATAATCAACTCAGCGGAGAAAAATGAAAAATGAAGAACATGGATATCAAAATCACTGGCAAAACAGGACAGTCATGACTTCGGAAAATTATTAATAAGCCACAACCACACCCCCATAGAGTGCATTTCATTCTATGTATATCCAAATCTGAACTAAGTGGTCCAAATAGAAGTACAACACTTCTGTGGTGTGTGGATTACCATTTACAGATGACAAAACCGAAGCTTACGGAGGTTAAGCAACTTGCCTGTGGTAACATACCTGAATACATGGAGTTGTGATTTTGAACCTAGAGGGTTTGATTTGAAAATATATGTTTAGGAGTGCCTGGGTGGCTCAGTTGTTTAAGCGTCTAACTTCGGCTCAGGTCATGATCTCATGGTTTGTGGGTTTGAGCCCCGCTTCAGACTCTGTGCTGACAGCTCAGAGCCTGGAGCCTGCTTCGGATTCTGTGTCTCCCTCTCTCTCTGCCCCTCCTCCTATCCCTCCCCTGTTCATTCTCTCTCTCTCAAAAAAATAATTAAAAAAAATTTTTAAGCATATGCTTAAAGTCACTGATGTCCAAAGTACACATGAAGAGTAGGGGCTGAAGATCTGACTTGTAAGATCTCTAGAAACAACAATGATTAAGACTGTATGAAGGAAAAGAGTCTGGCAGACTAGATCAAAAGCAATCTCTGGTTCCAAATGTAAGGTTTCTCCAAACCTGGCACCTCAGAAGTTTCTCTATATATTATCCAATTTCCCATATGTTAAGTAAGAGTGCAATATTTATTGTAGAGGCAGAGTCTGCCTTTGGGGAGAAAAAAATAACTTCTCATTCACAACGCAAGTTGGGAAATGGCAAAATTTTAACATACAGGTTACTTAAAACTGTAATGCAAAAAAATCTTATTTAATCATTCATTTTAATGTTCCTTCCTCAGAATCTGATGGAAAACTGTTTTTAAAAGATGGTAAAGAGGGACAAAATACGATTAATATTTATTGAGGTCTAATATACAACCAGGGAGATTCATGTTACCTCCTTTTTGAAAAAGCATCTTACAACCAACATGTGATGAAAGGAGTACTTTTTATTCACACTACGAAACTGAGGCCCTCTGCGGTTAGTAATTTGCCCAGAATCACAGGTGAGATTAAAATGCAGGTTTTTCTGACTGTCAACTCTTGCTCCTTCGCCTACACTTTTTTATTTATTTATTTATTTTTGAGAGAGAGAGAGAGAGAGAGAGAGAGAGGGAGAGAAAGTTGGGGAGAGGCAGAGAGAGGGAGACAGGAGATACGAAGCAGGCTCTGCACTGTCAATGCAGAACCTGATGTGGGGCTCGAACTCACTAACCGTGAAATCATGACCTGAGCTGAAGTCAGATGCTTAATATCGACTGCATCACCCAGGCACCCCTCACCTACACTTTTTCTTAAGGAAATTCCAACCAGTGGGGAGGATAGAGAGCAGGTGACAGAAGGGACGAAGGGCATGCTGGAAGCAGAGGGCCGGGTCCTTCATTTTTTAATTTTTTTTTTTTAATGTTTGTCTATTTTTGAGAGAGATGGAGTGTGAGTGGCAAAGGGGGAGGGGCAGAGAGAGAGAGGGAGACACAGAATTTGAAGCAAGCTCCAGGCTCCGAGCTGTCAGCACAGAGCCCTACACGGGGCTCAAACCCAAGAACCACGAGATCATGACCTGAGCCAAAGTCGGGCAGTTAACCGACTGAGCCACCCAGGCACCCCGGCCAGGGTCTTCTCCACAGGGACTTCCACTTCACTGAGGGTCACGAACGTATGTGGATCCCAGGCTGAAAGTCACAGATACCATCACTGAGCCCACATGACCAAAAATCGGAGATAATTTGTTCTATCTGGTTGTTTCTACATTAGCCACTTCCTCAATTCCTCTCGTTGTGCAAACAGCCCACCCGTCTCCCCCAGCACCCCCCTGGAGAGTTAGGTAGCAGGGAGAGCCTGCAGCCCACTGACAGGCAAACTGTTGGGTGCCCAGATGAGAGGCCCACTGCCAAGGGAGTGACGACGAAGATGAACAGAGACCAGGAAGATGATGCCCCATCAATCCTAAGACACAATTGTTTATTATACATTTACAACTTTGGACTTGAAGTGCACTGACAGCCAGCCAGTTAGGCAGTCCTTGTGGCAAAGTTGTTTATCACCTGTAAATATGCTCCAAAATTTGCAAAATGGGTGCCAGGTACTTAGAAAATCGCAGGCCTCTCTTTTTTTTTTTTTTTTTTTTAATTTTTTTTTTCAACGTTTTTTATTTATTTTTGGGACAGAGAGAGACAGAGCATGAACGGGGGAGGGGCAGAGAGAGAGGGAGACACAGAATCGGAAACAGGGCTCCAGGCTCTGAGCCATCAGCCCAGAGCCCGACGCGGGGCTCGAACTCACGGACCGCGAGATCGTGACCTGGCTGAAGTCGGACGCTTAACCGACTGCGCCACCCAGGCGCCCCAGCAGGCCTCTCTTTTAAGAAAGTCTGCATCACAGACATCCTGTGTGAGGAAAATAAAGCAAGACACGGATTACTCCCAGTTGAAAAGCAATTCTGGTAAGTTACTGCATGTGAAGATGTTTCAGGAAAACCGAAACTTGGTTTACTTAACTACTATGCACAGGAGTGTCACAGTCAACATATATGTCTGATTAAATAAAAAACAGTGTTAATAAGCATAACATGTTTAAGTAAAATTAAAGCATTGCCTTTTCGTCTTTTAACTTGCAGCACTGTTTCCCTTTAACGAACAAATACTATTTTTTTAAATGTTTATTTTTTAAAGAAGGGGGGAGAGGGACAGAGAAAGACAGGGGGACAGAGGATCCCAAGCAGGGTGTGCACTGACAGCAGAGACCCCAACACGGGGCTCGAACTCATGAACCACGTGATCATGACCTGAGCCAAAGTCAGACGTTGAACTGACTGAGCCACCCAGGCGCCCCAATGAACAAATACTATTAACAGTACATCCTAGAATTTGCGGTTTCTTAGAAGAGATGAAATGCAACACTCCAGATTCCTGAAAACTCATTAGTAATTTGAGGACAACGAAGCTCTCGGGTCTTTAGCTTCAGTGGAAATGTGTGTGATGTGCTCGCATGGTAGGGAAGAACAGGAAGAATGGAAAAAGATTCCAGTCTTGACCATGTCTCTAGTTCCAGACTATAAAACCCTGATGTCACACCCTTATCTTCTCATCTCGATACTACAAGCACCAAGAACAGAGCAAATGTTATTAATGCTTTATTTGAACAGATTTCCTGGTTAAAGATTGATTCAAATGAAGTTTCTCCTTACTTTCCGATGCATAGCCACCTCTTCGACACATACTCCCCAAAATTTCAACCAGGAAAGGAAGCAAGGCCTTTTTTTAAATACAAACTGTTTGTTTGGTTTTTTTTTAATTTTTTTTTTAACGTTTATTTATTTTTGAGACAGAGAGACAGAGCATGAACAGGGGAGGGGCAGAGAGAGAGGGAGACACAGAATCTGAAACAGGTTCCAGGCTCTGAGCTGTCAGCACAGAGCTCGACGCGGGGCTCGAACCCACGGACCATGAGATCATGACCTGAGCCGAAGTCGGACGCTTAACCGACCGAGCCACCCAGGCGCCCCACAAATTTTGAACCTACAATTAAAATTAAGCCATGATGAAGGGTTGGGTGAGTACCTTTCTGCTCGGGTGCTATGGATGCATCCCAACCCACCCCACAGCGGAGCACCCACCGCAGTGGTTCTCTCCTCCCTGCAGTTCAGCTTTGACCTTTTACCCAATTAAGACCAACTGCTTCCCCTCAAGAGTTTCTATGACGGTCAGTTGAAAACTTTTTAGCCATTTTCACATCATTTCAGATCTGAAAAAAAACTTTGGATCATTTCATCAAAATACTTTATTGAATAATATGAGGAAACTAGGGGCAGGGATTTTTTTTCTAAAGAGTAGAAGAAGATAAGCATGAACTTTGAAATTAGATGGGCTGTAGGTTGACTTGTGTCCCCCAAACGGATACATTCCATTTCCTAAGACCCTGCACCTGCCAATGTGTTATTTGGAAACAGGTTTCTGCAAATATAGTCAAGATGAGATCACAGTGAATTAGGGTGGGCCCTAATCCAATGACTGGTGTCCTTATAAGAAGGAAATTTAGACACAGAAACCCAGAAAGAACATCATGGAAACGTACAGAGCACACAGAGACGCAGAGACAGCTCCATGTGCCATGGAGGAGGACTGGAGGGATACAACTGCAAGTTAAGGAATGCCCACAACCAGCAGAAGCTAGGATGAGGCAAGGAAGGGTTTCCCTACAGAAGGTGCATGGCCCTGCTGACGCCTTCATTTTGGACTTCTAGCCACCAGAGCTGAGACAGAACACATTTCTGTTGTTTAAGTCACTCAATTTGGGGCACTTTGTTATGGCAGCCCTAGGAGACTGAGCCCCCCCCCCAAAAAAAAAACCCATTACCTCTTTTAAAAACAACACATGGGGCGCCTGGGTAGCTCAGTCAATTAAGCATCCAACTCTTGATCTCGGCTCAGGTCGTGATCTCACCGTTCATGAGTTCGAGCCCTGTGTTGGCCTCCTCGCTGACAGCACAGAGCCTGCTTTGGATTCTGTCTCTCCCTCTCTCTGCCCCTCCCCTGCACTCTCTCTCTCAAAATAAATAAACTTTACAATAAACAAACGAATATTAAAAACATGCACTACCACCTAGCTCTCCAGGCTTCTGGAAGAACAGTTTAAAGGATGATGAACACAGAGAGTGGGCACATATTAGATGTTCGGTAAGGACATGCTATTGCCCCATTTTTCCATGTGCTACATGTATTACATGCGTTCTCTCCTCTTCCATGAAGCATGGTTCACAGGGTCCCCTCACTTCCCGTCTCTCTTCAACCCCCTTCCACCTGTGTCTGCCTCTCCTCTGCATCCTCAAAATGACAGCTGTCAATCATCATGTTATTTGATACCTCCAAGGCATCAGCACTGAACCTTGGTCTGGAATCTTCCCTCCTGTGACACCTCCCCATCTGCCCTCCTGGGATTTTTCTTCTTACCTCTGAGATATGGCTTTGTCTCACTCCCCCCACCAGGCATCTACTTCATGCCTCCCCTCTGAACCCACTGCTCCTGCCTTGATTCAATCTCTCATGATTTCTTGCTCAGAATCTTGCCCCTAAAGGTCTCTGATGGTGTCTGTCCCTCCAATCCATTCACCACCCTGCCACTAGAGTGAGCTTCTAAAGTAAAGTATGACTCTGACCATAGCATTCCCTTGCCTTAAATCCTTCTAGGGTTTCCCACTTCCTAGTAAAGCTCAATGCTCTTGACAATCGGGAGCCCACAAACTCCATCTCCTGCCCAACACAGTCACTGCATCTTCCAACCTGCGGTTCCTACGAAGACATGCTTTTTATTGTGAGTAATGCATTAACTCAAAAAGTAAAATAAACTGCCTTCCATACACTTTTGCCCATTTAATTTTTTTGTGGTAGAATATACAACATAAAACCTGCCATCCTAACCCATTTTTAAGCATACAACTCAGTGGCATTAACAACATTCACAATGTTCTACCGCAACCTCCACCGGCTCTTTCCAAATCATGCCCTCTTTTTCTTATGTCTCTGCACCTGTTATTTTCTCTTCTGGAAACCCCCTCCTTATTTCCAAGTCCCATTCATTTCAATAAATCAGTGTTAAGAGTCTCCTGTTCTTGGAGGCTTTCTTTGGACCCTGTGCCCATGCCCTGCTCTGGGTATAACACTCTGTATGCAATGTCTACTGTACTTAGAACACAGGCTTCGGGGCTGAGCAACATTCGACCTCAGCACTGTGTTACGATCCTGCATCTTTAGCCCAGCATCGCATCTGGTACACAGATGCTCAGTAGTACTCTCGGAATACATTAATTACAGTTGAGTTAGGGAAGAACTCAGTCTCCCTTCACTGTCTACCTTCTATCTTGAACTTTTAATTTTGTATCTCATTCTTATTTCAGTGCCTTCACCTACAGAGGTTTTCTATTGAAAACACAAAAAAATTAAAATTCTTTTAAATAAATAAAAACCTGAAACAGACATAAGATGTCATTTTTCTAAAGAAAAGCACAACTTCTGTCTCATATATAATCTATACAAAGACTGTTACATTTGCAGCAGGTCATATACCTTCACGTTACGAAGCACATTCACAGCCACACACACCGCGGCTGTACACGTGGGACACGAGTGGTATTACAGGAGGAGGAATATGATGTCAGCTGCTCCCAAGATATTCAGTTAGGAGGGAAAAAGCTGCAGAGGAGGAGTCTAAGATAATGTGCTATTTAGTTAACACCGCCTACTCAAGAGAGAAGTTGTTAGAGTATAATGGAGCCCTAGAAGCTTCTCTAGGAAATAAAACTGTATACACCTCTCTTACACAATCTTCAGAGGCAACCATGGCTTTAGGACCAGGCAGAGTAGGAATAGGAAACTTAAATCTCTTTCCCTGTGCCCCTCCCTAACTTGCACATGTGCTCTCTCGCTCGCTCGCTCTCTCTCTCTCTCTCTCTCTCTCTCTGTCAAAATAAACTATACATTAAAAGAAAAATTAATCTATAGCACTTAGGAGCTGGAAGGAACCATAAGAACCCATTTGGCCTAACACTGCCTTCTGGCAAGTGAGTGTCAAAATCGTTCAAGACAAGGTAGGGAATTTGGCCTTTTAAAAGTGCAGTATTTTACAGAGCTGTTGTCCAAGCATGGGCAAAGGGAAGTAAGAGATTAAACTTTACGGAGAAGCTCAGAGGCAGACCAACCTTCCCTTCTCCATTCCCTGGTCCTCTCCAGGTAACAGCCTGAAACAGCAACTCGGGCCTTCCCAGGCCGAGGCAGGTCCCGCCCCAGCATCGCCACCTCACGCTGCGATAACCTCGCTTCCTTGGGTGTTCGGTCCACATATTTTTGCAATTCTGTTTAAATAGGGTACAAATACTATTCCTGGTCTCTTTTAAAGTTTATGATATTAGATATTTGGTCTGCTTTTCAGCATGATTGCATTACATTTTTTGGACCCAAATATCTGTTTGTAGAAATATTTAAAATACACAATTTCCATTATGATGTTGAAGGAAAGAAAGAAAGAAAGAAAGAAAGAAAGAAAGAAAGAAAGAAAGAAAGAAAGAAACTTAAGTCCCTAAGTGTTGTTTTACTTAAGCACAAGCAAAAGGAAATATGTGTTCTTTATTTTTAAACCCAGAGATACAACATACAGTTTGAAATGCCTTTAGTGGTAATATCCAAAAAGAAAAAAAAAAAAAAATCACAAGGTAAATGTATTTTTCCTCTTAAAAGTCTGAGCTTGGGGGTACCACTCTCTGGGCCTTCTTGGTTTCCAAATGGAACAAAATCCCAGCGGAGGTGGGAGGAATATGTGGAGGTCCCCACAATGAAGTGAGACGCTAAACAAGCGAGACCCTTTCTCTCTTTTAGGAGACCCTAAAAACAAAGGATCTACCTAACAGGGCTTCTCAATGGCGGCACAAGGGGCATTCTGAGCAGGACAATTCTTTGTGGCAGGGCCGCCCTGTGCGTCATCCACGTGGCATGCAGGCATCTACCCACTGGATGTCAGTGGCAGTCCCTCCCCACAGCCACAAGCAGTTGTAACAACCAAAATCATCTCAAAATTGGCTCTAGTTGTGGCCAGATTCCTGCAGGAGGCAAAACTGCCTCAGGTTGAAAACCAGTGACTTACGGCAAGGGAGTACCTGACTCCTGCTATTTGACACAGATTTTCTTCAGAAGAAAAGAGATTCAGTAGCACAAGCCATGAAAACTTCCTATTTCTAAGGCTATAATTTTCCCATATTTGCCCGTGGTGATAACAGTACAACAGAGTAGGAGAGAAAAATGAGTCGAGTACTTGTCATCAAGGCAGCAAGGAACAAAAGGCTTAGGAAACCTGACCCACTGCACTTGAGGTAAGACCCAGAACCTTAACTGGAGATTAACTGGGCAACGTAAGGGCCACTGATGGGGGTGGGGGGGAGGGTGGGCAGTTCGAAGGCCAAAAAGGAAAAGAGAGCTGGCGCCCAGATGCTCCCAAGACTCACCTCTGAAAGCAGGGCCCTGATCAGCGGCCAACTTCCTACTCAAAAAGGTCACCCTCCCAAAACTTCACAGAAAGAGCAGAGGAGGAAGGAAAGATCACAAAGGTAGAACACATCAGTATTTTCAAATGCTTTACTCTCCTCCTCCAGAAATTCCTAAACTGACCTCTGAATCTCTTTCATCTAAAAAAAAAAAAAAAAAAAAAAAGGCAGGGGGTGGATCTTCAGTGGATTACTTGAGAACCATCCGACCTCTCAATCCCAATCAAGTGTAACATGAGTAACTAGGGCACTCCACAAAAGTCAGCCATGGAGAGATTTGGGGATCCCCAGGGAGGAAGTCACTTTCATTCTTAAATTTCCTCTGTAGGAACAAGGAAGTTCTCCGAAACTTCAACTGTGCTCTCGTTTTTATTTTGTAAATCATATCGTATTTGCCATTTAAGACCTTCACAATTAATTCTGAAAAACTCTCAAGAAGTAACAATAACCTTTTCCCTAAAAAGAAAGATGATACAAGTAGAAACCAAAAAGGTAACGAAACAGAATGAAAAGGACTCTGAGCTAAGGAATCTGATGTTTTTTCAGTGTTTTTACAGGTTCAAACGACAGCGATGTAACCAAAAGGTCAGATTTTTCAATGGCTCCTGATCCTATTTCCCGAACTCACTAGAAATAACCACAGATGTCTTCTACAACAGGGCTGCATCATTCTGTACATTAGGAAATTTTTAAGAGGAAGAATGACTCTACATAAATAGCACATGGGAAATTATCTCTGTAGGTATTCACTGAAAATGCAACAAAGGACGCTGGCTGAGAGATGGCTGTGCTGACCAGCAAGTGCAAAGACAGAATGGAACGTACAAGTCCATGCAGCACATAAATAATCAACAAAATACCCCCATGGTAAAGCCTGTGGTGGCAGGAAAGACTACACCTTAAATGATTTTTTTTTCTTTTCTTTTCTTTTTTAATGTTTATTTACTTTTGAGAGAGAGAGAGAGAGAGAGAGAGAGAGAGTGCGAGTGGAGGAGGGGCAGAGAGAGAGGGAGACACAGAATCCGAAGCAGGCTCCAGGCTCTGAGCTGTCAGCACAGAGCCCATTGTGGGCCTTGAACTCAGGAACCACAAGATCATGACCTGAGCCTAAGTCGGATGCTTAAATGACTGAGCCACCTAAGTGCCCCTTAATTCTCTTAATTCTCTTTTTTGAGATAGAGATAGCGTGCAAGCAGGGGAGAGACAAAGAGAGAGGGAGAGAGAGAATCCAAGCAGTCTGTGCACTGTCATCAAGTTGCCCAATGCAGGGTTCAAACTCACGAACCTTGAGATCATGACCTGAGCCGAAATCAAGAGTCAGACGCTTAACTGACTGAGCTACCCAGGTGCCCCTACACACCTTGAATGATTAACCTGTTCTATAATATCTGTCACCAAAGAGGCCAAGATGGTGTGATAAAACAACAACAACAAACAAACAAAAAAGAAACAACAAAAACATTGGCTTGAGGACTGAGGGATGAGTGTGAGTCCCAATGTGGGTCCCAACACCTCTCTTGGCCTCAATGTTCACATCTAGAAAATGAGCTAGAATGTGAACTAGTCCCTGACAGTTTCATTTGATTCACTCACTCACTCACTCACTCACTCACTCACTCATTCATTCATCAAATATTTGTTGAGCCACAGGTGTCAAGGACTATTTCAGGTGCTAGGGAAAAACAGTGATCCCAAAAGGCTAACATCCCTAATGGAACTTAGATCCAGATTCTGAAAATTATACATCAGCTTTTCAAACCATGGGCTGTGAAATCCATTTAGCAGTACCAAATGAATATTTTAAAAATAAAAAATGGTGGGGCGCCTGGGTGGCGCAGTCGGTTAAGCGTCCGACTTCAGCCAGGTCACGATCTCGTGGTCCGTGAGTTCGAGCCCCGCGTCGGGCTCTGGGCTGATGGCTCGGAGCCTGGAGCCTGTTTCTGATTCTGTGTCTCCCTCTCTCTCTGCCCCTCCCCCGTTCATGCTCTGTCTCTCTCTGTCCCAAAAATAAATAAACGTTGAAAAAAAAATTTTTTTTTAAATAAGAAATGGAATAGTATAAAATATCAGAGGATATCACAAACAGTAAAGTTCTGTTTTCACAGAGTTCTGCTTTAGTTATTGATATTTGTATTTACAAGGTTTGTGGGTCAAGAAGTATAAGGTGTTCTGAATGTGGGTTGGTTGTATCAGAGTTTAAACATCCCTAATAAAAGACCTCTCTCTCTTTGTTCCAGCCACTGGCCCTCATCCTATCCCCCACCCAGACTGCTTCTTAGGAACATTCTGCCCATAGATGAAATCTCATTACTTTCTCACTTGCCCCATCATGGTTTGGATAAATATCAAAGAATATGTTTTTCAGATCAGCATTCCCAACCTTTCTGAGTAGGATTCCTTTTACCATCAGTCCCTTTTGTGCACTACTTGTTTGCTGATTAAGAAAATGCACAGTACAGGGCGCCTTGGTGGGGGGGACAGTCAGTTAAGCGTCCCACTCTTGGTTTCAGCTCAGGTCATGATCTCACGGTTCAGGAGGTCGAGCCCCATGTCGGGCTCTGTGCACACAGCCTGCTTGGGATTCTCTCTCTCACCCTCTCTCTCTGCCAGTCCCCCACTGGCACTTTCTCTCTCTCTCTCAAAAAAGAAACATGAAAGAGGAAAGAAAGGAAAGAAAGAAAGAAAGAAAGAAAGAAAGAAAGAAAGAAAGAAAGAAAGAAAGAAAGAAAGAAAGAAAGAAAGAAAGAAAGAAAATGCAGAGTGACCAAAAGCCACGTGAACTTTTAAATGTATTTATAATGTATCTTTCCTAAAAGCTCCTTCATAGAAATACAAAGAGTACAAATGCACCCAAGACAGAGTATTCTTTCCATCTATGCCTCATGCTTGATGTTCAAACAGATTTGCAGGCTTCTTGTGCCCTGAGGGGTCCAGGGCACAGAGACTACTGATTACTGTTCTAGATCCTCTTTTACGTGGTTATTTTAGAATCACCATGTTCTTACTAAATGACTGCTTAGGGTGGTTTCTGTTTGTTTTAATGCTTTCTCCCCCTCCTTTTTTCCAATTAAAGAAAACTACTAAACTTGGGCACTAGTGGGTACATGAGTTTGTTTTTAGTTTTTGTTGTTCACTTGTCTTTTCTTTTCATATATAATTTTGTTTTTAATATCATGAGCCCAGACTCCTATAGACGGCGACTAAGAATTGGGAAGACAATTGTTTGAAATTTGCCGAGACACATATTCAGTGTTCCTAACTGCTTTATTTTTAACAGCAAATATCCAAAGGCAGCAATCACTGCAACTGGGGAAAGTGAAAGGAGGTAAAAGATGCCAGGAGAGAAAAGAACTAAAACATGCCGGGTAAATCCTCCCAGGAATCTCAAACCCATGCATACCGATCGCCAAGATCTACTTGAAGTCACCTAACTACAGCCCTGACTCCCCATAGCCCTCTGTCGCTTGGGCTTTACTCTGTCATCGAGCTTGAACTTCCTACTCTGTGCTGCTCTTGAAGCATTTTCTGTAGTAGGATTTAGAAGTTAGGATGGACGATGCCATCCTTTTAGGGGCTAGGATCTTCTATATTGCAAAGGTCCAAGGTTGGCCACAGGGGTAGGGGAAACGGAGCGGGGGAGAGGGCTTCCCGGCAATCTGACACCCCCGGCAGATGTCGAACAGCTGCCTCCCAGTCCCCAACTTCCAGAAACCAGCGTTAACCTATTATCTTCAACATTCCCCTTCCTGGAAATCCAAACTACACCCCACAGGTGGCCATGGCTGCAACCAACAGAGGAATGTCGTTTCAGCACGTGCTCTGCTGTTAGCAACTATACAACTCAAAATACTTACAACTAGGTTTCCTGCTGTATACCCTTTACCACTTCGTTCTCAACTACCCACTTCTTAGGCTTACAAAGGACAAAGTATGACCTTGTCTTCATTAATAAGGAAAAAAATTAACTTTCTAGGAAAATCTGCTCACTTCTCTGGCGAGTTAGTTTTACAGAAAAGGTCGTTCAGTGATGTCTAAACTTTAGCTGCAAAATGAGAGAAGTGACCTGGACAGTGTGGTAGGGCTGCGTCCAGCCTTGGGCTGATAAACTAAGATTCTCCCTGCCGGTACCTGGCTTTCAAATCAATGTCATATGGGCACATATCAAGGAGTGACTGCTTCCAAAGGTACAACAAGAGTGAATTCTTTAAAAAAAAAAAAAAAAAGGAAAGAAAGAAAAAAAAAAAAATCTCTTGCCTAGGTATTTCTGTATGTTGCTCTCAGTATTCCGGAACAAAATCCAGGACAGCCACTAACAGGACCTGAAATGTAGTCTTAAGCCTCATCTTAACAAAGACAAAATCAGGGTGCATCCTCATAATTTACATACAGATGACCACAAGCAAAGACCTTCAGATTCTCCCTTTTTTGTTATTTATCACCTAAATGAACTCACTGTGATCAGAAGAACTCGAATGTTCATATAAATAGTATGACCTTTAAAGTCAAAGTTCCTACTTTACATATAAATAAATATTAACTTAGTTTCAACACAGCAATGACGTGGTACATCTTTACCCTAATAATTTTAAAGCCAAGCAAACCAAGCAAACCTCAAGTTGTGTCCAGGTTTAATGACAGCACATTTAACTTTGGAAAATTAATAGTTACCAGACTTCTGCAGAGTAGGTGATCCGGATGGAGACGAGTTTCCACTAGGAGACAAGTAGAGATAGTTTTTGTTCACTCCTGTGTCAAAGTCAAAGGGGGACTGGTAGTCTTCATAAAAATCCATCTCTCTACAGTCCGTTCCAGACAAAGGCAGAACGCATGGTTTTATGACCGTCTGATATGCTTCAGGTGAGTGTGGCTCTGGTCACATCGCCATGTGCAACCTTGCTGAAGAAATCAACCCCAGGGCTTGAAGAGCCTGGCTTCCTGGCCCAGGTGTGGCATTTCTTTCTCAAAGCCCTCACACCCTCAGGACAAGCAGGCCTGTTTAATAAATGACTTATCTCAAGCAACCTTAGGGCTCTTCACCACCTGCTGTTAATTTCAGTCAACAAAGAAACAACCAGCACAGGGGAGCGGAGCTTTCTTGGGTAAACAAAGGAGGGCCAGGTTTTGCAGTATCTCCCAGATGTACAAACAGTTCAAGCAAACATCAGACACTGGCACAGTTACAAGAAACTACATTTTTTTTTTTTTTTTACACCGGTCAGCTGACCACCACTACCACCAGGCCAGACTTAATCTTCTAGGACAAGGAAGGATTACCAGGCAGTAATCTCCTACAAATGCCATCTGGGTGATAGTTTTTTCCACCCTGGATTACAGCAGAGTTCTGAAAGCCAAGCTTCCCGGTTTAGTGATCAGCTTTCTAAGTATAACTTGGTATAGAAATAAAGCTGTATTTCCATTATTGCTTTATCTAAAGTAATGTCTGGCTTAGTGTAACAAAAATTTGTCTGTCCTCCCACCCGCCCCTCCTTTTCTCTTTCTTTCCCTTTCTTTTCCTTTTCTGGAAAGATGGGTGTTTTAGTTACATATACTGCAAAGAGAAGAATCCGCTCTGAAGGTAAAGCTCCCAGATATTCCTGCACCTTCTCTGTTTAAGCCATGTGCCTGCAGGTGCTACAATAAACCTGTGTGCAAATTGCAGGAAAAACCTATTTCCATTTGTACAGCATGCCCTGCAGAGTGACTGGGTGTCAGCTACCTTGTAAGCAAAACGTCTTAGTCACCAAATTAGTTTTCTTTGACACAAGTCTATTAGCAGATTCCTTCTATGTTAACCAAGGCTTTTGCTCAAGTGATAGCTCTAGAACTTTCTATGAATGGCTCATCTACTATTAAAGAGGTAAACATAAAGGCAACCCTTCTCTTAGGTGGGCAACAGTCTATCACTACATAACAAAAAAAGGCAGTATCCTACCTCTGCAAATCAACCTGATAAAAATGTACTCTCCCTGGGGGCAAGTAGGTGGCTCAGTTAAGAATCTGACTCTTGATTTTGACCCAGGTCATGATCTCACAGTTCATGAGTCTGAGCCCTCGCCGGGTTCTGCTCTGACATAGAGGAGCCTGCTTGGGATTCTCCCTCTGCCCCTCCCTCGCTCATTCTCTCATTTTCTCTTTCCTTCTCTCCCTCTCTCCCTCTCGCTCTCTCTCTCCCGCAAAAACAAATTTAAAAAGCTTATTTTTAACAACAAAAGTCAATCCACCTTTTTTTTCCTAAAAGATAGCAAAATTTGAGCAACTATAAATGCTGTCAAGTCTATATTTAGAAAGAGAATATAATGACTTCTTTATTATTATTATTCTTTGAAAAAAAATGAATTGTCTGGTTTCTTGAAATCCAAGGTATCTCTTACCTCAATGGGATGGGCATCATGCCCCTGGATTAGAGTGTGGTTGACGGGGTCCCCGGCCCTCTCGATGTGGTTGATGAGGTCCCTGGCCCTCTCAATACTCTCTGCATTTGGCCACTAAATAACTGGTAGAAAAAACAGTTCTCCCTCTCAATACTTGCTCTTCCTCCTAGAGCCACAAGTATTACAAAGTGTTACGGGCTGAAAATTCATATGCTGAACCCCTCACTCAATGTGATGGTGGTAGGAGCTGGGACCTTTGGGAAGTGACTGGATTCAGATGAGGCCAGGAAGATGGCACCTCTAGATAGAGTAAGTGTCACTGTAAGAAGAGAGCTAGCTCTAGCTCTCTCTCACCACCACGTGAGGACACAAGAGGACAGCATGTGGCAACCAGGAAAAGGGCTCTCACCAGGAATCTAATCAACTGGCACCTTGATCTTGAACTTCCCAGCCTCCAGAACCATGAGAAATAAATGTCTGTTGAGATAAGCCACTCAGTCTATAATAATTTATTACAGCAATCCAAACTAAGGCACAAGATATTTAATACTGACACACATACAATGCAAACCATGGCCACCTCCACACTGCTCCAAAATCCCTCCAAATGGATTTGGAGGGTGGGATCCCTCCAAAATCCCACGTCCTTGACCTTCAGTGCAGACATCCAGGTTACATCCTCTGCCTGAAATGCTGCCTTTTTTCTGCTTGCTGAAGTCATTCATCCTTCAAGACTCAGACAGAAATGCTACCTTTTCTCAGAAGCTCTCCCACTTTCTGTACCCTCCCCACCCCCCAGCACTCACTGCAACAGCAGCACACAGTGTGACAGTCCCCCTTCCCAGTCCCCCTGTGCCTCCCTGTCCTCCCCTTCAGGGGGGGCGCTGAGTTCTCTATTGTGATGCCTACCCTGAAGTGCTGGCTCTAACCAGTGTGAAATGAAGAAATCAAATAACGGCTCATGCTGACACTGGAAACCTTATTTCTAAAACATGAGGATTTAGCATTTAACTGACATCTGAAATCTCTATCCTACCTGCTTAGGTGCCATCTTGGGGTAACATCATGTCTCTCTGAGCCAGCCGTAGCTCTCCAGTCAGATCCCAGTCAAGACATGCTAGCAGGTAAGAAAAGTGAGAATGGAAGACCAGAGGTGGGAAAAGCATGGGCTATGTGAACGGAATGGCAAAAATTCAGTTGACTCAAGATTCATGTACCAAGTAGAAGGGAGCTGTAAGATATAAAAACTGGAAATGTAGCCTGAGGACAAACCATTAAAGACCTTGAGTGACAAACTTCTATACTTAATATAGCGTGCAAAAAAAAACCCTCTGAGGGTGTCTGAGCCAGGTGGAGGGAGGATAAGAAGCTTTATAAAGATGACACCGGAAGTGGCAAATAGGACGCACTGTAAGTAGAGGCTACCGGGAGGGCGCTCTGAAGGAGTCTACTGGCACAGCCCAAGGAAGGAAATACCAGGTAAGATGTGGTTCTGTCCTGCTGGACCTTTCCACCGGGAATTCCAGAAGTACTTCAAAATTAACAAGCCTACGACTGAATTCCCTGCTTTTCCTTCTCCTATTCCTGACTCTAAATGTGCCATCCGGGGCGCCTGGGTGGCGCAGTCGGTTAAGCGTCCGACTTCAGCCAGGTCACGATCTCGCGGTCCATGAGTTCGAGCCCCGCGTCGGGCTCTGGGTTGATGGCTCGGAGCCTGGAGCCTGTTTCTGATTCTGTGTCTCCCTCTCTCTCTGCCCCTCCCCCGTTCATGCTCTGTCTCTCTCTGTCCCAAAAATAAATAAACGTTGAAAAAAAAATAAAAATAAAAAAAATAAATGTGCCATCCTGACTCACCTAGGCCTGACCTCACAGGAATCACTTCCAAGCACTCCTGCTCTATAGAAGGAAACACTACCAGGAGCTGTTCGTCCAACTCGTATTGTATGCTTTCTTCATCCTTTCCCTCTTTTCCCCCCTCTCACCGACCACACCCTACTTTCAGACTGACCTAGAATGTTCTGGTAAAGACGTGCCATGACTGTCCAGGTCTGCAGTGCTGTCTATTTAAACACCCTCTTTTCCTCGAGGAATTTCATGTCTCGTGCTCCCCTGCTCCCTGGGGGATGGTCTGCCACAATTCCCACCTACCCCCTGGCCTCAGGCATGGGCTTGTGCTTCAGATCTGGTCCACCTGGATACCCTGGCCCCTTGTTTACAGGGACTGCGCTAGTGGCAGACAGCTGACCCAAACAGTGCCAACTACAGGCCTTCCCTAACACTTACTCAATGAATAGTGGGGGAAGTGACAATTCCTGTGACCCGAGCTGTTGGATATCTATTGTGAGGGTCAGGTTCTTCTCTCCTCCTGCCTAGAGGCAAGAGAACGAGTGCTGAGACTGGGACGAGATGACAGGAGAAAGGAAACCAGTAAGGGATGGAGCACCAGCATCTGAACCCCTTGATCCAGCTACCCTGGAATTCCCATCAAACAAGTAAATTTCTGTTCCGCTTCACTTGTAGTTAAAATTGGAAAGACTCCCACAATACCTACTTTCCAACCATTTCTCACTATTGCTCTACCGTGGATCAGCCAAACTTGATTTTCCGGTTTCTTGAAAACATCCTACGCTGGGATTAGGCAATCTTCCCAAACTGGAATGTCTTTTCTCTGTATTTTTACCTGGCAAATTCCTACCACTAGTCAAGCTCAGCTTAATAAGTCACATATGAGTGGTCAGCACTCAAGGGTGTTATGAACTGAATTGTGTCCCAACACACAAGTTCTATGTTCAAGCCCTATGAGTGGTGTATCACACAAGGAATATTCATTTTAGTGCTCTGTAAAATGGGGAAAAATCGGGGCACCTGGGTGGCTCAGTTGGTTGAGCGTCCGACTTCCGCTCAGGTCATGATCTCACAGTTTGTGAGTTCAAGCCCCATTTCAGGCTCTGTCCTGACAGCTCTGAGCCCAGAGCCTGCTTGCGATTCTGTGTCTCCCTCTCTCTGTTCTTCCCCTGCACACATGCTGTCTCTCTCTCAAAAATAAAGATTAAACAAAATTTAAAAAAATAAAATGGGGAAGATATAAATACAAATGCCTACTAAAATGAAGTTATTTAAATGTTAAATTTAATTCATCTAATAGGAAATTATCCAAACATTAACATGATGATGTAGAAATGTATAGATTTATAAGGAAATATATTTTTGAGACAAATCAGGATCCAAAACTGTTTGTACTGTATGATCCATAATTGTGTAAAAATTGTAGAGTAACAAACCAATCAAAAGAGAAAATGGGCAGAAGAAATCTATCCCACAACCCCAGGAAAGTGTTTATGCACTGTAGTGCCTGCAGAGGGAGCCTATGGGCAGCTCAGAACTTAATTTAGTACAGCCAGGAAAATGCATACTACAGAAGAATAACCCATTAGATGACTCATGTTATTGCAAATAGAAACAGAGTAAGTAAAAATGACTGTAAAGAATATTAAGTTTCTAACTTCCTATTAGCACTTCACTCATCCCTAATTTGAAGAGATATTTAAGGGATAGTCTGATGTAAAAGCTACATGACACATACAAAAATTTACCTAGAGGGACCTTGAAGGGCACACAGGCAATGTAATTATCCAATAAAAGGGCAGGCCACTGATACTAGACATTAGGGACGAATCACACTAACACAGCAGACAGCTGGAAGGAGCTCCAGCTGGCCAAATATACAACAATTTAACCACCGACATAATTAAAGAGAGCAGTGGATTATAAATCAAGAATCCAAGAGTCCATATGTGACGCTTAACTTTGTGTGTCAGTCTGACTGGGCCACAAAATGCCCAGATATTTCATTAAACATTATTGTAGTTGCATCTGCAAGGGTGTTTGCGGATGAGATTAACATTTGAATCGGTAGACACTGAGTAAAGCAGATTGCCCTCCCCAAAGTGAATGTGCCTCATCCGATCTGTTGAAGGCCTTGAACTAAAAGGAAAAAAGAAATTCTATGAAGGACACTACTGGGTCAGTTACAAAAATGGGAATAAAAAGGCAGATTAGATAAAAGTATTCTATCAATGTCAAATTTACCAAAGTTGAAACTGTACTGGGATTATATAAGAGAATATCCCAACTCTTCGGAAATACAAACCAAAAGATTTAGCAGCAAAGGGCCATATATGGATGTATGCAACTTCCTCTCAAATGATTCAGAAAATACTATATGAGTGTATATGCACACACACACACACACACACACACACACACACACAGAATGATAAAGCAGATGGGGTAAAATGTTAACAGCGAATGAGTAACACAGAGTATGCAGGTGTTTTTACCATTCGTATTCTTGCAAACTTTCTGTAGATTTCAAAAAAAATAGTGTTTTTGAATGACTGAGAAGACCTCTGCATCAGATCAAGCAGCCTTGAAGGAGCTGGGGCAGAGAGTAGCGGGTCCCTTCTCACGACAATATAAGGGGAGGCAGCACAACAGAATTTACTTATGGTCACAGATCAGATACCCAGGCTCTCCTGGTTCCTAGCCACTTCTGAGACCTGAAAGAATCCTCTCCACCTTCCACTGAAGCAGCAGCTCATGAACCCTCTCCCGAACAAAAAGTCTCACCATCGCATCCTTTGCAGGTCACATCTTTCCTGAGGAAGGCCAGGAGGACCTTGTTCCACAGTCAGGACAGAGAGGAGGGAGATGGAGGGGGGCAGGTGTCAGCGAACACCACCTTCCTTCCCCCACTAGTGCCACATAAGCAAACCTTGACCAAAACACACACACACACACACACACGCACACACACAGAGTACCATGAGCCAAGAACAAAAAAGTACTTAGTTTTAAATCTGAAACTCAACTTAGAATCACAAAAGATGATGCTCCATTTTTACATACTTCCTCAAGGAAGCCTCAAAATCTCTGGGAGGTGGGTGTTATGGGCTGTTTTCTGATGGGAACCAAGGCAGAGAGTTTTTGTAAACATCCATACCCACATGAAGCTAGCAGGTGAAGTAGCTGGCATCTGGAAACAGGTGGTCTGCCTCCAAAGCCTGTATTCTTTCTGTAGCAGGAGAAAGCCGGACAGTAGTTAAGAACCCGGTGATGAGCCAGAACATCACATTCAAAGGGCCTGAGGATCTAATTACAATGCAGAGGCTGCATCACTAACAAGCCCCAGGTGATGGAGGCTGCGGGCACGTGCGATATAAGAAATGCGGATTTGGCCATTCACGTGACCAGGTGTATTTGGTCTTCAGCCACAGTTCCAGAAAAACGCTGCGGACACAGCCATACAGGTGAAATGGGTGTCTCTTGTTTGTAAGGAAGGTGACTTTAGGACCCCACCCCAAAGCAGTGGCTGATTGCCAGAAGAACCAACCATGTGACCAGAGGGTTAGAACTTTCGGTCCCACCCCCACCCCACCCCTGATCACTGGGGAGGCGAGAGGGGCTGGAGATTTAATCAGATAATGGCAGCCTTAGCCAATCATGATTATGCAAAGAAGCCTCCATAAGAACCCAAGAGGTCTTGTCTCAGTACGCTTCCAGGCTGGTGAACGGTGGACTTGGGGAGAGTGGCACATTCTGAGAGAGCATGGGCGCCCTTCTCGAACACTTCACCCTAATCTCATCATGCAGCTGTTGATTTATATCCTTTACTGTACCCTTTAATACACTGGTAAATGTGTGTCCCTGTGTTCTGTAGGCTGCTCTAGCACATTATTCAAACCCAAGCAGGTCAGTGGAACCTCCAACCTGCAGCAGGCCAGGTCAGAAGCACAAAGCACAGGTAAGCACCTGGCATCTGAAGGGGGGCTGGAGTGACAGTGTTGTAGGGCTGATCCCTTAACCCCTGGAATGTGACGCTATCTCTGGGTAGGCAGTGTCAGGCCTGCTTGAACTCTTGGACACCCTGCTGCTGTTTGAGAAGTGTTTCGTGTTACATGTGGGGTAGGTTCCCCACATATTGTTAGAGGGTCTGGGAACCCAAAAAGAGCACAGGACCGCCCTCGGAGTGACAAAGTGATGGAGGACCTCAAACGGCAGGCTGAGGAATGTGAATGTAATTTTTTACAATAATAAAACCACAACTACTCATTAGCATTCATTTCATCCTTACAGCAACACGGGGGTAGTAATGTTATCTCCCATCTCCAGATGAGTGAACGTAAGGAATCGAGAAATGAAAGTCCCCGAAGTATCCTAGCAGTAATCCTCCTCATACTGCGTCAGAGCAGTGGGAGGGAGATGGTCAGAGCTGCACTTTGGAAAGATCATTCCTGCCTCCATAGGAAGATGGATACAGAGGGGATATGGGAAGTCAGTGAAACCGTCAGCAGCACCAAGGGTGTTATGAACTGGATTGTGACCCAACACAAAAGTCATATGTTCAAGCCCTAATCTCCACTGTGGCTGTTGTCTTGGATACGGAGCCTTTAAGAAACTAAGGTTAAATGAAGTCCTAGGGTAGGGTCCTAACCCAATAAGAATAGTATCCTTATAAGAAGAAGCCAAGACACCAGGGAGGCATATGCGCATAGAGGAAAGGCCATGTAAGGACACAGCAAGAAGACAGACATCTGGGAGCCCACACCAGAAATTGACTCTGCTAGCACCTTGATCTTAGACTTCCAGTCTCTAGTGAGAAAATAAATTTCTGTTGTTTAAGCCACTCTGTTGGAGGTATTCTGCTATAGCAGCCCGAGCAAACTAATACAAAGAGTGTGTTCCAGGGAACAACACTGGGAACAGAAAAGGAAAGACATATTGCAAGACACCACCAAGGGATCATCAACAAATCCTGGAATCCAATTGGATGACCAGGGTGTGGGGGGAACAGACTAAACTCTGGACTCTCCCCAGCAGGAGCTGTGAAAGTTGGGGACTGCATTAATTAAGATGGTGACAAAAGAGTAACAGTGGAAGGAAGGAGGGGGCGCTTTAGAAGTACACAGAATGGGGGCACCTTGGTGGCTCAGTCGGTTGGGCGGTCGACTACAGCTCAGGTCATGATCTCGCGGTCTGTGGGTTCGAGCCCTGCGTCAGGCTCTGTCCCGAGTGCTCAGAGCCCGAAGCCTGCTTCTGATGCCGTGTCTCCCTCTCTCTCTGCCCCTTCCCTGCTTGCTCTCTGTCTCTCTCTCTCTCTCTCAAAAATAATAAATAATAGGGGCGCCTGGGTGGCGCAGTCGGTTAAGCGTCCGACTTCAGCCAGGTCACGATCTCGCGGTCCGTGAGTTCGAGCCCCGCGTCAGGCTCTGGGCTGATGGCTCGGAGCCTGGAGCCTGTTTCCGATTCTGTGTCTCCCTCTCTCTCTGCCCTTCCCCCGTTCATGCTCTGTCTCTCTCTGTCCCAAAAAATAAATAAATGTTGAAAAAATAATAATAATAATAAATAATAATAAAAAAATTTAAAAAAAAAAGGAAGTACACAGAATGAATTTCATTTTGGCAGGTTTGTTTATAATGCTCAGGAGATTTCTGTGTGCAAACCATTAGACTCTGGGGCTCAGAAAAAGGTTAGGGCTAAAGATATCAATGTGGGAATCTCAAGACTGTCAAGAAAAAGCCCAAAGAGAAGGGCAGTCCAATAAAAGAAAGAAAAAAGGTAGGAACGCCTGAAAGTAGAAAGCAAGCCAAAGAGGCTGCAAAGGGCAGGAAGTGCCCTTTGATGGTGGTGGTGGTGGTGGTGGTGGTGATGATGATAATGGTGATGGTGACGATGGCAGAACCAACAGTTATGACGATGGCAGAACCCAGAAAATCCTTACTATGTGCCATTCTTCTTTGCACTTCACACCAACCCAATGGGGCAGATTTTATTCTCTACTCCCATGTTACAGATGAGAAAACTAAGGCACATGAAAGCTAACTTCCCCAGGCACATGGCTAGTAAGTGGTGAAGGTTGGTTTTGAACTTTGGTAGTGTGGCTCAAGGGCTCTGAAAAAGCAAAAAGTACCAAGAAAAACCCAAGTGACCAAAATCACAGGGGTAACAGGAGGAAAGAAAGTAGGTAAGACCAAATGCTACAGACTTACAAAGAAGCCACGGGACCTGGTGTCCTGGTGATTTTTCAAAGAAATTTTAGTCAGAGTGATGGTGCATGACAGATGAGGGAATTAGAGGCCAGTGGAGGGGGAAAAAGGGTAGAACTCAGTGGAGACAAGGTAGGGCTTGTGTGCCTGGTATGCATGAGAGAGACAGACAAGGGAGGCAGGGCAGGGACGGGTCCCCAGATGAGAAGGGGGCTTCAATTCCTAAACTGAATCATTTTGGCTTTCTTTTACAAATGTCAGCCCTCAGAGTAGAAACCACACTAGAATTTTAGGAAATACTGCCTTACGAAAATGCCATTATTCTCCTTCTTTCTTACTGCAAGAGGAAAAAAATCTTTTGTAGCACAGTATAAGAATACCCTATCCTCTCCAGTGTCCCATCTCCAGAATAAAAATGCAGCAATTAGCAAACACATTCAAATTATTAAGACCTAAATGCAAATACTCTAAGTGACAAATGAGTTCCTATAAAGTACAAATCCATGTTCTTGGCCCACTGACTTGCAAAGAAAGTCTCACTTGGCAGGAGCTCCTAATATTCTAGGTGAACAGGTTTCTGCCCTCTCAAAATAACTGAAATTGAAGTTCATGTCCAACAGACAAGCCAGGGACCGTTCTTCTTCCTAAGAAATGTTTTTGGACATATGAAGAGAGCAAGAGTTACACTTATAATGACAGTGAGACATCATTCCCTCTCTCAACCTATTACCAAACATATGTTCTGGGTGGACCTTTAACTGAGGACACCACAACCTGTTGAGAAAACGAATGAATGCCTGAATTTTCTATCACAAAGGAGTCAGAGACTAGACTCCAAAAACACAAAAAGGTCTCACTCTTTCACTGAGGTCATCTTAAAAAAAAAAAAAAAATCTTTTTATTTATTTATTTATTTACTTACTTACTTACTTACTTACTTATTTGGAGAGAATGTATGTGAGCAGGGGAAGGGCAGAGATGGAGAGACAATCCCAAGCAGGCTCTGCACTGCCACCACAGAGTCCAATGCAGGGCTCGAACCCTCAAACAGTGAAATCACGACTGGAGCCGAAACCAAGAGTTGGACGCTTAGCCAACTGAGCTACCCAGGCGCACCCCCCAATGAGGTAATCTCTTATTCTTCTGGGACATGTTGCTGCCACTACTGTTCTCAGACTGAAGATGTTTCATTAGCTCAACATTCATCATGTACCCAGATAATTAATTTCTAATGTACAGATTTTTCACTTTATAAATACAGTTGGAGTTAAAGTCTTATGGCCCCTCACAACCATTGGTGGCTTCCATGATTACAGGCTCAAGTAAAAGTTCCCCAACCAATGCTTCTCAAACTTCAATATGTTCACAAACCACCCAGGGACCGTGTTAAACTACAGATTCTGAGTTAGGAGGTCTGAATGGGGCCTGAGATTCTGGCCCTTGGATAACTCCAGGTGTTTACTGACGTTTGCTTTAGATAGCAGCTGCTAAGTTTGCCTTAGGATAAAAGACTGAATAAATTCTAAATATTTGTCATTCCACATGGCCCTAGCACTTTCTAAATATATATGTTTTTTAATATAAGAGACAGATTTTGTAGCCAAAGGGGTTTTGCTTTTTGGTGTTGATTTCTGTTTTTCTGTTATTGTAACGATGCACGAAGCAAGCAAATTCAGACAGAAGACAAAATTGGCTATGTCACAACAGGGCATACACCTGCAGGGCCTTTTCAACAGGATAATTACTTCGAGTCTGGAATTACAATAGTATAAACAGCCTAGAACAGTGGCTCAGTAATAAGCAAATGAAAGGCCACTCCATCTAAGAGTATTAAGGATGTATTTAAAAGCAAGGCCGCCCGGTCCCTATGGTAAGAGTACTGAAGATAAAGAGGTTTTACCCAAGCTAAATGTCTCCAATTTGCTGACAGTGTTTAAAAAGAGCTCTGTAGGGGTCCATAAACACAACCAACTGTCAGAGCCCTAAAAGAAATAAATGAACTGGTGGGCCAAATTTTAATTTGGAAAAACTTCCACAGTGCTTACACAGCTATTCTCAGCAACTAGAGGCTCAAAGGAAACACTTTTCCTTAAGGGAATGAGAGTTGCCCGAGAACAGTAGGCACTTACTGAAAATTAATATTTGACTATGAACTTCAATCATCAGTGAGCGGAAGCATACTAAACATGCTCAAAATACTCTCCCACCAAGCCATGTAGGCAGCTGAGCTTGCTTCTAACTATAACAGGTCAGTGAGATAGATCCAAAGGATCAACCATTTAAAAAGCACACACCATAAATACTGCCCATTTTTTCCTAAATTTCACTAAGAAATAATCTTATGACAAAATGTATAGCATTTCTATCTGAACCTGCTACTCTGGTTAAGAAAAGCCATTTTTAATTACAAATTTCACATACTTTACTTTTTTAAAAGATAACAGTAGAGGGGCACCTGGGTGGCTCAGTCGGTTAAGCATCCGACTTTGTCTCAGGTCACGATCTCCCGGTTCATGAGTTCAGGCCCCATGTTGGGCTCTGTGCTGACAGCTCAGAGCCTGGAGACTGCTTCGAATTCTGTGTCTTCCTCTCTCTGTCCCTCCTCTGCTCACATTCTGTGTGTGTGTGTCTCTCTCTCAAAAATAAATAAACATAAAAAAATTTTTTTTAAGATAACAGTAGAGGGGCGCCTGGGTGGCTCAGTCGGTTGAGCATCCGACTTCAGCTCAGGTCACGATCTCGCGGTCCGTGAGTTCAAGCCCCGCGTTGGGCTCTGGGCTGATGGCTCGGAGCCTGGAGCCTGCTTCGGATTCTGTGTCTCCCTCTTTCTCTGCCCCTCCCTCGTTCATGCTCTGTCTCTCTCTGTCTCAAAAATAAATAAATGTAAAAAAAAAAAAAAAAAAGATAACAGTAGAGTACCCATGCAATGGGAAAACCCAAGAAAAGCCCATTATCTTGAAACCAAATCAGTACTAGAGGGCTTCTAAGATAAGCCTGTCTTCTGACACAAGACTAAGAGCCAACCAGATATTTTTTAAATATCTCACTTAATAACAACCATACTTACGGTTACTAAGGCTTCTTACTGACTTTTATCCATTTTTGAAAAAGTCATTACCCAACAGGTACTTATCGAAACAGCATATAATTTCATTTATCCCAGTAAGCTCTCTCAGTGGTAAAAGGATAGGATAATTCAAGAGGCAATGGGAAAGGGGCATAGAGTAGAAAAATGCTTTCCTGAAAAGTATCCAGAAATCATGTAAGTACTGTTACATTGTCCCTAAAAGATCAAAATAAAGAACTATGTGTATGATTTCATAATTGAACTAAATACAGCTAAGACTGCTAATTAATCACTGAACAAGTTTCCTTATTCCTACACACATAGGTAGACTACATTTCCTAACCTCCCTTATGGTTAGATGTGGCCACGTGACTAAGCTCCAGCCAGATGAAAATGATATATATTTAACATGAGGGGGATATAAAGATTGTTGATAGCTACTGAGATTTGGAGGTCTTTACTGCAGCAAAAGTTAGAGGAAGTTGACTGATAGAAATATTTTGCCAAATAGAGCTTCAGATAGATTTTTAAGGTTTCTCTTCTATTGATTTATTTACCTATTTATTTATTTAGAGAGAGAGAGAGAGAGAGCGTGCACACATGAGTTGTAGAGCAAGAGAGAAAGAGTCCTAAGCAGGCTCCATGCTCAACACAGACACCAACATGGGGCTCGATCCCATGACCCTGGGATCATGACCTGAGCCAAAATCAAGAATCAGATGCTCAACTGACTGAGCCATGCAGGCTCGCCATGTTCCTTTTTTAAAATGACCATATCCATGGATGAAAAAATTTTGGAAACAGTGTGATAGCTGCACGACAATATAAATGTAATCAGTGCTAAACAACAGTACACCTAAAAATGGTTAATAGAAATCACAAATTTTGTGTTAGATAATGTATTTTACCACAATAAAAGTAATGATCATACAATTTTAAGGGTCGAGACCATCATTCACACTTTACTACCAGAAAGACTCAAATAAGAAGTTCAAATGGAGCATCAGGGGAGAGATGAAAACACAGCAACCATAACTAAGGAGTATTCGCTCTTAAACATTTTAAGTATTCCTTCCTGAGACCACAATCAAGATCTCTGTGTTCGGAGTGGTTCAGAAAGTATTTCCAATGAAAAATAAGCAGCCCCTGGCAGACAGAGGTAGGCTGGTTAGGTTATCACAGTAGGGAGGCCATCGTCAGCAAGAGAACAGTCACTAGGGAACAAGAGTGTACTGCCAGACCAATAAACCTATTTCAGATCCTGCCATCATGCTCCCTGGTATTTATTAAGTGAGGTGAAGTCTTACGTCTACACACAAACCTGCATACAGAGGTTTATAGAAGCTTTATTCGTAATTGCCAAAACCCGTAAGCAATCAAGAGGTCTATCGATAGGTGAGTAGATAAACTGTAGTACATCTAGACAATGGAATATTATTCAGCAATAAAAGGAAATGAGCTCTTAAGCCATGAAAAGATATGGAAGAACCTTAAATGCGTATCGCTTAGTGAAAAGATCCAGTCTGAAGAAGACTACATAATATATGGTTCTGACTGTATCACGTTCTGGAAAAGCCAACACTAGGGAGGCAGTAAAAAGCTCAGTGGTTGCCAGGGACCAGGAGGAGGCCGAGATAAACAGGCAGAGCGCAGAGGATCTTTAGGGCAGTGAAACAACTCTGCATGATACTCTAACAGCGGATACATGACAGTATGCATTTGTGCAAACCCACTGAACTGTACAACACAAAGAGTGAACCCTAATGCAAACTACGGACTTTAAGTTAATAATGAAGTGTCAATATTAATCAATTATAACATGTACCACATAAATACAAGATGTTAATAATGAGAGAAACCGGAGGGGTGGGTAGATACGGGAACTCTCTCTATTATCTGCTCAATTTCTGTACACGTACTACTGCACTAAAAAATAGTCTATTAATTTAAATTAAAACCAGGTGGGGAAGAAAACAAACAAACAAACATGTTTCACCTACTCTGCTATTCTGCCCAGGGGAAAACAGGGCACTGAAACCCACCTGCTTGGACTGTTACCCAGGCTTTGTAAGTATCTGAAGAACGACCACAGAAGACACACTGGTATGTAGTTTCCAGGGCAGCTCTGAGCTCACGATAAAAGACATGACTTAATTGTCAAGCTCCATTATTAATGCAAAGTAAACCTGAGCAGCAGTCTAGTTAAATTCCTCGCGTGTATGAAAGAAAAACAAACAGGGGCGCCTGGGTGGCGCAGTCGGTTAAGCGTCCGACTTCAGCCAGGTCACGATCTCGCGGTCCGTGAGTTCGAGCCCCGCGTCGGGCTCTGGGCTGATGGCTCAGAGCCTGGAGCCTGTTTCCGGTTCTGTGTCTCCCCCTCTCTCTGCCCCTCCCCCGTTCATGCTCTGTCTCTCTCTGTCCCAAAAATAAATAAACGTCGAAAAAAAAAAATTAAAAAAAAAAAAAAAGAAAAACAAACAAAAAAATCATAGTGGTTTGAACATCGGCTCCCCAGCCAAAGATGCTGCAAATTTATGGAGTACTTTCATCTTCCAAGAATCTTCCATCACAGGTGAAAGTGGACTGCAAACTGGCTTGCGGTCTAACATCTTTCTAAAACTAAACAGAAACAGACAATCTGTTGAATATAGAAATAGGGCGCCAAGTTTGAGGCCTATACTTGATCCTCAGTCTTTTTTTCTTGGTAAAATTCAGTGAAAACAGCCTAGCAAGATGGCAGACCCATCACAGCCCAATGATACAATTAATATTGGCAGCCAGCCCTTGTTGCCTTCCATGGATTTCTAAGGAGGCAAGCGAGTCCCCAGCATCTCCATTAAGTAGTGTTCTAAACATTTAAACAGCATGTTGATCGAAACAGAGAGCAATTCAAATGTAGATTCTCCATAAGAGGATTTGATTTAGAGAGATAATCCTCTGGAGAAATCTGGCCTCCAAATTTGAGAGGTGGAAATCAAAGGCAGTAACCGCACAGGGACAGAGTGACACTCAGAAACGAGCTCGGAAAGACCGGAGACCATGGTAACACTTGCTTCACAGGAAGATGATGGCTTTAAGGAAGCTGATCCGAGATTTTTCTCCGCCACGTTCTCTTACTTTTAAACAAAACCAGAACCACTGTTCCAACTGACTTCCCCTTATAGAGTTTACTCAGCTGCTTACGAACAAGCAGAGGGAGAGAAGAAGACAATGTGAGGCCTTCTGCCCTCTAGCTGAAGACCAACAGAGTTTTTACAACAGAAACTAGAAGCCACTTCCCTGAGAAACTATCTGAATCAAGGCTCATTCTGGCTGCTGGCAAAGGACAGTTCACTATGTGGCATCTCAGAAATGGGTAAGAGTCCGCTCCTTTCAGCCAGTTGGCCTGCTGTTTACCGCGTGCTATGCTGAGTATTACAGTGACAAACTTCCTATTAAATATATCTTAGCACCAGGAAGCCAGTCAACAACATACTTAGCGGGGAGAAAGAGTGAAAGCAGAGATGATCTAGATAACAAACATAATATAGGAGTAAATTAGGCAACCAAGTGAAATACGTGCGTGTGAATGTGGGTGAGAGCTGAGGGGTCCCAGGAGGTTGGGAATGTAAGGGCATAACTCAGAACTTCATACTAAAAATTAGAGCATAGACTGGTGACCTAAGGCTTTCTTTTTTAATGTTTATTTATTTTTGAGAGAGAGAGAGAGAGAGAGAGACAGAGCGTGAGCGGAAGAGGGGCAGAGAGAGAGAGAGAGAGAGAGAGAGAGAGAGAGACAGAATCTGAAGCAGGCTCCAGGCTCTGAGCTGTCAGCACAGAGCCCAGCGTGGGGCTCGAACTCACAAGATGTGAGATCATGACCTGAGCTGAAGTCGGTCGCTTAACCGATTGAGCCACCCAGGTGCCCCACCTGAGGCTTTTAAACAAATTATTACAAAATTCAGCAGCTTAAAACATCAACCGTTCATTATTTCACAGTTTGGGAAGCCCAGGTAGCAGGCAGCAGCTTAGTGGGGTGGTTCTAACTCAGGGTGTCTCTGATATTGCAGGCAAGGCATCGGCCAAGGCTGCAACCTCCCAAGTCCTAACTGGGCTGGAGAAGCTGCCAGCAGGAGGCTTTCGTTCCTCCCCACATGGGCCCCTTCACAGAGCTGCTCACAACTTGGCAGAAAGTTTCCCTTAGGGCAAGAGACCAAGAAAGACACAGAGAGAGAGAGAGAGAGAAGCCACAGTCTTTTACAACCTCATCTTAGAAGGGACATTACATACCATCCTTTCTGCCATCTGCGAAACCTGGTACCGATCAGGAGATGCCTACACAAAAACTGAATACCAGTATCCCTGGAAACCATCCTGAAGGCTGGCTACTATGCAGGGTGTGCTAGTTTTACAAGTGGTGCAGAAAACCCCCTCAGTAATGAGTTGTGACCCATGAAACTTGCCAACAGAAAAGCTTCTAGCACATCTTGTAAAGACAAAAGTTTTCTAAGTTCTCAATCATGTAGAATGACGTAACTCACCTGCCACAAATACTCATCTATCACAAATAAACCACTGAGGTTTATCTCCAGTATGGCAGCCAGAGGAATCTGCACAAACGCACAGGAATATCAAGTATACATTTGCAAGATAAAAAGGCTGAATAACTAGAAGATGATGTCATAGAAGGAGCAAGTGCTCCAGAGTCGGGCAGAGTGGGCATAAATGACAACTCCACAGGTCCCTGGCTGTCTTACCTTTGGCAAGTTTATCAGCATAAGCCTCCGTTTTCTCATCTGTAAAACTGGGCTGATATCTCCACAGGGTTATTGCAAACAGCCTAGAACATGCTCAGCATAGACACCCAGTAAACAATGGCATTTATTGCTAATAAACCACTCTATCTGGAAAATTAAAACTAAATTAATTGACTCATAGTCTAATAAAAATCACAGGACTGGAAGTATTAACAGTATTAACAGTATATCCTGTAGAACATGAGCAAATGAGCCACCCTAGGTGACTATTGAAAATGAAGTCTACCGGGGTACCTGGGTGGCTCAGTTGGTTAAGCGTCCGATTTCAGCTCAGGTCATGATCTCATGGTTTGTGAGTTTGAGGTCCATGCCGGGCTCCCTGCTGTCAGCACAGAGCCCATTTTGGATCCTCTGTCCCCCTTTCTCTCTGCCCACCCCCACTCTCGGGTGCTCTACCTCTCTCTCAAAAATAAATAAACATTAAAAAAGAAAAAGATTACCGGCCTCACCTTCAGAAATTATGATTCAGTAAAAACAAAACCAATTGTATCTAAAACTAAATGCTTACAATGTGACAAGCAGTGTTCTAAACTTCACATAAATTAATGTATTTGATCCTTACCACATTAGGACACAGATATAACATAGACCACCCATTTAAAATCACACTATACTCTTTCCTCCCCTCCCCCCGCCTGCACACATAACCCTTGATTTTGCTCTATTTAATCTTTCAGTGGTATATATTAACTAACATACTATATAATATACTTACCCTGCATATTGATTATCGACTATCTTCCCCCACTAGAACATAAGTTATACAGAAGGAATATTTTTTTTGTTTGGTTTATTTATACATTGGTATATCCCTAAGTGCCTAGAACAGTGTCTGACACAAATGAGTATTTATTAAATGAATGTCCGGATCTAAACCTTTCAGTAGCTCCACTGATTATCAAAGTCCAAGCATCCTCTCAAGGATTCTGGACACTGACTGACCTTTCCCCATCCTTACTCCCCTTAAGTAAGACCCAGAAATCCAGGGAATCAGCATTTGTCTTTCTTCATTTTTGGTCCTTGTTCATAGACCCCCTCCTCCAGGAATGCCTCACCCTATTCTAGAACACTTTCATCTATCAACATCACACCTGTTTTGGCCATTCTCCAAGACCTCTGAAATGGTGTCTTTTTCAAATATTTCAAAGACTTTGCAAAGGTCCACTCCAAGGAGACAATTTCTGGATTTTCTACTAACCTACCTGCAGAGAACAGACCTATGGACTAATTCCCAGACTATGTCCATGTTCCAACAACACAACCTGATTATGTGGCTTATCCTATTTTTCCTATTCTCTGTGAATTTTTACAATAAAAGCCATCAACTGAGTTAAACCGAGCATATCTGTTTCTTCAAGCCTGAAAGAGCCTAATAACACAGGAGGTATCAATTAACAGTAGTTAAGAACATGAACTTGTGGGGTGCCTGGGTGACTTAGTCGGTTAAGCATCTGACTTTGGCTCAAGTCATGATCTCGCTGTTCGTGAGGTCGAGCCCCACATCGGGCTCTGTGCTGACAGCTCAGAACCTGGAGCCTGCTTCGGATTCCGTGTCTCCCTCTCTCTCTCTGCCCCTCTCCTGTTCACGCTTTGTCTCTCTCTCAAAAATAAATAAACATTAAAAAAATTATTTAAAAAAAGAACATGAACTTGACATAAGCCACAGCCAGAAAGGAATAGGCACACAAATCTAACCACATAAAAATATAAAACTTCTACAAAACAAAAATATCCAATGAGGTTAAAAGAAACTATAAACAGGGAAAAAATATTTAGAAGACATTTCACAAAATCTAATTTCCTTAACAGAACAAAACATTTGTTAAGATCAATAACCCAATAAAAAAGAGTAATGGATATAAAATTAGTTCTAGATAAACATAAATAACCCAATATATGAAAAAAATTTTAATCTCATTAATGAATGTAAATCAAAATAAGACAAAAATGTTCACAAATCAGAGGCGCAAATATAAAAAAGTTACATTATTCTCAGTGCTGGCAAGACTGAAAAACACTCTCATACACATTGGTTCAAACTCAAGGAAGGGCAATTTGTTAATTACTACTAATACTGACCATGACAAACGTGACATCCCTTTCACCTAGCAGATCAACTGCTAAAAACGTACCCTCAGACACACAGTGTCACCAAAAATACACCAAAATATATAAAAGAATACTAATTGAGGCATTATTTATAAATGTTAATATCACAAATAGGTTAATTATGGAATACTATGTTGTTAAAAAAATTAGTTAAATCTTTTTAAATTTCTAAAACATAAAGCTTTAAAAAGCTTGCTTAAAAAAGCAAGGCAAAACTAAAATGAGAAATAAAAGAAGGTCATTATTACCAACAATAACAATAAAAAGGATTATAAAGGAATACTATTCCTTTATATGAACAATTACACACCAACAAATTAAAGAACTTAGGTGGAATGAACAAATATCTAGAAAGACACAAAATCCTCAAACTGATTTAAGAATAGAAAGTGAAAAGAACTCTAACAAGTAAAGAGATTGAATTAGTAAACAAAATACTACCCACAAGGAAAACTCGAGGCCCAGATGGCTTCACTGGTGAATTGTACCAAATATTTAAAGAGGTCATACCAATTCTTTACAACCTTTTCCAAAAAAAAAAAAAAAAAAAACTGAAGAGGAAAGACCACTATCCAACTCATTCTGTGAGGCTAGTATTGCCCCGATACCAAAATCAGACAAATTTACCACCAAAAAATTATAGATCAATATCTCTAGAATAAACATGACACAAAAATCTTCAAAATACTAGAAAATCCATACCCAGCAACACACAAAAGGAATATATAACATGAACAAGTGGGGTTTATTCCAGGAATGCAAGGTTGACTGACCATCTAAAAATCAATGTAATATATCATGCCAACAGTAAAAGGCCTAAAAACATTTGATCATCACAATAGACACAAGAAATGCAGAAAAGGCATTTGACAAGATTCGTCACCCCTTTATAATAAAAACACTCAACCAACTCAGAATGTAAGAGAACTTCAACCTGATAAAGGGCATTTATATGAAAACCACAGCTAGGGGCGCCTGGGTGGCTCAGCTGTTGAACCTCTGACTCATAATTTTGGCTCAGGTCATGGTCCCAGGGTTATGGGATTAAGTCCCTCATCAGGCTCTTCACTGAGCATGGAGCCTGCTTAAGATTTTCTCTCTCTCTCCCCCTTTTCCTCTCCCCCACTCAAGCACTTTTATGTCTCTAAACACACACACACACACACACACACACACACGCACACAGATAACACCTTACTTATTGGCAGAAGATGGAAAGATTGGTTTTCCCCTAAGATCAGGAAACAGATAGGACGTCCACTCTAACCACTTCTATTCAACATTGTACTGAAGTTCTAGCCAGGACACTTAAGCAAGAAAATGAAATGAAGGGCACCTATCATGAAAATGAAAACTATCTGTTTGCAGATGAAATGATCTCATACATAGAACAACTAAGGAATTGCCTATAGAATTATTAAAACTCATAAATGAGTTCAGTAAGTTTGCAGAATACAAGATCCATATAAAAAAATTAACCCATATCTATATAATTACAATGGATAATCTGAAAATGAAATTAAGAAAAAAGTTCCATTTCATAATAGCAGCAGAGAAGCACCTGTCTGGCTCAGTCAGAAGAGCATGTGACTCTTGATCTCAGTAAGGTTAAGCCCCTGCATTGGGTGTAGAGATCTCTTAAAAAAAAAAAAAAAAAAAAAAAAAAAAAACTTTAAAAAAAGAATGCCACTTAAAAAAAATTATACTTAAAAATGAAGTATAAAACTTATACTCAAAAACTACAAAATATTATAGAAAGAAATCAAAGCCGCTGTAAATAAATGGAAAGATATCCCATATTCATGTATCAAAAGACTTTTAATATTGTTAAGGTGGCAATATCCCCCAATCAATCTACAGATTCAATGCAATATCTATCAAAATCACAGCAGATTTCTTTGCAGAAATTAATTTACACGTTAATTCTAAAATTCCTATGGAAATCCAAGGCACTTAAAATAGCCAAAACAATCTTGAAAAAGAGTAAGTTGGAAGACTCACACTTTCCAATTTCAAAACTTACTACAAAGTTACAGTAATGAAGATAGCGTGGGGGCGCCTGGGTGGCTCAGTTGGTAAGTGTCTGACTTCAGCTCAGGTCATGATCTCACGGTTTGTGAGTTCGAGCCCTGCATCGAGCTCTGTGCTGACAGCTCGGAGCCCAGAGCCTGCTTCGGATTCTGTGTCTCCCTCTCTCTCTGCTCCTCCCCCACTCACACTCTGTCTCTTTCTCAAAAATAAATAAACATTAAAAAAAATTTTTTTAAAAAGATAGTGTGGTATGAACCTAAGGAAGAGTGTATCAGTCTGCTAAGGCCATGTGACATATGAAGAAATATGTATTTGGTCTCTACCCTCAGTCCTTGACACAGAGCTCCTAAAACCCTTGTAAGTACCTGAGTGATGGGGGTGATTAGTGCATCTTACAAAGAGTTCCTAAATCCCTTGGAATTTCCTAGGTAATAGGAATGTCTTTTGTTCTAATGAGGCAACTCTTAGTGGGCTTCTGGATAGCTTCAGGATACAGACTAGTTACCAGAAAGACCAAGCCATGATCAGAAGCTTGTAACTCTAAGCTAACCCCTGATATCCCAGGGAGGGGACAGAAGCTGAAAACTGAATGAATAATCATTCATGCTTATATGATGAAGCCTCCATAAAAATCCATAAACTAACTCCAGGGCCTGGGAGCTTCCAGGTCATTGAAAACATGGAGGTGCTAGGAGGGTGGTATGCCCCGAGAGAACATGGAAGTTCTGTACCCCTTCCCCATACCCTGTCCTATGTACCTCTTCATCTAGCTGTTCATCTGTAACTTCTATTATCCTTTATAATAAACCAGTAAACGTGTTTCCCTGAGTTCTATCAGCCATTCTAGCAAATTATGGGACTTGAGGAGGGGATCATAAGAGGTCTAAACTTGCAACTAGTGTCTTAAGGGCAGGGAGGTGTAGCCTTGTGGAACTGAGTCTTTTAACTTGTGGGGTCTACACTAACTCCAGGGAGTAAGTGTCCTAACTGAATTGTAGGACACCCAGTTGGTATCCGGAGAATGAGAAAACTGGTTGGTGTGTGGAAAATCCCCCTACATTTGGCATCACAATTGCTAGGAGTACAGAAAAACAATTTATTTCCTTTCAGGGTGCGGTAAGAAAATACAGCAGGTGCGTTAAACAAGAGAAATTTATTTTCTCACAGTTCTGGAGGACAGAAGTCCAAAATCAAAGTGCCATTAGGGCTGGTTTTCAATGACGCCTATCTTCCTAGCTTATCCAGTTACCTTCTTGTTGCGTCTCCGCAGGAATTTTCCTTTGTATGTGAAGGGGAGATGGCGGAGTGGAGGGAGCGATATCTGGTGTCACCACTTGTAAGAACACAAGTCCTAGCTGATTAGGGCCCCACTCTATAGCCTCGGGTAACCTTATCTCCTTAAAGGCCCTATATCTCCAAATACGGTCATATTGGGGGTTAGAGCTTCAACATGTGAATTTTGAAGGGATACAGTTCAGTCCATAACATCTAGACATATAGAGATCAACAGAATAAAAGTGAGAGTCCAGAAATGAATAGTCACATTTAAGATCAACTGAGTTTTGACAAAGTGCTGAGACAATAAGGTGGGAGAAAAGGCCTTTCATCAAATTGTACTGGGACTACTGGATACCCACATGCAGAGGAATGAAGATGGACTGTACCTCTAACTACATACTTAGAATAAAAGACTTAAAAATCAGGGCTTAACTATAAAACTCTTAGAAAAAACAGAGATAAATCTACAGGGCCTGGAATTAGGCAATGGTTTATTATATACGACGCCAGAAGTGCAAGCAAAAAAAAAAAAAAAAGATAAATCAGATATCATCAAAATAAAAAAACTTTCATGCTTCAAGAACCCTATCAAGAATGTGAAAAGCTAACCCACATTATGGGAAGAAATATTGGAAAATTGTATACATATATGATAAAGAAGTTGTATTTAGAATATATTAAAAAAAAAACCTCTTACAATTCAATGAGAAAACAACCCAGTTAAAAAATGGACAAAGGATCTAAATAAACATTTCTCCAAAGAAGATGTACACAAAGCCAGTAAGTACATAAAAAGATGGTCAACGTCATTAGCCATCAGTGAAATGGAAATTAAAACCATAGTGAGATACCACTTCACACCTACTAGAATGACTACAATCATAAAGGCGGGGCACTTGGGTGGCTCAGTCCATTAAGCATCCAACTTTGTCTCGGGTCATGATCTCACAGGTCATGAGTTCCAGCTCCACAACGGGCTCTGCACTGTTCAGATCCTCTGTCTCTGTCTCCCTCTCTCCGCCCTTCCCCTGCTCACATGCTCACTCTCTCTTTCTCTCTCTTGCTCTAAAATAAACATTTTTTTAAAGGCGATACTAAGTAGTGTTCGTGAGGATATGGAATAACCAGAATTTTCATACATTGCTAGTAGGCACATAAAATTAGTGCAGTCGCTTTAGAAGACAGTCTGGCCGTTCCTCAGATGTTGAACGCTGAGTTACCAGACTCCAAGGTATATACCAAAAAGAAATTAAAACATACATTCACACAAATATACAGGAGTATTCAAAATACCCCAAAAGTGAGGGGCATCTGGGTGGCTCAATTGGTTGAGCATTCAACTTGGACTCAGGTCATTATCTCACAGTCTGTGGGTTTGAGCCCCGCATCAGGCTCTGGGCTGACAGCTCAGAGCCTGGAACCTGCTTCAGGTTCTGTCTCCCTCTCTCTCTGCCCTTCCTCTGCTCACTCTCTATTTCTCAAAAATAAATAAATGTTAAAAAAAATTTTAAATACCCAAAAAGTGGAACTAGCCCAAGTGCTCATTAACTGACGAATGGATAAATAAAATGTGGTATATTCCTACAGTGGAATATTACTTGACAATAAAGAAATTAAGTATTGATACATTTTATACTACAGATACATCTTGAAAACATGCTAAGAGAAAGAGGCCAGTGACAAAAGACCATATAGGTATGAATCCACTTATGTGAAATGTCCAGAATAGGCAAATCTGTAGGAAGTATACTATTGTCTGCCTATGGCTGGGGGCACCAGGGGTGAAGAGTGACTACTAATGCGTAGGAGGTATCTTTTGGGCTGATGTTCTAAAACTGATTGTGCTAGAGACTGCACAAGTATATGCTAAAAAAACACTGATTTGTACCCTAGATGAGTGAGTTGCATGGTATGAATTTTATTCCAATAAAGCTGTTATTTTTTAAAAAGCAAGGTAAAGAATAATAAATAGTATGACCCCATTTGTATACATTTTTACCCATAGGTAAGTACGTGTGCTGGAACAGGAATAGAAGTTTTCTGGGGAGGGGCTCCTGGGTGGCTCAGTCAGTTGAACCTCCGATTATTGATTTCAGCTCAGGTCATGATCTCACTCAGTGAGTTGGTGAGTTCAAACCCTGCACCAGGCTCTGTGCTGACAATGTGGAGCCTGCTTGGGATTCTCTGTCTCCCTCTCTCTCTGCCCCTCTCCCTCTCATGTGATGTTTCTCTCTCAAAAATGAATAAATTAATAAATATACATTTAAAAAAGTTTTCTGGGGAACAAGTCAAGAAATATCAGTAATTAACAATGGGAAGGGAGACTATGATGAATGAAAGAAAGAAGAATTTCAATTTTCATTTTATCCCTTGTTGTTCACTTAAAATTTGTTTTCCACCATATAAAAGGAAATGTAAACTTTTTTAAATTAAAAGAATATGAGTTTTGTCTGGTATTAAAACCACACAGTATGGGCATAAGAGTAAAGAAACAGATCAATGAAATAAACTCAAGTCCAAAAACTTTGTACACAAAGGAATTTAATATATGATAATAGCTAATATCAGCAGAAAAAAGATACACTATTCCTTAACTCAGGCCAGAAATTCCAGATAAAATAAAAACATTACCACACACACACACACACACACACACACACACACACAAATATGCCCAATAAAAATCTTAGAAAAACTATAGGGGGTAGCACTCTGCCCTGTAACTATAGACTACTTTCACAATAGATGGCTTCTCTAAGACACAAAATCCAAAAGTTATTAAAAGACTGATAAATCTGGTTACATATAAACTTAAACTCTGTTATAATAAAAGATAACATTAGTTAAATGAAAAGTCTTATTTGTCTTTTAGCAACAAAATATTTACAACAGATGGAAGTTTACATACTTTGCACATACATATAATAAGAATTCAACAGATGGTATCTTAACATAATAAAACTGAAATTAAATTCATATTTTTCAACAAAACAATGGATGGAATGAATTACAGATTTATTGTGAAAGTTATTAATGGGACTTAAATACAATATATGTATGTAAGTGAAGTGTAGCCTTAATCTTAAAAATGGTTTGGGGGTCCCTGAGTGGCTCAGTCAGTTAAGCGTCCGATTTCGGCTCAGGTCATAATGTCGCGGTTTGTGAGTTTGAGCCCCGTGTCGGGCTCTGTGCTGACAGCTCGGAGCCTGGAGCCTGCTTCAGATTCTGTCTCCCTGGGTCTCTGCCCCTCCCTCATTTGCACTCTGTCTCTCTCTTTCTCTCAAAAATAAGCAAACGTTAAAAATATTTTTAATGGTTTGTATTTTTATCAACACTGTCATCTGACCCTCTTCAGTGAGCAATATAAAACAATGTTATAATCATTTCAGCTTAAAAAAAAATCTAAGACAAGTATTTTTAAGTAAGCAGGTTTTCTTCCATTATCATATGCCTTACAATCAGAGATATATTCATGCGGTGTTTAAAACAAAAAAAACTCTGCGCTAAAATAAACATTCAAGTTTATGTTGGTTTTCTCCTCCTCTACCCACAAATATTTATGAATATATCCAGCTAGGTACCAATTTCCCACTAAGAACAAATAATCTATTTAAAACTAAGTGTTCTTTAAGGTGAACAGAGCAAAACTACCACCTTTCACACCCCCAGAAAAGGCAAGACACGGCAGAAGCTTCAAGTGTACATGAAGTGACACTTTCTCCTCTCCCTGCAGGATGAGATCACATTATTCAATTCAATTCAAAGATTACAGTCACACAGAGTGGAGGTTTTGACTGAATGCTTTTATAATGAGCTCTCAGAAAGTCTTAGGCTTACTCTTACTTAATGTAGTCATTAATCCTCATGAACACCTTATTGTAAAAACTAACAAATACACCGGATAAAAGTAATCAAGTCCAAAGAGACCAGCCACACTAATCCCCTGAAACTTCAGGAGTCACAAGGAAAAATGTAATGTAATTTAATAACCCCTCCTCCCCCCGAACTCTGTACATTTGTTACAAGGAGTTCCTACTGGGATTACATTCGCAGTATAAATGCCTGACTTTCAAGCCCAGACTTAACCATGCTGCCTTAAAGACACTAAACGTGCATTAGTTGATCACTTGTTGTCTCCTTTCACACAGCCAGGGTGGTTTACAGACAAGGCTTCAGTCTGACTTTATCTTTTTCTTTATTCATTTGGGAGATTTTCACTGGTTTCCAGCTGAGTTCCTAGAGCTATGGGTAATAATAGCTCTAGATGGTGAACTGAATAAAAACATGGTGAAAGGCTTTCTTTTCAATTACTATTAATTATATAATTAATAATAAAGGAGTTAGGTTTATCATTAGTATTATTATGATTATTTCTACTTTACATATTCCCCTCATACTTTCAACACATTATCCCATGTAAGCCTTCAAAAAAAAAAAAAAATCCCTAGCCAATGATGTTTTATCATCATTACCGTTTTATAGATGAGAAAGCTGAAAATCAAATAAATTACTTAGCTAAAATCCCACAAGAATTCTTTCATGCAAACTAGAATCAGGTCTGGCACTATGACTAGGACTGTCTCCATTGCAAATCACTGCATCTCAAAACGAAACAGGGGCACCTGGATGGTTTAGTCAGTCGGTTAAGCATGGGACTTCAGCTCAGGTCATGATTTCGTGATTCACAAGTTCAAGCCCAGGTTAAGGCCCTGTGCTGACAGCTCAGAGCCTGGGGCCTGCTTCAGATTCTGTGTCTCCCTCTCTCTCTCGGCCCCTCCTGTGCTCATGCTCTGTCTCTCTCTGTCTCTCAAAAATAAATAAACATTTAAAAAAAAAAAAAGAAAGAAAGAAAGAAAACAAGATTAAGTTGAGTTAGAGTGCACAGAGGAAATAAGGCATTGAATCCGAAGCAGTGTCTGGCCTAAATGAACGGCGATAAACAAGAACATGACAGTTCTAAGGACAATAAGTGAATTAGCTAGATGAGCAAGAAAGGTATGGGGAACCTGGACTTTTGCCAAAAGCCAGTGAAGAGCAGGCCAGGAGCAAAGGGCAGGATCAAAAGGAAAGCAAGCACAGCAAGCGGTCAGGGGCACCATCAAGGCCTTCTGGGCAAGAGGGCACCAGCTGAGACTCCAGAAACATAAGGGCAGCGGAGATGAGGGGAAAGGAGATAGGGCTGGTGATGTACAGGCAGAGAAGTGACAGTTCAGATTTGCATCTTAGATGAGTCCCTTTGGTGACTATGCAATTGGAGCGGGCCAAGCCCAGAGGCGGGAGCCCCATCAGAAGACCCCGCAGCATCTACATGAGGATGAGGTCCTGAGCCAGGAAGCACCCTGGTGGTCTGTGAGAGAGAAAAAGAGAAATGCTGAGAAATATTTAAGACATAAAATTTGCAACCCTTATCAGATGACTGTATGCAGAGGGAGAAAAAGATAGAAGGATGACTCTCAGATTTCTAACATAGAAAACTGGGTGGATGGGGGAGCCGAGACAATACAGAAGGTTAAACAGCCTTGAAGAAAAACAAACTACATTTTGGTCAGGTTCATGGGATATCCAAGTAGGTATGCTGCATGGGAAGTCAGAAACAGGACTCTGATACTTATCAGAATAACCAAGAAAATAGGTTGATAAATCATTAACACAGAAAGGTAACTGACATGATCTCATGGTCTGTGAGTTCGAGCCCCACATCGGGCTCTGTGCTGACAGCTCAGAGCCTGGAGCCTGCTTTGGATTCTGTGTCTCCCTCTTTCTCTGTGCCGCCCCCCCCCCCTCCGTGCTCATGCTCTGTCTCTCTGTCAAAAATAAACAAACATTAAAAAAATTTTAAAAAAGAAATAAATAAATTCCAGTTAGTGAACATACAATGTAGTATTAGTTTCAGGCATACAATATAGTGATTCGACACTTCCATACGTCACCCTGTGCACATCACAAATGCACTCCTTTTTAAAAAAAAATTTTAAATGTTTATTCATTTTTGAGAAAAAGAGAGCATGAGCAGGGGAGGGGCAGAGAGAGAGGGAGACACAGATCTGAAGCAGGTTCCAGGCTCTAAGGTATCAGCACAGAGCCTGACACAGGGCTCGAACTCACGAACCATAGGATCATGACCTGAGCCAAAATCAGACGCTTAACTGACTGAGCCACCCAGGCTCCCCAACAAGTGCACTCCTTAATCCCCATCGCCTATTTAACACACACCCCCCCCCATCCACCTCTGCTCTGGTAACCATCAGTTTGAGCTCTGTAGTTAAAAGCCTGTTTCTCGATTTGCCTCTCTCTCTTTTCCCTTTGCTCATTTATTTTGTGGAAACAGGTATCTTTAAGAGACAGAGAACCTAGAGTGTTTAAGCATGGTTAAAGAAGTATGAGGGGGAACACAGGGAAAGTTCAAAACCTGGAAAGAATAGGAAACAGAGTTTCACAACAAGGAATGGGCAACGGTGCCGGATGTAACAGAAATACCCAGTAAAACAGGGAAGAGAAATCAGCAGTAAGCAGGTGGTGCCTAGTGATGTCAGCAGGCACCTCAGCGGAGTGGTGAAAGAAGAAAGCCTCATTACATGGGCTGAACATGACCGGAAGGTGAGGAGGTGAGGACTAGGAGAGCTGCCCCCTCTTTGGAGAATCGGGGAGATGGGGAAGCAATGTATTAGACAATACTAGGGAGGGATCTATGGGCAAAGGAGGGGTACAGGCATGTTTCATAGGCTAAGGCAATGCTTCTCAACCCGGGCCACACATCAGTCATTTTTAAAAAGCTTGCCTGGTGGCGTGCCTGAGTCAGTTGAGCATCCGGTTCTTGATTTCGGCTCAGGTCATGATCCCAGGGTTGTGGGATCAAGCCCCAAATGGGGCTCCACACTGAGTGTGGAGCCTGAGTAAGATTCTCTCTCCCCCTGCCCCTCTTTCATGTCACATGCTCACTCTAATAAAAAAAATTAATGAAAAATAAAATAATAAAAGCTCCCCTGGTGATTCTAATGTGCAACTGTGTTAAGAACCACTGGACTCAGAGATAACAGTTTATGAAGAATGGGAGAACAAAGACTCAAGAAAGAGGGAGTCTGAAGTAGAACAAGACTCTGGAAGAGTACAGAGCCCCAAGGAAAGATGAAGATACAAATCCAGTGCAGTTGGGAGACAGGATATTGGTGTTTCTTTTTCTAAGTGGTGATTAATAAGCAGCCAGAAGTTTTAAGAAATTTTGGGTTTTAACAAAATTACTGCATTTCATCTACTCTCAGATGCTACTATGGTAGCTACCCTGATTTTAGAATCAATAAAATACCGTATTTTTGTAAGTGTTCGTTTCCACTGCATCATTCCAATACCATGAATATCACATCCAATTTTAGTTTCAGGTCCTAAAGACTGCTGAATGATTGAAATTTAAATATGAAATAGGACAATCAGCAACCTAAGTACAAAACTTTTAAAGATAAGCTGTGGGGCGCCTGGGTGGCTCAGTCGGTTAAGCATCTGACTTCGGCTCAGGTCATGATCTCACAGCTTGTGAGTTCGAGCCCCAGATCAGGCTCTGTGCTACAGCTCAGAGCCTGGAGCCTGCCTCAGATTCTGTGCCTCTGTCTCTCTCTGCCCCTCCCCCACTTGCGCGCGCGCTCTCTCTCTCTCTCTCTCTCTCTCTCTTTCTCTCAAAAATAAATATTGAAAAAAAAAAAAGATAAGATTTTAAACATCACCAGTCTCTGAAGTAATCCCGCAAAGTTCCACATAAAACCACTGCTGGCCTAGGCTCTACCACTTTCGTTATCAAATCCTATCCCAGAACCACTACCTCTAGTCACATGAGTATGTCAGAAGGAAAGGAACACTCCAGGCTGGCTTTCATAAACAGTCACGCCAAGTGGCACATTCACTCGGGGAAATAAGGAGTACCGTGAAGGCCACACTAAGTAAACAGAGCCATCATCAATATGGCAACACAATCACGGACAAGCTCAGTTCTGCACAGTCCTCATAAAATCAAATGCCCACACTCCTACTTACAGAGTCTAAAATTCTCCTATGTGTTTGACGTTTGCTTCATTTAACATTCGTGTTTTGTTTCATTGAAGTAATTCTGATGTTGGTTCCATTTTGCACTAATTAATTTCTGAAAACCTAAGTACAAACTAGTATCCAAGCTTGAGACTAAATTTTATACCATTTTGAGATAGGGAAAATGTGCTATCTAAAATGCCACCATCTATTATTATTTCAGGTTTTACTCTTTTCTTCTAAAGGGAACGGGGTTTTTTCTTTGTTTTTATTTTTGAAACCTTTGAGTTTTGGGGGGGTTTTCTTGTTTTTTTGCAAACATGCTCAGTTTACCCTAAATGGATTTTAAATAGTCATTATTCCTCTCAGGCTGAAACAATAAAATAATGCTTCTGCTTTTGAAGATAAAGGTTTATAATTTTGCTTCTAAATTCTTTAGAACATTTTCATTTCAGACAGCACATTAAAAGAAATCTTAAATGAAAGAAATTCACAATTAGAAACGATTATCAGGAACCCCTGGGGGGCTCAGTTGGTTAAGCATCCAACTCCTGAGCTCGGCACAGCTCAAGAGATCGAGCATTTGATCTATTGGAATGATTCCTGCCGATCTGACAGTGCAGGGCCTGCTTGGGATTCTCTCTCTCCCTCTGTCTGCCTGCCCCCTCAACACTCACATTCTCTCTCTCAAAATAAATAAATAAAACTTAAAAAAAAATGAAAACATTATCAACTAACCTGATTCATCAGTTAACTATGAATTTAAAGAGTCTTTTTTCATACAACTTAAAACATTTCAATACCTGCTTGTTCTCAATTCCAACGTGCTGGCTTGGATATTTTCGATACATTATATTTCTCCTGCTCATTGCACATTCACTTCATTTACACATACTTTGATAATCTGACAATCATTTCATAAATGCATGAACTGTGAAATGAAATTGACAAAAAAATTGACAGAATGTCATTTATTCACAAAATCTAATTACTTATAAATTCAGAAGATATGTATGGCAGTATGGATACAGGGCTCTTGGTTCTTTTCTCGAATTCTGGAACTAAAATTCTCTATAATAAAAATGGAACCATGCTAGGCCTGAATACACATTTCATTCAAATCAACTTCAATCTACTACAAATAAATTCATTACAAGAATGTCATCAATAATTAAAGATAAGTTACTGGTTCCATCAAGATAGCTAACTGAAGAAGCAAAGAAATGACAGCTGATTCAATAATTATTGCTGGGGACTATGTGCTAGCCCTAAGGAAAAAATCTTTCATAAAGCTTGATCCCCACCTCCATAATTCCTCAAATATTACAGATGGAAGAAATATTTGATTGTGCATTTCTTCCATTAACAAAAGAAAGTATGGGTGGATTTTTTTTCTCATTTAAAAAAATTAATCTTGGAGTGGAAAGGACTTTCAAAAATGACAGAAAACTCATTAGCCATAAAAGAAAAGATGGACAAATACTGCTTCATGAAGATTTAAAACTTCTATTTGGAAACAACTACCATAAACAAAACCAAAAGTCCAATAACAAATTGGACAGGTATTTGGACTATGTGACAGCCAAAGGGCTCATTTTCTTCATATAAAAAAAGCCACTTAAACCACCAAGAAAAAGAAAAATTCTAAGAGGAAAATGTGATCATATTAGGATGTCAGACAACAGGCACTCTAATTTGCTACTGAAGATTTAAATCTAGTTAAACTTTTTGCTGGCATTTGATGATATCTATAAAAATGTTAAATACATAGACCTTATAATGCAACAATTCTACATCTAGGAGTTTATCCTGCCACTAGAGTTACACCATATGCAAGGGTATTCCTTTATAGCACTGTTGATAATAATAAAAGGAGGGAGGAAAGTTGTGTCTGCTATGATACTGCTATACAATGGAACAGTCTAAATCCAGTTTTAAAGTGAGATTGCTATAAATATTAATATGAAAACATGTTAACGTTGTTAAAGTAGAAAAAGCAAAGTTCTATGGCAGATACTTCTATTTATTTACCAAATCATATTTCTTCTTCCTCCAGGGCACATAGCTAGACTACATTTCCCAGCCTTCTCTGCAGTAATGTGGGGCATGTGACTAAGGCTGGCCAATAGAACGTGTGCAAAAGTAATGCCTGACACTTTCAGGCCTGGCCCAGGAAAACCTGCCTTGTGATCTCTGATGCCCTTTCACATCCCCACCGGTGCGAGTAAAGAGACCAAATGAAAGGAGCCTGGCTTCCCAAGTTTCCAACTTCATACAAAGCTGCCAAAGAGTACCACCCAACCAAAGACACCACACATGGAACCATTATGAGAGTGAGAATTAAAATTTTATTATGTGAAGCCACTAAAATTGTAAGGTTGTTACAGGAGTTATGTTGTAACTTGTAACCTGACAAATACAGGTCCCATTTGTGACTTCTAAATAAATACACACACACACACAAACACACACACACACACGCACATGCACACACACACATACACACACTGATACACCATATAAAAACATAAAGATGAATATTAAACCATAAACAGCTGTTCTCTCTGAGAAATGGGCCTAAAGATCAGGGAAGTAAATAAGGATGCTTTTGCTTTTCACTTTCTGCTTTTTTGTGCTGTTTGACTTTTGTTTCTGTTATTTTACATTCATTAAATAAGAGTTTGTGAAAATCAGAGAGCTGTTAAAAATGTCAAAGTTTATCTGAAACAAATTGACAGCTTATATTTATATTTAATTGCCACAGTACTATAGACTGCCTTATATCACTATATCAACCAAAGAAACAATTATCTCATTTATAATGCTCTACATTTCAGCCTTTATTATTTCCTTTCAAATTTGTTCATTTTGTACATATTAGCTTAAGATTTATAAACTGAATTTTTTTTACGTTTAGCTTTTATTCTGACTTTTTTTTTTTCAACGTTTATTTATTTTTGGGACAGAGAGAGACAGAGCATGAACGGGGGAGGGGCAGAGAGAGAGGGAGACACAGAATCGGAAACAGGCTCCAGGCTCCGAGCCATCAGCCCAGAGCCTGACGCGGGGCTCGAACCCACGGACCGCAAGATCGTGACCTGGCTGAAGTCGGACGCTTAACCGACTGCGCCACCCAGGCACCCCTGACTTTTGTCTTTAATATCCTAATATTTACCTTTATGCACAGCAGAAAGACATATCATGCTTCAAAATGCTAAATTCCATTTTCAATAAATATTTGTGAACTAAAAGTGCATTCCATTTCTTCTACCTTAAATGAATAAATAATAACTTATTGAATGTTTTACATTTTCTCTCAAAATTTGCAGTAATTTTTAAGACATTCACTTTTTCACCCTTTCATGTTTTCTAAATTTCTCCAGATCATTTTTCCATCTGGATTTTTTGGGAGGAAGGAAGGACAAAATACTACCGGAATGACTTCATCCTTTGTAATGTCATATTCCAAGTATAAAAACTATATATTATAGGATCTTTTATAAAACTTTAAGCCTTTGAGGTTTGTTTGAATGTCCTGTTTAACTAGCAAGTAAATTTTGGTTGATATGTTCCCTCACTTATTTTTGATAATTCGCATGTATAAGTAAGATCCCTGCTTGACACTTCCTCATGCTCATCTCCTATTTACCTTAAATATACATGAGTTTATTACTAACGAAAACTTCTTGATCTTACTACTCATACCTGCTTGCCTCAGAACATGAACTTTAAAAAAGAGAACAATTTTTAAATAATTGCAATTATTTTAAAAATCAAACCAGACACGAAATATTAAACAAACGTTTCATTAAAGCATATATGTTAAAATTTAAATTATATTAAAATTATATTAAAAGTTATCCACTAAATTTATATGAAATTCACATACAAGCATTACAAAATTTGTTAAGAAACTGACATGAACAAATTCTGTGCACTATCAACAGAATGCCAACCAAACAGAAATGTCAACATTGGAATTTTTTGGCTAAGATATATCTAAGCACTCATAGCTTTTCTTTGCTCTTGTATTCTATGTTCATGTTTTTGATGGTGTTGCTTTATTTTTCCCTAAGGAACCACAATTTACATTCTATTGTTTACACTGCTGATTTCACCTTGGGTGGGAAATGGCAATTCCCCCATAGCTCTCGAATCCCAATTTCTAAATGTTTACCTTTGATAAGAGGATGGTGGGCTCACACATATTCTGAAGAGGGAAAATGATTCAGCTTTAAAGGCAAATAGCTGAGGAGCTCACACCTGACTGGCTCAAATCTGGGTGAGGAGGCAAGAGCATCTGCTAAGAGGAAGAAGAGGCAGGACTGAATATGGGGCTGTACAAGTTTGGCAAAGACACAATGAGAAAAGAACTGACAAAAAGAAAAGCACAGAAAGTCTGTATTACAGGCTCATGAAACCACTTTTAAAAATTTCTAACTCACTTTGCGATGCTTAGTTGCAAACAAAAGCTAAATCATGTCATTGCATTACAAAGGCTTTCATTTACTCCTTACTGTGGCACAGAAGACCCTCAGCCCCCTAGTTCTCTCTGGCTTGTGCGTATCAATCCCATCACTTTTCACATGCGAATCATCTTGGTTGGTGAGCAGTTTTCCAAAGAGTTACTAACCTTCAGGACATTGTACATGCTGTTCCTTTCAGAGCACTCTTCTTTCCTACAGCAAGGATTTTTAGTTACCCTGTTGGCTTGAGATGGACAATATGACGTCTAGAAATCACAAGCAAGATACTAGAAAAAATTCGCAAATTTATAGCTTGAAGTAATATTCTGTGGTATGAGTTAAACATTAAAATGCAGAGCAACCACATGGACTATTCAGAGATGCCTAATTGAGGCTAGCTGAATCTTGCCTGCCTCAACATAGAGTTCGTACCTTAATCCAATCCACTGGGAATATTTTCTTCCCAACAAGAGTCTTCAATTCACTACCACATCAATTAAAGGATAGGAAACAAATATCTGATTCTGTGGTTCTGTTAACCAAAAAAAGAATCATTTTAACATGTCTAAACTGTTTTCACATTCAAAATTTCAACCTAAGAGCTAAAATTATATATGTGTGTGTGTGTGTGTGTGTGTGTGTGTGTGTATATATATATATATATATATTTTTTTTTTTTTAAAGAAAGAGACCAGGATGCCTTGCTCAGTCAGTAGAATATGTGACTCTTGATCTCAGGGTCATGAGTTCAAGACTCACACTGGACCTACAGAGAAAGAAAGAAGAAAGAAAGAAAGAAAGAAAGAAAGAAAGAAAGAAAGAAAGAAAGAAAGAAAGAAAGAAAGAAAGAAACTTTTTAAGAGCTAACTTTCAAAGAAAGAGAGAAAGAAACAGAGAGAGGGGGGGATGAAAGAAAAAATTACTTTTCCCAAAAGTTCCCCCAGAGTTTTCCCAAGTACTTACTGTTCTTTTCCTTCCCCCTCACATACAGAGTATCTTCTGGAAATTGTTAAAGGTGCTGAGAAAAAAAGAGTGGTATTTTCAAGAGTCAGTGACTGAATGGTATTTAAAGCCACGGTCCTGGGAAAGATCACCTACAGAGAAAGTGTAAACAGAATGGAGAGGAAGGCCATGAAGAAAGCTTAGTGTTGAAACAATGAGTAAGACTCAGCAGGCTCACTGAGATATCCAACCAAAATGGCTCTCCTACCAGAAAGGAAACAGTTGACTGACCAACCCAATGAGTCCATTCTACTTGACTGTTATGTTTCTCTTTGGTATTACTAAATTATTACTTAGATAGGGGCCCCTGGGTGGCTCAGTCTGTCAAGCATCCTACTCCAGATTTCAGCTCAGGTCATGATCTCACGGTCAGTGAGTTCGAGCATCACATCAGGCTCTGCACTGAGAGGGCGGACCCTGCTTGGGATTCTCTCTCTCTCCCCTTCCCTCTGTTCCTCCCCCGTTTGTGTTCTCGCTCTCTCAAAATAAATAAATTTAAAAAGAATAAAATAAAGTGAAAATAAATTATTATTCTGATAAATCTGCTTTGCTACTCACAGTATGCATATACCACAGCAGAACACCTAGCACAATATACGCCCTCAAATACTAACTTGTACGCTAAGAAAGACAGACTCCCTTTTAAGTGCTCATCTGATATTATCTAATATCCAGATAGAATCCTCTTCTTTTGTCAACAAAAGATTGTCTCCTAAATCCTCCATTCCTACTATCCTGGGCCAGACTCCAGCTGAATTTTCCAGAGTTAATAGCTGGTACTATCAACAAATAGCTTCTGTAGCAAGAGTCCCTGGGCCACTGTTAAACTGTTCATTTTTTTTTTCCAGCCCGATACAATAGTGCTCAGTTTTGGCCACAGCCAGTCTTTCCTGAGACCAGGTATCCTTCAGGGAAAACTATGGGAAGATTTAACCCAAAACGACAAGGTACTCCGTGGCCAGTCACAGCCACACATCCTTACGGCCGCTCCGTGTGGCAACCACCTATACCGAATGGTACAAGCACAGAGGTGGATGGGAAAAGCTTCTGTCTGGGAAGAGCTTTTGTTTGAACAGGCAATTCAGCATCCTGGTTAAGAACACAGCCGTAGGGTCAGAAACACCAGGAATGTTAACCCACCTCTACCACTTACTAGATGTGTGAAATTCTACAACTTAAACTCTCTGAACCTCAAGTTCCTCATGAATAAAAGTGGAATAAAAATCTATCTCATATGGTTGTGAGGATCAAATCTTTCTATGTGTGCAAGTCACGAGGTGCATGGTACATGTTCCATAATTGGTTCCTGAAATAATCAATGTTGACCACTACTATTGTGAAGATTCAGGTTTCTAGGGGCAAAGTGATCTGAAAACCTACCTCCACACTGACCTAATATGATGGCCAATCCCAGTGCTTCTGGGATTGAAATATACCATGTTGAGGATGGGAGCGGTACCAAGAGGGAAGGGGAGTTAATGAAGACTGAAAGGTTTTATGGATAGGATTTGAAAGTAGATATTCTTTTGCTGTTCTCCGCCACCCCCTACTGATTCAGAGAAACAAACACAGGTCTCCTGCTTCAATAACATGAGGGAACAGTGCCGATAAGGAGGTACAGTGCCACGTGAGGAAGTCCCCTAGCAATGGAACACACGATGGGCTGGAAGAAAAGAAGAGGCAAAAAAACATAACGTGGCAATTAGTTACCCTGAGTCACTAGTGCCCAGGGGTCCCCTGCCACTTTTGAGTTACTTCATGGTTTTCAGATTCTAGCAATTCAACGGGCCATATGCCCTTTGATGCTCATGGAAAAAAGAAGATTCATTCATTCATAAAGGAACGTTCAAATCTTAGCTGTAGCACCTACTAGCCACATGACTTTGGACAGATCACCTGATATCTCTGATCCTTTTTTTCTATATTTGTAAAACTGAGAGGACCACACACTTCCCTTATATAGGTGCTACTAGACATAAATAAGACATTTAAAAGCACCAGTCCCTGACGCTCAATGTTTGTCTCCTTCACTTTTCTCCCATAAACTATAGGTCCCTCTTCCTGAATCACTCCAGATGTTATCTTAGGGTACGGCACACTCTGGCCAACAAAGACTTTACATCCTTGGTCTGACCCCAAGAGGTTCCAGGGATGGCTGCGAGGAGCACTCTGGCCAGCCACGGGCAATCCATGGATAACTGCCTTGTGGACACCAACTTCCCTCAAATTCAAAATGGAAGCCGAGTTTTACTTCTTCCCTCCAAAACCATATATTCTTTCCTCTATTCATCTGTGTTCCTCCTCACTTCTTATTAATAGTACCGTCACTTTCTCCAGTCTCCAGGCTTAAAACTTCCATACTTTTTATTTCTTTGTACCATCTACCAATTCAACAGAATCCTTCCTTCAGTCTCCTTTGGGCTCATTTCTTCCTTCCATCCCTCATACCACACCTAGCCCTAGTCCCTTCACCTCCTCAACTGTAAATGAATTACCTGTAGAAACTGTCTCAATGTTCCCACCTGGAGTCCAAGAACTTGACGATATCAATGATGTTTATAAAAGGAAATGAACCCATATTGTTGGTACATCTGGGGGAATGCAGCCAATGAGGAGAAGGACAGCTAAAACACAGCAAAGAAGGACAACAGGATTAGTTTTCTTTTTTGAGGACTTAAGTTTCTGTTGCCTTGTGTCAGCATAAGAAGAAGATGAAGACACGGGTCTAGAAGCTATGGTTGGAATTTAGATTGGGGAAGTCATCCAAATACAAAAAGTAACAAATAAAAACTCTTTCCCTATACACAGTACTCCATGCAGTTGATGACACGGTAGACACATATGGACCCTCATCCATGGTCACATTTATTTCAGGAATAGTAATAGTGGCTGCTAACTGTATACTTACTATGTGCCAGGCACTGTGTTAGGTGACGTACATGTATTCTCTCCCTTGGCCCTTACCACAACCCATTAAAGGCTTCCATCTCTCTGTCTCTCTTGATCCCACAGAGAGTTGTCACGAAGACACTCAGATCCATGCCGGGGTTCACATAGCCAGGAATCTAGGCCTCCTTCCAACAAGCATTTGAGTCAGCCATCTTGGAAGTGGATCCTTTGGTCCAATCAGCCTTCAAATGACTACAGCCCCAATCCTCAACTTGACTGCATCTCACGCATCTCATAAGAGACCCAGGTCAGGCCACCCAGATAAGCTGCTCCAAGACTCCTGATTTATTCTTTTTTTTTTTCCTTCCAAGATTTTATTTAAATTCAAGTTAGTTAATACATAGTGTAGTATTGGTTTCAGGAGTAGAATTCAGTGATTCAGCACTTACATGTAACACCCAGTGCTCATCCCAACAAGTGCCCTCCTTAATGCCCATCACTGATTTAGCCCATCCCCCCACTGACCTCCCCTCCAGCAGCCCTCAGTTTGTTCTCTATAATTAAGAGTCTCTTATGGTTTTCCTCCCTCTCTGTTCCACAAGGGAGAGAGAGAGAGAGAGAGAGAGAGAGAGAGAAGCAGGGCTCACCCAAACCAGAACCTGAGCTCACCCAAAGTGGGGCTCATGCTCATCCAAAGAGGGACGCTAGCTCACCTGATGTGGGACTCGAACTCACAAACTGTGAGATCGTGACCTGAGCCAACATCATATTCTTAACAACTGAGCAACCCAGGTGCCCCTGACTTATTTTTGACATGCTAAACATTTGTTATTTTTAGCCTAAGTTCTGAGGAAACATGTTAGGCAGCATACAGCTGCCCAGTCCAGAAACCAAAGACACAGGAAACCTGAAGGTTCTCAACATGAAGAAGCTGGAGAAGAACTGGGATGCCTGCAGAGTCAATGAATTCCCCTTCTGCAGATGTAGACAAGTGTAGGGAGAAGAACGATCAGAGATATTACAGCAGGGATGTATGTAACTTCAAGTTACTTCCAAACACAATATCCAACAAATTTAATCATTCTAAAGTTCTCCCCAGTGTAAATATATACGTTGTTCTAAAAATAAAGCCAGAATAGAATAGTTGATAAACTGGGGGCGCCTGGGTGGCGCAGTCGGTTGAGCGTCCGACTTCAGCCAGGTCACGATCTCGCGGTCCGTGAGTTCAAGCCCCGCGTCAGGCTCTGGGCTGATGGCTCGGAGCCTGGAGCCTGTTTCCGATTCTGTGTCTCCCTCTCTCTCTGCCCCTCCCCCGTTCGTGCTCTGTCTCTCTCTGTCCCAAAAATAAATAAAAAACGTTGAAAAAAAAATTTTTTTTTAATAAAAAAAAAAAAAAAAGAATAGTTGATAAACTGACTAAAATGTATCCAAAGGCTCCTCATTAGAACTTTGGAAATAATTCAATATTCTGACAGAGAAAAAGTAGTCACACAGGAAGTTTTCCTGAACTTTCTCATTTCCACCTCCCACTCTCCCAGACAGGTGGTTCACCTTCCCAGCCAATATCCAACAAATGTTTATCTCAATGAACTGCTCTCCTTTAGTCTTCTCATCCTACCTGCCCCCAGGAAGAGTTCTAGTACAGCTCAGATGAAGAGAAAGCCTGAATATAACCTATTTGTTCCCCTGACTGAGAACCTAACTCCTAGGGCACTGACTTTTCAACATTTCTAATGTTTACATCACACACACACACACACACACACACACACACACACTTCACAATTAAAACTGAATTTTCAGGGGCACCTGGGTGGTTCAGTCGGTTAAGCCTCCAACTTTGGCTCAGGTCATGATCTCCCGGTTTGTGAGTTCGAGCCTCACATCCGGCTCTCTGTTCTCAGCACAGAGCCTGCTTCGAATCCTCTGTCCCTCTCTCTCTGCCCCTCCACCACTAGTTCTCTCTCTCTCTCTCTCTCTCTGGATAAATAAACTTTAAAAAAACTGAATTTTCAGAAAACAATGATCACCATTACAGTAAGCACAGCATTAAAAAAATTTTTTTTAACGTTTATTTATTATTGAGAGACAGAGATGAGCAGGGGAGGGGTAGAGAGAGAGGGAGACACAGATTCTGAAGCAGGTTCCAGGCTCTGAGCTGTCAGCACAGAGCCCGACGCAGGGCTTGAACTCACGGACCGTGAGATCATGACCTGAGCCGAAGTCGGATGCTTAACCGACTGAGCCACCCAGGCACCCCGTAAGCACAGCATTTTAGTATTGTTCTGTTCTACTTCGTTTCTTTAAACAGCAGATGGTTAGCATCCACAACCCAATAATGGGTGCCACCATATAGTTTGAAAATATATCCTAAGACATACTCCTGAACACTTGGCAACTCCTGAAATCCTCCTAGTTAGAGGTTAAGTAAAAACAAAAACAAACAAAAATAATAATAAATTCCCCTCAACTTTGCGTAAATACTTAATTCCACTCCCTCACATCCATAAAACACACATTACTGGCTTGGGCTTCCACCTAATTGAGGATGACCTTGGGCGGTTTCTATTCACATGTAGATAATCACCCAGGCCCTAAAATTCTTCCAGTCCAACAGCTAGTCACTGGAAAATCTATAAACAACCTTCACTAAAATTCCCTTCTCATTTGTACCAAGTCTGGCTCAAAGGCAAATTTTCAACCTTGTCAAATCTTTCAAAAGGAAGTAAGAAGGCAACAAAATAAAACATCAGCAAAAAAATCCCCATTTGCTTGGATGGAGACCTTCAACACGTTTTTTTATACTTCCACAAAATGGACCACTGGTTGCAGTTAAAAGAGTAAAATCAATCTACAGAGACGGAAAGTAGATTAGTGGTGGCCCCGGGGGTGGGAATGCAAAGTGTGTCTGCAAAGAGGCTAATGGAAATGTTCTAAAACTGGATTGTGGTGATGGTTTCACAACTCTGTAAGTTTACTAAAAATTCAATCGTACACTTTAAACAAGTGAATTTCAAGGTACATTATATGGCAATTATTTATTGCAAATTATACCGCAATAAAGCTGTTTTAAAAAAAAAGATGTATCCATTTGTGTTAGATGAGGGAAAACATCCAGGAAGATACATATTAGGTGCGTGTATGACATGTTCCCATTTGGATTTTTAAATGGTTATGCACATTACCTACATGGACATTTCTTAAAGGACATCCAAGGAGCTTGATTACAACAAATGTCTCTGGGAAATGAGTCAAGGGGGAAGAGATGTGATTTTAGCTGTGTACCCCTTTGTACTGTCTGAATTCTTTTTGCCTTGAGCATGTATTATTTTTCATAAATACAAAAATAAGTTGGTTAGGAGTCCTCAGAAGCAGGACTCTCACCGTAGTTAATTACACTGCTATTTAACACTGTCTTTTGAGGAAGGGGCTAGCCCACTCCTTCAGAATTTAAATATTTCTCAGAAGACTATAAAAAGGTGACTGTCTTGGACAATACAATACCAAAAGTGACAGAAACCTTAGTCTGAAATCTTACTGCATAAAACCCAACAGGAAGAGAATTTGAATGCCCTCTGAGGAGCAAAATGTGGTTTTTCAAGATTTGGTAGTCAGCTTCTGCAAGTGCTAGAACAAAATAGAGTGGTTTATGTTGTGCCACTATACATCTCACAAGGCATTCAACACATTCTGTACAAAGATAAGACTATATGCACCTAGAAAACTGAAAATATACTCCCCCACAAAATTTATTAAAAATAAAAAGAACACAAGTGAAAAAAGCTAAAAATGAGCCCAAAAGGTCTCTGAATACCACACTCCCAAAGTCTGTAACCAGATCTCTGTTAGCTGCCCAGACCCAGGCCTGGATTCTGCCTTCTTGCCTCACCTCATTTCTCGGCTTTTGTTAGTCCGATTACCTGATCGGGCATTCTACCTTGCTACTCAAGGTCACAGACACTCTGACAATTAAGGATTTGCGGCTCCCTGAATCCCCCTCTCCCCAACTTTCCCAAAATGCAGCCACCCTCTGACCTTAAGCCCACTCTGTCATCACAGTGTTTCCTGATTTAGAAGGCCAAGGTAACCAGAACGTGGACCACAAACTAGCAGCATTCCCAACTTCACGCGGAAGACATATCTAGGCCGCACCCAAGATTATTTGTGGCTCTTCCCACCCGGATCCTCACTTGTTTGTGGGGCGTCTTCTTCTTCCCTCCAGAGCCACGCCTCACACACTGCCAGCACTGCCAGATCTTGACACAAATCCCCCCAACTACCAACCAACCCCTCCCTGCAGGGCTCACCCCTGGTTTGACCCCCACCACTGAAGCCCTATTTCTACTCTCATCTCACTGTGCTACTTGGATGCTTTCAACTACATCGTTCATTCAGTCACCTGTAAGTAAGTGCGGAACAAATGCACGGTATGTCCTGGACCCTGGGGGGTGGGGGTGGGGTGGGGGGAAATGACAGGATTTTCGTAGATCACATTGAGGACAGGGTTTTGCTTTTTTAACTAAGATAGCTTTACTGACACCTAATTCACACACGATAAAAAACATGCTTTTTAACATTTTTCGCATATTCACAATTGTGAAACCGTCATTACAATCTAATTTTAGAACTTCTCATTACCCCTGAAAGAATACCCACTAGCGTCTAGAGTAGTGTTTTTGTGAAAAAAATAAAACAATTTGTCAGAGTTCCAGACTTGCCAACTCTTAGAACATTTAAAATTATAAAGCGCTCATGATGTCCAAAGACTGTACAGTATGTGATCAAGATTAATATAGCTAATAATTACCCACTGTTGGACCTATGCAGTTTAAAGGACAGAGGTAAAGTTTTCCCTTGGGGAAAAAAATTCAGCCAACTATTAAAATAACAAGCAACAGTAAAGAGTGGTTTGTATTTGGATAGCGCCTCATGGCTTTTAAACGTACTCAAATACAGTGGCTTTTTTTTCTATTCTCCCAAACCTCTAGACAGGCCTACAGAGCACTTACAGGCCGGAGCCTAAAGTTCAGGGGCACATGCCTGACCCACACAGTCACCTAGGCAGGTCCCCCAGCCCAGCTCTTTGACCCTCTGTCTTTTTCCTGGACCCACGCTTTCTCCACTATTCTATCACGGGAGAAGAGCACAAACGGTTCAATGAGCAGGCTGTGTGTTACCATTAAGCAATTCCAATTTCATATCTGCCTAGGAAAAAAAAAGAAAAAAGAAAAGAAGCTATTTATGCTCTCCACACAACAAAACAGCCCTTTGTTATATGCCAAAGCCCTGGAGATTTTGTTAGCACTGGTCCAGCTGTGACATACAGACATTGGTTCAATGGCCTATGTAAATGTCCTTTGTTTAGTGTGGAGACCGTGAGCCCTCTCTAAAGCCCAAGTCCTAGGTTCTCCCGAGGCCACCCTCAAAGTCAGTAATAGACCCTGACTGACAAGAAGTGCCTGTGCCTTGCTCAATGGTTGGGAAGATAGGTTAAAGTTAGAAATTTTTAATTAAAACGAGGTAAAAGTCTAATTACTTAACAGTTGTCTCCAGAATAACATCGTTTCTTACTCACCAAGGGCTTATTATAGCCTGAACCATTGGGAACACCCGGCTCCACCTGGTTAACCAGAAAAAACAGCTCGATTTTTCCAGGAACATTAACTCTTTTTTCAGACATAAGGCAGTATTTACTGGGTTTGCTCATTAGTCACTAAGCCTTTAACGGCCTTAAAGAGATTAACAAATTCAGAAAAGTAATCTATTGTGGGTAACAATGGTGACGTCTTCCCTATGGCTACAGAAAACAACCACAGTGCAGGACACATAACACTGATGCTCAGTCAGATACACACACACACACACACACACACACACACATGCACGCACAAATACAATTCCCTACAGTTACTATATATTTATATGCACTGGTCACATATGGTAACAAATTTTATATGACATAAATAAAATGGTTAGTACACTATACTCTAAGAAATTAAACATTTCTACCATCATCAATTCTTGCTCAATAATAGAAAAAAGTTGGAAGGGTCAACACTATCAAACCAACTAGTGAAGTTACTTCAAATTTAACCTTAAAATACAGTATTCATTATAGGTTCTGTCATTCTGGTAGGAAGAATAAACCAATTGAGAAAGAAGTTAACAGCAGTCCACAGTATTATAAGTCCACACCACCTCATTTCAATGTGAGCAACACTCGGACCATTACCTTTAAACACAAACACCACGTCCCCTCCAAATCTGACTCTGCTCCCCCGCTAGAGGTAACCTCTGAACTCTTGTGTTTGTAATTCATACCTCTGTATGCATTTTGCTTTCCACCTGGAATCATACTTATGTACAAAATATAACTCCCCTATAGGATAAGCTGTTTGAAGGTTAATTCTACATCACATTAATCTCATGCAACTTACGCCATATCGACACCAATTTCACCTCCCAGGTATCATTCCTCATTGCCTCAGTTTCAGGTATGGAGGCTGGAACACATTACACACCAGATCGTCTCTGTGGTGATCTACAAGATGGCCTCCAAGATGGCTTCAATGATTGCTGGTAGTGTACCAGGGACAGTCTGTAGGACCAATAAAATACAGCTCTTGGGTTCTCTCTCTGTAGGATCATTTACTCTGAGGAAAACCAGGTCACTGGTAGCCTTATGAAAAGGTCCACGGAGTAAGAAATGGATACCTCCTACCAAAGACTACCCAAGTCAAGCTTTGAGGTACCTAACTCTCCAGCCAACAGCTTTACTGCAAACTCATGAGACACCCCGAGCCAGAACTATGTAGCTAGCAAGTCTCAGACTTCTGATCTTCAGAAACTGTGTAAGGTAATAAACGTTTGGGGGTTTTTTAATGTTTATTTATTTGTTGAGAGAGGGAGAATATGCATGTGCACACATGCGTGGGGGGGGGGGGGGGGCAGAGAGAGAGGGAGAGAGAGAATCCCAAGCAGGCTCTGCCCTGTCAGCACAGAGCCCGATGCAGGGCTCAAGCCCACGAACCGTGAGATCATGACCTGAGCCAAAATCCAGAGTCAGACACTCACCCAACTGAGCCACCCAGGTGCCCCAATGTTTGGTTTTTTCAAGTTGCCATATTTTAGGATAACATATGAGGCAACAAAAAAATTCATATGAATTTGTTACCATACGTAAGGCAATCTCTATACCACTTTTATCTGGAATTTTCTTTCCTGGGCTCACCTATCAAAATTCCCAAGGCTGAGATTCGGTGGAGTTTATCTTTTATGAAAATGCTTTAGATTCTCCCTTCAACAGAATTACCTACTCTTTTCCCTTAATTCTAGTTGTGTGAGTCACTTTCACAGTGAGATGAGTCTGTCTTATGTAGCAGTGAAAGTTCACAGACCTGCATCCCACACAAGCCATTAGCTCTCCAAAGCACAGATCGGGTCTCGATCGTCTCTTCAGCAGTCTGGCCTATTCAAGTTAAGGATCCTCAGCCATCCCACACCTGCATACAGAAAAAACTAGGAAGTGATGCTATTACCAGACATTAGTTAGGGTTAGGCTGATCCTGAGTAATAAAGACCTGATTATGTAGGGAGAGGCCCGCTGTAGTCAGGGACCACATTTGGAAAATGGGGAGAACTGGAAAAAGAGAAACAGACAGAGACTGGTCCTGGGCTGAACTCAATTCTTCCTTCCTTTCCCTACCTCTACATTTCCCTGGTAACCCCAGCAGAAGAGAGTGGGGAAGGAGACATAATGCATAGAAACACTGTGTTCACACATTCACAGAGGAAGTAAGTGCAGCAGGTGGTTGAGGAATCAGTAGAATAACACCCTCCAAAGTCAAGTGCAATGGCTTCCAGCAGCTGATGGTAGGGGTCACAGAGCATGAACCTGGCAATCAGACCGATCCAGGTTTGCATCTTGATTCCACATTCAGGAACCATAAGACCAAAGAAGAAAAGCATCCACTTCTTGGACACTGCCATGCACTTTCTCTCACACTCACTCTCTTGCTCTCTCAAATTAATAAATAAACTTAAAAAAAAAGAAATTTTCATTTCTAGAACTTACAGGTATCACAAAAACCTATACTCTGGGGTCTAAGAATATGTAAGAATTAAGAAAACCTACTAAGAATTGGGATAGTCCAATTTTCAACATGAAGCACATGTATTAAATGTTCATTAAGATTCTAGTACATTCCACCATATTAGGCACCAAAGCAGAAAACGCTTTTCCAAAAATGTTATTTATGCTCTCATAACATTTGTGAAATATACAGATTAAAGTTTTAATGTTTCTAAGTTTTTATTTATTTTGAGAGAGAGAGTGAGAAAGAGTGGGGTAGGGGCAGAGAGAGAGAATCCCAAGCAGGCTCCTGTCAGTGCAGAGCCCCACGCGGGGCTTGAATTCACGCACCGTGAGATCATGACCCAAGCCAAAATCAAGAGTCTGACTGATGTTTAATCAACTGAGCCACCCTGGCACCCCCAGATTAAATTTTTGAACCATCACAGAAGTCACAGTTTATTTTGTAGACTAATTTGTAATGTGAAATCCATGGAAAACATTCCAAAATTTCAGTTATATATGGCAAATTCTGTCATCAGCTTTAAAGAAAAAGTTTCAAAGAACAGTCAGAACCAACCAGGTCATGATGCTTCTTCAAATGAAAGTGACCCTTGGCAGGCAAATGTTTCCTGTAATATTCTGTCCTTCTTTCTACTATGAAGAATAGCATGATAACATTACAAATAATTAGTAAATGCACGACATCTTAATTTTACCAACATACAAGGCTAGGATTCTGCAATAGGGCGCCAAATTCCAGCTAAAATAATACAGTACTTTAAAAAAAATTCTGAACAGGTAAAAACGGTAGGCATTTTACAATATAGGAGACCACAAAGAAACTGATCAATACGCATCAGAACCAACAGGGCTCTTCAAGCTGAGGTTAAATGACCTGCTCCCACCCCTCTTCCTGAAGGGCCTGCAGTGTCTCTGTCACACAGCTGAGACCAGCACCAGCTTCTCCATAGTAACTGCAGCAAGCCCTTTAGCACTAGAAAAAGCATCAGATGCCTCCTCTTATATTAAATATTTATGAATTTTCAGGACAGGGGTCTCCCTGGGGGGGAAGTTCATGGGATGCACACACCGCTCAGAGCCCACCCCTCTTTCTTTAAAATACCTTTTCTCTCAGATTCACTGAAATAAACCCCGGAGGTTGTTGGACTGCCTTTATCATGGCGTTCAGTGCCCATTTCAACCAAACCCAAGGGTTTTCCATTTTTTTAGGTCATCCCAATCCCTTCAACACCTCACCCAATTAAGTTGTAACAGGAAAAACAAAACAAAACAAAACAAAACAAAAGACTAATAAAGCACTGTATCTATTTAAAACCTAGTAAGCCCCTTAAATCTTAGATGTCTGGAAAGAATTAACATTGTAATGGGTTACTCTGTGGGTTATTTCTTAATTTGTTTCCACACACCACATGAGGTTCAAAATGCACAAGTGTCTCAGGTTCTGCTGAGGTACTCTTAGAGGAGAAGGATCACTCTACACCTGGGGAGCCCTGCTGTTAAAATCAGCGCATATTTTGTCATCATTGATCGGGTGTTTTCGCATCCCAAAGAAGAAAAGCACAAAAGTAGGTAAGAGACGTTCAGGTATCCTTACCATAGAAGGGGTTCCTTGGCTTTAAAAGGAGATGTTCCCAAGAAGCTCCAAGATATGATAGCAGCTTTGTCTAAGCACAGCTTGTAGGCAGAGTGACCAACGTCAGATTTTGATGGCAAGGGACCTTTGAGCACACATGCAGCTGTCACCTTAAAAGTCTGAGCACATTTTTGTGGGAAAGCAGTCTGCATGCTATAGAAGCAGCAGGACTATCAGGGAGCCGCTGAAATGCAAGAACCCCTTCCTCTTCTTTTTATCTAGAACCTAGCTCAATGCCTGGCACACAGCATTTTTTGTGAGTGCTCCAAGAGTGGCAATGGGTGACTGTAAGAATCCTAAGAATTTTTCTCCTTCCGGAAAACTGCACATTACAGGACCACCCCCGTGTCCAGTGATCACTACTGAGAGCACATTACCAGCATGACAAACTAGGAAAACCTAATACAGAACCACGGGTTTTTTTTTAACGTTTTTATTTATTTTTTGAGACAGAGAGAGAGACAGGGCATGAACGGGGGAGGGGCAGAGAGAGAGGGAGACACAGAATCCGAAGCAGGCTCCAGGCTCTGGGCCATCAGCCCAGAGCCCGACGCGGGGCTCGAACTCACGGACCGCGAGATCGTGACCTGAGCTGAAGTTGGATGCTTAACCAACTGAGCCACGCAGGCGCCCCCAGAACCACATTTTTTTACTCAAGGAATGGCAGGTTCCTCTACATACTAGGACAACTCCAGACTAAATCAACATTTTCACTTGCCTGAGGCAGAGGAGGAAAAAAAAAATGTTTTCTTGAAACTGAACTTAAAAGTAATGTCCTTTACCCTGAGATAATGTTGTTCATGATTTGGGAAGGTGTAGAGGGGTGTTAAAAACCTCACACGTATGGGGCACCTGGATGGCTCAGTGGGTTGGGTGTCCAACTCTTGATTTAGGGTCAGGTCATGACCTCACAATTTGTGAGATCGAGCCCTGCATCAGGCTCTGCTAGGGATTCTCTCTCCCTCCCTCTCTGCCCCTCCCCTGCTTATGCGCTCGCTCTCTCTCTCTCTCTCTCTCTCTCAAAATGGGTAAATACACATTTAAAAAGAAATCCCACACTTATAAAAGATGGTGGCTTTATGTTGGTTGATTTTAATGACTTGGCAAAAAGGAATTAGCAACCCAGCTCCCCACCCCTAATTTCACCCATCCACGAAGTCAAATATATTAGCAGTGGTAGCGCTGGGCTGTAACTCCCACTGACCCAGCCACAACTTACCTAGGACTGCAGCCCCACCTAGTACGTGCCAGACTCACCTAACACATGTCACCGCCAAGGGCAGAACAGAAAAAGAGGCATAACTGGTTTCGAAGGTGGAGGACACAAGAAATGCTACATCTGGCTATCAATACATAGTCTAACATGAAGGAAGAACACCCAGATTGGAGAAGTCTAACAATGACTTCACATAAAAAGATACATTTGGACCTACACCCACTAGAAATTTTCTGTAAGTGAGCCATGGTTACTGAAGGCAATTCTTATCCATCAAGTGTACTGAGAATGGAAAAAATAGTGGACTATCAGTTTTAGGAAGTCTACAAAAAATGAAAAAAGACTGGCCAGCAGCCCAAAGCCCCTTTCAGGCTGAACTTCCTATCAGCACGTTTTTATAATTTTCCTAGCAACTCTGGTTTAGCCCCAGCTTAGAAAGATAATAAAACAAATTACCCAGAACTAGGTGTTAATGCAGTGAGTATTATAAAGAGTCAGGGTGACATTACCAATTAGAACAAAAATAAAATAAAATATACTCAGCAATTTCACTTCTCCATGTTACCCTAGGCAAACATGCTTTGCATAAAGGAGGAATAAACAAAGATGTTCGGTGCGGCATTTATTTATGATAGTTTAAAAAAATACTCTAAAGAATCAAAACACCCATTAATAGAAGTTAAATTAAGGCATATTTATTATACTCTGGGACACTATGCAGCAGTTAAAAAGAAGGAAATCTGGGCACCCGGGTGGCTCAGTCAGGTGTCTGACCTCACCTCAGGTCATGATATCATGGTTCGTGGGTTTGAGCCCCGCGCTGGGCTCTATGCTGTCACCACAAAGCCTGCTTCAGATCCCGTTCCCTCTCTCTGTCCCTCCCCCGTGCCTGTTCTCTCTCAAAAATAAACATTACAGGGGCGCCTGGGTGGCGCAGTCGGTTAAGCGTCCGACTTCAGCCAGGTCACGATCTCGCGGTCCGTGAGTTCGAGCCCCGCGTCGGGCTCTGGGCTGATGGCTCAGAGCCTGGAGCCTGTTTCCGACTCTGTGTCTCCCTCTCTCTCTGCCCCTCCCCCGTTCATGCTCTGTCTCTCTCTGTCCCAAAAATAAATAAACGTTGAAAAAAAATTTAAAAAAAAAAAAAAAAAAAAACATTACAAAATAAATAAAACAAAGTAAATAAAATAAATTTTAATATAAAAATAGAGAAAAATTAAAAATTAAAGAAAAATTAAATTAAAAAAAATTTTTTTAAATAAACAGAATGAAGTTATCACTATGTGGTAGCACAGCAAGCTCTCCACAACACAGAGCTGAGGAAAACTATAGAAGCACATACAGTGTGATAGTATTTGCCTTTTTAAAAGGCACACATATGCAAAAATCAGTGCTACAACTGTTGCCAACCTGTGGTCCCTGAACTAGCTGCATCCACGTCACCTGGGAACTTGCTAAAAATGCAAATTCGCAGGCCCCACCCGGGGCCCACTGAATCAGCAATCTGAGTCTAGCAGGATGTGTTTGAACAAGCCCTCAGATGCCAAACAAAAAGCTTGAGAACTGCTAGTCTCCACAGGTCTATATACAGGTTCCTGAGAAAAGAGCAGGCCTCTCACCAACTGAGGTCCACGCAAGTACCTTTATCTATAGTTTTTTGCCCCCCACCTTACCTTATTTTTTTTTTAACAAGGAGAGTGTATTCATGCATTGCTCCCATAAATTAAGAGTAACTTCTGTTCTAGGTACTACCGGTGCCACGAGGGGATTGGAGAAATGGTTAACCATGCAATCATGGTGGAGGGAAACCTGATGGAATAGGAGGACGGAGGTTCCCCATGAGCTACTGAAATGCCGGAGGTCACAACAATCATGAAAAACGGGCCAAGTAGGAATTTGAACCCTCAACAGAGTTCAGCTGATCTCACCAGTGTCTCCCACAGCATGTGCACGACAGTCTACTCTAGGAGGAAGCACAGCGAGCTACCCGTGAATATGAAAAGAATAAGGCAGACGCCATTTTGGAAAAGCCACAATTTTACAAAGTCTTCTGTTGCCCTGTTTTGTTGATTCCTTAGCACTACACGCTGTCAGGCCCAGCCCCCACTGGGGGCCTCCCCTCTCCTCCGTCTGAAGATGAGGGGCCAGCTTCATCTTTGCATTTGCTGTGGCTGTTTCCCTGGCCAGCAGGGAAAAGGCAACAAGAAAGAGGGCTTTGAAATTAAATAACAAATGTTAGTGAGAAAACCCAGCCACCATCTTTCTAAGCCTTGACATCCCCCTTCCAGGTTGTAGGGCCTGGAAATGCATACACTCACACGCACCCAGGCACACAAACACACACACACCCCTGTACTTAATTTCTTATTAACTTCACAGAAGTACAATCCACCATTACTGTCAATATTTAGGAAGATAAACACACAGGTGTAGTCTGGAATCCGCATCAAAATAAGGTTATGGAGGGGGGCCTGGGTGGCTCAGTTGGTTGAGCGTCCGACTTCAGCTCAGGTCATGATCTCATGGTTTGTGGGTTCAAGCCCCACATCGGGCTTTGTGCTGACAACTCAAAGCCTGGAGCCTGCCTTGGATTCTGTGTCTCCCTCTCTCTCTGCTCCTCCCCAGATCATGCTCTGTCTCTCACTCCTTCAAAAATAAATAAACATTAAAAATTTAAAAAAATTAAATAAATATAATAAGGTTATGGAAACCTGTAATATAAAAAGAGGATTAGCCATAATTAATTATCAGCTGAGAGATGGCAATAAGAGATAACCGTCTAATCTCCCTATTATTGCTACAAGTCATGTTCCCAACTAGGAAGAAAAATAACTTGTATTTTATAAGGAATTATGAATTTTCCACTTCTAAATTTTTTAAGCAAGAATATCGCTGATTTGGTTATCAAAAATGCACAGTATCACCCTTGACACATACATACCCACCCTACGACAGCTTAAAAAGCCAACATCTAAAACAGCCCAGATATTCTTACCTTAACTTGGCGATAAAAGATCAAGTTGAAGTTTCACTGCCTATAACAAGTACTCTTCAAGTTTCACTGAAGAGAAAAAGTGGAATGAGAGCACATTCTCACTCCTGGACTTTGGAAACATCAGTTCCTTCGGTTTCAAGCTTTATTCTCTCGGATATTGTGAGGTCATCACACCCACTTGTTCTCTGACACAAGCCCATGCTCAAAAGGACTGCAGACCTACAAAGAAACAGCTCTGTGCCATTCAATTATCTGGGCCATGCTTCTCCATGGTACAGAGAAAAGTAATCTCTTTTTAACCTTAAAGCAGGCACAGTTTTCCTTCTCATCTCCCACCATTCAGCCAATTTTTGTCTTCCTTTAACAAGGCCAGATTTTTAGCTATACCCATTTAAGAAGCTTGGGTTCTTTAGAGAAAATGAAGCAAAAAGTTATAGCCTCATATAATAGAAACATCCAATTAAAAAAAAATTTTTTTTAATGTTTATTTATTTCTGAGCGAGAGAGAGACCGACAGAGTGAGAGCTGGGGAGGGGCAGAGAGAGAGGGAAACACAGAATCCGAAGCAGGCTCCATGCTCTGAGCTGTCGGCACAGAGCCTGATGAGGGGCTTGAACCCACAAACTGCGAGATCATGACCGGAGCTGAGGTCAGACATTTAACCGACTGGGCCACCCAGGTACCCCGAAACATCCAATTTTTTAAAAAAGAAAAGATTTAACACTACCTCAAGAGTCATAAAGAAAACTAAGTTTACCTCTAAAGAGAACAGACTTAAAACTTGAGGGAAAAAACAGAACAACACAGCACAAGGTATAAGATATATTAAGAGATCGTTTTGTATTATGTCCACTGTAATAGATCTCTTCCTAAATGAGTTAGGAAGCAAGTTAAGTTAAAAGCAAGACAGGAGAGGGGCGCCTGGGTGGCTCGGTCGGTTAAGCGTCCGACTTCGGCTCAGGTCACGATCTCCCGGTCCGTGAGTTCGAGCCCCGCGTCGGGCTCTGTGCTGACAGCTCAGAGCCTGGAGCCTGTTTCGGATTCTGTGTCTCCCTCTCTCTCTGCCCCTCCCCTGTTCATGCTCTGTCTCTCTCTGTCTCAAAAATAAACGTTAAAAAAAAAAAAAGCAAGACAGAAGACAATTGCCTTTATGACAACGTTTGTCAGAGAAGGCCTAAGCATCCCCTGATCAGCAGCTTTCAAGAAACACAAGAGCCCTACACCTCTGTTACTTCGATAACAGAATGCTGTGTCCCTGGGAAGCCTCTACCTGCCTGGGGCACATTCTAGAACAGACATTTCCGAATGCTCAGGAATCTGCCTCTACCTGCCCCCCCACGGCCGCCCACCTCAGGACCAGGTCAATCCTGAACATCTTTTTCCTTCCCCTCTCCTCCGTCTGAAGATGAGGGGCCAGCTTCATCGTCAGGAAGGCCGGAGGAGCAGGTCAGCCTGCAACAGTGACTAACAGAGTCACATGCGCGGAAGTGAAGTCCACCTGGGCCGGCCTGAGGCGACCTCAAGTATCTGCAGCACAGAGTCGAGGCACGAAACGCTGCTGTGGGAACACCCTTCCTTAACGCCCACCCCCACCAAACACCAACTAGATTTCATATCCAAAACTGCGACTGGCAAACCCAGCTTTAAAGAAGATCTCTTCTGTGAAAGAAGTCGGGCACAAGCAGGTCTCGGGTTCCCTTTGAACAGAGGAAACTTGATATCCTGAAGGCCTGCCAAAGAAAGCAGCCTGTGTTTCAAGTACATGCTTGTGATTAAGAACCTGAATAGTGACTGGACAGGGTGTGTGCAGGGGAGAGGGAGGAGGGCCAGCGGACAAATTTCAGCGAATACAGGAAATGCGGTCTGTACTTCGGTTTCTACTTTCTTTAAAATGTGTTTATGCTTCCCTGGGTGTATCTGTCCCTTAATTAACAGGTATATTCAAAGGAAGGATGCTGCTGAGACACAAACAAATGTGGGAGAAGGGTGCTTAAAATTACATAGGTCTCCAGTCCCTTTTATTTAAAAGAAATGTCTTAGGGGTGCCTGGGTGGTTCAAGCTGCTTAAGTGCCTCGCTGTTGATTTCGGCTCAGGTCATGATTCCAGGCTCAAGGGATCAAGCCCAGCGTGGGACTCTGCACTGAGCATGGAGACCTGCTTGGGATTCTCTCTCCTCTGCCCCTCCTGCACCCACTCTTGCGCTGCCCCCCTCTCCAAAATAAAAAAAATAAAAAATAAAGTAAAATTAATGTTTTATTGTTTTGCTTTTATACATTTTTGCCCACTAAGGTTATGTTTAATGTATGGGGAAAAAATGATAAATTACTGCAAAGCACAGAAAAGTACTAAACACAGTAAGTAGAGATGTTTTAATCTTGAGATGCCAGGTAACGGAAGGAAGTTAATGATGGTCACAGTTGCTTCCCAAGAAGCCCCGGGGAGGCTGCGCACTGGCTTCTGCTGGAATAAGCAGAGGTGTACTTTTCAGGAGGAACGATTCCTCAAAAGGTGCTAAAGCTCCCTGAAGCAAGCCGGATGGGGGTGAGCCGGAGGCTTCCTTGTCAGCACCTCCGCATCTCAGCAGGCCTCCCCCCACCACAGCAATCTCAAGACTGTACCTGCAGACCCAAGGACTCTGCTCCACTGGCATCCAAACATTTCATTCATCCACAGTTAACACAGAGATTCACAAGCAAAATTCCTCGCATTGGAGACCTGGCATAATTAACTAAATCTGCTCCATTTTGGCAAATTTATACCTGGAACAAATCCATTTAAAATAAAGTCTCGAAAGGGGCACCTCGGTGGCTCAGTCAGTTAAGCATCGACTTCGGCCCAGGTCATGATCTCGTGGTTTGTGGGTTTGAGCCCCGCGTCCGGCTCTGTGCTGACAGCTCGGAGCCTGGAGCCTGCTTCAGATTCTGTGTCTCCTTCTCTCTCTGCCCCTCCCCTACTTGTGCTCTGTCTCTCTCTATCAAAAATAAATGTAAAAAGAATTTTTTTTTTGAAAGTAAAGTCTCAAGGGTCTCCTGGGTGGCTCAGTCGGTTAAGTGTCCAACTCTTTATTTCGGCTCAAGTCATGATCTCATCTCATGGTGGGTTTGAGCCCTGTGTCGGGCTCCTTGCTGACAGTGCAAGGCCTGCTTGGGATTCTCTCTCCACCCCTCCCCTGCTTGATCTCCATCTTTCTCTCTCTCTCAAAATAAATAAACATGAAATAAAATAAGGTCTGTCTACATGATTGAGAGGGGGTAAAATATTATAAACTAGATGATATTGAGTAGTTTTTTCAGCCCCCTACACTTCATACTCCCTCATCAGTAAGATGGAAAAGGAAGAGTCCACCTGAGCAGAGCTGAAGTGAGACTCAAATAAGGCATTCGCTGCCCTGAACTGCTTGGCGGGAGCCAGGACCAAGGGTGCACTGAATAGACTGTGAGCATCACTGCCAAATAAAATTCCTCCTTCCCACAAGGTACTGGTTGAAAAGAACTAAGAATTTCAAATCTTCCAAAGCTGAAAGGCCAAAACCATCCCCATCTCACCTTCTGGATCCTTCCAGTCACCTTTCCAACCTCTAAAGAAAAGATGCACAGTGGCAGGACGCACTGTGAAGGGCCCATTGACATTTTTCTTCTGTTCAGCACAGAACATACAGATGTGAGGTAGTGGTATTAATGGGAAAATGATCATATGTTAAAAATTCCCCAAAACTGCAGTTTATTGGCAAAAGCAAAAGGGTGACTGGGAGATGAGGCTCCCTGGTCAGGAGAAGCAAGAGAGTCAGGGAGCCTGGAGGCTCCCATTGTGCTCTGGGGGCAAATGTGGGAGAAAACGCCCGGAGCCCACATGGAAGGGGCCAGCCACCCACAGCCTCTTCCTCAGCTCAGGGAGCTAGAGCACTTGCTGGTGGTCACCATGTCCAGAGTTCAAGGTAGAAGTGACAATATGACAAACGTCCGTACTCTGGGATGGCATGGGTTTAGAACTGTAATTGACTGGGGCGCCTGGGTGGCGCAGTCGGTCAAGCGTCCGACTTCAGCCAGGTCACGATCTCGCGGTCTGGGAGTTCGAGCCCCGCGTCGGGCTCTGGGCTGATGGCTCAGAGCCTGGAGCCTGTTTCCGATTCTGTGTCTCCCTCTCTCTCTGCCCCTCCCCCGTTCATGCTCTGTCTCTCTCTGTCCCAAAAAATAAATAAATAAATAAATAAATAAACGTTGGAAAAAAAAAAAAAAGAACTGCAATTGACTAACCACGTCCCTCAATTCCTTTGAGAAAGAAAAATCAAAAGTTCCTCTTCATCTTCTAGTACATTTTAAAAATGACTACTTTGCCCAGTGTTTCTACTTTGGCCAGAATTCATACAGAGACCTCAAGTCTATTAGTTTTAAAAATGTATGAGTTTTCAAAATTCCCAATTAATAACTTGAAATATTTTTCCTAAGCTTTGAATCATTACGCACGCACCAAAAAATGAGAGAGATGTAAATTAACTTTGCAAAAGCAATGAAATTAATTAATAATAAATGAACAAGCTAGGAAATCTGTTTTTCAGGGGGTTTTTTTTATTCCCATAGAAAAAAGTTAATACTAATAGGAAACATAAAATATATTGAATTAATCCATGAAATCCCTTAAGTAAAGGCAAAATAAAAAGAACAACAAAACTCTTACATTCCATTTTGTGACCCAAAATGGGGAAAGATAAAAAGAAAAAGGAGAAAATGGAAATTTGGTGGAGAAAAAAGTCAGGAAAAGAGAGAAAAGCTAAGGGAAGGAGGAAGGAACAGCAAAGCTGGACGAAAAACACCCAAAAAACCACAGCACACAAAGAAGGAACGGAAGGGAGCGGACAGATGGATGTGTGTGGTTTGTTTTTTGGGTTTTGGGGTTTTTTTTTTTTTTAGCTTTACACATCACTTGCATTTCAGGGAATTATCAAAGTTAAGTAGTGCACTTTGAAAAGTTGGTTGTTTCATCAGAGCTCACCGCTTTGAAACTTAACAGCTACAGTTGCCATTATAAATAGAATAATCAGAGTAGGAAAACATCATCAGACCAGCTGCAGTGACCACAGCCCCAGCTAGAAGCAAGCCAGCAACACTCCAGGACTGGAGTCCCTTCTGGAGGTTAAAAAGAAATCTGAAAACAAATTATAATTCTGGGAAAAATAAAAGTCCCTAAACCAAGAGACATCTGTCATGTTACCTTTGTTATTAGTCAAAATTTTCATTCAATCCCTGAAGCCATGAGCGATCCATTTAAAAACCACCATAGAACAGACTGAAAGGTATGTTTTCCCTTCCAACAATGACCCAAGGAAAACAGCTGACAGACTCCACTTTGGAACCTGCCGCTCTGGAATGAAAATCCTTTCTAAAGAGAACTGAGTGAGAATATTTGACAAATCCAGACACACTGCATAAATGACTCCCATAGCCATGACATTCCATGATGAAAGTGAGCACTCACAACTTCAGATTTGCCCTGAGAAACCACCACTTAAAAAAAAAAAAAAAAATCACAGCTTCACTATGATTTGGCTCAAATGTCACCTCTAGGCAAAATTGCTTCTCTGGCTTTTATACCACCCAGAGAATGTATAATACTGCACTTTCGTTCTACAAATACTTCATAAGCGCTTATTCTCTGCAAGGCTCTTACCATTAAGGTGAATTATTGCTCATAGACTTGAGCTCCTTGAAGGTCAAACTCTAGGATATGACTATTAAAATACATTTTGCATTAAAAGCATCTTAACTAAAACCAGTGACATATATAGTAATAGCAAAGCCAGTCATTCTCCCCTGCCTCTGGTTTCTTCTCTCATTTTATGAATATGCACGTGGTCAAATTACCACCCTCTCTGCATTCAAAAACAAAAACCAACACTCTATACAGGCAAGCAAATGCAACCTCACCCCAACCCACAGAGCCTAAATCTCTCCGCATTACCCACGACTGGGACTCCTCACCAGTCAGTATCCTCTTTTTCTGCTCAATCCACTTGGCCTCTCCACACCCTTTGAAAGTTGAACTCCCTGCGTCTTAACCTGCACTTCCTCTCCCTGCCCTGAAATGTTCATATTCAAGTTCTGTTCTCTTTTTACTCCACTTTTCCTCCTGGGCCATCTCAGCAACTTAATAGCTTCAAACATCACATGTCTCCCAAACTTTGAAATCCTGCTCGGCTCCTTCTCTCGGAAATCCATATTTCATTCCTGAACCTATCCACATAAACGTCCCATGAGACCCGGGTAGTAGTTTAAAACATGTGCACACAGTCACTGACACTCTTCCCACCAAAAGTGGAGCCTCATCTCCCTCTGCTTGAATATGGGCTGGACTTTGCAGCACATTTTTAACAGAATGAGGAGGAAGTAATGCCTCAGCCTATCATAAAAAGCCACCAAGTTTCTGTCTGACTGTCTCTTAGGAGTCACACCTTGGGGGACCCCAGAGAACACATCAGAAGTCTGGACATCCTGAGGCTGCCTGCTGTTGGGTCAACAGCACAGGCTCCGGCAAAAAACAATACCCAACACAGGCAAGGAAATAACCATCATCAAACAGACCCATGCTGGGGTTTCTTCTGAAGACCATGCAGGTAGAAACAGGTGCCGACGAGCCCCAGCTGCTTGGGTCTTCCAGTACACCTGCCCTCAGGAAGTGAGTAATAAGCCTTTGTATGTACGTATGATCCCTGCCTCATACTTCAAGTCACCCCAGCTGAGGCTGAGCAGAGACATGCTGTCCTCGCTAAGCCCTGCCCAAATGACAGATCTGTGACCATAATCAATGCTTTGTTTCAAACCACTAGGTTTTAACACGGTTATGCAGCTTTGGACAACTGGAACGACCTCAAATGCGACATGGCCCAGACGAAGTTCATTATCTCCCTCCCTCCATCTGCTCTTCTTTCTATGCTTTCTATCCCGGTTCCTTTTCCACGCAATCTGAAAGCCTCCTCCACTCTTCTCTACCCTCAGATCCCCTCTACCCCAGACATCTTACACACCATAACCCAGAGGTCTCTCAGGAATCCAGCACCCCCACTTCTGGTTTGAAAATTAATAAAGGGAAACCTCACTAAAATAGAGCTGTTAGGCAGCTAGAGTTAGGCAGAGGGAGGTCTCTTGCCTTACCACTCATAGTCAATTGCAGACCCAGCAGGAAGAGATAGGACGCTGCACACAATACTACTTTACTATCCTAGTCGGAGGAAGACTTCCTCCTGTCCCAATAGGAGGAGGAACCGATGACAGAAAGTCACAGCTGGGCCAATGAAAAGCCACTACACTTAGAACTCCCAGCTTACTCCAGTGGATTTTTGTTGATGACAGTTTTCCCAACTTCCCACTTTCTTCTATAAGAGAGTACTCCTCATCTTTGTTCCATGGACTTACCTATGCTTTTGCCATAGTTGGCCTGTCCTGAATTGCAATTCTATGTTTTTCCCAAATAAACCCATATTTTGCTAATAAAATAACCAGCAGTTTTATTTCTTAAGGTTAACCCTGGCTAGGAATACAGTGACAGTGACACCCCTTACCTGGTTAACCCAGGCTAGTATTACAGTGACAGTGACAACCCTTACCTGGTTTGCTAGCACCTTCTACTCAACTGCCAAAATAATATTTTAAAACTAAACTCCCACACACCTACCACCTGTTTATCACGTAGAGCATACAGTCTGATTCCTGATCCTAGTACAGAAGACTGCTCACATCCCCCCAGTGACTACCTGAGACTCTGGCCCCAGGGGAAATTCTGAGGATTCGCAAACACCTTTTCGCCCTTTCATGCCACTGCACCTTTGCACATGCTGACTCTCCTCCGTAAAATTCCCTTCCTCTCCCTTCTTTCTCTCACCGCTTACAAAGAGTCCTACGTAGTCTTCCAGTCCAAGTTCAAAGGTCATCTACTTTGAGAATCTTTTCTAATGACCCAGCCAGAGTAGCTCACTTCCTCCTGCATCAGTTATGCAAGCCCTTACAACACCCACTTCACTACCGCGATCCAGTTCTGTCTGTTTCTCCAGGGTGGCCCGCGAGCCTGAGGAAGGCATCATGTCCTGTTTGCCTTCAAATAAATGTTTAATTTGAACTGGAAACCACTAAGTTAGTATTTCACAGAAATATCTAATATTCTGTTTCAGAATCAATACTGTTGAGCACCAGAGCTAGTCACAGAATTTAACTTAATTTTCTCAACTATTTGGAGTATTATCAGCCTCCAAGAGGTTTAGTGACCTATCTGGTGTCTTATAACCACAAAATGATGAAGCCAAATTTTGAACCCAAGTAAACTTCAAGTCCAGGGGTACCTGGGCAGCTCAGCCGGTTGAGCATTCAACTTCAGCTCAGGTCGTGATCTCATGGTTCATGGGTTCGGGCACTGCATCAGGCTTTGTGCTAATGGCATGGAGCCTGCTTTGGATTCTCTGTCTCCCTCTCTGTCTCTCTGTTCCTCCCTCCCTTCCATTCTCTCTCTCTCTCTCTCTCAACAATAAAAAACATAAAAACAGAAAAGTCAAAACTTCAAGTCCAGCACTCTCTGCCCTAAACATTTATAATCAGTTCTGATGTACAAGAACAGACACACAGCCATATTCTGGCACAGATACACCCCTTAGTGCCCCACTCCCACGGCTGCCACCACGGCACCCTGCTCCCCCAAACAACACCTTTGAAAGGAAAAAAGGAGACTGCATATAACTTTCAGGTAGCGTAATATGTTGTGTAAGGATGTGTATTCTATAGCCAAATTAAATCCCAGATTTAAAACCCAGCTCTGTCCGTATCAAGCTAGGGGCCCCTAGAGAAATTATTCCCTCCACCCCTTCACACCTTGTTTCTTCACTTACAAAGCAGGGATAGTGTGAGCACTGCTCATGGGTTTCTTGTGAAGATATTTAAAAAAGAAACACGAAAAGCATTTAGAACATAACCTGGCATATAAAACACTCAGCAAAAGCTGTTGCTGGTTTTAGGCAGAGTAGAAGGAGTATTTGTAAAAGTGACTGAGTAAAACTCTAGCTGGAAAACGTAGGTAATTATAATGCAGGGCTGAAGCTGTGTCCCTGCAGATTCCAATTTTATTTTAATTAGTTAGAAAAAAACATTTCTAGAAAGTACGTAGTATCCCCAGGGCTTTAAACTGGTTAGCAAATGCAACTTAAATTTTTCGTGGGCTCCTGGTGATCCTCTTAGGACCAAGTTTTTGTAGCACTCCCCACATCTAACACAGTATGTATGGGGAAGTCATGATCATTCAGCTTCTGTTTACTCATATATAAAATGAAAATGATACCAGTCCTATCACCCACCAGCATTAAAAGATTCAAATGAAGCAATATGTAGAAAAATTAGTAAGAGCTTTGCAAAAGCCAGGTGGTGGTATCACCATCATCACCAATATCATTCTGAGTTGTAATAAGGTGATATACTGAAAATGATATATGAGATCAATACCAGAACGATAGGTTGGTCATCCTTTTGCTAACTGCCCCAATGGCCAAAATGTTTGCATTTTTCTCTCTTTCCAGAATTCTCATTCTGGTTAACTAGTGGCATGTACTTTTTACCACTGTCAACATACTTTTGCTCTTCTCAGCTGTATTCAAAGAAAACTTCTAAAGCGTACTGAGACCAGGGCACCTGGGTGGCTCCGTCGGTTAAGCATCCAACTTTGCTCAGGTCATGATCTCGCGGTTGATGGGTTTGAGCTCCACGTCGGGCTCTGTGCTGACAGCTCAGAGCCTGGAGCCTGTTTTGGATTCTGTGTGTCCCTCTCTCTCTGCCCCTCCCCTGCTCGTACTCTGTCTCTCTCTCTCTCTCTCTCTCAGAAATCAATAAACATTTACAAAAATTTATTAAAAAAAATAATAAAATAAAATGTATTGAGACTATCCATGCCTCCTAAGCTCAGGACACATTGGAAGCAAATAACTAACCTTGGTAGAACAGCATGGGAAATGTATCTATGAAAGTATTTACTGAGCATATGTCCAACATGCTTTGGGGAATAAAAATGCAACCATCACTGTCTCTTCCTCTGTCTGTATATGTATTCACACACAGTTAACATAATACTTAAGAAGTAAAGTATCAATTTGGCTTCCACTTACAGATTTTCAGTGATTATATATAAAACTATAAGCATATGTGGAGCATATATTCTTGTTTCCCTGCCAAATTGTTTCCCCTAATTTTTAGCCATTCTATCTAATCCCATCTGACTCTACCTATGCTAGAAATCTTTCCAATTAATTATGCACAATAGGACAAACACTTAGGGCATATCTACGACATACACACTTGACTGAGGGTGAGGAACACATATGTAAAAACATTCTTCTGTTCTGGTAACATTTTATTTCTAGCCAACGACAGATCCTAGTGGATTGGATAAACTACTACCTTTATTCCTATAGCCTTAATGATTGCACCAGAAGTTCCTTTTCATACCACAATGCCTCCAACAAAGCTCAGAAAACAATGGGTAAAGTCTGATCTTAGCAGTAAACTCCCAATCCAAAACTTTATCAAGGTCACATTTTATAAAATTTTTTAAACTGACATTTATGTTTGCATAGCTGTAACATGAAATACACCATGCCTATAAGCCGAGGCATGTAAATTAACAGTCCTGCCTAAAACCACTATTTTTAGCACTGACTGATTACAAAAGTGTCTAAAGAGAGAAGACACAAAAACACAGAGAATGAAGAACTGAAAGCTACTCAGAGCCATGCAAATTACTCCAAAAAATGTCACCTAGAAAATATTTGCTCTTAATACTGTATTTTGTTAGTAAAAATGACATTATAAAGGTCCAACATAACCAAAAGGAAAGTAAGAACAGGAAAACTAAATATGTGTCACAAAACACAAAGGTTTAATATGAGCATGAGAGGGGGAATGATGAGAAGAGCAAGACTCACCAAGATCCCAAGAGTGAAAAGTGAGTAACAATCCCAAGAAGGGAATAAAAATGGCTAATCAATCTATAGCCTCTCTGGTAAATGGTGAAATTTCCAATGAAAAAGGGTGGCATTTTTCCCCTATAAAGTTCATTATTTTTTTTTTTTAAGACAATGACATCTGTGCAGCAAAGGAAACAAGTGAAAAGACAACGGAATGGGAGAAAATATTTGCGAACCATTTATCTCATAAGGGTTTAGTATCCACAATATATAAAGAACTCCTACAACTTGACAATAACAAAAACAAATAATCCGATCAAAAAATGGGCAAAGGATTTGAACGGACATTTCTCTAGATAAGACATGCAGATGGCCAAAAAACATATAAATATATATTTAAAAAAATGCTCCACATCTCTATCATCAGGGAAGTGCAAATCAAAATCACAATGAGCTATCACCTCATACCCATTAGGATACCAGTATCAAAAAACAAAACAAAACAAAACAAAACAAAACAAAAACAGAATAACAAGTGTTGCTGAAGATGCGGAGAAATAACCCTTTCAACCGCCCCGTCCATTTTTTGCACAGCCCCCCACCCCCAGCCTTCACTCTTCTTTTTAAAATAACTGTTGGTGGGAACGTAAAATGGTTCAGCCACTCAGCCATATGGAGAACAGTATGGAGGTTCTCAAAGAATTAAAATTAGAACTACTATATGAATCAGCAGTTCCATTTCTGGGTGGGACAGCATAGGAAATGTACAAAAAGAATGAAGAATTGCTGTTCAATGGGTACAGGGTTTCAGTCATCAATATGAACAAGTTCTAGAGATCTGTTGTACACCAAGTTACATAGCATTAACAATAATGTGCTATATACTTAAATATGGTTAAGACAGTAGATTTTATGTTTTGTGTTCTTTACCACAATTTAAAAAAAAATGAAAAAAAAAAACAAAACAATAACAATTATGTTTTCCAGAAGGTGACTTGGCAACAGGAATCCAAAGTCTAAACATATTCACATCTTTGAGTTGTTTCAGGAAATCTATTTTAAAACAATTTCTCTTAAAATATTCTAACAGCTGAAATGGAAAGTAATCCATAGTCCAGCAAAGAAACATCTAAATAACCATCAACTAGTGAAGGGGTGTGGTCATCAAAAGTTATAGTGTGGAGAAACTTGTTTAAATGATCTGTTAACATTCTCATTATTTAGTAGTATTCAAAACAGAACATAAAACTATGTATGGTGTATACAGTTCGACCATAATGAACATATACTGGACATTCAATAAAGAAAAAGATGAAATTCTAATAGAGGAAAGAAAAAGGGGGTATGGGAACAGGGAAATCAAGAGGGGGGAGGGAGAAAAGCTATACCAACAGGATTTCTGTTGAATTTTCATCTGGACAAATTGATTCCAATGTTCATTTGGAAATGAAATCTGGCAAGAATAGCTAGGAAAAAAAATCTAACAATAAAAAGAAAAATAGAGGGGTGCCTGCTGGTTCAGTCAGTGGAGCATGTGACTCTTGATCAGGGTCATGAGTTCGAGCCCCATGTTGGGCATGGGGGCCTACTTAAAAAAAAAAAAAGAAAGAAAAGAAAGAAAGAAAGAAAAGATAAAAGAAAAATAGAATAATCAGGAAAGACCAGTCCTTCCAGATATTTTTGCATAGTATGAAGGTACAATAACTTAGTTTAGTTGCTGGGAATGAACAAAAATGTAAAAAAGAAAGAACACAGGAATTTAGTATATGACAACAGTATTATTTCAAATCAGTAAAGGAAAGATCCATTATTCAGCGACTGGTATAGGGTACCTGAGCAGCTAATGGGGGTATGATGGGGTTAAGATTCATATCTCACACTTTTTGTCAAAATAAGCTTCAGGTTGGGGCGCCTGGGTGGCGCAGTCGGTTAAGCGTCCGACTTCAGCCAGGTCACGATCTCACGGTCCGTGAGTTCGAGCCCCGCGTCGGGCTCTGGGCTGATGGCTCGGAGCCTGGAGCCTGTTTCTGATTCTGTGTCTCCCTCTCTCTCTGCCCCTCCCCCGTTCATGCTCTGTCTCTCTCTGTCCCAAAAATAAATAAAAAACGTTGAAAAAAAAAATTAAAAAAAAAAAAAATAAGCTTCAGGTGGATGAAAGATTTAAATGTAAAAAAAAAAATACGCCACCTGGGTGTCTCAGTCGGTTAAGCGACAGACAGATTTTGGCTCAGGTCATGATCTCGCAGTTTGTGGGTTTGAGCCCTACATCGGACTCCACACTGACAGTGTAGAGCCCACTTGGGATTCTTTCTCTCCCCCTCTCTCTGCCCCTCTCCCACTCATTCTCTCTCTCTCTCTCTCTCTCTAAATTAACTTGTAAAAAATGTAAAAAAAATAAAACCATAAAAACAGAAACTCAAAGTGAGGAAGGCATTTCCAGGAATGATTCAAAAGCTATAAGCTAAAAATTAAAACAGCCATCAATTAGTATTTCTCCTTGGGAAAAAATCACTGTCAAGTCAAAAGAGTAAAGACAAGGGGTGCCTGGGTGGCTCAGTCGGTTGAGCGTCTGACTTCGGCTCAGGTCATGATCTCACAGCTCGTGAGTTCGAGCCCTGCGTCAGGCTCTGTGCTGACAGCTCAGAGTCTGGAGCCTGCTTCTGCTTCTGTGTCTCCCTCTCTCTCTGCCCCTAACCCACTCACATTCTGTCTCTGTCTCTCTCAAAAATAAATAAACATTAAAAAAAAATTTTTTTTTTAAAAAAGAGTAGACAAACTAGGAAAAAAATACATTAGCAATTCATATTGTGGACAGAGGGCCGCATTCTGCAAATGGAAGAAACAAAAGACGACACAACAGAAAATTTGGCAACGTATAGGATCTGACATTTCACAGAAAAGGAAATCTAAATCTTAAACTTACCAAAAGAAGTACAACCACCTTTGTATTAAGAAAAATACATAATAAAAAAAAAGAAAAATATATAATAAAACCTATGCCAAGAAACCTCTGTTCCGTGTAAGATCAGCGAAGATGAGAAAGTGCGACAACACCCACGCCAAACGGTGGAGGGAAGCGGATGCCCACATGCCTTCCACCGAGCAGGATTCAGCACCATCCGAACTGAACAGTCACATTCTTCTAAGACTTCTTCCTACAGACAAACTGGCACATTTATCAAATGACTTGCATGCAAATTTATTTGCTGCAGATTTGTTTAATAGCAAAGTATCAGGGAAAACCTAAATGGCCATCGACAGGGAACAAGCCAAATACCACCTATTCCGCTACGGAACATGGCACATCTACAAATAGCTATTAAAAATGAAGGAGCTCAGGGGCGCCTGGGTGGCGCAGTCGGTTAAGCGTCCGACTTCAGCCAGGTCACGATCTCGCGGTCCCTGAGTTCGAGCCCCGCGTCAGGCTCTGGGCTGATGGCTCGGAGCCTGGAGCCTGTTTCTGATTCTGTGTCTCCCTCTCTCTCTGCCCCTCCCCCCGTTCATGCTCTGTCTCTCTCTGTCCCAAAAATAAATAAAAAACGTTGAAAAAAAAAATTCAAAAAAAAAAAAAATGAAGGAGCTCTATATAACGTTATGTTGAATAATCTCTAGAACATATACTGTATTTAAGTGGAGGAAGTCAGGTGCTAAAACAATTTGTATGCTACCATTTATATAATACACACACACACACACACACACACATATATTTAAATATAAGTGTATGTATACCTACATGCATAGAATCTGTCTGGATGGACAGAGAAGAAACTGGTAAAATGGTGGCATTGCTACCCAAGGGAAGTAGCCTGGGAGACAGGAACAGGAGGAAGATTTACATTTTGCAACCTTTTAGTCATTTGAATTTTGATCAAATGCTTTAATTACCTGGTTACACTAGTCACAATTTTGGAGAAGTACATTTTTTAGATATATTGAGTTTTTATAAAAGGAGTTATAAAATGAAATGTTCAGGACCGCCTGGGTGGCTCAGTCGGTTGAGCATCCAACTTCAGCTCAGGTCATGATCTCAAGGTTCACCGGGCTCTGTGCCGACAGCTCAGAGCCTGGAGCCTGCTTTGGATTCTGTGTCTCCCTCTCCCTCTGTCCCTCCCCTGTTCCTGCTCACTCGCTCTCTCTCTCTCTCTCAAAAATAAACATTAAAAAAAAAAAATGAACTACTCACAGCTACCTAAGAGTATTTTTAAATTATTATTATTTTTTAAGCTTATTTGAGAGAGAGAGGGTGCATGCGTGGCAGACGGGCATAGAATGAGGGAGAGAGAGAGAATCCCAAGTAGGCTCCAAACTATCAGTGTGGAGCCTGACACGGGGCTTGAACCCACAAACCATGAAATCATGACCTGAGCCAAAATCAACAGTCAGACACTTAACTGACTAAGCCACCCAGGTACCACAAATTTAAACTTTTTTTTTTTTTAACTTCCACTGAACACTGAGTCATTTGATCCCTTGGATATTTTTCTCATAAACATACATTGCTACGATTATGGTTTCTGTATACCTGGTACCCACTTGGTTCAAATAAAATTTAGGAGAGTCTCAGAAGAGGGATTTTACAACAGTCGACAATTAAAGCAGAAATAATGAGCCCCAAAGGAAAATAAAATAATCTTAGCCTACAACAAAAGGATCAGTAACACATAAATTCAGGGGATTTTGCTGTTCTTTCTGGTTTCGAACTATGAGTATATTTGTGTTTATTGTGTGCATAGGCTATTCTGTTTTGAGATCTTGCTAAAAGATCACAACCCCTCCTACCACTCAGCTTTTGCCCTAGAGACCCGGCAGTCTGCTGCATAAAAATAAATGCAGGAAGTGAATTGGAGCTAACAAATCAGCTGATGACATTAGCACCATATGGAAAGCAAGACTGGACCAAAGAAACACAGAACTGGGGGGGGTCAAACCCTGAGATTTGTGACCAGACCCTTGATAGTGTTACCCACTCATCTACATTTGTTTTACTTTAAAATCAGTGACATTCTGGGGCGCCTGGGTGGCTCAGTCGGTTAAGCGTCCGACTTCGGCTCAGGTCATGATCTCCCAGTTCATGAGTTCGGGCCCCAGGTTGGGCTCTGTGCTGACAGCTCAGAGCCTGGAGCCTGCTTCGGATTCTGTCTTCCTCTCTCTCTGCCCCTCTCCTGCTCACGCTCTGTCTCTCTCTGTCTCTCAATAATAAATAAATAAATGTTTAAAAAAAAACTTTTTAAAATAAAAACAAAATAAAATAAATGACATTTCACTGTTCTATTATTTCTAAGGCATAATTATAATGCTGAAATTACAGTGACATATCATTGGGTCACTTTTCTTGTAGCGTTCTCCTCTCCCAGGTTTTTGGCCCCAACAACCTTCCCTCACTCCCCGAAACAAAAGTTTTGGGTGGGCTTGTGTGTGTGTGAATTCAAACACAGATAAAATGCACTACTGGCTAGGTCCCTGCCGCTTCAACAGAATAGCGCTAAACTACAGGTTATTACTACCATAAGGGAGTACTCAAGTATAAATATTTATTCAGCACTATAAAAAGTAGTCAGGTGGGGCGCCTGGGTGGCGCAGTCGGTTAAGCGGCCGACTTCAGCCAGGTCACGATCTCGCGGTCCGTGAGTTCGAGCCCCGCGTCGGGCTCTGGGCTGATGGCTCAGAGCCTGGAGCCTGTTTCCGATTCTGTGTCTCCCTCTCTCTCTGCCCCTCCCCCGTTCATGTTCTGTCTCTCTCTGTCCCAAAAATAAATAAACGTTGAAAAAAAAAAAAAAATTTAAAAAAAAAAAAAATAAAAAATAAAAAGTAGTCAGGAGGTTTTTTTACACAATGCATGCTCTAGTTAGCATGCCATGCCGCACTTTCAAAGTGGGAACTACCACACACATTAAATGTGCTATGCTGGGCTTAATGTGTAAAGAAACTCTTAGAGGCACTATGCAGTTTAAGGTATGTTTCAAATTGATTAATGTGGACTGGGCTCTCAATATAAGCAGAATATTGTGTTCAAAATCCGGGCACAGAAGAAGATGGGGAAAATATTAGAATCTGGGCCGGGTACGGAGGAGTATTAGAATACATCATATAAAACACAAGAAAAACTGTTCTAAAACTTTAAAGCTCTGCTAAATATAAAAAGCAGCAGAGGATAGATTTTGACAACTTCCTATAAGGAAGGTCTAAGGAGACATTTTCAATAGAGAAATGCAGTGAAGACAAGACATAGGGCATTTAATTTTCCATCTAGAGTCGGACAGACAAACGTGACAAACTCCAGGCATACTAAAAAGTTAAACCAATTCTAAAATGTTCTTATTTGGTTTTAAATACTCTATGAAAACTCACAATTCAAGAGACAATCACAGGGTTTCATAAACTGTATGTCAGCCACCACTGTTCCGTAGTGAACATGCAGGTTTACAAACCCAGGCTCCTCCTCTTTAAGTCGCCTCCTCAGAAGTCTCCGTACAGATTCAGTGAAGATGGAGCGATCCACTCTGCTCGTTCAAAACCTTGCATGTACATCCACCCTCCAAGTCCAACACAGACTCACCACCAACTTTCTCCGCCTAACCGCAGAGGTCTGCTCCTTTAAAATACTGAGGGAAATACCAGGAGTTAGGAGTAAGTGGGTAGCAAGAGAGGACGTCAGAGGCTCCAACAGCTGGAAGGCACTCTTGGTCACTTTTCCTTTCCATCCTAGGCAGTCACCAAACATTTCTGAGCATCTACGTTGTGCCACGGGAACATAAAGATGAAAATACAAAAGAGACAGGAAGATGGAAATGTAAGGACAGGCCACGTGGCTGCAACACAACAAAACTGAGTGAGCCACCTGACCTTCCCGAGGCAAGTGACTCATCTTTCATACTAAGCTGAGCCTCCAGACTCCTCATTTTAAGAGGATGGATTTCCTTTGCCCTCGAGGAATAACAATTAAAAACAAGAACTAACATGACCCACCGAAGAAAACATCTTAAAGTTAGAAACAGAGAAACTCCTCTTACAAGCCAAAGAATTTACAAAATAGGTCTTAGACATACACACACAAAACTGGTCCAACAAAAACCACACTAAGTGCATCAGGACAGAGGTACTAATGACTGTGATTCTCACCAGCCAAACTAAAATACCAAATCTAGTAAAATTAGTCACTCCATTCACCTAAGTCAAATACAGCTACTTAATCTAGTTTGACGAGTACCAAACACAGCTATTCTAAAAACACCATTATGTTAAATACGACAATGTAAGGCATACACAAATATGCATGTTGACATGTTTGACACCCCCAACGTCCTCTTTAAAAGACAGAATAATGCTGACTTACATGGTGGCTCCTGGCCTTCTCCTAACAATACATTTAAGACCTGAGACCAGCTTTCTGACTCAAACATTTAAATACCAATCATGTTCAAACACCAAGGTTACCCAACCATGGATAAAGATGAATGAAGTACATGCTTCTAACCTCAATAAGCTTAAAATCCAGACATGTGTGCATACAGATATATATGTATTTAATATATATTACATATTGTACATTATACATATATATCTATTACATATTGCACATAACTTTATAGTATAAGCACGCATATGCTAAGTGTGAGATCAATTTGACGAGTGTGGAGAAAGGAAAGGTTGGAAGGTTCCAAAGAGTCCTACAACTTACCAAAAGTAAAATACAAAACAGTATATATGGAATACGGTTTTATTTACATAAAAAGTATGCATAAAGATAAATACAAACAGTAATAAACAAAAAAGAAAAAAACGAAAACTATTGTGTCTGAACTCAAAATGTGAGTAATTCCTATCCCTACTTCCTAAAATTTACGTTAACATTGTTACCTTTTTGGGGTTAGCACTTATGTATCTTTTAAAAAGTGAGCTACGCATCTGTATTACAGTTACTGGGTTATTATCAACAGAGATGAAGCGATATATAAACATTTAGTATTTAAATCTTAAAACCATGCCTTCCTATTTGCATCTCGCTTAAACAATGATTCCACTGGAGACAATTTCACTTGAGATAGTTTTCAGAAACAAGTGCATCCAAAGCGATAGTAACAAGACTATAGGGTCTTATCTTGATGAGTAAAAAAAGACCTTTACTACGGAAAGCTCCCTTCCCCCCGCGCCGCGCCAATAACCCCATAAACAACACACCACAATTTGGGGACACCTCGCATGTTACGTATCTACGTCCAAAACCATCGCCATAGGATCAAACGCCACCAAAAATCCTAACCACGTAAACTACAAGACGGCAGAAAGTCTCAACGCTGGGGGAGTCGGGATGGGGGGAGGAGTCATGTTCCCATCCTGAGCAGCGAAACCACCCACTGTCGTTGGATCCTCAGTTTCCACCAGTTACAAACAAGATCTAGCTGTACAGTACTCCCTTCGCGCTGCCTTCTACCCAAAGCGCATCACCGTCGGCAGCCCTGGCTCCGTGAGCCTGGTGCCAGCCCCTTCGCCTCCACCCAGAACCTTCTTTCCCTCTCTCCCCACCTCCTTCTCTGTCTCTCTGTCTCTGTCTCTTTCTCTGTCTGTCTCTCTGTCTCTCTCTCTCGCTCTCTCTCTCTCTCTCTCTCTCTCACACACACACACACACACACACAGCCGCGCGCGCCCGTGCGCGCGCGACCCCAACAGCCCGCTCCGCCCGCCGGAGCCGCTCCCTGCGGCTCGGCCACACCAGGATGTCAGACCCCGATCAGGGAGATGCAACTTGAGGAAGGCTCGGCTCCCGCTCCGGCGCCGGCCGGGGACACTGTGCACCTGCTCCGGCGCCGGGCCGCGCGCAGCCCAGCGCCGCGCCCGACCCCGCGCCTGCCCGGGAGACGCCGCGCCGGCGGTGCCCGCGCCCTCACCTTGCTCGCCGCGGTCCATGTCTCCCGCCCACCGCCTCGAGTCCTCTGCGCCTCCGCCGACTGCAGCCCGTCCCGCTCGGATCGCACGCACGCCCGCCCGCCGCGCCGCACCGCGCCGCGCTCCTCCTTGCCTCCGCCGCGACTCCCGCGAAGTCCCCTCCCCCGGAGGCGTCGGCGCGGCGGCGTCGCCCGCCCTCGGCGGGGAGCGCTTTCCCGGGGCGTCACCCAACCACCTGACCCCGCCGACCTGTGCGCTCGGCCACGTCGGCGCGGCGGGCGGCGCCGGGGCGAGGAGGGCTGGGCCGGCCGGTTCGCTCGGGTAGGAACCCGGCTGCCAGGGGGAAGAGCGGGGTGGCGCGGAGGCGGAATCAACCATGGAGGCTGCGTGGAGACCGCTCGCGAACCCGGCTGGCATTGGCGTCCCACCCTCAAGTTATTTATAATATCAAAAGTTTCCCCAGGCATTGGAGATGCCCTTTCTCTGCCTTCCCGAGCACCTGCTCCTGTGTACTACTGAGTGGAGACACTGGAAGGTTATCAGAAATGCCAATGGCTCCTTTTCCCTCTGAGTCTTCATAGGCTCCTCTTGTCAAAACAATATCCTGTGACATTTTCAATAACTAGGTCCAAAACAGGCAAGGGGGTGTGTGTGTGGGGGGGGGGGGGGAATTACAAAGAATCTCTCGAAACATTGTGTAGTCCTGTCTCTTCACAGACAGTGAGTGTTTTTCGGTGACAGAGTAGGAAGGTTTTCACGTAATAAGGACTGTTTTGAGTGCAGAATTAAAGCCAACGTTCTGAAATGAATTAAATTAACCAAAGGGCAGAATCATCAAAGGGGATCTTTTGAAAATGTATTTTGAGGTTTCATATTCACTGATCAACACAGTTTAAAGCGTTTGAAAATAATACTTTTATTATTACTGTAACAATACTTTTAATTATCAGCACTTTTTTTTTTAAGTTTATTTATTTAGAGAGAGACAAAGGGCCTGAGTGGGAAAGAGGAAGAGAGAACCCCAAGCAGGCTCTGCAGTGTCAGCACAGAGCCCAATGCGGGCTCGAACTCACAAACTGTAGATCATGACCTGAGCCAAACCAAGAGTCAGTCGCTCAACCCATTGAGCCACCCGAGCACCGATCAGCACTCTATTTTCGAAGTGTTTTTGCATTTACTCATTTTCCATGAAGTCATTTTGAATATATCCTTGTAAGGTGGTACCTCATTTTCACAGACCATCTAGGTCTGTGAGAGAGGCAGCTTTCCCCTTGTGTTTTATACCCGGAGACTCTAGCTTGCCCGTCCTCTCTCGGCGTTATATAGTACTTCACCTGCACTAGGCTTTTGTTAATATGCTTAAAAATTACCCGTAGGTACTCGAAGCAGCTCCACGTTCTCTATCTCCGCGCCATCGCGCTGTACGTGAAGCGTAGCTCCTGCATCCCCAGCATCTTCTCCATGAAGTTCCTTCTGTGTACCCCGACCAGGTGAGACTTCTCTTTGCTCTCTCCTCCTCCTGCTGCACTTGGCCTTCTCTCTGGTAGCACTCACCCCGGCATTCGTCCCTCAAGCCAGCCTGCTACAGCCATAGCTTTGTGTGTTTCACAGCCCCACTAAGGTAGAACCTGGTGGTTTATACGCTAGAGAAGGTCAAAGATCATTTTGGTCATCTTTTCATTCTTTTAATTATACCATGCATTTAGTAAACATGTTAAGTTTAGCTTTCAGGTTTAACATTTAAAACAAGGTATACTATATATACTAACAATCTAGTGTTTGTAACAAAGAGGTACAATGCTAGGCCTTTTTTTTTTTTTTTTTTAATGACTTTTGGGCTCCTGAGTGGCTCAGTCCATTAAACATCTGACTCTTGATTTCGGCTCAGGTCATGATCTCATGATTGGTGAGATCTAGCCCCAAGTCTGCCTCTGTGCTGATGGCAGCATAGAGCCTGCTTGGGATTCTCTCTCTCCCTCTCTCTCTCTCTCTCTCTCTCTCTCTGCCTCTTCCTTGAGTGTACTCACTCTCTCTCTCTCTAAATAAATAAATACACCTAAAATAATTTGTACATGATTTTTAAAATTTAACGGCAAGGTAAATTTTGGCATTGGAAAAAAGTTCTTTAATGTGGTAAAGAATTGTTGACTACCTGCTATTTACATCTATTGTAGAGAGATAAACATTTGGAGAGATAATCTCTCAACCTATAGACTAACTTGTGGACAAATAAATAGCACTTGAAAATAGTGTTGGTTGAAAATACTATTTACTCAATTTTTATCTATTTAACTTGCCATATGGTGATGACTTTAACTATATGTTGGAAGAAAAATAAATGCCTTCTTTTTTTTTTTTTTTGAAGAATTTATATGCTTGTTCACGTCTGTGGCAGAGACGGGTAATAGCCAACCCAATATCCAGTTTTCCTATTTTCCTTCCTAAAAGAACCCAAATATTGTTCGGGATAGCGTGTGTCCAGCTGAAACACTGGCCACTTCAGGCTCCCTTGCGGCTGGGCAGGGCTCTCTGACACATTAACGACCAATGAGATATGAGCAAAGCTTGCTAACTGGAATCTTCGAGAATTTTTTTAAATTATTATTTTAGAGAGAGAGACTGCAAGCAGGGGAGGGGCAGAGAGAGAAAGAGAATCCCAAGCAGACTCCACTCTCAGCACGGAGCCCTAGGTGGGGGTCGATCCCAGCTTATGGGCAGATGTGCCCATAAGTGACCCGAGCAGAAATTGGGAGTTGGAGGCTCAACCCACTGAACCACCCAGGCTCCCCAAGAAATCATTTTAAAAGAGGACAGACTTGGCAACATTATTTTGCTCTTTACTCTCCCTCTTCCTGTGAGAAGGGCAGCAGCCATCTTGCAAGCATGAGGAAGAAAGCCACAAGCCAAGGATGGCAGAATAGAAAGACAGAAAGAACCTGGGTCTTCAGTGGCATTGTGGAGCTTCCTACAGGAATAAAATAAACACCTGACTTTTTTAAGCCACTATAGTTGGGTTCCCACTACATGGAGCCAAAAGAAACCCTAAGTGATACAACATGCCATTTAAAAACCGCCTGTCTGCCCTGTACCAATGCAGTTAGGTTCATGTAATCCTCAGCCTTAGGCAAATATTAACTTCCTTTTCTCTATGAGGTGAAATGAGCACTGTTCATACCATAAACCACCTCATACGTGGTATTTCCACAGAAGCCTGCTTTTCTCTTGTGTTTTCTTTCTACTTAATTTTTTTTTCCTGACAAACAGAATCTGCACTTACAACTCACACTGTCACTTCTGATATAAACAGAACTTATGTTTTAGCACTCTGAGGAATCTCTGGAGAGTAGCTAGCACGTAAACAGAGCACCTGGGTGCATTTAGCTGAATCATCCCTTAAAAGGCTCACTCAGTACAGGAGAGAGACACTAGATTTCCTTTGTTGTGTTGTTGTTGTTAATGGTGACATGGATTTTTTTTTTTAAGTTTCATTTCAAGGGGCGCCTGGGTGGCTCAGTCGGTTAAGTGTACGACTTGGGCTCAGGTCATCATCTCGTGGTCTGTAAACTCGAGCCCTGCGTTGTGCTCTGTGCTCACAGCTCAGAGCCTGGAGCCTGTTTCCAGATTCTGTGTCTCCCTCTCTCTCTGCCCCTCCCCCGTGCTTGCTCTCTCTCACTCTTTCTCTCTCTCTCAAAAATAACATTAAAAACAAACAAGATAAACATTAACAAAAAATAAACATTAAAAACAATTTAAGTTTTTTTCAAATACCTATCCATTGGTGAAATTTATAGTTTCCCCAAAAGCAAATGAATTGAAGCAAATAAAAATATTGGAAAGGTTAGAAATAGAAGCTCTATATTATAAGTAGAAACTTCTACACTCTGCCCTCATTGTACCCATTCCCCCATCAGATAGCAGAAAGCACACAAAATACGTGTATGGTCTGATGCTCTCTGCAGGCCCACTCTTCACATTTGTGGGGCCTGGGGCAAGGGTACAAATGGAGGCCCTGGCTTTGTCTTCTGACTCAGTCTTTTCACCTAGGGCTCTGTCCTAGATCCAAGCTTCTCTGTAGGAGTATCCTGGCTATATATCCCTTCTCTATCTACCCTGTCCCATCAGCCACCCCATGGTCATACTTCTGGACCAGGGCTGCACTCAAAAGGACCCTCTTGGGGAAAAGGTCAAAGACCCTGAACACATAGGTTCAGGTGGGAGATGTTGCAGCTGCAGGTAGCCAGTGTATGGTCTATATAAAGGGGAGACAGGAATGGATGGGTATGTCCATTTGGCTCCAAGGACTCCTCACCCTCAGGTGAGGCACAGGTGAGCAATCTCTAAAAGGGCCCAGTAAGGAGACTCCTCAGTAGCTAGTGTCTAGGGTTGCCAGATAAGATAGGGGACACCCAGTTCAATTTGAATTTCAGGTAAACAACAGATCATTTCTAGTATAAGTATATCCCCTGCAATACTTACAACATGCTTGTACTAAATATATATATGTGCGTGTGTGTGTGTGTGTGTGTGTATATATATACATATATATACACATATATATATATATGTGTGTATATATATAGTTTGTTATTTAGCTGAAATCCTTAATGGGGTCTCCTTTTATTTGCTAACTCTCTCAAGCCAAAATGTTTCTAAGGGCAGTTCTGGCTCCCTGATTGGTCAAATAACTGAAGGCATATGATACCACAACTTTGAAAAAGTGATCATATTCCAGCAGAAAGACAAGACGCTTACTGCTTAAACTGTGCAGGCAAACTAGATACATAAGGTGAGGGTTAGGAAGCCCAAGAAATCAAAAACAAGTTTTGGAGAAATATTGATGTAATGTCTGGTATTTAATATTTAATCGCTTAAGAAAATATTATGACCAACTTGTATTCTCCCAGCTATGTAAAAGACTGACTGTGAGTATGAAATAAGTCTTCAAATGTGTAAAAATGGGTACTGGCAGGAAAGAGTACTTCACACTAATGGAAGACAGACATGTAAATCCCTGAATGTTAACAGGAAGTGATCTCACATTATTGATTTGGGCTATCTTAAGAAAAGTCATAGACCACTTAATCTTCCTTGTATTTTTTTCGAGCCATTTTGAATTCTGTGTGTTTATCAAATTACATCATAAGAGCTGGGTGGGGATGGGAGCCACTATCGTTTTCCTCCTGGACTCTCCACCGTCAGTATTTGCAAATATTTTCATCCATTCTTTAGACGACTGTATGGTATAAATTGCATTAATTATATGTAGAGTCAATAACAAAGTGATTAACAACATTTATACATGTTTTTAACTGGCATTTGACTCAATGACTTGCAGGCCATTTCATCCCTGTAAGGATGGTTAGTTTTCCAGGGCACCAGTGTTCCTCTCCTAGAAATGGTAGAGGCTAGAATGGCAAGTGCCCAAGGTCAGGGCTGAGGAATCGAAGTCTGCGTCACTGTCACCAAAACACAACTGTGCAAGGCCAGACACAACTCAGAACACCTAAGCAGATTTAGCTGAACTCTCACTTAAAAGTAATCACTTAAAACCATCACCAGGCTCACTATTCTCATCTCCAAAATTAGGAGGCTCGTGTTGGGATAAATATGGCACATTGCACACATTCATTCATTTTAGAAATATATTTTTTTTGAGATATAATTCTCCTACCATAAAGTTCACCCTTTTAATATACATAAGTCAATGGTCTGAATGAACATTCATCTATTCTTACCCCCTCCCAGTGCTACTAAAATTACAATAAAAGGATAAGTCCACAAGGACGAAGAGAATTCGAGAGGCTACCTAATGATAATTGACCTCGCACATCTGAGGAAGCTGGTTGCTAAGCTAGTAGTGGGGAAAGCCAAGAAGAACCTAATTCTACTACAGAATTTCCAAACCCTCAGGACTGGGCACCAGGTATCTGTGGATACAGAAAGCGAGGTTCCAAACGGGAAGATTGGTTGAAAGTCTACCTAAGAAGGAATTTGTTTCAATTCCTTCCCCAGATCTGCACAGAAGTCTGAGGTGATGTCTTTTTTTTTTTTAATTTTTTTTAATGTATATTTATTTCTGAGACAGAGCATGAGTGGAGGGGTGGGGGGCAGAGAGAGAGGGAGACACAGAATCAGAAGCAGTCTCCAGGCTCTCAGCTGTCTGCACAGAGCCTGACGCGGGGCTCAAACCCACAAACTGTGAGATCATGACCTGAGCCGAAGTTGGTCACTCAACCGACTGAGCCACCCAGGCGCCCCTGAGGTGATTTCTTTGGGAAAGAAAACTGGACAATCCCTTGGTACAGAACAGTAAATGCACAAGAAGGTGACTTACTATTGTAAGCAGAGAAATTCATTAGCTGTTCACATCATGAATGCTAAGATTTCCCACATTCCCCTTCCTTGGTTCCCTGAATGTCGACAGCCAGGCCTATAAACGTAGGAATATCCAAATACCTGGAAAGCAGGGGATTGAAAGATCCATCTCTCGAGAATTTCACCACCCCAAGAAAAAAGCAAAACAAAAAACCCCCAAAATATTGATATTGAGTAAGCCAGATCACCTTACCCTCAAACCCAGGCCCTACAAGTCTTGTCCAGGAACCCAGAAAAAACCATCAGCTGTTTATTGCCCATTGTAGGCAGCCACAAACCAACAGATAGTTTCCTAATGGAAGACAAGGACCAAAATAAACATAACAAAGAGGCAACTTACAAAAAACAAACTATACAGGGAGAAGACATTTTTTAAAACTATCATTATTACATTCAGAGAGAGAAGTAAAGACATCCCAAACATGAAACAAAAATTAGCTATACAAAGGAATGTTCCAAGAACAAAGAGTTCTTAGAAATTAAATATATAATAGTGGACATTATAACTCCTGTGGTAGGCAGAATAAGGGTTCCCAAAGATGTCTAAATCCTAAACATAAACAAAAGGGACTTAACAGATGTGACTAAGGTTAGAGGTTTTAAGATGGGGAGATTATCCTGTATTGTTAGGTGGGCCCAATCTAGTTACATGAGCTCTTAAAAGCTGGAAACTTTTCCAACAGGAGACTGAGAGATGCCATGATAGAAGAAGAGGCAGGAGAGATTAGAAGTATGAGAAGGATTCCATTCACTGTTGCTGGCTTTGAAGATGGAGGAAAGGAGTCATGAACCAAGAAATGTGGGTAGCATCTAGAAGCTAGAAAAGCCCTTAACTGAGAGCCATCAAGAAAATGCAGACCTACATTCACAGACCAACTACAAAATGCAATTCTACAATCACATGAAACTGAATTTTGCCAACAACCTGAATAGGCAAAGAAAAATTCCTCCCAAGATCCCCCAGAAAGGAACGTAGCCCTCCAGATATCTTGACTTTAGTTCGGTAAGACTCACATTAGACTTCTGATCCTTATAACTGTAAAATGATACATTTATGTTAAGTCACTCCATGGAATATAAAGTGAAGCGAATTTCCTAGAAAGCAGAACAAAAAACAAACAGCTGGAAAACAGAGGAGAAAATATAAGGAAATTAGAAGTCTAATCCCAGCAATCCAATATCAAAAAAATAAAAAAAATAAAAAAAAAGCTCAAGAAAGAGAAGGAGGAAACAGAAGGAAATCACCAGGAAATAATTCAAGAAATTTCTCCAAGTGGAATGACATAATTTTCAGATTTGAAGGGCTCACTGAGGGCCCAGAACACAGCACATACTTATTAAATACAGAACACTGATGACAAAGATCCTATAATTCCCAGAGATGAAAAATATTTGATCACTTTCAAAGTAAAAGGAAAAAGAATGATTTTGACTTTTAAACAAGACTAGTGGGCAACAAAGGCTTACCCTTAATTTACTGGAGACTCATTGCTTCTGTGAACAATCAGAGCAATGTTTCCAATGATGGGAATTGTACAAATAAAAAAGACTGTAAGAAACATATCACCAATTCTGGCAAAAGTTATTAATAACACCACCTCTGCCCTTGATGGATACAGATCAGTCACAACTCGTTGACACAAGTAGAGAGAGACAATAGCATGACTCTAGATTTCCTGTTTGTCTAGACATGGGGCCATTTGTATTATCACTAATACTGCTTGCTGCACTTGGGCCAATAAAGCAGGTAAAATAAAAAGACTAAGCATCCTTTGTAGGAAAAAAGCTACTTGACTTTCTAAGGTTGATCCTCAAGGCCTATGGGATTTGTTCTCTTGTCCTGGGGTGGGCAATTGGAGTTATTGGTGTTGAAGTATCTTACAGGCAACAGTAATTGTTCTTGTTGTTGTCAGAGTAGTTGTGATATTAGTCCACCTTATTTTCTCCTGTTTTAAATGCATCTTCTCAATCACTCTCTTGCCAGATGATCTCTCAGTACACTTGGCTATGGAGACAACTGGGCAGTTCTCTCTTGGAGATTGGGTAAAGATCTGGATCTCAAACATATCCTGAGTTGGTTAACTTCTCGAAAGTGAGAGAATGACCAAAAGACAGGCCTGAGAGACTGAGTACAGAAATGGACAATGGTCGGATTACATATGACAACAGAACTCTGAACCACAACCAGTTCAAGAAGCCAAATCATTGCAAATCACAAATCTCTGCAGCAAACAGCACAAGAACGGTCAGGACTTGGTCAATGACTGCCAGCTTCCCTATTTTTTGTCCCTGTTTCTAAAAACCAGAGAAAGCCAAATATGCTGAGTGTATCAATCATGTGACTAAAATCTTTCACTAAAATCTACACATGGCTTTCAAGATTTGAACCATACTTCTTAGCATATCTTACAAATTTCTACTGTATTCATCAGTACTCTTTTAATTACAAGTGATAGAAACCCAATTGAAGGAAGTTTACATAAAAAAGGTAATTACTGGTTCATATGACTGGAAATAAGAGGAGAAAAGTAGAATTCAGGTATAATTGGGTCTTGATGAAGCTAATGAGCCTTGGGCATTATTCAAGGTAGGGAAAAGAAGCTAATGTGATCTTCTGGGTAGAAGCCTATGGGCTACTCAATGTACTGTTGTGTTTTCCAGGGATGATGTGTAATCAGTATGGATATGTCACGTGTTTGTACTATGAACGATCATAAAGTTCAGAGGAGATTATCATGGTGGAGAGAAGCCAGACATACTAGTTTCTTTGGAACCCACAACCCTAATAACAACTTTCTGGCATAAGTCTCTTTGATGATGTCACCAACTGGAGCCTTTGATAAAGGGAGGCAGCCTCTATGTGGAGACACCCCTTTGGTCTTGGAACTGTTGCCCCTCTGACTATAAGCAACTAAGAACCCATAATTTGTCTCCTAAAGAAACTGAATGCCTGACCTATAGAGGCTTGGAACCGTTTGCCTGATCTTCTCATTTTGAGCAGGGTCAACATGGACTCCATGACTAACAGTGTAGGAAGGGGCCCAACAAGCTTCACTGATGAAATGCAAATGGTGTATTCAAGAATACAACCAGCCTGGACTTAGTAGTATCTTAACTTTACACACAAAAAAAGTGGCAGCTACCCCTTTAGATTGACATGGCTTAGATCATAAGGCTAATGACCACTCGTTTGAGTACACTGCTCATCATGTCCCCCAACATTAGACATGTGGGCCAAAGTAGGGACATAATGGGTCCCTATAAATTTTGAAAAATTTACTTGTAATGAGAGAGGTTATGCCTATGTGAGGGTAGGAGAAATACGGAATTCTCTGTACCTTCTTCTCAATTTTGCTAAATTGCTAAACTGTTCTAAAAAACAAAATACTTTTGTCCTTCTTGCATCTGCCCCTTCTGGATTAAAGGTCTAAATACAAGTAGGGACACTTGGGTGGCTCAGTTGGTTAAGTGTCCGACTTTAGCTCAGGTCATGATCTCACAGTTCGTGGGTTCCAGCCCCACCTCAGGCTCTGTGCTGATAACTCAGATTCAGAGCCTGCTTCAGATTCTGCGTGTCCCTCTCTCTGCCCTTCCCCACTCGTACTGTGTCTCCTTCTAAAAAATAAATAAAAACATTAAAAAACAAAGAAATACAAGTAGAGGATGATTGGATAAAGGCATATTTGTAGCTAATAGAATGGAGCACATTGATTTTTTGGCAGTAGAGGGAACATCTTAAGATCCAAGGGCCATGGGAAAGAAAGGACATTAATGATCTTTCTGTTTCAGAACTGTACTGGAGTTCACAAAACCTCTCTCAAACTCTTGCAAGTGTCTTAAATTTAACTGTTGAGTCTCACATTCTCCCCCAGACAGCTCTTGCCACTCTTTGGGCACTATTCCCTTTAATCCTGTCGAGAAATCTATTGGGAATGGCAGAAGATGGCCTCGGTGTCTATAACTCCCAGGCAAAAACAAAAACAAAAATCCATACCATTGGATGTCTTCTTCACTCACACTTCTATAGCTATCACTCCGTCATTCAACGGGGCAGAAAAATGCCACTCGACTGGTTGTATGAACAAACTGGACAGGTTGGGCTGACTGCTCTTAGGTAGTCCCTCCAAAGGAATGCCTGGACTCAATTACTCAAACTGAACTGGGAGCCCTGAAACCTGCCAGACAGCTGGGAGACCACACCAGCTGCACTGTTTCCCCTCTGACTAGAACCAGATTTAGGGGTCCCAACAATTGTAAACAACATTTTCTTTCCAGGGGCACCATGTGTGCCCCGGGGACTGTGCTTCCTATATGGAAACTGGGCATTCACTTGCCTCTCTCCAAAAATCTTGCTGCTTTGCACATTAGGGGTAAACATAAGAGACCTTTAATTATTTAAGGAAACACCATAAGTAAGTCATGTAGCCCTTGGGCAGCAGCAGAGATCTCTCCAAAATGAGGCTTTGTTATCTCAGGAAAATTTCCAAAGGGTTAACTGACTTATTATTGATGTGATCCCTATGGTGTAAGTCATCCTATTAGATTAGAAAAGATGATTCAAAACTTATTCCTGAAAATACAAATCAAAACCACACAGAGATATCACCTCACACCAGTCAGAGTGGCTAAAATGAACAACTCAGGAAACAACAGATGCTGGCGAGGATGCAGAGAAACGGGAACCCTCTTGCACTGTTGGTGGGAATGCAAACTGGTGCAGCCACTCTGGAAAACAGTGTGGAGGTTCCTCAAAAAATTAAAAATAGACCTACCCTATGACCCAGCAATAGCACTGCTAGGAATTTACCCAAGGGATACAGGAGTACTGAGGCATAGGGGCACTTGTACCCCAATGTTTATAGCAGCATTTTCAGCAATAGCCAAATTATGGAAAGAGCCTAAATGTCCAGCAACTGATGAATGGATAAAGAACTTGTGGTTTATATATACAATGGAATACTACTTGGCAATGAGAAAGAATGAAATCCTGCCATTTGCAGCAACATGGATAGAACTGGAGGGTATTATGCTGAGTGAAATAAGTCAGAAAAGGACAGGTATCATATGTTTTCACTCATATGTGGATCTTGAGAAACTTAACAGAAGACCATGGGGGAGGGGAAGGGGAAAAAATAATTACAGAGAGGGCGGGAGGCAAACCATAAGAGACTCTTAAATACAGAGAACAGTGTGAGGGTGGATGGGGGGGGAATGGGTGATGGGCATTAAGGAGGGCACTTGTTGGGATGAGCACTGGGTGTTGTATGTAAGCCAATCTGACAATAAATTATATTTTTAAAAAAATAAAAAAGCAAAAAAATAAATTGAACAGCATTAAAATTTAAAAAAAAATTGTCCCTGACTCTAGTGGAGTGACCACTGACACCACCTTGACCCTGGAAGGTATTCAGGTCATCTTCAGTTCACTGGCCAAGGCTGTCACGGATAAGTTACCCTAGATGTCTTCTTTACAGACCAAGGCAGAGTCCGTGTGGTGTGTAATACTGTACCTGTGTTAATACCTAAGGCCAAGTGGAAAAGTCAATACAGAAACTAAAGGAGAAAGCCATATGGCTATGTAAGACTCTGATGGCTTTTGGAATTTGTTTTGCTAGTTGTATCCAGGATCCTGGGGGTATGATTGTGCAGATTTGCCCCAACCCGCTGCAATTGGAATGCTGTGGATAGCAGCCTTAATTAAATGCTGTGAGAGACAGATTAAATGGAGTCAGCCCTCACCTCGGTAGGTGGCTGACAGAGTGCAATACTCATCGGAAACTTCTCCGCGGGTCTCTCATGTTTCTGCACATCTTGTTCCAGACTGTCCTTTCAAAGATGACTGTATAGTGAGCACTCTTGGAAGACAGAGAGAGTAGAGTGTTTCCTCTGAAGCAAAGGGTAGATTTGCTTACAGCCTTGTAGATAGTGTTTCCCTAGAAGGCAAAAGTCAGGCAAAGTTACTGCCCATGTAAGATGTGGGTGCCCCAAACTCAGGTTTCTTCTCCTGTAATGCCACCTGCTGTACGTGCGGGCCTCTATATCATCCGGTGGGAGTTGGGATTCAGACTGTTGCCCCTGCTGAAAAAAAATGTCAGTACTATGGCTACTGTTTCTCTGTGGATAATAAAGCTCTTGGTCTCTGATCCAGGAATATTGTAACAACATCCACAAAACTGTGGCAGGCTAGTTTCCTAGCTTGTAAGCAGGATAAAGTCTCACACCCTTCACAGTGCTTAACCACCATATTCTCAAAATCCTAGATTTTTTTTTTTAGATTCCTTCTCCTGTATTCAGTAATGATCCTCAAGGAGAGTGTCAATAGTAAGGAAGGTACAATTTATCTATCAGACTGGAGGAGCTGGTAGGGCTTCCAAGTGGAGATGACCAATGCAGAATTGGATATTGTAGTATTTGGTGTATGAGTGATATTAAAGCCATAGTTTTGATAAAGGCTACCCAGGAAGAACATATAACGTAAGTGGTGTGCATGGGCCAGCTCACACCTGCTCGCAAGAGCCAATTTTGTATACATCTTCCTAATCCTGTGTTCAGTGACTTCATGTTGGTAGCTTGAAGTTGGCCATATGAGGATATTAATGCCATGGAAATTAGCAAATGCTACAAATCAAAGGTTTCCCCCAACTCTTGTGAGAACTAGTTGTTATCAGCATGCCACAATGGGGGCAGGTTCCTTACTCTATCCTCCTGTCCAATGTGGAGAATAATTTTGCCTATATCATGGGATTGCTTAGAGGATTAGGCAAGGAAATCTATAAAGCATGTAGAATAGCCTTGGTATATATTGTATTTAATTGAATCTAAGATGCTACCAAATTGAAGATGCAGCCTTATTTTACAACAGACTGTCTAAATAGAAAAAAACACTGCTGGGGCGCCTAAGTGGCTCAGTTGGTTGGTTGAGCATCCAAATCTTGACTTTGGCTCAGGTCATGATCCCAGGGTCATGGGATTGAGCCCTGCACTGGGCTGTGTGCTGAGCTTAGAGCCTGCTTAAGTTTCTCCCTCTGCACCTCTCCCCTGTTCATGCTCACTCTCTCTCTCTCTCAAATTAAAAAAATAATAAATAAATAAATAAATAAATAAATAATGGAAAAAACACTGCTAATTAAACTATGCTTTCTTACCACATGATTGTAGGACATGTCTCAATTTCAATAATGGTAAAGTGTGAAAAAATGTCTGTCTTAGAATGAATAACGTACAGTAGCTTGTTTATAAAATGCTTCACTGTATATTATCATTGCGATGAGCCACAATGGGTGTATGTGTAGTAAAATGTCATCTGTCTTATTCTACCATTTTAATCCTTAATCTATTCAAAACTTCTAAAAATAAAATGCTGAGAAATCAGATAGTTTGTATTAATGAATGCATGGCATATAAATAGGAAGGGAGGAGGAGATTGGAAATATGACTATATTTCAAAATAAAACCAAACACAAATTTCGCTGAATTTTAAATTTAAATATTATTTTTTAATGAGAATTAAACATATGAGAAACATCAGTGGGATCCTACAATAATACTTACAATCATAAATAAGTGAATGCAAAATTAGGAGTCCTCTGAACAATTTTTGCACATTTAAAACAGCATGTAAACTTACATGAAAATGAGGGGAGTATTAAGTGTATTTATTTGACTAATTATGTACATCCTGAGAAAAGGATAAGAAACTGGTAAATAATTACAAAGGAAGAGGGCTGCCTAAAGTGTAATTATCTCAAGTCTGTGGGAATGAATTTATATTGTATAAAGAAAAATTCCTGGAAACAAATGAATACAGGCTATCAAACTTGGAGAGAGAAGAGAGACTACTACGTTTGTACAGGAAAACGTCAAAGGGAAATGTTGGTTATTTTTTTTTACACCACTGCAACTAAAAATAAAATAGAAGAGCCTAACATAATTATGTGAAGAATTTGCAGCTATTACCCAGAATACAGTTTCAAGCAGGCTACACAATACAATGACCTTCAGCAAAACTTGACTCCAAACCCCATCGAAGTAATCTCCAGTTCCCTCTGTGGAAGCTTAATGTTCAGCATAAGATCTGGCTTTTGACCTCAAAATAACTCCAGACCTCAGCACACTGTTTCCGGACTCACTGCCTAATGCACATGTGCCAGCTGCCCACAGCCGAGGCACTCTGCTAGAAGTGGTTTGCAAGCCACTTTTCAGACCATGTTGGGAAGGACACTCCCAGAGACCAGGGTAATGGACAAGGCATGACATTTTCAATCAGGAGATGTATTTCGGGTATGTCATTTAGGCATGTGCCTGGGGCAAAGCAGCCTGTCATCCCCAGAGTTCTCATCAAAAAGGAAGTAGTAAAACTTGCCTTTGAGAAATCATGAGACTCTTGAAAGCATCTATTTTTGAAAGTACTTTTTAAGTTTTAAAAGTGCTTTACAAATATAATAAGGGATTATTATCACTATGACCACTACCACTCTTGTTTTCCCTGCAGAGCTGGCAAAGTCACAGTCACCATAGCATTGTATTATGAACTTGGGACAGGATTCCACACAAAATGAGTAGTAAATAATTATTTGATAGTGAAGGTATATTAAGATGCCTTCTTTTTTTTTATTTTATTTTTGATTTTTTAAAATTTACATCCAAATTAGTTAGCCTATAGTGAAACAATGATTTCAGGAGTAGATTCCTTAGTGCCCCTTACCCATTTAGCCCATCCCCCCTCCCACAATCCCTCCAGCAACTCTCAGTTTGTTCTCCATATTTATGAGTCTCTTCTGTTTTGTCCCTCTCCCTGTTTTTATGTTATTTTTGTTTCCCTTCCCTTATGTTCATCTGTTTTGTCTCTTAAAGTCCTCATGTGAGTGAAGTCATATGATTTTTGTCTTTCTCTGACTAATTTCACTTGGCATAATACCCTCCAGTTCCATCCACGTAGTTTCAAATGGCAAGATTTCATTCTTTTTGATTGCCGAGTAATACTCCATTGTATATATATACACCACATCTTCTTTATCCATTCATCCCTCGATGGACATTTGGGCTCTTTCCATACTTTGGCTATTGTTGACAGTGCTGCTATAAACATGTCCCTTTGAAACAGCACACCTGTATTCCGTGGATAAATGCCTAGTAGTGCAACTGCTGGGTTGTAGGGTAGTTCTACTTTTAGTTTTTTGAGGAACCTCCATACTGTTTTCCAGAGTGGCTGCACCCGCTTGCATTCCCACCAACAATGCAAAAGAGATCCTCTTTCTCCACATCCTCGCCAACATCTGTTGTTGCCTGAGTTGTTAATGTAAGGCATTCTGACAGGTGTAAGGTGGTATCTCATTGTGGTTTTGATTTGTATTTCCCTGATGATGAGTGATGGGGATTTTTTCATGTGTCAGTTGGCCATCAGGATGTCTTCCTTGAAGAAGTGTCTATTCATGTCTTTTGCCCATTTCTTCACTGGATTATTTGTTTTTTGGGTGTTGAGTTTGATGTTCTTTATAGATTTTGGATACGAACCCTTTATCTGATATGTCATTTGCAAATATCTTCTCCCATTCTGTCGGTTGCCTTTTAGTTTTGCTGATTGTTTCCTTTGCTGTGCAGCTTTTTATCTTGATGAGGCCCCAGTAGTTCATTTTTGCTTTTGTTCCCCTTGCCTCCGGAGACATGTTGAGTAAGAAGTTGCTGCGGGCAAGATCAAAGAGGTTTTTTCCTGCTTTCTCCTCAAGTATTTTGATGGCTTCCTGTCTTACATCGAGGCCTTTCACCCATTTTGAGTTTATTTTTGTGTATGGTGTAAGAAAGTGGTCCAGGTTCATTCTTCTGCATGTCACTGTCCAGTTTTCTCAGCACCACTTGCTGAAGAGACTGTCTTTATTCCATTGGATATTCTTTCCTGCTTTGTCAAAGATTAGTTGGTCATACGTTTGTGGGTCCATTTCTGGGTTCTCTATTCTGTTCCGTTGATCTGAGTGTCTGTTCTTGTGCCAGTACCATACTGTCTTGATGATTATAGCTTTGTAGTATAGCTTTAAGTCTGGGATTGTGATGCCTCCTGCTTTGGTTTTCTTTTCCAAGATTGCTTTGGCTATTTGGGGTCTTTTCTGGTTCCATACACATTTTAGGATTATTCGTTCTAGCTCTGTGAAGAATGCTGTGGTTACTTTGATAGGGATTGCATTGGATATGTAGATTGATTTGGGTAGTATCGATATTTTAACAATATTTGTTTTTCCTACCCAGGAGCATGGAATCTTTTTCCAATTTTTTTGTGTCTTCTTCAATTTCTTTCATAAGCTTTCCATAGTTTTCAGTGTATAGATTTTTCACCTCTTTGGTTAGATTTATTCCGAGGTATTTTATGGTTTTTGGTGCAATTGTAAATGGGATCGATTCCTTGATTTCTCTTTCTGTTACTTCATTGTTGGTGTATAGGAATGCAACCGATTTCTGTGCATTGATTTTATATCCTGCAAATTTGCTGAATTCATGAATCAATTCTAGCAGTTTTTTGGTGGACTCTTTGGGTTTTTTTTTTTTTTTTTTAATTTTTTTTTTCAACGTTTATTTATTTTTGGGACAGAGAGAGACAGAGCATGAACGGGGGAGGGGCAGAGAGAGAGGGAGACACAGAATCGGAAACAGGCTCCAGGCTCTGAGCCATCAGCCCAGAGCCTGACGCGGGGCTCGAACTCCCGGATCGCGAGATCGTGACCTGGCTGAAGTCGGACGCTTAACCGACTGCGCCACCCAGGCGCCCCGACTCTTTGGGGTTTTAACAAAGTATCATGTCATCTGTAAAGAGTGATAGTTTGACCTCCTCCTGGCTGATTTGGATGCCTTTTATTTCTTTGTGTTGTCTGATTCCAGACGCTAAGACTTCCAATACTATGTTGAATAACAGTGGCGAGAGTGGACATCCCTGTCTTGTTCTGATCTTAGGGGGAAAGCTCTCAGTTTTTCCCCATTGAGGATGATATTAGCATTGAGTCATTCATATATGGCTTTTATGATCTCGAGGTATGATCCTTCTATCCCTACTTTCTTGAGGGTTTTTATCAAGAAAGGATGCTGTATTTCGTCAAATACTTTCTCTGCATCTATTGAGAGGATCATATGGTTCTTGTGCTTTCTTTTATCAATGCGATGAATCACATTAATTGTTTTGCAGATATTGAATCAGCCCTTAATCCCAGGTATAAATTCTGCTTGGTTGTGGTGAATAATTTTTTTAATGTATTGTTGGATCCGGTTGGCTAATATCTTGTTGAGGATTTTTGCATCTATGTTCATCAGGGAAAATGGTCTATAGTTCTCCTTTTTAGTGGGGTCTCTGTCTGGTTTTGGAATCAAGGTAATGCTGGCCTCCTAGAAAAAGTTTGGAAGTTTTCCTTCCATTTCTATTTTTTGGAACAGCTTCAAGAGAATAGGTGTTAACTCTTCCTTAAATGTTTGGTAGAATTCCCCTGGAAAGCCATCTGGCCCTGGACTCTTGTTTTTTGGCAGATTTTTTATTACTAATTCGATTTCCTTACTGGTTATGGGTCTGTTCAAATTTTCTATTTCTTCCTGTTTCAGTTTTGGCAGTGTATATGTTTCTAGGAATTTGTCCATTTCTTCCAGATTACCCATTTTATTGGCATATAACTGCTCATAATATTCTGTTATTATTGTTTTTATTTCTGTTGTGTTGGTTGTGATCTCTCCTCTTTCATTCTTGATTTTATTTATTTGGGTCCTTTCCTTTTCCTTTGGGATCAAACTGGCTAGTGGTTTATCAATTTTGTTAATTTTTTCAAAGAACCAGCTTCTGGTTTCATTGATCTGTTCTACTGGGTTTTTTTAAATTTCAATAGCATTAATTTCTGCTCTAATCTTTATTATTTCCTGTCTTCTGCTGGTTTTGGGTTTTATTTGCTATTCTTTTTCCAACTCCTTGAGAGACAGAGAGAGACAGAGCATGAGCAGGGGAGGGGCAGAGAGAGGAGGAGACAGATTCTGAGGCAGGCTCCAGGCTCTGAGCTGTCAGCACAGAGCCCGACGCAGGGCTCGAACTCACAAACTTCGAGATCATGACCTGAGTCGAAGTCAGGCGCCTGAGCCACCCAGGCGCCCCAAAATGTCTTCTTAACACACGTGTTTCAAGATAGAAGTATCACTTTTTCCTTTGTTTTTTAATTTTTTTAATGTTTACTTTTGAGAGAGAGAGGAGGGGCAGAAGTGGGGGAGGGGCAGAGGGAGAAAGTAAGAGACAGAATCTGAACCAGGCTCCAGGCTCTGAGCTGTCAGCACAGAGCCTGACGTGGGGCTCAAACCCACGAACCATGAAATCATGACCTGAGCTGAAGTCGGACCCTTAACCAACTAAGCCACCCAGGCGCCCCCTTTTATTATTATTGTTATTATTATTATTATTATTATTATTATAAAGTCTAAAGGAATGCTAGAAAAATCATGGGCTTTTAATTCAGACAGACTGGGATTTTAATCAGGATTTAACACCTTACTAGCTGTATGATAGTAGGCAGTTTACTTAACCTCTCCGAGTTTAGGGAGCCCCACCTCCCAGGCTTATGGGCATTTCAGTGTGTAAAGTGCCGACCTAGCTCGATGAATTCTAGCTTCCTCTCTCTGGTCTTAAATACTTTGTCTTTTTTCCTTACATTTTGCAGGGAGCTCTGAAAGAACTCAGTGGGGTTACGGGTGATGCTGTGTAGACTGGTAACAGCATTTATTCCATTCTTTCTATATATCAGGCACTGTGCTGAGTCTTCCCATAACTGTTTTCATTTAATCCTTACACAACCCTATAAGAAAGGCATTAACGAACGTACTGTATTAGTTTACTATTAGTGTTGTAGCACATAACCAGAATTTTAGTGGCTTAACGTCCATGCGCTTTCCAGCTTCTAGAGAACACTCGCTTTCCTTAGTTAGAGGCCCCTGCCTCGCTCTGACCTCTGCTTCTGCTGTACCATCTTTCAGTTTCCTGCCTCCCTCTTTCCTGTATCAGGACCTTAGTGATTACATGGCACCCACCTAGATAATCTCCCCATCTCAAGAACCTTAGTCACGGCTGCAAAGTCCTGTTTGCCGTGTGAGGTAACATACTCACAGGTTCTGGGGATTAGGAAGTGGACTCTTGGAGGAGTCATTCTGTCTACCACACAGGCCTGTTTAACAAATGAGGGAACGGAGGCTTCTCAGCTCGGGCACTTCGTAATCAGAATCCACGTTCTCCATCTTTGCTCTGTACCCAGAAGCAATGTAGCCATTTGGTATGAGCAGGCGTGCCTCATTTTTAGGCGTGGTTATCACATTGATTGTGGTGATGACATTTGATAAGTAAGGATCAGACACGAGTTTGTTTTGTCCATGTCTTGAGCTCAGAAGCCGTATTTATTATCTACTACCCAACTGATCACCTTCAAGAAAAACTTAGTATCTACCTGGCATGGTACCAGTTGTTACAAAGAATTAAAGACCCAATGCATTTTGTCCCTGAGGGAATTTCCAAAACAAACAATATAAAAACACAAAAGTATATGTGTCAGACTGAAGCCCAGTGGGGATTGCTGCACCTACTGAGAAGGATAATTAGCACATTTAGTAGTTTGGAATTCTTTCCTGAGTCTTTTGTAATGGAGTTGTTGACTTACTTCAGTTGCTCTATCTTATTTACTATTAGTTCATGAAACTATTGACTGAGGTTGAAACTTTGCTTTAAATTTTTTTAATATTCATTTTTGAGAGAGAGAGAGAGCACGCAAGCAGGGGAAGGGCAGAGAGAGGTGGGAGGGTAGAGAGGATCTGAAGCAGGCTCCCTTCTGACAGCGCAGACCCAATGCAGGGCTGGAACTCGGGAATCATGAGATCATAACCTCAGCCCAAGTCTGATGCTCAACCGACTGAGCCACCCAGGAATCCCTATATAAAAATTTTCAAGTTTGGAGACTCAGGGGCCCAACTGTACTGACAGCTCAGAGCCTGGAGCCTGCTTTGGATTCTGTGTCTCCCTCTGTCTCTGCACCTCTCCAAAATAAATAAACATTAAAAAATATTTAAAGTTTGGATGTTCAGCCTACTTACTGAATTCAAGCAATAATGACTGCTATAGAGATGAGTTCTGCTGAAGCAAATCATTCAAGTTTTCCTCACTAAAAATGGATGAGAACATTTCACTAAAGGTTGGAATTCAGAGAAACATACAAACAAGTCCCCCAATAATAAGTGTGCCAAGTCATTTAAACGTTATCTCTTTTCATTGCTTGTTTTTGCCAGTTTTTAAAGCAGCTTTCTTTCTGGTAAAAATGCTGGTGCCATTTACATCTGGTGCAGAGGAAACTGGAAGGGAAGGAAGAACACACAAGCATTTGAGGTGTCTGCAAATGTGGGACCTCAGGAAAAGGAAAGAATCAGAGAAGAGAAAGGGAAAGGAGAGACAAAATGAAGAAGGCTGCAGGGAAAAGAGGCCTCAGGGAGGGAGTACAAAGAAATCCCATGGAACAGCATAACTCCCAGCTTCCGTTGCTGAGAATAAAGGGACCACAATTTCTCTCTTGAACACTGTTGATTTTTTTTTTTTTTAAGTTAGAAAGAGCTAAAAGGAGACCATTTTAGGTGATCAGGTCCTAGGGCCATTTGCCACTGCTAACACTTCTCTCAGGCTGTTATCTGCACCTACAGTCAGGATGAGAATATTCTAGGGAGGAGAGAGGGAAGGAAACATGGGAGGAAGTGAGAGAAAGAGGAAGAGAGGGAAGAAAGAACTCTGCCTTGCTGGGGCTGCTGGTCAGGTGATGAGTTGGCTGAGTGCCCTTTGACCTTTGAGAACAATTTGAATCACGTCTCCCTAGTCAGGTTCAGATTGCACGTGCATATTCAAAAGTGCACAAAAAAAAAAAAAAAGAAAAAAAAAAGTGCACAAAGTACCTTACAGACGTGGAAGAAAACGTGTCTTTGACCTGGGGCTCTGAAACCACGTGTCACTCAGGGAATCCGGAAACTGAACTCCAGACCAGTGAGAGGAACTGAGCCTCCAGAAGCCCTATGAGTTCCTGTCCGTGTCAGTGGCTGGCAGTACAGCTTTGGGAGGATTTGGAAAAACACCATATCTCAGAGGTGGAAGGGGTCAGGCAAAGCCACGTATGAAACAGAGAAAGTATTCTATCCTGTGCAATTCGTGGATAATGAGGCCATTATTTATCTGAATGAACTTGAAGCTTCACGCTCTCTCTGCAGCTTTTCTTCTCCAGTTTGTCCATGTTTATGGCTTTGAAAACAATTCATGCCTCGACTCCAATGCCAACATGACACTTCTGTTTATATACAGAAGACGCTTCTGCACTGTAATTCTATATTCATAATTCTTAAGGTATTTATATCTGGTAAATTTTTTGCTTAGCTCTTCATGTAACTCAATAGTACTATATTATCTACTGAAGAATAAAGGAGTGATATAACAAACAGCTTTACTCTGGAGGATTACCTTTTGCATGTTGCCAGATCTTAATTGTCCATCTTTCAGTTCTCTATCTGTATGACCACAGTGAAGTGTTCCAGAAGGGTTAGCTAATGGCCCGCTGGCTTCAGTTAATTTCCTTCGAGAAGATTTATCTTTATTTGTGTCTGTACCAGTGACTGGATAGCAGCACTTACAGGTTTGTGAAGCACTCCAATGTACCATCAACACAATGATAAAGAACAAAATGCTATCGTTTTTCTCACAATACGTCACTGACAAAAATGAAACATTTGCTAGGTATTTCACACGAAAAAATTTTTACTGAGAACAATGATAAACTATGGAAATTTAATAATTGATGCATACCTTGTAAGAGAAACTTTCTTTAATAACATTTCTGTTATTCTGTTATTCTGTTTGTTGACATTTGGTCAAGAATGGATCTTTTATTTTTTTAAGATTTTCTTTCTTTATTATTTATTTATTATATTTTTAGGGAGAGAAAGAGTGCAAGTTAGGGAAAGGGTGGGGGGGGACAGAGAGAGATTGAGAGAGAGGGAGAGAGGGGGAGAGAGAGAGAGAGAGAGAGAGAGAGAGAATCCCAAGCAGGCTCCACGCTGAGCATGGGGCTCCATCCCACAACCCCAGGATCATGACCTGAGCAGAAATCAAGAAATCAAGAGTCCGAAGCTTAACCGACTGGGCCAGCCAGGTGCCCCAAGAGTGGATCTTTTACATCTATTGACCTATTCCTCTGAGCTAATTTAAGAATTTGGTGGTTGTTCAGAAAGAATCCTCTATGCGCTGATGCGGGGAACTGAAGATTTGCTTCTTCTCCATTCTCTGTGCCCTCTCAGAAGTTCTCCAGGAGAGGCAAATTTGTAATGTAATCACCATTTTGAGGCCTACCGTGAACCAGACCCAGCTGCGCGACTCCCCGTACAGGAGTTATTTGACTCCTCACAGGAATTCTCTGAAGTAAACAATACCCCTATTTTACTTCTAATTGATACATTCAGATCTCATGAGCCTTTGATTGCAAATAAGGTTGTAATTTTAAATGCTCGAGTTATCTGGGGCGCCTGGGTGGCTCAGTCGGTTAAGCAGCCGACTTTGGCTCAGGTCATAATCTCGCGGTCCGTGAGTTCGAGCCCCGCGTCGGGCTCTGTGCTGACAGCTCAGAGCCTGGAGCCTGTTTCAGATTCTGTGTCTCCCTCTCTCTGACCCTCCCCCGTTCATGCTCTGTCTCTCTCTGTCTCAAAAATAAATAAACGTTAAAAAAAAATTTTTTTAAATGCTCGAGTTATGATACCTCTGACTAGGGACAAGAAACGACCTGACACTGTATTGTCCCTGGTATGTGGTGAGTGTCTTGGGTGCATGTCTTGGCCCTGGAGCAGCCCTGGTTCTTCTGCTCGAGCTTCCCTACAAAGTCTCCAGCCCAGGGCTGTGCTGCGGCTGTCCCTGTGGAGGAGAAGAGGAAGAAGAGGAAAGAAGAGAGAGAAAGTACCTACATGTGTCAGGCAACAGGCTGTGTGTTTTAGCCGCACTACCCTTTGGTCCTCATAAACGCCCTGTAAAAGAAGTCCCGTTATTATCCCCATTTTATGGGCTGAAGGAAGGAAAGCGGCCTCCGAGGGGCTGAGGAACACGTTCAGAACGCTGGCAACCAGCAGGCATCAGCCACACACTTAGGTTTGCCTCCTCCCGTGCTCTTCAACTGCTGTGCCAGAGTCAGTATTACTACATTGCTGCTAGATTATAGTAATAGATTTATTGCCAAATACATGCTCTTAAAATACTCGTTTTATTTAATTCTGCCTCAGAGTAGTACAAGCCCATATAGATTCTACTCAACATGATTGTCTTCGCCCACTCAGGCTGCCATAACAAAATATCATAGATTAAGTGGCTTAAACAGCAGACATATTTGTCACAGTTCTGGAGGCTGGAAACTCTAAGATGAATGTGCCAGCCAGTTCTGTTCCTTGTTGAGGGCTCACTTCCTGGTTCATAGAGGGTCATCTTTTCACTGTATCCTCATATGACATGGAGACAAAGAAAGAGAAAGAGCAAGCAAGAGACAGTGAGACAGAGAGAGATCTGTGTCTCTTCTTAGAAGACACAAATCTCATGAGGCTTCATCCTCATGACCTAATTACCTCCCAAAGGCCCTACTTCCAAATATCATCACATTAGGAGTTAGGGCTTCAACATATGAATTTTGAGGTGATGCAAACAGAATGCAAACATTCTGTCCAGGACAACGATGAGTAAAGAAAACTATTTAACAAGAGTTGTGTGTCTTCTTCTACATCACAACTATCTTGTCCTATATATTCTTACATCTGGGAATATTTTTAAATACCTTAAATATTACAAAAGTGAATTTGTTCTACGGTGACTACAAGCCCTGGCTTCCCCAGTACAGTTTTGGTTTATGCCTGCTGTCCTGGTAGAATTATTAATAACACTCCTCACTCTCAAAAGTGTCCTGGTTTGAATAATAAATTATATGGGCATCTTTTTTGTTACCAACATTTCACAATGTTTGTAGATTAGAAAGTTTTGATAATTTTTGAAGCTGGGTGATAGGTATATGGGGATTTATTTAATTTTCATGCTAAAAATCTTAAATACATATATTTATAGTTAAGTTTCTATAGTTATGATTTAAACAAATGAAGAGTATTAATTTGTTTTTAAGTTCAAGCAGTTGTATCTCTTTCAAATATAAAAAATGAAGCAATAATTTATACTTCTTTTCTCATGTACAAAAATTGCATTCCTGAAGAGTTCTTGTTACTGAAAGGACACAGATTGAACTATTGTAATTGAAAGTTTTTTGAATGAATTAGGAGTATTTGTTACATTAAAAGACCAGAGGGAATACTGTCACTCAATAAAGAATCTCTTTGTAGAGGTGCCTGGCTAGCTCAGCTGGTAGAGCGTGTGACTCTTGATCTTGGGGTTGTGAGTTCAGGCCCCATGTTGGGTGTAGAGATTACTTAAAAATAAAATCTTAAAAAAAATCTCTTTGTAAAAGTATTATTATTTTTTTTTTTTTTAAGAAGGCAGAGGGAGGATAAGACACAAAAATTTCCTGAAGGAGATGACACTAGAGCCAAGGATTATAGGATGAATGAGAAACAGTGATGTGTAGGGAAATACCAGCAAACCAAGTGCATTAGAGACTTCTAGTAATTTAATAATTAAAAATGGGCTTTGAATGATTGGTCAGATTAGGAAGAGCTAATGAAGGTGAAACAGAAATAGGACTTTGAGAATTGAATTGGAAGTAAGTTAAATGGAGACAACTAGGGGAAATGATCTAAAAGCCAGATCTTTTTAATTTTATTTTATATTTTTATGTAGTTAACATACAATGTTATATTAGTTTCAGGTGTACAATATAATGATTCAACAATTCTACCCATTACTCAGTGCTCATCACCACAAGTGTACTCATCCCCTTCACCTATTTCATCCATCCCCCCACTCACCTCCCCTCTGGTAACCACCAGTTTGTTCTCTACAGTTAGGAGTCTGTTAAAAAGGGGCGCCTGGGTGGCGCAGTCGGTTAAGCGTCCGACTTCAGCCAGGTCACGATCTCGCGGTCCGTGAGTTCGAGCCCCGCGTCGGGCTCTGGGCTGATGGCTCGGAGCCTGGAGCCTGTTTCCAATTCTGTGTCTCCCTCTCTCTCTGCCCCTCCCCTGTTCATGCTCTGTCTCTCTCTGTCCCAAAAATAAATAAACGTTGAAAAAAAAAATTTTAAAAAAAGAGTCTGTTAAAAAAGAAAAAGTCTGTTGAGGCACCTGTGCGGCTTAGTAGGTTAAGTGTCCCGCTCTCGGTTTCGGTTCAGGTCATGATCTTACAGCTTCGTGGGTTCGAGCCCTGCATCAGGCTCCGTGCTGAGAGCTCAGAGCCTGCTTGGGATTCTTTCTCTCTCTCCCTCTCTCTCTGGCCCTCCCCTACTCATGCTGTCTCTGTCTCTCTCAAAATAGATAAATAAACTTTGAAAACAAGAGTCTGTTTTGGGTTTGTCTGTTTTGTTCCCTTGTTCATTTTTTTGTTTCTTGAATTCCACATCTGAGTGAAATCATATGGTATTTATCTTTCTCTAACTGACTTATTTCACTTAGCATTATACCCTCTAGGTCCATCCATGTTGTTGCAAATGGCAAGATCTCATTCTTTTTTATGATTAATATTCTAATATATATATGTGTAGAACCTTAAATTGCGAGTGACTTGTTCTGCAAGTGTTCTGCAAGATGAGCAAACATTTTCTAATAAATTTTAACTTGGTAAACGAGTGATGCCGTGCAATGCAAGTAGTACGTGATGTCAAATGTTACGTGATCACCACTGAGCCAATGGTTCTTGAAATTTGCTTTGATATACAAGTGCTTTGGATTACCAGCATGTTTCTGGAACAAATTGTGCTTGCGAACCAAGATTTTACTGTATATACACACACACCACATCTTCTTTATCCTTCATCTATCGATGGACACTTGGGCTGCTTCCATAATTTGGCTATTGTTAATAATGCTGCAATAAACATAGGGGTGTTTGTATCTTTTCAAGTGAGTGTTTTTGTATTCTTTGGGTAAATAACCAGTGTAAAAGGATTGTTAATGTCCTCACTTATGTTTTGTGCAAGGATGTATATTTTACACAACTCGAGAGGCAACCCAGTAGTTTAGTTTTCTCATCTGTAAAATAAGAAAGAGAATACTAGCTACTTAGAAAGTTGTTGTGAGGATGAATTTTTACATTTCATGTAAAGAATAAAGCTCATTGCCTGGCACACAGTAAGAACTCAATAAATGTTAAAATTTTTCTTTGTGGTAAGGTGACGATGTATTATTTCAAGTAAAGTGTTAAATAACAGCAGCAACAAACACTCTTGGAACGCATTACTTTGTACTTCCGTACTTCTGTTTTGTAATTGAAGACAGAGAATCAAAATATTCAACATGTCTAACTGGGCAGTATGAAAGTAAAACTTGTATCAGGAAGATACATAAATTAGGTTTGCACTCTCTCATTAATTCAGCCAGCCAGTCAGTCATGAACTATTTACCAAAAGCCCAGTATGTGCAAGCTGGGACCTGTGCAATTAGAGCAGGGCAAAGCGTGCAACCTGAATGCAGGATGCAATAGAAAACCGATGTGGTCATGATATTGCAGTTCAGGTTAACTTTGGTGGAATTAAGAAGTACTGTTTAGAGGCGCCTGGCTGGTTCAGCCTGTAAAACATGCAACTCTTGATCTCAGGGTTGTGAGTCTGAGCCCCATGCTGGGTATAGAGATTACTTAAAAATAAAATCTTTACAAAAAAAGAAAGAAAGAAAGAAATCCTGGTTAAATTATAAATCCTCTCATTAATCAGTAATACACCTTTCCACCCTGGCCATAGAGTTATTTTCCACATGTTTTAACAAAGAACAAAGATGTCTCTGATGTGCTTTTCACTTGTACATTTTCTATGCCTAGAGGCATAATGCAGTCTATGAAAAATCTTTCTTTTGTTCTTTTCATTGTCTCTCAAAGCCTCAAGCCTTAGGGCCTTTGAAATAAATCAATACTGAATTCATTGACTTAGGCATTCCAGCGGAACAAAGAGAACTTCAGAGACTAGACAAAGTATTAAAAACATTTGGAATATTTTCTTCCCAGAGTGCCCACGTTTTTCTTATTGGAAAGCAACAGTTAACAGCATTCTTGTAGCTGAATCGCCATTGTTTTGCTTGCATACAAACTAAAAACGTTGTCAATCATCTCCTTCCCAAATTAATTTTGTAAATAACAAAGTTAGCACCTTGTCATTTAAACAATAGCCACAAAAAAGACGATGATGATAAAATGCTTAATTTTGGACACTCTCCTATTACTCTACGTTTTGAATAGTTTTCAGACAGCATACGTACTTGAGTATATCACAAGCTAAATACTATCTGGATAATTTAAAATATTTAACAAGTTTTCCTGAATATGCAAAGACTTTGACCTATTCCTGAGAAGCTTACAACATTTCAGAAAACAAAATCAGGAGAAAATAAGCTTACACCTGTGGTATGAGGCCGTTCAATAGCCTTAGGGTTGTTAAATATTCTCTTTTGGCTTCTCAATCAATAGAGAGCAGGAAGCACTGACTGGCTGGCTGTCTATTAGCATGTTTTCAGTTGTAAGACAGAAAGCCCAACTCATACTGGTTAACAATAACTAGAACTGGTTAACAATAACTTTAACAGTAACAACTTTAAACAATGGTTTAAAGGTGAGATAGCCTTTAAAATGATTCAGCAGCTCTGTGGTATCAGAAGAACCCCTTTAGGGAAACAACCCAAACGTCACACTTCTTCCTCTATATACTCTCTCCTTTCTTAGAGTCTTACTGTCATAATATATACAATCCCGATACAGCCTGTCTAGAATCAAGCCTACCTATATATATGATTTCCAGTAAACCCTCAAATCCTGTTAGCCTCAAAAATCTCACTCCCTAACCTATCACCCTCTAAAATAACACTGCCGTTAGAATACCTTGTTCAAAAAAACTGCATGATAGCGGGAGCAAAGAATTTGGTATCAGAGGATTACTGCTACTACCCCACTGCATAATTATGGGATTTAGAGCAAGCTATTAACATCAATGATTTTCAGTTTCCTAATCTGTAAAATGGAGCTTACAAATAATGTACTCGTACACCTTATGAAGAATACCTGGCAAAATCCTATCGCAATCACATTACTGAATGATAATACGTTGGGAGCATTGTTTGAATGTCTCCAGAAAGCTCTTTGTTTGCCTGTTGTCTGTGGCGGCTTTTGTGATACTATGGCAGAGTAGAGTGACTGTAAAAGAGACTCAATGCTTAAAATACTATCTGGCCCTATGGGAAAAGTTTTCAACCCCCACCCCAGAGAAGGAAGGTTTTATTACCTGAGTTGCAGCTTTACAAAGAGCCTCATTTTGGGAACCCTCTTGCACTGTTGGTGGGAATGCAAATTGGTGCAGCCACTCTGGAAAACAGTGTGGAGGTTCCTCAAAAAATTAAAAATAGACCTACCCTATGACCCAGCAATAGCACTGCTAGGAATTTACCCAAGGGATACAGGAGTACTGAGGCATAGGGGCACTTTCACCCCAATGTTTATAGCAGCACTCTCAACAATAGCCAAATTATGGAAAGAGCCTAAATGTCCATCAACTGATGAATGGATAAAGAAATTGTGGTTTATATACACAATGGAGTACTACGTGACAATGAGAAAGAACAAAATATGGCCCTTTGTAGCAACGTGGATGGAACTGGAGAGTGTTATGCTAAGTGAAATAAGCCATACAGAGAAAGACAGACACCATATGTTTTCACTCATATGTGGATCCTGAGAAACTTAACAGAAACCCATGGGAGAAAGGAAGGAAAAAAAAAAAAAAAAGAGGTTAGAGTGGGAGAGAGCCAAAGCATAAGAGACTCTTAAAAACTGAGAACAAACTGAGGGTTGATGGGGGGTGGGAGGGAGGAGAGGGTAGGTGATGGGTATTGAGGAGGGCACCTTTTGGGATGAGCACTGGGTGTTGTATGGAAACCAATTTGACAATAAACTTCATATATTGAAAAAAACAAAACAAAACAAAGAGCCTCGTTTTCCTGGATCAGTGGAAAAAAGGGAGAGCAATTTGGAACATCCATATTTTTAACCAAAAGATATGAGTCAGAGTCCCAACAATGAACAGATGGCTATTTGAACACAGGTAATTTGAGGAGGGTCTATTGATTTATTTAGTTTTTGTTTTTCCTCTTTTTTTTTTTTTGAAGTTAACTTATTCATTTTGAGAGAAAGCACAAGTGGGGAAGGGGCAGAGAGACAGAGGAAGAGAAACCCGAGCAGGCTCTGCACCACCAGTGCAGAGACTGATGTGGGGCTCGAAACCATGAACCAGGAGATCATGACCTGCACGGAAGTTGGACGCTTAGCTGATAAGCCACCCAAGTGCCCTGAGGGGGGTCTATTTAAAAAGGAATGAGGGGCGCCTGTGTGGCTCAGTCGGTTGGGCGTCCGACTTCGGCTCAGGTCACGATCTCGCGGTCCGTGAGTTCGAGCCCCACGTCGGGCTCTGTGTTGACAGCTCAGAGCCTGGAGCCTGTTTCAGATTCTGTGTCTCCCTCTCTCTCTGACCTTCCCCCATTCATGCTCTGTCTCTGTCTCAAAAATGAATAAACGTTAAAAAATTTTTTTTTAAAGGAATGAATTTAGGAGCTGGGGTTCACCACCTGAAGGGGTGAGGGAACAGTTGCTAGGAACTGGGAAAAGACAACAGTGTAGAGTTAGCGGCCCTGAGAAAAATGAGGACTTCTAGTCCAGAGACACAGCCAGCTCCAGGAGACTTTGCACAGAAGGAGACAAGGGAATAAATACTCTGACTTTGCTTTCCTCTTCTCTTTTCTTACTGGGACTTCTCCCTGGCTAAATGCAATCAGAGGTCCTCAGTGCCATTGGACCTGAGAACAGATCATCATAGTCCATACTATTCAACCTCCTGGGCAGAGAGCAGGGTGGAGAAGGCTGTAAACTGGTTAGAGTGAGACAAATAGAAAATATTTGGCACAGAGAGCTACCTTGAGGGTTTCTGTGAGCAGAATGAAGAAATGTAGCAGTAAAACAGATTGCGACTCAGGCTTTTCTTAGAGGGTGTCTAGATAGAATGACATCCTGGTGGCAACGAGAATACTTAGCATCCAGATCTTGGTTTCTTAATATCTTCCTCTGATAAAAGGGATTAGTGCTCCTTAGAGAAATGTCTTTCTGGGACATGTAGGTCCAGCACAAGGTAAATACAAGATGAGCTTGGAGGACCTTGTTTTGCCAGAGTAAGGAAGAGCTGATACAGGAAACGGGAGTCAGCTGAAAGGGGCTCCCACTGGCAAACTCTGAACCAATCTGAATATCAAATACTAATAGTTAAGAATGAACTTCAGACTAAACTAGGAGAACATGAACACATCACAATGTAAATAAATGGGGAGAAAAGAAAGTTCTACCTTACAGTAAACGTCTTAGAATATATCCCTATCAATTACTTATTAATCAGTGAACACAAAGTACTCATTAGTTAATTTTACAGTGGAGAAATATGGCAAACATCACATTAACCAAGTGACAAATGTTGTCATCATCAGTAATGAGACAAATCACGTGCCCCTCATATGATGTAATGAGGGAAACACAGCGTCACTTCTATGGTATTCTTACAAACGTGGGTAAGAAGAGATACCATGATAAAATATCAGACTAACCCAAACCAATGGATAATTAAATGATTAACTAGCCCGTGCATTTTAAAAAAATGATGGGTTTTAAATTTGTTTATTTATTTGTAAGTAATCTCTCCACCCAACGTGGGACTGAAACTCATGACCCAGAGATCAAGAGTCACATGATCTACCGATAGAGCCAGCCCGGCACTCTAAAAAATGACAGGGTATTTAAAGACAAGGAAGATCTAAGAAAGTTACTTATTGAACAAAGCTAAAGAAGAATTATAACTAAACCCAACACCTGACATTAGGCTGGATCCTGGATGTATAAAGGAAATTATGGGGATAATTCTCAGAATGTGAATGAGGGTCTGTGGATTAGGAGGCACTATTGAATCATTATTAATTTTCTGGTTGATGATGACACTATGGCTACAGTCTTTGCTTTCTTAGGAAATACACACTAAAGTATTAAGGGATAATGAGAATCATGCCTAAAACTTAAATACAGAGGGAAAAGGAATATGTGTATGTGTGTCTGCATGTGTGTGTGGGGGGGGGGGTGTAGAGAAAAAGAAATGATAAGGCACATGTGGTAAAATGTTAACAATGGGCAAATCTGGGAGAAGGGTATATAGGGCTTTTCATACAATTTTTCTAACTTCTCTGTACACTTGAAATTATGTCAAAATAAAGAGTTAAAACATACCTGAAAATGCTGATACCTAGGGGCTCCTGGATGGCTCAGTGGTTGTACTTGGGCTCGGGTGGTGACCTCATCGTTCGTGAGTTCCAGCCCCACATCAGAGTCTGCTGTCAGCGCAGAGCCGGCTTCAGATCTTCTGTTTCCCTCTCTCTGCCCCTCCTCTGCTCCTCTCTCTTTCTCAGAAATAAACATTAAAAATTTTTAAAAAGAAAAGAAAAGCAAACGCTGATGCCTAGACACCATCCAAGATCAGTTTAGTCAGAATTTCTGCGGGTAGGGCTTCCAAGGCTCCCCAGGTGAGTTGCACAGGCTGCAGAGGCTGAGCTCTCATGGTTGGTGTAGCCCCTTCTCTCTCAGCCACTATCCAGGCTCCACAGCTTACAAAAGAAGCAGCAAGCACTTCCCATTGGTTCATAATGTGCCAGGCCCTGGATTAAGGACTTTGGACACAGAAAGGAATGAGACTCACATGGTCCTTGGCATATGGCAGGGGCAAAAGTGTACTGGAAACAGGCTGCTGTCAGGCCCTCTGCCTATCCAAATGTGCATGAAATTGGAATTGTGGAACTATGAGCCAGGAGCCTTTTTCTCACCCTCAAAGTCGAGAGGGGCCCGTACCTTCTGATGTGGGTTATGTTAGAGAGGCACAGCGCTCTGGGCCTTGCCCCTTCTGCAAAAGGCTTGAGCAAGCCTGGGTTTTTCAGAGGCTCCCCCTCTGCCCTCAGAAGAGCTGTTACCTGGCATAGTCCTCCTCTTCTTTGTTCTTACTGTCTCCACCTGTGAGTTTAACATTTTACCCACACATTTTAATTTCATCATAATTTTGTATCTCTTAATGTCTGTTTTAATCTTTTACCTAATTGACTTTCAGCATCTTTACCACTCTAAATATCCCTAGTTTATTTGATTTTATTTTTAATATATATATTTTTGAGATTCAAGTTCATGGTTAGTGTAAAAAGTTAAAACTGTGCTGAAATAGATAATGTAGAAAGCAAACTTCCCCAAATCCCATCAGCAGAGATAATCATTGTTAATAATTGATGTATATTTCTCTAGATCTGGTTATATGTATATGTATATACGTAAAGATACTTTATTGATGTTAATAGTAAGAGAAATGGTACTTGACTTTATACACCATTTAAAGTCTTTCTCTTTTTTCAGTTAAGATATCATGGGAAATGAAAACAGGATATTGAAAAGATGACTGAACTTCTGTGTTTATTGTAGCAGTATTCACAATAGCCAAGATATTAAAAAAAGCTAACAACCTAAATGTCCATCAATGGATGAATGAATGGGTAAAGAATGCATATATATGTGTTTATATATACATATATAATGTTTATACATATATATATAATGCTTATACATATATATAATGATATATAATGTTTATACATATATATAATGCTTATACATATATATAATAATATATATAATGTTTATACATATATACACATATACATAACATTGTATTACATATATGTATCATATACCACTATATATATGTGTATATATATATATATATATATACATATGTATACACACACACACACACACACACACACACATGCATCATGTTATTCAGCCATGAGAAATAAGGAAATCTTGCTATTTGGGACAACATGACCTTGAGGGCATTATGTTAGGTGAGATAAGTCAACCAGAGAAAGGCAAATATTCTGATATTACTTATATGTGGAATCTAAAAAAAAAAAAAAGGTGAACTTGTAGAAACAGAGAGCAGAGTGGTGGTTACTAGGGCTTGTGGGGTAGGTAGAGGAATGGGGAGATGTTGGCCAAAGGGTACAGACTTGCAATTAGAAGATGAGTAAGTTCTGGAGATCTCATGCACAGCATAGTGATGATAATCAATACACTGTGTTATATACTTCAGAGTTGCTAAGAGACTAGACCTTAAGTGTTCTCATCACAAAAAAAGAACTGATATTTATGCAATGTGATAGAGGTGTCAGCTAACACTACAGTGGTGGTGATCATATTGCAATATATAAATGTATCAAATCAAGAAATTATATACCTTAAACTTACACAATGTTATATGTCAATTATATCTCAATAAAAATTCACATTTTTTTAAAGATTTTATTTTTTAGGTAATCTCTACACCCAACGTGGGGCTCGAACTTACAATCCCAAGATCAAGAATCACATGCTTTAACAACTGAGCCAGCCAGGTGCCCCAATAAAAGTATACATCTTGAAATTTTTCTCATGGATTCATTCAAATTTTATATATCATACAAATATAAACATATACTAAGATATTTATTAGTATTAATATTACTAGGACTTGACTGTACATATCAATTTGAAGCTTGCTTTTTCTTTCAGTTCAATATAAAATGTGAAAAATTTTCCAGCATTCATTCATTCATTCAAAAAAATATGAACACCAGGGCACCTGGGTGACTCTGTTGGTTGAGCATCCAACTTTCAGTTTCAGCTCAGGTCATGATCTTGAAGTTCATGAGTTCAAGCCCTACACTGGCTTCTGAGCTGTCAGTGCAGAGCCTGTTTGGTTTTGTCTCTCTCCCTCTTTCTCTTTGCTGCACTAAACAAACAAACAAACAAATAAATAAAACTTAAATACTAACACCAGGATGCCTGGGTGGCTCAGTCAGTTAAACAACCAACTCTTGATTTCGTTTCAGGTCACGATCTCACAGTTCGCACTGACAGTGCAGAGGCTGCTTGGGATTCTCTCTCTCTGCCCCTCTCCCACTCAGCTCACTCTGTCTCTCTGAAAATACGTAAATAAACTTAAAACAAACAAACAAACAAACACCTATTATGTAGCAGGCTTTGTTGTAGGTGCTAGAGAGACCGCAATGAAAAAGATGATGTCTCTGGGGGAATGCAAGCTGGTGCAGCCACTCTGGAAAAAAGTATGGAGGTTCCTCAAAAAACTAAAAATAGAACTACCCTACGACCCAGCAATTGCACTACTAGGTATTTATCCAAGGGATACAGGTGTGTTGTTTCGAAGGGACACATGCACCCCCATGTTTATAGCAGCACTATCGACAATAGCCAAAGTATGGAAAGAGCCCAAATGTCCATCGATGGATGAATGGATAAAGAAGATGTGGTGTATACACACACACACACACACACACACACACACACACACAATGGAGTATTACTCGGCAATCAAAAAGAATGAAATCTTGCCATTTGCAACTACGTGGATGGAACTGGAGGGTATTATGCTAATGAAATTAGCCAGTCAGAGAAAGACAAAAATCATATGACTTCACTCATATGAGGACTTTAAGAGACAAAACAGATGAACATAAGGGAAGGGAAACAAAAATAATATAAAAACAGGGAGGGGGACAAAGCATAAGAGACTCATAAATATGGAGAACAGAGGGTTACTGGAGGGGGTGTGGGAGGGGGGATGGGCTAAATGGGTAAGGGGCATTAAGAAATCTACTCCTGAAATCATTGTTTCACTATATGCTAACCAATTTGGATGCAAAATAAAAAATAAAATAAAATTAAGTATTGTGTTGAAAAAAAATAAAAAATATAAAAAAATTAAAATGCTATGGTAAAATTAAAAAAAGATGATGTCTCAACCTCAATATACATTAGTAGAAGGGGAATAAAGAAAGCAAACAAATAAATAAATAAATGGTAAGTTCTACAAGGTAAATAAAACCTAGTGAGAGTGCAGAGATAATGGGAGAAGTTTTATTCTTCTTTGGTCACAAGAGAATCTCAAGAATTTGAACTGGAGCAGATAACCAAGTAATAAGAAGATCAGATCATATGATGATCTGGGGAAGAACATTCCAGGTAGAGGCCAGAGCTGGTGCTAAGTGCCAGGGATGGGAGCAAACTTGGCTTGTTTGAGGAACCCAGACAACACGTGGGGTTGGAATGGAGCTAGGAGGGGGAATGGTGGCTGGTATGAGAGGTCACTAGGCACCATGGTAAGAGGTTTACAATTTATTCTAGGTGCAACAGAAAGTCCTAAAAGGTTTTAAGCAGGGATGTAATATGAACTTATCTAGCATGTTACAAGATCACTCTGACTGCTGAGTAGCTAGTGGACTGGACTATAGGGAAGCAAGAACAAAAGCAGGGTGACCAGATGGGAATCTACTCCTGAGAAAAGCTCTAACTCACTGAGATTCCAGTAATATAATGAGGAGTGGTCAGATTCAGGCTTAATAGTAAGTGTTGAACTCATGGGTTCTTCTGATGGATTGAATGGAGGAAGGGTGACAGACAGTAAGGGAGAAAGAAATCAATAATGAATCTAGGCTTTTGGCAGGTGTCATCTTTAACATTTGGATGACTGGGGATGACATTGGCTGAAGTGAGAGAGCCTAGGGGAGCTCAGGTTTTGAGAGAGAAAAGGGGAGAAAATGAAGAACTCTGATTTGGATATGTTGAGATTGAATGACCTATCAGACACCCAACCACAAATTTTAAGTAGGTGGTTGAGTTTTCCCAGGGGAGATAAGAGGATTATTGGGTTTGGAGATACATATTTAGAAGTCATCAACATATGGATGTTATTTAAAGCCATGGGACAGGGTGAGTTTATTTTGGAAGAGAATACAAGTACAGAAGAGGAGAGAGCTTAGATAAGAGCCCTAACATAAGGGCTTCCAACATTGAGAAGAGAAAAAGAACAGGAAAGTGGTGAAGAAGGAGGTGTTGTTAGAAATCACAGGAATGTGTCTCATAAAGGTCTGCTCAAACTCCTTTGATAAGTTAAGATGAGGACTAAGAATTGTTATAAGATTTGGAAAGATGGGAGGTCAGTGGAGAACTTGACCTTCAGAGAGTGATGGGGATAGAAACTTGAGTTGGATGTTACACAGGAAAGGAAAGGTGGGCAAATAGAAACATGTGGGAGAGAAAACACTTTCAGGTTTAAGGAGAAAGACGGAGCAAATGGAAAAGGACTAAGGTGAGGAAGAGTTCTGGTTTTTTGTTTCTTGTTTATTTACTTTTTTTTAATGTTTATTTTTGAGAGAGAGATAGAGACAGAGATAGAGTGTGAGTGGAGGAGGGGCAGAGAGAGAGGAAGGCAGAATCTGAAGCAGGCTCCAGGGCTCTGAGCTGTCAGCAGAGAGCCCAACATGGGGCCCGGGCCCAGGAACCATGAGATCATGACCTGAGCCAAAATCAGACATTGACTGAGCCACCCAGGTGCCCCTTGTTTGTTGTTTAAATGACAATGACATCATGTTTTACAATAATGGGAATGGTCCAACTGAGAAGAAAATATGAATGATGTATGAGAAGACAATAGCAGGAGCAAAGTGCTTAAAAATGTGAGAAGGGGGGGATCTCAGGCATAGATGAAGATTTTATAAGGGGACTTCATTGGTGCCCAATCAATCTTATAGGAATTTAGGTTGTGTCTAATTTTTCATTTTTAAATGTAATACTTTGAGGGTGTCTGGCTGCTTCAGTTGGTAGAGCATGAGACTTGATCTTAGGGTTGTAAGCTTGAGCCCGTGTTGGTGTAGAGATTACTTAGAAATAAAGTCTTTTAAAAAAAAGTAATACTTTGGATATCCTTGTATATTTATCTCTATATACTTATGTGAATTACTGAAGGATAAGTATATTCCTTGGTCAAAAGATATGACTAGCTTAAACTTTATTAGATATTAGAATATTTCCTTCCAAAATATTTCATTTTTTAATTCTTAAATCTGAATTTGGAAATGTTAAGTCTAACCATCTAATCTATTGTCTTTTTCGTCTCTTTTAGGTCCCACTTTAGATATTATTGGTTTTAGGTATTTAATTTCTTTCCCCTCCCTACCATTTCTTCTTTATTTTTCCTATATTCCTTTTGATGATTCATCTTTATACCATTCGGCCAGAACCCAGGCCTGGAGGAGTATGAACCATGGAGGGTTCACACTGTGAACAAGAAACCTCCTTCCCCCAGCTGCTCAGACACCTGCTCCCTTGGCCTCCTATGAAAACAAGTCCCCTGGTACAGTTAATAAGACTCTCTCCAAAGAATTTCCTCTGATGAGACTAAGCTGAAGGGTTAAGTCTCTCCAGAACCATAAATTCCACAGTGAAGATGACATATTTGATTTGCTTAAAAAGTGTTTTTGACATGTTACACTATCTGATATTTATATTTAAAAATTGCTTGCCTTAAAACCCATAGACTCCAGTTGGATTTTAGGCAAATTGTCAGTGTTAAGCCACAAGGCAGAAGGCGGTGGTAGCGTGGGGGAGGGAATGCTCAGCTAATGGCCTGGATTTTGACCCTGCTCAGGAAGCACTTGCTCAGGAAGCAAATGGTGGTGAACCTTTTCGGAGACTCTGAAAGGAGGCGGCACAGGGGAAGGAAGTAGAAAAGTATGCAGCTGAATTATTGGCACCACTTCTAAACCAACTGCTTTTACCCTTTTATTACCACAATGACTCCCCTCCTTTAGCTGCAAAATCACAGGAGGATTCTCTTAAAGGATAGGTGTTTGAAACCCTCTTTTCTTATCTTGGGGACCGAAGAAAAGCTGGTTAAAGTGAAGGCTATCACTCAGATACTTAATGGGTTCATTGTTCTTCTGGTGGGTGTTTCTTTTCATCTGTTAGGTTCTGTGTCTAACTATTTAGAATGGTCTTAAGGACAGGCACCTGGGTGCCTCAGTGGGCTGAACAGTTGACTTTAGCTCAGGTTATGATCCCACAGCTCAAGGCTCGTGAATTTGAGCCCCACGTTGGACCCTCTGCTGTCACTGCAGAGTCTGTTTCAGATTATCTGCCCCCCTCTCTCTCTGTCCTTCCACCACTTGTGCTCACTCTCTCTCAAAAATAAATAAAAATATTTAGAATGGCCTAAAGGACAAGTTTTAAGGAGAAGGGACCCTCTCACATTCTAATCATTAGCCATGGTCCACTTTAGAAAGCTCTTGAGATATGGAGACATGGCTGATGCTGCACTGTTAAAATTTTTTTGTCCATTGGGGGCCTGGGAGGCTCAGTCGGTTGAGCGTCTGACTTTGGCTCAGGTCATGATCTTGCAGTCTGTGAGTTAGAGCTTCACGTCAGGCTCTCTGCTGACAGCTCAGAGCCTGAAGCCTGCTTCAGATTCTGTGTCTCCCTCTCTCTCTGCCCCTCCCCTGCTCACAGTGTCTCTCTCTCTCTTGAAAAATCAATAAATATTTAAAAATTTTTGAATAAAAAATGTTTTGCCCATTATTTAAGAAAACATGATAATCTCCAGGGTAAGTAGAGTATCTGAAGACAGGTTTTTTTGTGTGTGTTTGTTTTTGTTTTTTGAGAGAAAGAGAGTGAGAATATGTGTGTGAGTGAGGGGGAGGGTCAGAGGGGCAGAGAGAGAATCTTAAGCAAGCTCCACACTTAGCACACAGACTGATGTGGGGCTCAATCCCATGACCGTGGGATCATGATCTGAGCCAAACTCAAGAGTCAAATGCTCAACCGACTGAGCCACCCAAGAGCCCCTGAAGACAGGTTTAAACAAGTTTTAGGATCTAGGCCTCACTGAATGTCCCTGATGTTTTATAGTTGTCACCCCACAGATAATTTACTGGGTGCATTAAGCAAGAATTTTCTAAGTAGTGTGACTCAAATGGTTACCTCAATATTGAATTCCTCTGCCCTCAGGGAAATCGAGCAGAATCTAAATCAGCCTGAGCTCCCAAGATGGTCATCTCTGGCAATAAGTAGCATCTTCAGTTTATCTAAATGTGTTATTTAATGTGTGCCAAGATGTGAAAAATTTGAGTTCAGCCTTTTACCAGTTTATCTCTTCATGGTACATATAGAAATACCCAGCTAATTCACTCTAACTTGTTCCACAAGTGTCCTAGAAGCTGTTTGCCTACTTGTGGAGTTGGAACTTGGACAAGTACTCTTGAATGGGGCCACATCACAATGCCTGCCCCCAAAGCTCATTGCCCTTGAATCATTGTGCCTTTGTAGCTACTTTTTAAGCCTGAGTTGGAGTAGCTGCCCACTAAAACCCGGCCAGCCTCAGGGATGTAACTCAGACTCTTGTGGCTCAGACTCCTGTCCAGCTCAGGTCATTGCTGATGCTATTTCTGCTCATTGTTTTGCACATTACAGTCCCTCCCTTCCATCACAACCTTTGTTAAAGATTCTCCACACTGAAATCAGTCTTCAGATGCACTTAAATAATTTTGTTCCTTAGGGCTCAAGTTTGTCACCAGTTTGTTCCAAATCCAGACCAATAATAGTTCCTTTCCCCTATAGACCATAGTACAGAAACCAGCCCACTAGTCCTTTCTCTTCCTACCCTAATGGTGAGTTATTCTTCTAGGATCTATTCGTCCTTTCTAGGCCTCTGCCTAGCCCAGTCCAGATTTTTGACCCTCAAAGAGAGTGCGTGTGTGTGTGTGTGTGTGTGTGTGTGTGTGTATAACCATAAGGGAGCAATGAGATCTTTTAAATATGGATGTTCTATCATGAATATTTCTATACCATTTACCATCACCTGGGAAACAGATATTATTGGATTATTTGAGGTTTGAATTGTTTTTGCCTCACCTTTTGACTTTAGGTTTGGGAATCTGGCTTAGGCTAAACAGCATGTGCTCCGGTTAGAGCACCATTAGTTGGTGATTATACAGAATTGGAACTGCACCAGTACCACGATTTTGGGAATCAAAGGGGAGAGCTTCTTGAGGAGGTCCTATGACTTTCCAGTGAGTTATGGAAGAGATGTGTTTTCTCCCTCCTTCCCTTTCTCCTACTTCCTTTTTTTAAAAAATTTCATTTTAAAGTTTATTTATTTATTTTGAGAGTGAGAGAGACATGGGGTGGGGGAGGGGGAAAGAGAGGGAGAGAGAGAGAGAGAGAGAGAGAGAGAGAGAGAGAGAGAGAGAGAATCCCAAGCAGGCTTGTGCACTGTCAGCACAGAGCCCAATATGGGGCTCGAACTCACGAACCATGAGATCATGACCTGAGCCAAAACCAAGAGTCAGACACTCAACCAACTGAGCCACCAAAGCACCCCAAAATTTTATGTAAAGAGAAAGTGTGAGTGGGGGAAAGGGACGGGGGGGGGGATAGAGAGAGAGAGAGAGAGCGAGCAAGAGAGACAGAATCCCAAGCAGGCTCCATACCCAACATGGAGCCTGACACAGGGCTAGACCCCACAACCCTGGGATCAAGACCTGAGCTGAAATTAAGAGTCAGAGACTCAACTGCCTGAGCCACTTAGGTGCCCCATTCTACTTCCTTATTTTTTAAGCCAGTTGTGTATTGACTGATGACAAGTTTTGGAGAAACTGGATGCATGCTTGTCTTCTAAAGAGAAGAGAAAGACAGGTGTTCTTCCGTTACAAATACTATCTTGAAGTATGAATAACCCAAGTAGATAACTGACCTGCTGGGTAATTATTACCAGAAAGGAACATTAGAGCTCAGTTTGCTTTCAGCTTTCTCAATTTTTATTGCTTGCCATAAATAGTTGTTTCACTTTTAACTGGTTTATAAGTAACAACTTCATGTAATAGCTTTCCTTGTTTATCTACCTTGGAGTCCATTTTCCAGGGAGTCTATGGGAAGAAAAACGCCAGGAAGTAGCACTACTCAGTGCAGGGTATTGTATGAATGGTTTACTAAAAAACATTTTCTTGTTGTTGACAATAAGGTTTGGATACAACTGCATTAAAAATTGCCCAGGCTATAAATATGAAGTAGAGCTCTGAGGATTGACTGTCTGTTCTTTTGTCCAGTGGAAATGGGTGAGCCTTCTGGTGAGACCTACTCATGTCCTCAACCTTCACAAAACCCTATATTCAGGCTCATCATCTCTTGGCAAAATCAAGTCACTGTAAAGCAGATACTTACCAGTAGCTAGCTATGCAGCAGGTGCCAGCTCATTCTCACTCAACGGTTGAGAAAACCTATATTCTTGTAGAGCTACTTGAAGGGAACACAGTCCATTCACTCTTTAGGAAAGTCTACCATCTATTCCTGGACCAAGCCAGACCAAAAGAGAGCTGGGTCCTATCAAGTCGATTAACATGAGGCATAGAAGTCCTCAGCACAAAAGAAGATCCCTAGCCCTGATCTGAAATGGGAGTGGAGGGAGGTTTTCCAGAGAAAGCGATGCTTAAGGCAAAACCTGAAAGATAAGTAGGGGTAGTAACAGGCAAAGAAAGACGATGTAAAAGAGAGCTGAGAGGTGAGATAGAGAGCACAGAATGTTGAAGGAACTGAGGACAATCCAGCGTGGCTACAACATAGTGTGTAAGGGAGGAAGTGGAAAGAGTGCAAATAGGCAGATAGGAGCCAGATTGTGCAGAAATATAAAAATTATGTCAAAGGTCTGAACTTTGTCCTAACAGCAATGGAAAGTCACTGAAAAGGACTTTATGCAAAGGAGGCGACAAGCTGAGATGTACCTGTTTGGAAAATCATTCTGGTTGCACTGCAATGATAGAGGGGATCATTGGGAAAGACAAGGCTGGAGCTAGAAGACCCCTTGGAGGGCTGTCCTGGTAATCCAGGGAGGAGGTGAGAGTAGTTGTAGAGAAGTTGTTCTGTTCATTGTGGGGCACACCATCTGGGGGCCCCAGAGCTCCTGCAGTCACAACCTCCCACTTGGTTGCACCGGCTTTTTTTGAAAATAAGGATCACTCACAGTAGTCGTAAAAAACGCAAAACCCCAATACTTGGAGACCACACAAATTACAGGCAACTTAACTTTGTTTGTTGGGGATTTTTGAGGAAAGGAAACATTTCACTTTCCCATTTTATTTTTTTTTTAATTGGGGTTCACCTTTATTCAATATCTATACCATACTCAAGGTATGCACAAACTCGATAATTTGACAAATTAGGAACCAATTTTGATTCCCGTCTCTCCTTTATCCTTCACATCTGAGGAACCACAGAGTCCTGTAGACTCTGTCACACCCTTCTACTTTCTTTTCCACTCCTCAAGCTCCTACCTCCACCACCACCCCCACAGCCTGTGTCACATCATCTTTCACTTCAAAAGCACCCTAACAGGCTTTCCTTTCTTTGTGTTGCTCTCTTCTATCCATTTTCCTCCATACAGACAGTGGTCCTTTCACATGTAAACCGATCATGTCCACAAGGCTCCCATCATTCTTTCAATGCTCACAATGGCTCATTGACCTTGAGATAAAAGAAGGCCCCATCTTGCCTCCTTCTCTAGACTCAACTGTTACCACTCAACTCTTGCATTCTCTACTAAAGGTTTTCTGAACTTTGTTCTCTTCCTACCTTTGTACCTCAGTCCCAGGATTCACAAAAGCTATTCCTTGAAATGGCTTGGCATGTAGCATATTATCTCCTTTTTTGGTTATCTCCTCTTCCTGACCAGTTCTCATCTGAATTTGTCTCTTCAGTCCATCTTTCATAATTCCCATATTTGGCTAAGTCTCCCTATTATGTTTTTATAAGTATCTTTAAGTGTCCTATCACAACCTCCATCATACATTGTTAATTCTCCTCTAAATGTATCTTTCTCCAGGCTGACCAATCCTGTCTTGCCCCCCTCATATATTTCCTGGTATAAAGAAAAGAGTGTTTCAAAAAAAAAAATGAATTATAAAACAATCCTGAAAAAGAAGAACAAAGTCGGAGGACCCACACTTTCTAACTGCAAAACTTAATAAAGTTGTAGTAATCAAGACTGTGTGATACTGACATAGGAATAGACATATAATTCAAAGGAATACAGTTGAGAGTCCAGAAATAAGCCCATGAATCTATGGTTAGTTGATTTTTTGACAAGTGTGCTAAGACTATTAAATGGGCAAAGGATAGTCTTTTCAACAAGTGGGGTTCAGACAAGAAGATATCCAAATGTGAAAGAATGAAGCTAAATATCTACCTCATACCATATATAAATTTAACTTAAAAGGGATCAAAGAGCTCAATATAAGAGCTGAAACTATAACCTTTCTTTTCTTAATTTTTTTTAATGTTTATTTTTGAGAGAGACAGAGACAGAATGCGAGTGGGTTGGGGCAGAGAGAGAGGGAGACACAGAATCGGAAGCAGGCTCCAGGCTCCAAGCTGTCGGCACAGAGCCTGACACAGGGCTGGAACTCACGAATCGTGAGATCATGACCTGAGACAAAGCCGGATGCTCAACTGACCGAGCCACCCGGGTCCCCCAAAACTATAACCTTCTTAGAAGAAAACATAAGAATAAATCTTCATGACCTTGACTTTGGCAATGGGTTATTAGGTACGACACCAAAAGTATAAGCGACAAAAGAAAAAATAAACAGGGCTTCTTCAAAATTAAAAACTCTTGTGCTTCAAAGGACACTAATGAAGAAAGTGAAACGACAATGCACAAAATGGGAGGTTTTTGCAAATTATATATCTGAAAAGGAACTTGTATCTAGAATATATATACTTTTAAAACTTTTTATAACCTGATAACAAAAAAACACCCCAATTTTAAAAATGGGCAAAATATCTGAATTTTTCTCCAAAGAAGATATAAAAAATGGCAGATAAGCACATGAAAATGTGCTTGATGTCATTAGACATCAGGAAAATACATATCAAAACCACAACAAATTACCATTTAATACCCACTGGGATGTCCATGATCAAAAAGACAGATAATAATCCTCGGTGAGGATATGGAGAAATCACAATCTTTATACACTGCTGGTGGGAATATAAAGTGGTAAAGGCACTTGAAAAACAGTTTGGCAATTCCTATCTTATCCTATCTGACCCTAAACTTAAAAGAAGTTTAACATAGAGTTATCATATGAGCCAGTAATTCCATTCCTAGAGAAATGAAAATATGTGTCCACACAAAAGCTTGTATGTGAATATTCATAGCAGCATTATTTGTAATAGCAAGACAGGAAACAATTCAAATATCCATTAACTGATAAATGGATACACAAAATGTGGTATATCCAAATAATGGAGTATTATTTGGCCAGAAAAAGAAATGAAGATCTGATACATACTACTATTTGAATGAACCTTGAGAACATTATGCTAATTGCTAAGTAAAAGAAGCCAGTCACAAAAGACCACATATTATATGATTCCCTTTATATGAAATGCCTGCTATAAGCAAATCTGTAGAAACAATTAGTGGATTAGGATTTGCATAGGGCTGGGAGAAATGGGAGGTCTGGCAAACGATATAGCTAAAGGGTTAAGGATTTCTTTTGGGGATGATGGAAATATTCTAAAATTGACTGAAGTTGTCCAATTTCATGAATATAGTAAAAACCATTGAATTGTTCATGCTAAATGGGTGAAATGTATGGTGTGTGAATTATATCTCAATAAAACTGGTACAAAAAATTAATTGTAAGTGGAGAAATGAAAATAATATACAGAAAGTATGTGGAAAGGGACCAGAGGTGAAAGGGAAAAGAGAAAAAAAAAAAAAACACAGAAAATGAAAAGTCAGAGTGGAAGAGAAAAAAACACCAAGAGGCATAGCTGGAAAAAAAAGAGCAGGAAAGTAGTTGAAAGAAAATATTGAATGAGAGGAAAAGAAATTAGTTTATCAACAGACATATTTGTGACCCAGTAGGTGATCTATTCTGGAAAACATTCCATATTCACTCAAAAAGAATGTGTGTTTTGCTGCTTTAGGATGAAATATTATCAATATATATGTTAAGTACATCTGGTCTAGTATGTCATTCAAAGCCATTGTTTCCTTGTCGATTTTTTGCTTAGATGATCTGTTCATTGTTGTAAATGGGATGTAAGTGCTATAAGTCACATACTTTTATTATATTATTATCAGTGAATTTCTATGTTTGTGATTAGTTGATTTATATGTTTGGGTGCTTTCAAGCTGGCGTCATAAATATTGATGACTGTTAGATCTTGTTGGATAGACCCCTTAATTATGATGTAACCCTTCTTCATCTCTTGTTACAGTCTTTGGTTTAAAATCTAGTTTGTCTGATATAAGTGTGGCTACTCTGGCTTTCTTTTGACATCTATTAGCATGAGAGATGGTTCTCCATCCCCTCACTTTCAATCTGCAGGTGTCTTTAGGTCTAAAATGAGTCTCTTGTATGCAGCATATAGATGGGTCTTGTTGTTGTTGTTGTTTTTAATCTGTTTTGATACCCTGGTCTTGATTGGAGCATTCAGTCCATTTACATTCAGAGTGATTACTGAAAGATATAAATTTAGTGCCCTTGTGTTACCTGTGAAGTTGGTGTTTCCAGTGATGTTCTCTGTTCCTTTCTAGTCTTTGCTGCTTTTGGTCTCCCCCCACCCTCACCCATACACACACTCAAAGAGTCCCCTTTAATATCTCTTGCAGGGCTGGTTTAGTAGTCACAAACTCCTTTAGTTTTTACTTGCCTGGGAAACTCTTTATCTCTCCTTCTATTCTGAATGACAGCCTTTCTGGGTAAAGTATTCTTAGTTGCATATTTTTCCCATTCAGCACATTGAATATATCATGCCACTCCCTTCTGGCCTGCCAAGTTTCTGTAGACAGATCTGCTGCAAACCTGCTCTGTCTTCCCTTGGAGGTTAAGGACTTTTTTCCCTTGCTGCTTTCAGGATTTCTTCTTTGTGTATTTTGTGAATTTGATTATGATTTGTCTTGGTAATGGTCAGTTTTTGTTGAATTTAATGGGAGTTCTCTGTGCTTCCTAGATTTTGATGTCTGTGTCCTTCCCCAGATTAGGAAAATTTTCAGCTATAATTTGCTCAAATAAATCTTCTGCCCTTTTTTCTCTCTTTTCATCTTCTGAGACTTCTATGATATGAATGTTATTACACTTTAAGGAGTGGCTAAATTCCCTAAGTCTACATTCATGACCCAAAACCTTTCTTTCCCTCTTCTTTTCAGCTTCATTATTTTCCATAATTTTATCTTCTATACCACTGATTTGTTCCTCTGTTTTGGCCACCCTTGCTGTCATGGCATCCATTCAGGTTTGCATTTCAGTGATGGCATTTTTAATTTGGGGCTATTTTTAGTTCTTTTATCTCTGCAGTAAGGGATTTTATAGTGTTTTCTATGCTTTCTTCAAGTCCAGCTAGTATCCTTGGAATTTTTTATTTAAATTCTAATTCAGACATCTTACTTATATCTGTATTGATTAAATTCCTGGCCATCACTTCTTCCTGTTCTTTCTTTTGGGATAAATTCCTCTGTCTTGTCACTTTGGAAGTAAAAAAAAAAAAAAAAAAAAAAAAAAAAAAAGGAAGCTAGATCCTAAGTGTGTTTGGTCTGCTTTTTAAAAGGAGCTTGAAAAAAACGGAGGAGCTTGATCCGGAAACAATAAATAAAATAATAATATTTTAAAAAATTGCTTTTTCTGTAGTCTGTATCTATATCAAAAACAAACAAACAAACCCAAAGGGAGCTAGATCGTGTTTCCCCTGGAGCTGAAGCTTTGCAGCACTATGTGATCAATAGACTTGGTACACACCAGGAGCTTGTGCTGGTCTTCTGGGGGAGGAGCCTGTTGCTCTGGTTCTCAGACCTACTTGCCCTAATGGAGATGCACCTGGAGGGTGCAGGAGGCCAGAGTTCCAATTGTTGGCACTGTTTTGCTCACTGAACTCAGAGGTGATGGGCAGGGGGAGAATGGCTTCCTCCCGCTCTCTCGTTTCTGCAGCAGGGAGCTCGCACCCACCACTCCTTAGGAAGCCCTCACAGACAAGCAAACCATCACCCCTCCTGTGTCCCTGGCTTCTGTCAGATCCTTGCCTTCACCCTATCTGTGTCCAAGCTGTCCACCTGGCAGGCGGCACAGCAGTCCTGTGTTTTCTCTCAGGGGTGGCTGAGTTTTAAAACTCCAAGCCTCAGAGGTCCTTCAGGGCTCAGACCCATGCTGGTCCTCTTGGGGAGGGTCTGGCTGTGCTGTGGCTGATGCCAGTTTGTCCCAGAAAGCAGTCGCCCAACTGCGTGGCAGTTGGGCGTTTATAGGACATTGCAGCACAAAGCTGGTGCCAGGGTTTGCTGCCCTCAGCCGGCATCTTTGTTCCTGCGTTGGTGAATGCAGCAGCATAACATTGCCCACCGGTTCTTTTGCCCCCAAAGAGGTATCACCCCTACCAAATGCACTCCAAGCCGGGGAACTGCTTCTTCCCCTGTGACCTTGGGGATCCTCGGACCACACTGCCTACTCCCAGGTCTCTGCCCTCCTTCCCCACTGGAGTACTGCTAATGATGCCAGGCACCACCCTGGCTATGGTGCTGACCTCTGAAACTTCAAACTCTGTTCTGCTGTTTATACAAAAAACTTGCAGTATTTAAACCTCTCCTTTTCCCACTCAATAGTTTGGGGGAAGAGTTTTCTTGTGCAATCCTTTACACGTGTTTTCACTATTTTTTTTTAAACTCTCTCTCTCTCATTCCTCTCTCTGCGATCAGGGCTGTCTCCCCTCTGCAGCACCCACGGCTCTTTCCTCCCCCAGTCAGTTCTCTGCAGCTCCTACCTTCCACGAGCTGGTCTTTTTTTCTGCTCGTAGACATGCAGCTTTGTTCTCCCAGTCCTCAGAGCGGGATTCTTGGGTGTTCACAATGATTTGGTATTTATCTAGTTGTGTTTAGGGAGGAGGCATGCTTAGGGTCACCCTACTCCTTCACCATCTTAACCCCCCTCTTCCTGCTTCTTTTCATGAATAATTTTTGATTGGTTCCTGGTTGTTCTGAGTTTATGTTATTGGTATGCTAGATTTTGTTATAGCCCCTTAAGGAGTTTTAAACTGTGTTTCATCATGCAATTAAGCCGCTTGTGGATCAGTTGGCACAGGAAGGACTTTTAGGATAAAGGATGGTGTCCTCTTTTTAAAATCTGGGTGCTAGTTACATAAGTGTGTTTATTTTGTAAAATTTATTGAACTCATGATTTTTGCATTTTTCTGCATATATGGTATGCTAATATACATTCTAGGTTATTTTTTATTTATTTAATGAGAGGCAAAACAAGAAACAGACTCCTGTTTTAAAGTTTATTTTTGAGAGAAAGTGGGGTAGGGGCAGAGAGAGAGAGAGAGAGAGAGAATGAGAAAGAATCTCAAGCAGGCTTCACACTATCAGTGTGAAGCCTGATGAGGGGCTCAAACCCAGGAACCATGACATCACGACCCGAGCCAAAGTCAGCCGCTTAACCGACTGAGTCACCCAGGCACCCCACATACATTCTACTTTAATAGGTTTACCTAGGTGGCACCTGGGGGGCTGAATCGGTTGAGCACCCAAGTTCAGCTCAGGTCATGGTCTCGCAGTTTGTGGATTTGAGCTCCGTATTGGGCTCTGTGCTGACAGCTCGGAGCCTGGAGCCTGCTTCAGATTCTGTGTCTCCATCTCTCTCTGCTCCTCCCCTGCTTGCACTCTGTCTCTCTCTCTCTCTCTCTCAAAAATAAATAAATATTTTAAAAATAATAAGTTTATTTTTTTTAAATGTAATGGGGAGAGAGCACCTGCCAGTCTCTTTGTCCTCCACTTGATTCTCCCCAGATGATGTGAGAGGCTTCTTTGTGAATATGAAGACCTGACTTAGCATCGCTCCATTTTTAATTCTTCCAGGGGGCTGAGGAATGGTTGTGTTTGGGTCCATTTTCCCATTTCCATCTGGTAAATATAGTAACTTCAGGCATAGCTTGCCTTCTAAAAGGCTCACTCTTCTCTCCCCAGTAGTAGAGCTCAAGCATATGCACTCAAAGGAGTGATTCTGAGTGGGTTTTCAGAATCTCTCCCGGGTTAAGTCATCCCATGATCTAGGCTTGGAACAGACTGGATTGTGACCAAAGATTCAAGCTATCATCCTCGATTCAGTTTTATCAATCACAGGATGGATTATTTTATCTTTATCTGACAGACTTTGATGCCTCTTTCTTTATTGGTTTGACACTCATAAGGTAAAGAGTATTTTATACTAGCAAATCCTAGTAACACCTAAAATGCAAATCACACATTTTATTAAGAAATATGATGTGGCATCTTTGACCCCTCCATATGACTAAAATTTGAATTTCATTTTAAAACACGAAAATAATGATGTGTCTTTTTCTGAACCACTGGAGTTGAAATTTTGTGCATGGATAAGTTCCATTGATTTCACATGATTAATTGCTCATTAAGATGGTTACCTTAGCAACTACTACACCAAATAACAGTTTTTACAACTTTGACACACAGAGAAAGTTTTAAAGTAACTCAATAGCATTAAGTAAAAAGTGATATCCTCAAAAGCTACTAAAATTTTCACATATCAAATAAAAATTGCCTATCAAGTATGAAATTCTCAACACTGTAGACATCAAATACATAACATATAATTATCCTTTTTTTAAAAAAAAATTACCCTTTATTATAGCTAAGTGAGTTGTTCTTATGATTTGTGGTATAATAGCCAGATTTTTTACCTGGTATTTTCTGAACAACAGAAAAAAAAAAAAAAGGATTCTGTTGACATAAACTTTTAAAATATGCTGTTTAAACTTCTATAAATATGCTGTCAATACAACAACCCCCTTTCAATAAACATTTATTTTGCCAATTACACAGCTAGGACTTTGAGATATAAAACTGATTAAAATGTGGCCCAACATCTTAAGAAATTTGCAAGTAGGAACCTTTCACTTGTTTATTCATTCATTCAACAAGTACAAAACACTTACATGATGCCAGGCAATTTTCTAAGAGAGGGGGTAGGGAGGCATGCACAGTGAACAAAATGAGCAAAAATCCCTACCCTCAGGGGAATTTATATTCGAATGGGAAAAAAAAGAAACATGAAACAAATTAAAAAATATCCTGTTTATCGAATTGTAAAACATGCTACTGAGAAGAACAAAGCAGAGAAGAGGAATAAGGTAGGGGTGTGTGTGTGTGTGTGTGTGTGTGTGTGTGTGTGTGTTGAGGGGCACAGCACAGTTGTAATTTTTTTCTTGGGTCACAGAAAACTATAATATATTTAAACCCAATGAGCTGGAGTCCATTTAACTGATACAGCTTTTGCTGGCAGCATTGAAAACATCATGGTAGGTCTAGTCTAAGGTATGTCTTCTTCTCTCATTGAGGTATTGACTTGGGCCACATCACAGTAGGAGAGCTTCTTCATGGCTGGCCGGGTCTGCCCTTGACAACCACAGTGAGCACTATGGGTTGCTGCTCTCCATTTCTTCATGACCCACTCAGAAATGAGAGGCAACCTGATGGTGGCATGATAGTTAAGCTTATTCTTCCTGGACCTTCTCTTTTGGGGTGCCTGGGTGGCTCAGTCAGGTTAAGCATCTGACTTTGGCTCAGGTCATGATCTCATGGTTCCTGAGCTTTGGGTGAGCCCCGCTTCTTTCTTTCTTTCTTTCTTTCTTTCTTTCTTTCTTTCTTTCTTTTCCCCCCCTCTCTTTCTCTGTCTCTCCCTCCCACCCTCTGCCCCTCATGGGATTCTCTCTCTCCCTCTTTCGCTCCACCCTCGCTCACTTACAACCCTCTCTCTAAAATAACGGTCTTCTCTTTTGCTTCAGTTTTAGGAAAGCTGCTTTCCTTTCTGAATTATTTTCTTAGAAGGGACAGTTGTAATTTCGAATAGCATAATCAAAGAAGTCTTCTAGAGAATGTACTATTTAAACAAAGATTTGAAGGAGGTGAGAGAGGTAGGTGTGCAGATATGTGGGGGAAGTGCAAAGGCCCTGGGGTAGGAGTGTGCCTGGTGTGTTGCAGGTATGTGAGGCAGACATAAAAACAGATTTATGATAAAATGTACTTGTGGTAAAAAAGCACCCCTAAGAAAAGAGTGCTTAGAGTTTACTTTGTGTAACTAACCCATAAAAAGTACTTTTGCCTTAAGGGTCTCAAATACATTTATAAACAGTGACTACTTAACAAATATGATAATAAGGTAGACGTGTCTATTATGTCCATTTTATGCATATGAGGGGAGAAGATAAAGAAGAAAAAAATGTTAAGCAATTTGAATAAAAGCACAAGCATGGAAGCTATTTTGCCTGCGTTAAAAGTCACAACTTTGTACAGGGCAAGTTCTTTAACTTCTCTTTGCCTCGGTTTCCCACTTTAAACTGGAGATAATAATAACACCTCTGTCACAGGATGGTTATGGATATTGAATAAGACAATACATGTGCCTCTGAAACTTTAATGTGCATACAAATCTCTTTAAAGTGCAGATTCTGGGGTGCCCCCTGCGGTTCTGCTTGTCTAACAAGCTCCCAGTGGTGCTGGAGATGCTGGCCCACAGACCACATCTTTTATATTGAGGTTGTAAAGCACTGAGAACAATGCCTGGCATACGGTAGGCACTAAATAAATTTGGCTATTATGTTTGCACACCGTTGAGCTGGCAGGGAAAAGATGAAAACCAACAATTTTCCCTCCTTTTCTATCAGATGTTTCCTGACAATACTTGCATCTTGAATAGAATCCAATAGGATTCCAAGCTCAAGTGACGAATGTAGATATGGATGAAACGGGCTTCATTTTCTCAATCTGACAAGGGCAGCCCTTGGGTGTCTCTTTGGATTTATAGTTTTAGGCTGTGTCAAAGGACTCTGCACAGTAGGCATTCATTTACTGGATGAAAAAAAAAAAAAATGTCCAGACTGTCTCAATAAACATCCTTCTAGGAATTAACAGTGCTGCTGCAGTTTGGTTTTATTTTAATACCGTGGCATGGTTGCTGAATCATTATTTCAAGAATGTGGCAATTGTGTTCTAAAATCTAAAGTATGTTGTTTTAGTCTCAGAGCGTTAGATTCTAATGCCCTGCAGACTAGCTCGACTACTTCAGGCTTCCTGTGCCCTTCAGCCCAGACTTTACGTGCTAACAGTGCCCTCTACTGCTCAGGAGCAGATCTTTGCTCCTAAATCCGACCAAGAAAACTGGACTCGCTTACCACACGGAAGCGGTTGGCGTCTGCCTTTAAAGGAGAGAGGGCGGCAGTGCAGCAGCTGTCCACGCCGCGAAGAGCTGGTCGGTAGGTCGGCTGCTGAGCAGACCACTGGGACCCACGGAGGGGAGAGAAGAGCGGGCTTCAATTTGTTGCCAGACCCCTTTCGTGCCCTCACGAGCACCAATCTGCTCTATTAACCTTCCTTTTATCCCACACTAACCTGATCCTCCTCCGCCTCCTCCTTAAGGTTAGCTGTACTGTCTTCCACCCGCCAAACCACGATGCTCTTTTGGAGAAATATACGGGGACACAAACCAGTCGTCAGGTGAAAGGCGCTGCCTGCCGAGCAGAACAGCTCTTCCTTCACTGTGATTGGAGCCTTTCATTTGTAGCACCGTCTCAGCTTTCTTCCCATGCCTTTGAGTACACACAGCTGTGTAACTGTCACCATAATCTTTTTCCAAATTAAATTAAATTTAATTATTTTACTTCATTTCTTTTATTTTATGCGAGAGAGCGCATGCGAGCAGAGGAGATGGGCAGAGGGAGAGAGGGAGAGAGAATCATAAGCAGGCTTCACACTCAGAGTCTGAAGGGGGTGGGGGGGCTCGATCCCACCACCCTGGCACCACGACCTGAGCTGAAATCAAGAGTCAGAGCCTCAACCCACTAAGCCACCCAGGCACTCCTGTTACCATAATCTAATCTTGGAACATTTTCATCATCTCAAAAAGAAAGTCCTTACCCATTACCGTTCACTCCGCATTTCCCTCACACCCCTCAGCCCTAGGCAACCTGCTGTCTTTAATCTGACTACCCTACACATTTCACAGAAATGGAGTCATACAAAACGTGGTCTCTTATGAATGAGTTGGTTCGCTAGCATGGTTTCAAGTTGTAGCCTATCAGCACCTCGATCCTTTCTACTGCTAAGTAATATTCCATTGTATGAATGTACCATGTCTTACTTATCCATTTGCCAATTTATGGAAATTTGGGTCGTTTCCACTTTTTGGCTATTATACATAATGCTGCTATGAATATTCATATATTTTTGTGTGGACGTATGTTTTAATTTTGTTTGGGTAGCTACCTAGCAATGGAATTACTGGGTAGTATGGTAGCTTTATGTAACATTTTGAAGGACTACAGACTGGTCACATCCCTTCACCTTTAAATGAGACTTCACAATCCACCCCCACCTGAGAATAAAAAAACATTAATAAAGGGGGAAATTTTTGTTAGCCTGATGACTGCTACATAGAATATACTAGAATTATGATCAGGAGGTTTCTAACATACGAATTAGTCAGTCTTGATTCTCGAAGAGCAAAAGCCCCAGTCCTAACCCAGAGAAGTATTCTTCTATATTATTCACCTCTTGAGACTGTCCGGTATTTTCTTTCTTCACAGTTCTTCTGAACATGACCGCCAGCATAAATGTTTTTACATTCTTTTGAAGCTTATTTTTCTGACCCACCACTTAGAGCTACTCTTGTTTGGAATTGTATGCTTTCTAGGCCTTCCTGGAAGCAAGCATAGTAGTCATCCCAGTAGGTGATTTGCAATGTTTAGTTTTTTAAAGCCATAATATCAATTAGTCAAATAATCACAAGTGTTTCTTGAGCATTTGCTCTCCATGCAGCAAAGTGGGAACAGCAGAAGAAAGGTAAGAAAGTTCTTGTTTTGGAGAAGTTTATAGTCCATTTGGAGAGGAAAATAAAATTATAACTCAAAATATCACACTAAGTGCCCAAATATCTTCAGTGATGCATTGTCTATAGGGCAGTGAAAGCCAAATGTTTCCAAGTCATGGCAAACATACACTATGATATTTGCATGGAGACAGGGATAAATGAGTATGGACACTGGGATGTCTAGGTACCCCCAACCTCCCCAAAGTAGGCCACTACCTCCATTCACTTATAACCCATGGTGGGACATCCCAGTGTGGGTGGAACACCCTGGCCTACAGGATAAATTCCAAACCTTTTTTTACTTGGCATTCAAGGCCCTCAGCAAACTGGCCTTAATCTACCTTTCTAACCATTTCTCCTATGAGCCTTTAACATCTAACAACCTGGCTAGCTTGCCATCTTCAGGGCACTCAGTGCATTCCCTAGAGTGTATGTCTTCTCCAAAATGAGGCCACATTAGATAATTATTGATGGGCTGTTTGATTCTCACCCCCACATCTTCTCTCACATAATTCATGCCAACCATTCAAACGTTCCCCATCCCTTCAGGCCCCCACTTATTTCCCTGTCCTTTGAGACATTCCCTGACCCCTCCAGCCCACAGGGCTTCCTTCTTTCTCTGCGTGCCCATGTCGCTCAGTATTTAATCTACACCTTGACTTGTAACGGTACATTGCCTCCTAGTTATTAAACCATGTCAGACACATAATTGTGCTCTGTCCAGCTGGAGCCTCCTCCTCCAGGCCTTCAGGGCAGATAAGGTGATCCCATGTGGGTGTACGTGGCACCCTCAGGAACTCTGGAGAAGAGGGAAGATGAAGGAGGGCCTGCCCAGGGGGTGTTGATAGCAATGGTACCGCATTGTTCTATAGTCTGCTTTCCATCGTACACCTGTTACTTCAGGGCTTAGGTATTTCGGTGCTTTCTCAGAATCTTTAAGCAAAAACAAAAACATGATCTGGAAGGAATAATATAACTTGACACTACTCTGGGCTGTACCGAGATACAAGGCAACAATATTAACCCACTGAAGGCCTGAAACAGAGTACAAACTAACAGGCTCTTTGACCTGCTCTGCAACAGCCCGACAGGAAGAGGAAGAGGAGGAGTGGCAGGAGGAAGAGGAGGAGGAGGAGCAGCAGGAGGAGGAGGAGGAGCAGCAGGAGGAGGAGGAGGAGCAGCAGGAGGAGGAGGAGGAGCAGCAGGAGGAAGAGGAGGAGGAGGAGGAAGAGGAGGAGGAGGAGCAGCAGGAGGGGACAGAAGTTAAAAGGAATCATCAAGCAACTGAGATAAGTGCTCTCCCTCCATTCTATAATACAATTACAAATTACACTTCTCTGTTCCTAGTGGATTAATATCCTCATATGCTTCTCCATTTTCATGTCATTTTAGGCCATATTGGGAACATATAATATTTCATTTAATTTCAGTTTACTACAATTTTAAACAGCAATTTGTTTTCTGGTTACTCATCTAACGCCTTCCCAGAATGCTCTTGGGATCCCAGGCACCCCAGGGCCACAGGCTGGCCACTTATCTCAATCCCAGCATCTTCAGTGACCTGAAGCTTTATACTATAGCTTTTTCTCCCTCCACCCCCAATATGGCCAATAGATGTTGACTCAAAAAGGAAATAATGAACTTTAAAAAACAGATTTAGAAAAGCTAGCGAAACAAGAAGGGAAATGCTGCTGATTTGGTAAATGCTCCTGGGTTTACTCTGGGTCATCCGTGCACTGTGGCAGGACCGGGGAGACCCATGTGAGGGGGAGCCTTCAGCGAACTCACGGTGCAGATGGGTGGAGTCGTCTCCCAGACATTTTAGCTGGGGAACAATGGCTCTTAAATACAGAGAACAAACTGAGGGTTGCTGGAGGGGTTGTGGGTGGGGGGATGGGCTAAATGGGTAAGGGGCATAAGGGAGGACACTTGTTGGGATGATCATTGGGTGTTATATGTAGGGGATGAATCACTGGGATCTACTCCTGAAATCATTATAGCACCATATACTAACTTGGATGTAAATTAGAAAATAAATAAGTTTAAAGAAAAGAAAAGAGAAGAGAAAAGAAAAGAAAAGAAAAGAAAAGAAAAGAAAAGAACTGGGACCAAGAGCTTGACCCCTTTCCTTTTTACTTCAGATTTCTTAAATTTTGTTTGATGGGGAAAATGCGTCTGGCAGGAAGCCCCTGCGAGGAGTAGTGTGCGGCGTCAGCACCCAAGATTTGGGATTAAAAAAGGGCTGGGGGTTTGGTTCCGCAGCTGTCCACGGAACCTATGTCCCCCCGCCCCATGTGCCCCCTAACAGCTGCACTGAAAATGCTGGAATGCCAGGATCCCTAGCCAACTTGGCTGAGTGAGACCCTAAGGGAAGTAGCATCCCACCCGCCCACGTCAAGGACACATTGCCTTGCTTAGCACGAGAGGTGGGACCGAGCAGGAGGCTCAGCCCCAGCATTCTCTCCCCACCTGTCATACTTCATCAGTCACATCAGGCCTCTGGCTTCAGTGATGACGGTGGCGGCAGCAGTGATGTAGAGGCATCCCTGGAGCCATCGAGCAATCAGCATCAGTGTGAGGGGCCATCCAGCCTCAGTTTGGGCCTTAGCAGTGAGGCGAGAGTAACCAGGGCTACCTCTCCGAACGCACATGTGCATCTGTGGCACTCGGGTTCGTGGCAGGGGAAGGGCCTGACAGGGTGAGGAAGCCCAGCCTAGTAATCAGGGAAGATGGGACCCCATGTGGAATGACATCATTTCTGCCCCAAGTAAGGGAAGCAGGACATAAGGATGCCATATATATAAATATCAAATACATTACATTAATTAATATACCACAGCATAAAATAATGAGTGCAAGACAACTCTGTACAGGACCCCGTGGGTCCTGTGGGTGCTCAGAGGAGGTGGACCTAATCCAGGCCACTGCGCATGACCAAGTAAACTGACACAGCACAGCTTGAGCAAGAGGAGACACTCAGAAAAACTGTGGTGTGACTGGAGCCCCCAAACTGCCTTGTACAAGGTGGATCTGCACCCAACCACGTATTTGGACCCCAAGTAGGTTAAGTATGTAAATTGGCCCCATGGTGACAGGTAGGGCATATTGTGGCAATATTATGCAGATTCTGTGATGAAAAGAAGAAGAAGAGGAGGAAGAAGAAGAAGAAGAAAGAGGAGGAGGAGGAGGAGAAACAGAAGAAGCAGAAGCAGCAGCAGCAGCAGCAGCAGCAGCAATAGGTGTTGGGGTTGAATCCTGGTCTGTCATGTATTCACTGTGTGATCTCAGACAGATCCTAATTTACGTTCTGTAAAATAAACTCTGGGTAGCGAGGAAATAAAGCAAAATACTGGAGGAGAGAGAGAGAGAGAGAACGAACCAACCCAGCATCAAAAACCAACATTACACAGCAACTTGTCACAGAATTACAGGATTCCTTCTGGGGATCCTGGCTGTTGTAAGTAGGGGTAAAGGACGTCATGGGAATCAGATAAAGGGTATGAAAAAGGGAGACTGCATGTTGATTAAATGCCAATTCTTTGTATATAGGATCATTTTATGTATGTACATCCTGTCCAATAAACCTTAAGACACTTGACTGGGCAATTCGATTTCTGAAAAGTGTACTTTAAGTATGGGCATATAAAAATTTCTATTCTTACTTCTATGATTTCCTTTTCCCCAAAACTTCCCTTTTTCAATTACAGATTTTTTTTTCATTTTCTATTTTCCTACACCTGCTGCAATTTTCTACTTCCTTATAAAAATACTCCTTTCTCTTGGAACCCAGAAGTCTTCAGATTATATTTAGATTTCTTTCAGCTCCTCCTTCACTTAGTTATGCTATAGGTACTCCGATGTGGTACCTCTCATCTTTATTTGCATATCAGTACCCCAAATTCCTTATTAGCTTTGGTCATCTCGGAATTTCCACCCAAATGTTGGTCACTATGAGACACTCTCATTGATGAGAAAGGAATGTGTGTGATCTATATTGTTTTCACTGAATTTTTTTTTTTTTTTTTTTTTTTTTTTTTTTTTTTTTTTGCAGAGTTTCTTACTCTTACAGCCTGGAAATCAAGATGCCTAGCTTACCTTTTATTCAATTTAAAAACCATCTGGTTCTCTCCCTGGCTCTCTCGGTCATACTGATCTGACTTTACCCTGTCCATATCCCGTCATAATTCATGACCATCAGGAAAAGGACCTGCAGAAGTGCCCTTCATTCCTAACAGGCTTGGGACAACAATTTGCTGGGGCTGAAATTAACATCACTTCAGTAGAAAATCACAGTGAAATGCAACAGGGAAGAAAAGATTTTAAAAATATGCCTTCCCTATAGAAATTCAGGCAGTAATGTATCGACAGATGGAGAGCCACGGGCATCAGTTAGAGGAAAATTACTCAGAACTACTGCTGTGCAAGGGGCTGGCACAGGAACTACAGCTTTGCACGTTGGGGATTTGAACAATGAACAATTTTTACAGGCTATTGTATGTTGGTTTCTCTAATTAACAGCTAATTAAATGTCTATTTTATTGCACATCTAGTTTTTCAAATTTCTTAGGATTTCCCCAAATCCATAAAGCTACTTGTACCACATAACCTAAGCATCGACTCAGAGGTATACATATATATTCCACTATTTAGAATGGAAAGATAATTTTGAAAAGGAGCATATAAGCCAAAGTGTGGAACCGAAAATGTTCATAGTTTATGAATACATGAATATGTGAAGAGGTACCAAGTATAATATCAATCTTCCCATATGCCATAATCATGTTCCTAGTGATGAGAAGCCATATTATTTTTTAATTAAAAGATGGGGAGTATAAAGTGAAACTAATAAGAGGGCAGAAGGAAACTTTTGGACGTGGAGAGGTTAATAGCATAGATTGTGGTGATGGTTTCACAGGTGTATACTTGTCTCCAAGCTCATCAAGTTGTATACATGAATTACATACACCTTTCTGGTATGTCAAAAAATTAAAAGTAAAGTTTTCAAAAATTAAAATTTTATACCCTCTCCATCTTAAAGACATGTAGGGGTGGTGTGTGTGCGTGTGTGTGTGTGCGTGTGTGTCTAAAACTCCAAGTAAATGAGGCTCTCCAATAGGACTTTTAATTAGCAATCAAAGGGATGGGGCATTCTGTTGTCTTACTGATGTACTAAGGCAAATTAACCTATGTCTCAGGTCCCCTCACCTCACTTCTTACCATTCCTCAGGTGTACCTTCCATTCCTACCTCACTGAATTACAGTGCTTGAGTTTCTCCAAATTTGACAGGCCTCCAAGACCTTCCTTAAATCTCTCTCTCTGTTCAAAATGCAAAAGAGTGCTTGCATTACTCCAAATTTGGCATGCCTCCAAGACTTCCTCAAACTGTTCTTTTTCCCAGTTTTGTTCACCTGGCCTATTTACCACAGATTTTTGAACCACTATTGGCTTAGTACTACCCGTTCTCCACAAAACACTGGCTGAATAAATGAAATGTCTCAGGGGAAACATACTGTCATCATCATAATCAATAAATTTCTATAGATCAAGACATTGAGGTAACAAGGTGCCAAGGTACTAAGATATCTACATTAAAAGATCCATGATAACTAGGGGCGTCTGGATGGCTCGGTCAGTTAAGCATCTGACCTTGGCTCAGGTCATGATCTCATGGTCTGTGAGTTCAAGCCCCATGTCAGGCTCTGTGCTGACAGCTCAGAGCCTGGAGCCTGCTTCAGATTCCCTTTCTCTCTGTTCCTCCCCTGTTTGTGCTCTGTCTCTCAAAAATGAATAAACGTTAAAAAAAATTTTTTTTTAAATCCAAGATAACAAAATTCTAGAAAAAATAAAAGCTAGAGTCATTTGGAAACATTCTGAGTGTCAGGACAGTCAGAGAACCATACATGAAGGAGGAACGTGCCATTTCTTAAGGGTTATGTTCATGGGCATCCTAGACTGTTCACTTCATCTAATGGAAAACCCAATGATAACGAGATTATTTAAAAACAGGAGGGGACTCTCGGTCCTGGGGTGGAGGATGCACAGAGTCAAAGAGGGTGGAAATTGTGCAAAAGCACAATCCACCAAGTTTTCACAGGGAAGATCTTATCAAGGGAACCCCCTGCTCCATCAGGCTTTAACTCGGGTTTCCCTTAGCAATGTTTTATGGACCTATTTCTTCAAGGACCACACAGGACACAAAACAGGTAATCCTGAATGACCTAGGGAAGGCTAACAGAGTGAAGTGTTGGCATTATCAGCCCGTGCCGTAAGTTTTAAAAAGTACTTTAAAAGTCTGCTCTGGCTATTTTCTGTTTTCTAATGAGTTTGTTCTTCAAAATGCTTGTGGCCATTTTCAGATTCAATAAAAACATATTAAATAGTGTCTTACTTTTTGGAAGGAAAGCAGCCCACAGGGGTTAACGAAGAGGAGGCTGGGAGGACAGAGGCAGGGCCGGGTCTGTGCCGGTCACTCAGTTGTCCACAATGACAGCGGTGTAGCCAGGGCCTGTGTGTTAACAAGGCATTTCCTACTTGTCATCTGCGAGCCTGAGAGTCAGCTTTTTAAGCCAGCTGGCAGCGGGGCCTGTCAAACTGAGCAATTCCTTTCCGATTCAGCCCAACTGTAGGACCAGAGTCATCTTTAGCGGTTAGAAACTACCATATATTCTTGAAGACTTGAGGTGAATTGCAGTGGTTTCAGCCTGGCGACCTGCGCCTGCCCTTGGACCAAGAGAAGTGGTCGGAGGTGAGGAAACACATGTCCTTTCCGGCTTCCGAGGGGAGTGAGGAAGCAACAGGCTGCCTGACAGGGGTTCTGACGCTGTGAAGACCCTGCCTTGGACATGCAGAGGAGACAACATCCTTCCGACCTCAAACACAAAGGGCAGCCTCTTCCTCTGGGGAGGCAACCCAATATTCTCTGTCCTGCAGACGGCTCGGCAGGAGCCACACCATGGAACTCTCTCCAGCGCTCCTCTTCCCAGCTTCTTGGAAGTGACAGTTGACTGTGAAAGCACAAGGAAGTCCACATATCCTCTAATATGATGAGATTTGTGTCATAAAAAAGTCATACACATTTCTTGAAAGTACATGATCAGTACAAGCCTCACTGGCTAATTGTCTGTTGCAAATGGTAAGGATGGAAGGGTCTTTGCTTGTTTTTCCCCTCTTAAGGGCACTCTTAATGAGCAAAGACTATCGGATTCGGAGAATCTGTGTAAATAGCCACATAGTATTTTTACCTATGTGCCCTACCAGAGATGCTTGGATATTGTTTTGCTTTGTTTTGTTTAACATTTATTTATTGATGAGAGAAGGAGACAGATAGAACATGGGTGGGGGAGGAGCAGAGAGCAAGGGAGACACAGAATCCGAAGCGGGCTCCAGGCCCTGAGCTGTCAGCACAGAGCCTGACACGGGGCTCAAACCCACGAACCGTGGGACCATGACCTGAGTGGAAGTTGGGCGCTCAACCCACTGAGCCACCCAGGTGCCCCCGAGAGGCTTGCATATTTAAATAATTCTTACAACAAAATAGAAACGATAATTGACATAGCAGGCCAACTAGTACATCTTATACTGCTTGTCCATCTTACTCTTCCTGGACAGCCTTGCGGACTGGTGTGACACAGTTTTAGATTCAGAAAGGCAGAGAATTAAATCCTAGCTAGCTCCATTGCTAACTTGCTCACTCACAATGAGTTCAAAGGAACTTGAACTAAATACTTTACCTCTCAGAGCCTGTGGAATGGGAGTAGTAACACTGTCTCACAAGATCAGTGGTAGTTGTAAATAATGTGACTGCTCTTACCCCATTTTCTGGTCTCATTTTCTTGACAACATTTACCACTGTCCGAAATACAATAGTACTTGTTTATATTCTGTCGATTGCTCCTTCGCCCCCCCCCATAAGCTGCTGAGGAGCAGGAATCCAGTTCAGTACTGTTTTCCCATTTTCTGGGGCAGTGCTTGGCACATAGTAACTGCTTGGTAGGTATTTACTGTATGAATAAAGGTGAAATTAGAACTTTTATAAAGCACATAATAGCAACTCAATAATTGGTAGTTTTCTTCCTTCCTAAGAGTTTAGGTTTACCTCTGTGTTCACTGTAGCAGTACGTAGCTCAGAAATAACCTGGACTCTGGAGGGAACTAAAGGGCATTATGCTAAGCGAAATTAGTCAGCTGGAGGAAGACAAATATCATATGACTTCACTCATATGAGGAATTAAAAAAAAATTTTTTTAACATTTATTCATTATTGAGAGAGAGAGACAGAGCATGAGCCGGGGAGGGGCAGAGAGAGGGGAGACCCAGAATCCGAAGCAAGCTCCAGGCCCCAAGCTGTCAGCACAGAGTCTGATGTGGGGCTCGAACTCACAAACCGTGAGATCACGACCTGAGCCGAAGTCAGACATCCAACTGACTGAACCACCCAGGCGCCCCCATATGACGAATTTGAGATACAAAACAGACGAACATAAGGGAAGGGAAGCAAAAATAATACAAAAACAGGGAGGGGGACAAAACATTAAAAGACTCTTAATATAGAGAACAAGCAGAGGGTTGCTGGAGGGGTTGTGGGAGGGGGGATGGGCTAAATGGGTAAGGGGCATTAAGGAATCTATTCCTGAAATTGTTGCACTATATGTTAACTAACTCGGATGTAAATTAAAACAAAACAAAACAAAAACATAAAAAAAAAAAAAAAAGAAAGAAAGAAATAACCTGGACTCAACACTACACAAGTCAGGGCATGGAATTCAGCAGAGTCCTCATTGTTTGGGCCAAACAGATCTTTTCCAGATTCTTTAACCTCTTACAAGAAGGCTTTCTGAGTATTACCATCTGGTAATGGCCTGGATAAGAACTCAGCTTTAGGTTCAAGGTCATTTGTTGGGAAATTGGCTTTCCTGTGGTAGGTCCATTTCTGAAGCTGTTCTGTCCCATTGTCTTGGGTGTCCCGGATGAAATACTCCAGCTGTGGTGATGGCCATTCCTTCAATAGGTGGCACTCTCTCCCAGAACACCGTCCTTTTTCATGGTCCGGATGATCTTATTGATAAATCATTAGACTCCAGTAGGATGAATAGCAGAGTTACAAGTACAAAATAGCCATGCTGATTATTTTGCAACTGTTCTTTCCCTCCCATACGCCATACCCCACTCCCTGCTCTTGCTTCCTCACCTCCTTTAGAATTTAACCAATGTACTGAGACCTTGAACTTAAGGAAGACGTACTGGCCCTTTTCCTAAGAGGAGGAGGGACAGAAGGGAGACATTCATGCTAAGCCCTGTGCTTGAAATCCGGTGCTGATTCTTCTTTTCATTCATTCACTCATCCGTTCACTTATTCACGCAACATTTACTGTAGGCCATCGCGCGCCTTAGTGTGAGAAGAACAGACTGAGGGTAACGACCAGAGTTTGAAGCTCAGATCTGCTACTTATTGACTTGGGGAAAATTTCTTAATGTGTCAACACCTCAGTCTCCTGATCTGTAAAGTGGGGGTGATAATAGTACTTATGTCACAGGTTGTTTTGAAGGATTTCAATAATTAACATTAATTATTATTTATACCATGCTAAGAACAGTGTTTGGCACACAGTAACATCAGATAAGGGTTAAATAAATACTAGCTGTCTAATAACGTTGTCTACAACAACTTGCTTAAACTTTCAGATGGATGTAATAGCAGTGCTTTTTAAATATTGAATATATTGCACATTTTCCCCATTTTAACATCTCTGAAATCAGGATGGGATGTCATAGTTTGTCAACATCTGTTCCTTCTTATTCATCTTCAAATGATGGCATATTAGGTTTGATGAAATATGACAATTATAAATGGTATCTCTCCCCTTTTGCTGGTCCCTCTCAGTTTACCATGTGTGCTCGTATTTTCCCAATTAAAATAAAAAAGAAAGAGAGAGATAAGGGACAGGGAGGGAGGGAGGGGGAGAGAGACAGAGAGAGAAGGAGGAGGGAAGCAGGGAGGGAGAGAGAGAGAGAGAGAGAGAAGAGGGAGGAAGGCAGGGAGCGGGGGAGAAGGAGTCCTGGTCTACCCCAAACTGTAGCAGCCTTCATTAAACTCTAAAATCCTCACTTACACATACTGGAGAAGATCCTAGCCTTCCCTGCTTCACCTCCCTGAACTTCTCAGCCTTAGGTGTGCGGTTGGGGATTGGGAGGGTTCTTTGGTCAATAAAAACTTTCTGAGCAGCAAGCCCTACATTAGGTCCTACACCGAACTCACCTTGCAGTACAATTGGTAGGATGTGAACTCCAAAAATTCTTTGAGGAAGAAATTATAATACAGGCCCTATGTAATATACTCATGTTGTTTAAAAAAGAAAGCCAGTAGTTATTTATATTTGTTTTCCTATTTTTAATTGTTATATTTTCATAGTCAGGATTCTGTCCAAGCCTCAGGTCTGGGTGGAAGCCCCTCTGGGGCTATGAAAGGGCAAAAGGGCACAAGGCCACAGACGAGGCCTCGGTTCACTGCTCCTGCGGGGATGGGGGTGGGGGGGGCCGGGTGGGACCTCAAACAAACCCTGACCCACACTGTGGTGCTCTCCTCACCTTCCTCCCACCTTTCCCCCAGCCCCCAACACGGGTGTCTGCTGAGTCACACCCCCTCTCTTCATGGAAGCTGGGTGGGAGATGCTGTCCAACTTCGGCTCAGGTCATGATCTCGTGGTTTGTGGGTTTGAGCCCAAAATCCGGCTCCACACTGTCTGTGTGGAGTCTGCTTGGGTTTCTCACTCTCTTCTCTCTCTCTCTGACCCTCCCCCACTTGTGCTTTCTCTGTCTCTCAAAATAAATAAACTTTAAATGAATGAATGAATGAATGAACGAATGAACGAATGAATGAATAAAAATAACTGTTACCCTGGCAAACACTGCCAGTTCTAAACACCCCAGAGGAGGTTTGTTTCTTACAGAGCTGGTTCTAAGCAGAATAAAGGGGAGCGGTCATGATCAGAAAACCTATGATCCTCAGAGTCTTCAGATCTTGGGAGGAAGGCAGCTGTGGAGCAGGAAATGATGTGTACTCACTGCACCATACATGTGGGGTGACCCCTTCTCATTTTTCAGGTTGGAGTAAGTAGGTATCATTTGCTTTGCTGGCCCACCTGCACCAAAAGGAGTGGATTCTTCACTCTCCCTTCATCTTCTTCCCTAATATTTGTGCCCTGTGGTTTATATCTGGTCATAACCAGATATACAACCTTGGGTACGTTTTCTAACTATGTGGCCTCACTTTCCTGACCAATAAGATGTAGAGTGTGGCACTGCCCAACTCAGAGGGCTGTGCCCAGGGTGAATGAAGTAATACACTTCTTTGTGAACTGCAAAATCCTAAACAAAGACTTCTTGTTTTTACTGTACTTATTCTTTCACGGGATAGTTTGAAGGCATCTGCTTCAAAACGCTCTCCAAGGATTGTTCGAAGGCACATAGTGCCGGGCCCACACTAAAGTATAATAAATGAAGACTGTGTCTCCTAGAGGGGCCAAAGCATTAAACGAATACCTTGGTGATGCTGGTTATCTATCATTATCTCCAGTGAAGAAACACTGGTCACTAGTCGGGAAAAGAAAATGCCTTCCAAAGAGGGAAAGATAAGAATCAGGAGGAGTCTCCCCTTCAAATGATTTTCCTGCCCCACCCCACCTCACCCCACCTCACCCCACAGTGCTCCCTCACTCTCAACTTCCCTCAGACTCTTCCCCACCCTACCCTTACTGATTCCCTGCTCTCTGATCGCAAACCCTCAACTTTCAAGATAACATGCCATAAAAAGCACGCTGTGATGAAAATGGTTGATATGGCTGAGTTGCAAAACGAGGGCACTCGATTCAGCCTTGGAGACAATATCTAATGCAACACTTCTGTTTTACAGAGAGGCACCCAAGGGTCATGCATTACCTCTACCTCTACTGGGGTGTGGGTCATGGGGTATGGTGTGGGGTGTCCCCACTTCTGCCCACATCCCCACAAACCTGAAACCTTATCCACCCCAGAAGGGGGTGTTAGGGCTATATGGAAATGGAATACTTCAGGGCTTCTGTCTCAGTCCTTGCATCCCCCTTAAAAACATAATGAATTGCTTTCAAGCTTAAACAATAAAATAATTCTGTTTAAAACAGGCTATGATTCTTCTCCCCTCCAATCCCCCCAGCAAAGAAAAACAACTAAAATATTTCCAAGTCTTTGCTCACACATGAGTCATCTTTGGAGCCTTCCTCCCCTGTTTTGAGCTGCAGTGGTGGCCTGACAGTCACGGCCCCTGTGCCTGCTTCCACACTTACTGTCTGTCCCCTTCGGGACCGGAGCCTCCCTGAAGACAGGCCATGGATTCTTGGTATCTGAGGCTCATCACACAAACCAGGCATATCCTGGATGCTTAATGCTGTTGAATGAGTGAATGAGGGAGGTGGAGTAGGAACAATTAGCAACTTTAATATTAAGATGCTGACTGTAGAAAGCCCTTCAGAAAATATATGACATAAATATTTCCTTACCCTGATTTGGAAGAAAAACACCATCTCCGACTACCGGAAGCAAAAGTACCTCCCTTCCCTAGACCCAGCTAATTGACTCAGTAAACATTTCAGAGCTGTCTATCAGGAACAGGGACAAATTCTCCATGTGCAAACTGCCTTCTCTAAGACCACCTTGTCCCTTGTTCTTGGTCACCCTTAGACCTTCTTCTTTTCCTTTTCTCCCCTATTGGAGTATGGACATAGACCTCATTAATTATCTTAGGGACCAGCCAACAGAAAACTATACTTTCCATCTTTTCAGAAAGACTGGGGGAACCCAGAGTCTCCTTATGTCCTGCCTAGCAACCTGGTGTCCGAGGTTTGCCTATGTGTTTGGGAGAGAAACTCAGAGACAACTGGGATGCAGAGGGGAGAATGGCTTAGTATCTGGGTCCAGGCTGCTCAGTATTTGGGTCCAAGTGCTGCGGCCACACCCTCCATACACTCTGCTGGCTCCACTGCTGGCCTGCGCTCCCCTAGCTGTCGCAAACCATTTTCCTTAAGAACGCCCAAAGGAGACAGTAAAGGAAGCAATATCTAACTGTGGAAAGGATCCCTTCCCCAGCACTACTTGGTTCTGGTGGGGTCAGGTGGAGTAAGGAGTCACCTCGAAGGTATGATTTAGGCAGCACAGGAAGGCCCCAGCTCAAAAATAAATTCCACATGCATGCCTGAACTGGTGACTAATTCATCCCTTTATTCACTGACCAAATATTTATCTACTACTCCCCAGACAACCCCTCCCCCATTCAAACAGAAATGGTGTCTGTCCTCAAGTTAATCAAGAAATAGCAGAAAATTCTGACACAAATATAGTTTACCCGGTGCAAGGTGAGGCTCCTGGAATTGCGGGGAGAGCCTTGCTTTGGAGCGTGGGTTGTTGACTTTCACGTCCTGTCTTCCAAACCTAGCTGATGACCGGGGACAAGTTACTCAACCTGTTAGAACCTGTTTTCTTACACGTCTAAGAGCGATGATGACAGTAATAGCTTACCCCTTGTTGTGAGAATTCTGCGAAACACATGTGACGCCCCAGGAAAAGTACTAAATAAGAGCTTCTAGTAAGCAGTGAGCACGGTATTATGGGAGTGCAAAGGAAGTAGCAATGACAAGTGCCTGGAGGCTTTGGGGAAAGTTTCATAGGGGAGGTGGCATCTGATATGGGTCTCGAAGGACAAGAAGGAATTGGCTAGGCAGAAAAGACAGGTGGGTAGGGATCAGGGAAAGGGAACAGTGTATGCAAACCACTGAAGCAAGACATTGCATAATGTCTTCTTAGACCTTGAGGGGTTGTCTTCAAAGACTGGGAATGTTGGAGGGCTGGGGGGGTTTCATCCACTTGCTGTTCTGCTTTCCCTACAAGGCCTCACTTGCTTTGCTCAAAATGGTACCCCGACCTTCCTACATCAAATGGCTCCTCCCCCTGCCCTTTGGTCCCCTTTCCTGCTTTGTTTATCTCCAAAGTATGTATGTATGTATGTATGTATGTATGTATGTATGTATCTTTGAAGGAAGTAGAGAAAGAGCACACACATGTGAGCAGGGGAGGGGCAGAGGGGGAGAGAGAGAACCCCAAACAGGCTCCTCGCCGCCCCATGTGGGGATCCATCTCACCAACTGCAAGATCATGCCCTAAGCCCAAATCAAGAGTCAGACCCTTAACAGACTGAGCTACCCAGGCGCCCCATCTCCAAAATATGTATTATCACTGATAATAGAGGTTTACTTATTTTATGTATAGACCTTCTCAACACGCTCATCCCCTTTCCCTCACTACTACAGGTGCAAAATGGAAGTTCCCTGAGGAGAGGAAGCTTTGAGTTCTCTTCACAAACATGTGTGCCCCATGTTTCCCACCATGCCTGGCACAGAACGACAGAGACAGGATGTCGTTTAATTCATTCCACACGGATTTGTTTCCTGTCTACAGAGCACCACAGGCCAGCTTGCCATTGGGCTCTGATGTTGAACAAAACTGGGTCTCTACGCTCTATGAGCACTGTTGCTGTGGATGTGTGGGGACCTTCTGAGACGCCTCCTGGGTCATTCTGTGATGCCTTGTGAGAGACCCCCACTAAGGAATTTTGGCCATTCCCTGTGTCTTTTCCTAACCACTCTGTAAAGATTTTCAAAATGTAAACACTTCTGGGGTTGAGTTCACTTTTAGTAAGTCTTCCTTTTCTGTGACTAAGTATGTGTGTCTCGTGCTAGGAGAGGTGACTTTGGGAATCCAAGGAGGCTGCCAGGTGCCTGGGGGGAGGAGATGTTGAAAGGACAGGGTGGGGGTTCAGGAATGGAGGCGCCCAGAGACACGTAGCCTCTTTCACAACTTGGCCTGGGGCTGTTCCTGTGATTGGGTGTCTCCGCCAAGAATGTCCCCAGAGTTCCAAGTCATCTTCAGATACAGTTTTCTTATCCTATGTTCGATAGCCTTCAGTAAAGTAAGTTTAAGATCAGGGAAAGAAAGGGGTTTGTGTAGCTAGCTCTTTTAGTCCTTGAGGTGAGGGGAACAAGGGCCAAAGTTTTTTGTGGTGTTTATTTTTTATTTTCACTTCATGAAATAACATAAAATATAAAAAAGAAGAACTGTAACAGGCTAACACATACTCGTTTACCAGTTAAATGTCCATGTACCTAGTTTGTTTTTTTTTTTTTCCTTAAAGCTAACATTGGGCTTTATTTGCCTTTTTGAACTCTTTTCTTTTTCTTTTAAATGTTTATTTATTTTTGAGAGACAGAGACAGAGCACAAGCAGGGAAGGGGCAGAGAGAGACAGAGACACAGAATCCTAAGCTCCAGGCTCTGAGCTGTCAGCCGAGAGCCCGATGCAGGGCTCAAACTCACAAACCGTGAGATCATGACCTAAGCCTATGCCGAGGTCGGACGCTTAACCCACTGAGCCACCTAGGTGCCCCCTGCCTTTTTGAACTCTCACAGCAATAAATAAGTGCACAACTAAACAACAAAAAATACCAAGAAATAAATGAAAAGACAAGCCATAAACCATAAAGAGGTATTTGCATGCTTATAACAGATAAAAGAATGATTATTCCAGAATATATAAATAGCCCTACAAATCAATAATAATAATAATAATAATAATAATAATAATAAAAAGATAACCCATTCATGTTGTTTTGTAGCAACTGCAAATCTGGGTGAATCTCCCCAAACCTTCCTTCCCTCGTCCTCCCCTCATCACTTACTCCCTCTGCACAACTCCCAACAGAAGTTCACACCTGAGGGCAGAGGGAGCTTGAAGAGAAACTATCCCAAGTCCCTTTTCCTTGCCCTGAGCCCATCCTCCACAAAGCAGGACACCAACAAGACGAGATAAATTGCTGTGGGAATCTTAAATGCCATTATTTCTTTATACTTCTACCTTTTTTTCTAACAGGGAAAAAGAATGCTGGTTGTGCCTTATGTCTCCTTGTGAAAGAGGAGGGGCACGTTTAGTGCAAGAATCTTTCTTAACTCTCCCCCACCCCCCAGATTTGCAGGGTAGGTATCAGGAGTTCCACTTAATCAGTGAAAAAACCAAGCCCAGAAGGATCAAATAACGCTCAAATGTCCCACAGGTAAAAATACAGAAATTGCATTTGAACCCAGGACTGTGTGATTCCAAAGCGCAGGCCTTTTCCCCTAAACCACACTTCTAAGAATGCAGTGATTTCATCTGGACTTCAGGAAGTGAGTGTGTCCCACGAATCAACATCACTGTGAACAAGCATGACACTGTGACAAGGCTCTGTGCCAGGCGGTGGAAGTGGGGACAAGGGTGGACTCAAGAGGGGAGTGCGACATGCGATGAAGGAAGGGGAGCTGGTAAAGGTCAGTGGGATTACTGGACACTGGGAGGTTACCAATCCTATTTGGAGTGCAGAAAAATCTTTTTTTTTTTTTTTTTTAAAGAGAGATTGAGAGAAAGAGAGAGACAGAGACAGAGAGAGAGAGAGAGTGGGAGAGGGGCAGAGGGACAGAGACAGAGAATCTTAAGCAGGCTCCATGCTCAACATGCTCAGCACAGAGTTCAACCTGGGGCTCAATCCTACAACCCTAGGATCGTGGCCTGAACTGAAATCAAGACACAGATACTGAACCAACTGAGCCACTCAGGCACCCCAGAAAAATCTGTTCTCACCTGGTGCTGTACACACAGCCTTCCTACATATCTGGTATTCAAGCTGGTGTTTGAGAAGCAGCTTTGCAGTTCTGCAGGCTGGAATTCAACCCCTGCTCTGCATCTTGCCAGTTGTGTGAACTCAGGCAGTTCACTTATCCTAAGCCTTGGTTTCCTCTGATTTGCGAAGCAGGACTAATACATCAGTCATAGGAGGCCCCTGAAACATTAAAAGAAATATGAAGTACTAAGCCCAGGGCCTGGCCTGTAGTAAACTTTCAATAAAGAGTAGCCAAATTTGTTTTGTCATTAAGATCATAATTTGGCAGGTAGGGATTACAAGGTGCAGAAATTCATTCATTCATTCAACAACCAGTCATTGAACACTAGGCTGTGTCACAGGCACCTGGCTGGGTCTTTGCTGTGCATCAGTGAATAGCACAGACTGAGATTCCTGCTCTCCTGGAGCTGTGTTCTGGAACAGGGAGTCAAACGAGCAAAATCACTAAGTACATGACATGATATGCTGAAACGTGATATGTCTCCCAAAGAAAATATAAACAGAGGTTTAGGTGACTATTTAAGTCACATATTTAATGTGAACACTCACCTAACTTGAACCATCATCAATGAATGCTGACAATGGTAGTGAATTTGGTTGGAAGCTAATGCTGATCTGGAATCTGACCTTTTTTGGTAATAGCACATCATGCTTTCTCCAACCATCTAGTGTCGCAGATAGAGTAACCTTGTCACTCACTGATAGTTAAGGGAGACCTTAAAAATTCTAGGTGCTGCTTCCAGAGAAATGGTTTCTTATTAATAGTTGTTTTGTTTGCAACAAGAGTAGCACCCAGTGGTTAAGTTGCTAACTGCGTTATTAAAAATCAAAAACAAAAATCCGAAGCTATAGGTATAAGTGATGGTATTGTTCTACTGGTGGTTGAGGAGAAAAGTATCTCATAACTTGAAAAATCTTCTGAAAAAACAACCAGTCTTAGGAACTCCAGGTTGTATGGGACCTTTAAGGTTATGCTCCAGTTCCAAAGAATAATGTGGTTCAGACATGACTGGTTTGACTTGAACTGTATTGGACTGGAGCTCCATTTTCTGGGAATTATAGATTGATAGAAGTTGATACTCAGAAAAGGGAAGATGTAGTTATCAATAGATCTTTAAAAAAAAATTTTTTTTAATGTTTATTTATTTTTGAGAGAGACAGAGACAGAATGCAAGTGGGTTAGGGGCAGAGAGAGGGAGACACAGAATCTGAAGCAGGTTCCAGGCTCTGAGCTGTCAGCACAGAGCCCGACGCAGGGCTTGAACTCATGACCTGTGAGATCATGACCTGTGAGATCATGACCTGAGAGATCATGACCTGAGCCGAAGTCAGACGCTCAACCGACTGAGCCACCCAGGTGCCCCATCAATAGATCTTCTTGAGAACACTTGCTAGGAGAGAAAGGAGACTTTCCTTTATGAAGATGCTACTAAGAAGGCTGTTGGTGACATATGGTTTTCTTTTTTTCTGCCACATACATCAAGGCAGGCAGAGCTGGGAGAGATGCGACCAGAAGCAGAGCTGGGAGACCAGCCCTACAAAGCTGGTGTCTGTCCCACTCTGCCTATTGTGCTTGACTAGGAAAAGTTTCAAACACACAGAAAAGTACAGAGACTACTGTTACAAAATATCCAAAATACCTACCCCAACCCAAACTTAACGTATTTCACGTATTTCAACAACATTCCTTATTTGTTGCAGGTACCTATTTAATATGGATAGATAGTAAATAGATTTAGTTGCAACTGATGTCCCCTTCATACTATTCCCAGCCCTGTTCTTCTCCCAGAAGCAGCCATCATACTGAAGTTAGTGCATATACTTCCTGTCTATATGTTTATATTTTTATTCATATATATGACTCTAAAAATACGGCATTGTATGTATGCTTTTAAAATTTACTTAAATGGTATTTTATGTCATATATTTTTATCGTAGCTTTCAGGATCTCCTTTGAGGTTTGTCAATGTTATTATAGATGTTATTATAGTAATAGTTTATTAGTACTCTTTCTTTTTTTTTTAATATAATTTATTGTCAAGTTGGCTAACATACAGTGTATACAGTGTGCTCTTGGTTTTGGGGGTAGATTCCCGTGATTCATCACCTATATACAACACCCAGTGCTCATCCCAACAAGTGCCCTCCTCAATGCCCATCACCCATTTCCCCTCTCCCCTGCACCCCCCACCCCCGCAATTAACCCTCAGTTTGTTCTTTGTATTTAAGAGTCTCTTATGGTTTGCCTCTCTCCCTCTCTGTAACTATTTTTACTAGTACTCTTTCTAAAACAATGACCAGTTGGATTTCTGACCCCTGGGACCCATCTGGAAGGTTAACATGATATATTATTCCACATTGTGTGGTCTCTCTGATGAATTCTTTACCTTATTCATCAAACTGTCAACTTCCTAAGACCAAAATGCCAGTATAGGAGGTGAAATTTGCTGAGACAAGGACAAGAGCTACTTGAAGAAAGTAGGTAAAAGGCAACTAAGCCATGTAACAATTTATTTTTTTTTAATTTTTTTTTAATGTTTTATTTATTTTTGAGACAGAGAGAGACAGAGCATGAACGGGGGAGGGTCAGAGAGAGAGGGAGACACAGAATCTGAAGCAGGCTCCAGGCTCTGAGCTGTCAGCACAGAGCCCGACGCGGGGCTCGAACCCACGGACCGTGAGATCATGACCTGAGCCGAAGTCGGACGCTTAACTGACTGAGCCACCCAGGCGCCCCTCCATTTAAGCGTAAGGTGCAGAAAGAGGGGAGCACTGAGCTGCTCTATATACTTTATGACTTCAGGCTCTCAGAGGTTTTTTTCTCTTTCCAATCCCTGTAGAAGCAACCAATATTTCAAGTATTTCTACCATAGGTTATATCTGCCTGTTCTAAAACTTAATGAAATTAGAGTCATATGGTGTAGGTTTTGTGTTGTGTTTCTTTCATTCAGCATATTTTGGAGATGCATCCAAGTGGTCACATGGTCATGGTTCATTCTTTTCTTATTGCTGCATAATGTTTTGTTTTATGGCTATTCCAGTTTCTTTATCCATTGTCCTATTTATGGACACCTGGGTCCCTCCTAGTTTTTGGCTATTATGAATAAAGCTTTATGAACACTCATGTACATGGTTTTTGTTGTTGTTGTTTTGTTTTGTTTTGTTTTTGTTTTTGTGGACATATGTTTTCCTTTCCTTTTGGAAATCCACATTCTTGCCAACACTTGTTATTGTCAGTCTTTTAAGTTTTAGCTATTCTTGTGGGTTTGTATCTCACTGATTTTTTTTTCACTAAAAACTTAGTAGCTAAAACTAATTTTAGGGGTGCCTGGGTGGCTTAGTTGGTTAAGCATCCAACTCTTGATCTCAGCTCAGGTCTTGATCTCAGGGTCACGAGTTCAAGCCCCACGTTGGGCTCTGCACTGGGCATGAAGCCTACTTAAAAACAAAACAAAACAAAACAAAAACAAAAACAAAAACAAAACTAATTTTAAAAACACAAGCAAGATTATATATAACATATATATTTGAAATATATCTGTATATCTTTCAAGGACAGGTATTCAAGAAAATCTAATAAATATTGTTTGAAGAATATATTCACAACATTGTATGCAGCAAACCAAATTTGAAGAATGATGCCACTATATATCCTTATAACAGTTCTAAACTTTTATGTATCTAATAACATCACTTCAAAATATCTCATTATGGGGGTGCCTGGGTGGCTCAGTCAGCTAGGCTTCTGACTTCAGTTCAGGTCATGACCTCATTGCTCATGAGTTCAAGCCCCACATTGGGCTCTCTGCTGTCAATGTGGAGCCTGCTTCAGTTCCTGTCTCCCACTCTCTGCCCCTCCCCAGCTCGTGCTTTCTCTTGGTCTCAAAAATAAATAAAATATGTATGTCATTATGGTTTTAAATTGCTCTTCTGTGATGACTAGCTGTTGAACTTCTTTTCATTTATTCATTTGTATTCATGTACCTTCTCTTGTGAACTATTTGTTAAAATCTTTGGCCAAGCTTTGAAAATGTGCTGTTTATCTTATTATTGAGTGGTGTCTTTCATAAACTGGGTCAGATACATGTTTTGCAGAAATATGTCCAGTCCTGTGGTCTATCTTTAAGAGCAATAATTTTTAATCTTGATGAAGTCCATTTATCATTTTTTTTCATTTATAGATTGTGCCTTTGTGTCCTGCTTAAGTAGTCTTTGCCTAATCTAATGTCACAACCATTTTCTTCTAAGAGTATAATTAGTTTTAGCTTTTACATTTAGGTCTATGATCCATTTTGAGTTAATATTTATATGGTGTGAAGTGAGGGTCAAGGTTAATTTTTTTCCATAATTTTTTTCCATATCTAGTAGTTCCAGTACCTATTATTGAAAAGACTCGTTTCTCCATTGAATTATCTAATTTGGCACCTTTGTTGAAAATTAATTGACCATATAAGTGTGGGTCTATTTTTGGAAAGTGAATTCTGTTCCAAATAAAAGTCATTTTCTTTTTCCTCTTCTTGCCAGTATTTTGAAATTACACTATTTAAAGAGCTATTTGTTCATATTTATTCTTACGTTTCTGATAAATATTTCCTTACTCTGGTTACCATCTATGGCAATGGTCAAGCATTTGGTCTTTTCTCCTATCACTTCCTGTCTTTCTCCTGCCCTCAATCAACACTTCAGACACATATGTCAGCATCTGTGACTTTAAACTAATTAAAAAGTTGACTTACTCAAGGTTCTCACTTTTGTATTTTTCTAATCCTTAACAGATAATGAAACTTCAGTAGGTCTGATGCTAGTGACACTAAGCTAACACTTCAACATGTGTTATGTGTCAGCACTGATCTGAACACATTAAAAATTATTTAATTGTCCTAACAACATAATGAAGTGGGAATTATTATCCTTCTTGCAGAAGAGGAATCTGAGGCCCCCAGGGGCTATTGTAATTTGTCCAAGATCTTACACATGGTAAGTAGCTGAGCTGTGTATTACACCCAGTCTGTCTCCAGAGCCTGTAAACTTTACCAAAATGCTAAATTACGAAATGACTTTGGTTGTTGATTGCATACCATCTATTATTATTCTTAAGTTAATATTTTTCAATTAAGTGGAGCTGTAAGACGTCTTAGAAGGCATTTTTCAGATGAGGAAACTGAAATCCAAAGAGAACTAAGCTGGAGGCAGAGCCAGGCCCTAGCCTTGGAGGCCCGAGGGCTTTTTCTTTGCTCACACTGACTTCCTGGACTTCCAGGAGTGCCTCAGTTTGGATTCCACCGCCCTGTGGTGTCTCCCAGCAGTGGGGTCCCCAGGATGTAGCCCTCTGTGCTTCAGAGAATTGATCCTTTAGCCCCCCTGCCCCACTCACCAGATCATATGGTCCTCTCCTCATGAGGCATACTCTCAACTACCTGCCATGGCAGGAAAGTTACCCAACACGTTTATCCTGTGGTCTCCAGGCATAACAAATGGACATTTACTGAGCCCTACTATGGAAAACATTGTATTAAACTCTATTAAAATATAAGATACAATAATAGCATGCCCTCCAAAGGCTTATAAATACTACCAGCAAGTAATATTTATTATATCTCTAAAACATTTCTTTAAAAAATTTTTAATGTTTATTTATTTATGTATTTATTTATTTATTTATGTATTTATTTATTTTTGGTGCTGCTTTGCCTTTTATTTTTATTTTTTCCAGTATTAATTTTTAAGTATAATTTATTGTCAAGTTGGCTAACATACAGTGTGTACAGTGTGCTCTTTGTTTCAGGAGTAGATTCCCATGATTCATCACTTACATACAATACCCAGTGCTCATCCCAACAAGTGGCCTCCTCAATGCCTATCACCCATTTTTGCCTCTCCTCCACCTCCCCATCAACCCTCAGTATGTTCTCTATATTTAAGAGTCTCTTACGATTTGCTTCCCTCTCTGTTTGAAACTATTTTTCCCCTTCCTTTCCCCATGGTCTTCTGTTAAGTTTATCAAAGTCCATGAGTGAAAACATATGATATCTGTCTTTCTCGGACTGACTTATTTCACTTAGCATAATACCCTCCAGTTTCATCCACGTTGTTACAAATGGCAAGATTTCATTCTTTTTCATTGCCAAGTAATATTCCATTGTATATATAAAGCACATCTTCTTTATCCATTTCATCAGCTGATGGACATTTGGGCTCTTTCCATAATTTGGCTATTGTTGAAAGCACTGCTGGGGCGCCTGGGTGGCTCAGTCGGTTAAGCGTCCGACTTCGGCTCAGGTCATGATCTTGCGGTTCGTGAGTTTGAGCCCCGCATCGGGCTCTGTGCTGACAGCTCGGAGCCTGGAGCCTGCTTCGGATTCTGTGTCTCCCTCTCTCTCTGGCCCTTCCCCTCTTGAGCTCTGTTTCTCTCTCTCTCTCTCTCTCAAAAATAAACATTAAAAAAACTAAAAAAAAAGAAAGAAAGCACTGCTATAAAAATTGGGGTACGTGTTCCCCTGTGAATCAGCACTCCTGTATCCTTTGGATAAATTCCTAATAGTGCTATTGCTGAGTTGTAGGGCAATTCTATTTTTAATTTTTTGAGGAACCTCCACACTGTTTTCCAGAGCGGCTAATGTTTACTTATTTTTGAGAGAGAGAGAGAGAGAGAGAGAGAGAGAACAAGCTGGGTAGGCGCAGAAAGAGAGGGAGACACAGAATCTGAAGCAGGCTCCAGGCTCCAAACTGTCAGCCCAGAGCCCAATACAGGGCTCGAACCCACGAGCTGTAAGATCATGACCTGAAGTTGGATGCTAAACTGACTAAGCCACCCAGCTGCCCCTCGAAAACATTTCTGTACAGAACAAATTTTATAAACATAGCTGTCCCGAGTGTCCTCTTCACCCCATCCTTCTACTAATGTTTGTTGTCTCTTCACATAGTTAATAAAGGTATTGGTGGTTTCTTGGTCCAACATTATTATATTATAGTATAGAGAAATGAACATTTATTTGGAGGCAGTGATCTTGATTTCTAGGGTCCTCTGTGTCACTTATTAGCTGGGTGAACTTCTGCACATCATTGAGCCCCTCTGAGCCTCTTTCCTAATCTGTAAGGGGGATGGTGATAGTACCCACTTTCACTGGGCTGTTGTGGCAGTCAAATGAGATAACAAAATGGTTTGAAAATTCAAATCTTTTTTTTTTTTTAATTTTTTTTTTCAACGTTTATTTATTTTTGGGACAGAGAGAGACAGAGCATGAACGGGGGAGGGGCAGAGAGAGAGGGAGACACAGAATGGGAAACAGGCTCCAGGCTCTGAGCCATCAGCCCAGAGCCCGACGCGGGGCTCGAACTCCCGGACCGCGAGATCGTGACCTGGCTGAAGTCGGACGCTTAACCGACTGCGCCACCCAGGCGCCCCGAAAATTCAAATCTTTTTGAGGGCTATAGAAGAAAGAACTTGGACTTCAGAGTCAAAAGAGGTAGATTTTGAGCTTCGCTGAACACATGGCAGAATCTAATAGCGAAGTCATGTTGAGGAGGTGGGTGGTTGGGAAGGCTAACCCAGGAGGTAAGGGACTAACCCTGACCTGGCCCTATACCTGATTTTCATTCTTTCTTCAGCAAATCACAAGTTATTACAAGTCATAGCCCTTCTTCAACAATCAAACCAAACTGCCCATGATCAGATTTCAAAGATTTAAATAGAAGGAGGCCTTGATTGACAGGAAGAGAGCATTCTCAAAGACTGATACAATAATTGAGTCCTCTCTTTCATTCATCCCTCAACCAACTTTCACTGACTGTCTACAGTGTTAGCTGCTGGGCATTATCTTAGATGCTGGAAACATAAAAACCAAGATGGGTTAATGGTGCTTCTAAAACTTCTCAAGGGGGCGAGGAGAAGGAGGGGGAAGGGCTCAGGGGAGATAATCTGGTTGGCAAAATCTGAGAGAAGGAGTGGAGGAAACTTGTCTTGGGGAGAGATGATGGAGATGGGGAGCAGGGCTAAAGAGTTTATTAACTAGTGGGGAAGACAGACACAGAAATTAAGAATGACAATGCAATGTAATAGTTGTGTGAAGGAAATATGAGTATAGTGATAAAACATCCCCCCCCCCCCCCCGAGCATGAATTCAAATTGACAGGGATACCAAGGGAAGAGCTTTGCAGCCTCAGGGAAGACACAGATTTATGATTTCTTAGACCATTAGTCTATGCATTTAGTGCTCCTCAGCTCGCTTTCAACAATACCTTACTTTGCATGACACTTTACATTAAAAAACACTTTCAGGGGCACCTGGGTGACTCAGTTGGTTAAGCCTCAGATTCTTGATCTTGGCTCAGGTCACCATCTCATGGTTTGTGAGTTCCAGCCCTGTGCTGGGCTCTGCACTGGCAGTGCGGAGCCTGCTTGGGATTCTCTCTCTACTGTCTCTCTCTCTCTGCCCCTTCTCTCTCTGTCAAAATAAATAAATAAACATAAAAAAAAAAGATTCTCTCTCTCCCCCCCTCTCTGTCCCTCCCCCACTTGCACTCTCTCAAAATTTATAAATAAACTTAAAAAAAAATACTTTCACATTCTGCGTTTCTTTTGGTTTATAGAAAATAGGAATGGAAAATGGGATACTTCCCATTTTACAGATGAGGAAATAGGCACAGAGCAGTTACTAAAGTCGCAAGTCTTGTCAATAGTCTGGTGGGAATTACAATGTACTCTTTTAGTATGAATAAATAACTTTATTGTCAATCTAATAAGGGCATTATCTGACTGTTCTTAACCTTCATTGATCTAATTCTCCTCTTTCGGTCCTGTTGTGTATTTTGTTTGTTTGTTCTAGAACATAAAGTGTTTGTGTAGTCCTTTGCCACTGTGATTTGAACAAGCAAAAACATGAATAATATTCTGGGACCCAAAGGCCTCATATTTTCAAAGCAGCTGTAATTATGGTCCAGCCATATTCTACCCTTAGGAAAGAATCTTGCAGTTTCTGCAACTGTCAGATGAAGGGCTTAGGCTACAATCGCTCATTGCTAACATTCTAGGATTCGCTTTTATAACCATCAATGTAATTTTAAAGTATTCATTAAGAGAACACACACACACACACATACACACAGAGAGATTTTTAAAATATGGTAATTACAAACCAAAATATTAATAATCAGTATCTTTGGGTAGTTAAATCTTATTTGATTTTTTTTCTTCTTTTTGCTTAAGTGTGTACTTTTTGTTTTTTGCAGTAAGCATGGATAGCTTATATAATTTAGGTAATAAATTCCACTAAGAACTGAAACTATGCCAAAAACGTTATCAGCACTTGGCAAAATCTACCACACTTACACACAATGGAGTCTTTACAAGTCCGTGTTTGAAATTTCAAATTCATTGATGGGACTAAATATTACCAATTTTTGACAAATGTATGTTAGTTCAGTAAGTTTTGATATATAGCCAAAGAGAATTCCCTAAAAGAGAGTGTTGGGCTCATTATCGCCAGAAGATACAGTGATTTCTAAATTATTCTGTCTTTATGACTTATGACAACACCAAGATGTAAAGACCCTGATTTTGCCTCCAAGTGCTTATATCATTTAGTGGAGTTTAATCTTATGGGGGTGGGTGGTAGTGGTTAGGTTTTGAAGGTAGAAATTATCCCAAGTCTCCACAACCCCTGCAAATACTTAAATCAGCTTCTAAAAATAATATATGGTTGCATTTATGATGGAGTAAAGATGCTACTAACTCGAGACTGCTTTTCTGGGGCCCCCAGTTTAATTCTTTAGTTTCTTGCAGACACAACTACTGCCAGCTTTCCTGGCTCTGGGATCCTTAACGCCACTCATTATCACTGCCATCAGCCTGTGTGGTGACTGGCTTGCTTTACTGCTTAGGAACATCACTGCTCATTACCTCGTTATTTTCCTTCCATTCTTTCTCTCCTTCTTCTCCTTTAGTCCTTATGAGCCACAGAAGTTCACACTCAGAATATGTGGTGCCATTTTAAGCGGGTAAGATATATTCACAAGTAACCAATTGAACACGACCATGTGAGTTGTGTTAAAACAGACCAGCAGCTGAGGCAGGGTGGGAAAAATGGAAAACATTAGGAAACAGTGTTATGTCAACTGGGCTTCTATTACTGGAATGTGGTTTCCAATTGCCCACTCTGGGCTTTAGGCCCTCCGCTGCACGCCAGGGTCACAACACAGCCCACAAGGACAACTGTGCCCACTCCCCTCAGAATTCTCAGTCTAAAGTGGGAGACAGACATTCATTAGGCAATCACACAACAAAGAAAGGCAAAGTCAGGAAAGTGCTCAGTAAGTTTAAGAATAAGTCATCCAGGGGCGCCTGGGTGGCGCAGTCGGTTAAGCGTCCGACTTCAGCCAGGTCACGATCTCGCGGTCCGTGAGTTCGAGCCCCGCGTCAGGCTCTGGGCTGATGGCTCGGAGCCTGGAGCCTGTTTCCGATTCTGTGTCTCCCTCTCTCTCTGCCCCTCCCCCGTTCATGCTCTGTCTCTCTCTGTCCCAAAAATAAATAAACGTTGAAAAAAAATTAAAAAAAAAAAAAAAAGAATAAGTCATCCAATCTGGGGGCAATGTATGTAAGGCGGAAATAGAAATCACACTTTGTGAGAGCTCACCATGTGCCAGGCTCCCTGAAAGAGGGTCTTTCCTTCTGCCACATGCAAACCTTAAAACATATTTGACAGGTCTGTAATATGGGCCACAGTTTTTAAATGAATAATGGAGGCCCAGAGAGGGTAAGTCATCTAGAAAAGTAGAAAAGGCCAGGAAAGAGACCCTCAGTGGCAAGCTTTGGAACTGGGCCATATTTGGCTGGCAGTGAAGGAGTTGCTGGAGGCTTCTGAGCAGGCACAAGGCTTGAAGGAAGGTACGCTTAGGAGGGTTTGAGGTGGGGAAGGAAAGGCTGGTGGATTCAATGAGCCAGGTGCAGGGCTGGCTTAGATAGGGGTGAGGAATACTGCCCCTGAGGGAGAGAGAAAGCCTCCAAGGAGGCTTCTTAGATGCAGCCTTACCAACCAACCAGGTGGGGAGGGGGTTGGGTACAATAATCATATTTTATTTTTAAAAATGCCAATGCGCAGCATAATGTAACAAAGGAACATGCATCCAACACCTTAATTTATGCTGCTAAATTCTGTAGCTTATAAAATAAAAATATTTAATATTCTACCAAAGACAGAATTCAAGTCAAATGTGGGTAAAAGCATAGACCAGTTAACAGGTAAGACTGGAGACATTTTTCACTTGTTTTAAGCCATAATTAATTCAATTGATTATTTAAGGAATAACTAATCCCTGGGGCTCCTGGGTGGCTCAATCAGCTGAGTGTCCAACTTCGGCTCAGGGCATGATCTCGCGGTTCGTGAGTTCGAGCCCCTCATGGGGGCTCTGTACTGACAGCTCAGAGCCTGGAGTCTGCTTCGGATTCTGTGTGTCCCTCTCTCTCTGCCCCCCCTCCCCCACTCATGCTCTGCCTCTCTCTTTCAAAAATTAACAAAAAAGGAATAACGAATCCCCACATCTTATAAATGCCAGTCTTTTTTATTTTCAATTCAGTATTTTCTTTTTTCTTTTCTTTTCTTTTTTTTTTAAAGTAGGCTCCATGCCCAACCTGGGACTCAAACTCACTACTGGGAGAGCTCAAGAGTTGCTCGATCCATGGACTGAGCCAGCCAGGAGCCCCCAGTCTTTATTTTACATTCAGCTTTGGGCTATCTCACTTGGTGATGTCCCCAAATAGCTGTCTTTCCAAAGCAGTGGCCATGATGATTTTGAGAGATTGCTGGATGGCAGTTCTCTGGGGGAAAAATCTAGGCCTCACAGTGTGGGGGGAGGAAGAGTGTAGGCTTGACCATCCCCACCCCATTTCCCCTACCTTGCACCACTGTGCTGCAGAAGGGGGTTAGCAGCCTCTCCACCCACAAGGGGGCTCCTTAGAGTCCTCAGTCACAGAATGTGTGGCTATCTCACCAGTTCCTGTAGCCCTGGGAGGAATTTAAGCACTGTTTGCCCAGCCCTGTTCTTGCCCCGAGGGTTTAAAGATTCTGAGACAGTCTCCCAACCACGTGTAAGCTAGGACTGCGTCAAGCCCCTGTGCATGGTGATCTTATCCACTTTCGCAGCGTGTTCAGAGAGTTTATGGTGAAACTGTTTAATGTTTGGTTCAGGTTCCCAGCTGTAAAGCACTGAAGTGAGGCTCTCTGAACTTCGGCATACCTTCCTCCTTTGCTTTATTTCTGCCTCACCCAGAAAAGCCACCCTGCCTGGTGATAAGCTTTGGGTTTGCTATCCCCTGTGCGGTCCTCTGGTCCTCCGAAGGCAGCCTTGGTATCCCCCAAGAGCCAGTAACAAAGGCAGACAATCGGGCCCCACCCAGACCCCACCCAGACCTTCAACCTGTCCCCTAGGTGATCTGTGTGCCTGACCAAGCTGAGGAAGCCCTGGGCTAGCACTCGGCAGATAGGTTCCTAGAATCATTTCCCAGACTGGGAGAACAGCAGTTCCACGGGAGAAACATGAATACTGATGAAGTGCTGCAGGGTGCATCAGAATTTCAAAGGGGAGAGATATCAGGCCACAAGTTACATTTCTAAAAGGTCCAAAGTAGGACAAAGAAGGGTTTATAGTCCTAGAAGCATTTAATTGACTGCATTTAAAACAAAACAAAACATTACAGGAGGAGCACGTGCCAGGCCTGGGGCAAGTGGGCCTCAAAACTTCTTTGCCCCTCCGGATAAACCTACTGAAAGAATGTGTGAATGGTTTTAAGAGTTTTCCCGGACTCTTGGACAAAAAAAGTGCCTTCTCAGAATTTGAAAAACTCTTGTTGGAGACAAAAGGGGGAGAGATTTTTTTCTTCTATTTTTATTTTTTAAAGGATTTTTATTTATTTTTTATATTTTATTATTTTTAAAAGTTTATTTATTTTGAGAGAGAGAGGGTGCGGAGCCGGCGAGGGGCACAGAAAGAGAGAATCCCAAGCAGGCTCCTTGCTGTCAGTGCAGAGCCCCAGACCAGGCTCAAACTTACTGTGACATCATGACGTGGGCCAAGATCAAGAGTCGGTGGCTTAACTGACTGAGCCACCCAGACGTCCCTCTTCTATTTCTAAAGACGGGATTTAATAATGGTTCTTCAGCCTACTGTGAGACCTGGAATCCTAGTCAAGTGTGCATTTCAAGTCCTGCTGCTGTCAGCTGAGTCACCTTGGGCAAGGTGCTTAATCAGTTTAGGCCTCCGTTTCTCTCCGAGAGATGCATAAGAATACCTACCTCACAGGGTTGTTGTAAGGAGTCCGTGCATGGACGTGTACAAAGTAGTCAGACCGGGGCCTAGCACAGAGTAAGGTTTATATTCCTTTTGTTTACAAAACAATGAACTGAAAATGTCTAGCTTTGCATACTCCCTCAAAATTGTTGCCCTCAGGATCAAATCCCCACCTCTTGTCCCTGCCTGGGCCCAATGTGACCTGACCCGTCCTATCTGTGACCTCAGCCCCTCCCGTCCCTCTCCTCCCTGGGACCCGAGGCTCCAGCTGCACCTGTCTTCCTTCTGCCCCTCCAGCATGCCAGGTTCAGTCCCATCTTCTGGCCTTGTCCCAGCCGGTCTTTTCAATCTGCTTCTGCACATGACTCCCATGTCACCTTGGTCTCAGACCCACATCCTCTCCTAGAGAGGTCTTCCTTTTTGAAGAAATAGTCAAGCATTACTAATGGCTATTGCCCCTTTACATTTTCTTAGCACTTACCATTACTGAATTCGTTTTGGGTTTGCTCATTTACATTTTTACTTCCTGACTCTCCCAGCACGAGAATGTTAGACTCAAGAGGTCACAATCTTGTTACCACCCGTTCCCCAGCGCCTAGAACAGGGCTTCCACTCAGGCGGGGCTCAAAGAACATCCGTGGAATGAAAGAATGCATGAGTGAACCAATGGAATAAGAAATGTCACTGGAAGAAACACTTGAAGCTGAAACCCCAGGGAAATTCAGGGGTTGCTGCCTTTGTCTTAGGTAAAGGCAGAGGGTCAGAGAGAGAAGTGGAAAAAACCTGGGAGAAAACTCCCTGGCCATCCTTCCTAGGCTGCCTTCACCCCTCTGCCAATCTGCCCCTAACATCGAACTGGGGGGGGTTTAGGTTGGCACTTGTCTTGTCTCCCCATGGGCTTCCTGTTCCTTGAGAGAAAAAAAGCCTGTTTTTATACAACTTTTATCAGTGCACAACACCATACCAGGCAGGCATATAATAGAGGCTCATTAAAAATACTAGGTGAATGAATATATACAAACATATTACATGCTATTACATTTCAAATTAATGCTAATAAAGTTCTCGATGCTTGTCTTTGGAAAATATTGGGTTTTTAGTAAATGAAAAAGTTTGTTTCGCCTTTCTATGTTTTGGAGTCTCCTTAAAGTAGGGTATGGAAATGGAATGGAAGGTGTGCTTTGGTACACGGTGGCCCAGAGTGGAAAGCAGTTGGAGGGCAGGGAGGATCCAGGGGCGGGACACCTGGGAGCAAAGTCCAAAGCTGGAGAAAGTTTGCTTGCAGCTTGTTGTGGGAGGGCTGGATAGAGAGAGGCAGGTGAGGAACCTGGGATTTCCTGGATGGAGGTGGCCTGGTGGCCCTGCCCAGCCTGTCCCACCTGGGTCTTCAGTGTCTGGTAACAGGCCCAGCAGGGACTCATCCTGGGTGCTGAGGGTGTGGATGGGAGGGGTGGGGACTGCGGGCTGGATATCTGCGGGGAGTCAGCAAGTAGTCTCTGAAGTACCTTTACATAGATAAATGAGGGTGGGAGAGGGAGAGGGAGAGAGAAAGAAAGAGAGAGAGACAGGGAGAGAAACCCCCCCAGGGAGAACAGAGGAAGGTTCTGTAAAAAAGGCACTCAGGTGACCCCTAAGAATTCAAGTCTTTCATTAAGCCCCACCTGAAGGCCAATTCTTCTGCAATCTACAGGGTGGTTTTGGCTCTAGGCTTATCTAAATCCAGTTGGGAGTGTGGGGGAGTGGGGGGTTGTGTGGGGAAGGGTTTCCTCCTTTAAAGTGGGAGGACTAAGGAAACAGCTCAAACAACAAAAGCTTTGCCGGAATTGAAATGCTTCAAAAATGAACTGGCTACCAAAAAAGGAAAATTTGCCTTTGCTTGAAAAATGTATCTTTCTCCTCGCCCCAACACACGTCCATAGTATGTACATGTCACACACACACATGTCCATAGCACGTATGTGTGCAGGGCTCCTTTTAAATCCTGTGTGTGAGCATAAAATAGAATTAGACTCTTCTACTCCTGCTTCTCCTGGGAATAGCAATTCTAATGACAACATGCTTGGAAACATTTTATCAAGCAAGCACACTACGTGCCAGCAGGATACACAGAGATCTGGACCATTTGGTAGGATTAGGGAGTTATGGGTTATAGCTAAATCAAGAGTAAAACTAGGCCAATGGTTGAACCTAAGGAATATGTGATGTTCCACATGGAAGAGTGTCTTAGGACAGGTCACTTAACCTCTCTTCGCCCTGTTTGCCTCATTTGGAAAATGGAGATAGTACTGGTTCCCACCTCACGCTCTCATGTCCATTAAATGAGCTAATGTGTGGAAAGCATTTGAGGGAGTGTTTGGCCCACTGTTAGCACACATTAGAGCTTGTGTATCCAACAGGACTTGGGTGCTGTATTACTGGAAAGCGCTCAAATTCATTTCCATTCCACAGATGATCACTTCAGGGTTTGGGACGTAAAGCGAAAAGAACACGTGCCAGCCTACAGGGAGTCTGGTCTAGGGTGAAGACAGACATGTGGACAGGTGATTATAATCCTGTGTGTTGTGTAGTGAACAAAGTGTGCAGCACGTGCTGGGGAGCATCAGCTGTGTTTCCCTGTGGTCTGCCTGTAGTGTGGCAAATGAAAGGGGGCCCTCTCTTAAGGTAGTCTACACTATCTATTCGTTCCAGCACCTAGCACAGTACCCGCCATATAGAAGGACTTGAAAAAAAGACTCGCTGAATGAATGGAACTCATTTAGACCTTGTCTCTGTCCGTTTCAATAAAAGAACAAACCCGTGTCACAATATTGGTGCAACACTTTAAAACCGAATAGAGGGGGGAAAAAATCCAAGGTGGGTTGGGTAGAGCGGGCTGGACCCAGTGGTCTCTATGCAACATTATTTTGGGGGTACTGTCTTTTCCTAGACCCTGGGCTATGCAGTGGGCTGACAGCATGGAGAAGAAGTAGAGGAAGGGAGGGCCACACCACCAGGTACACTCAGGCTGAGGGCTGGGCACTGGACACAGGGCAGCAAAACTGAAGGGCCACACAGCCAGTTGAGTACAGAGAGGACTCAAAAAGGTACTCGAGGGCCACGTGGAAAAGCTAAACTTTGTACATGTGTGGTTCTCCAGGTGTGTGAGGGGACATGCGGCAGCTGTCACAGCAGAATCGTCTCAAAGCTCTTTTAGGCTTCATTTCGTTTTCTTTCCTCCCACACCTCATTAGGCCTGACTTTCTTTACTCTCCCCAGGGTACAGTGGGGGTGAGAAGCACACACCCTGGAGTCAAGTGCATATCCCAGTCCCATTAGTTCTGTGTCCTTTTAACAAGTTATTTCACCTTCCCGTGCCTCGGTTTCCCCTAACTGTCACGTGTACAGTTGTTGCGAGAATTGAGTTAACGCAAGGGCAGAGGGCGCAGCCTGGCAGGGAGTAAGTGCTGGTTACACTCCAGACGTTAACATGTCACCCAGATGGTGTGGCACTGTCTTGGAAGTGAGCCACTTTACCAATGGGAGTGTCCTGGCTACCAGCCACTCATGGGCCCTGGGAAGGCATGGTGTGTTCAAAGTAGAGGCCTTGTGTAGTCACGTTTGCATTTTAGTCTGAGGCAGATTTAAAGAAGGGGGACAGACCGTGAGGAGGTCAGAAGCCAGCAAAGAGGCTGGGGCAGAGCCTCCTTGACAGACAGGAGGTTCTGAATCCAAGAGGTGAAAGGGAGGGAAAGAACTGGAGGTCAAATCGGCAAGGCTTAGTAAGTGGTTAGAAGTGGGCACTAAGGTGAATTCCCCAGTTTCCAGCTTACTGACTGGGATAATGGTGGTGCCAGGGCTGAGACAAAGAATGGAGGAGAGGCTGGCTTGGGAGAGCGTTCATGATGACTTCCATATTTCATGTAGGAACATCCTGCTTACACCGATTCCACCAATTCAAAACCTGTCGATGAACCGCTATTGCCATTAGATAAATGGGGATTCTAGTAGTGCTTACCTCCCAGGATGATCGTAAAGATTTGTTAATGCAGGGGTGCCTGGGTGGCTCAGCTGGTTAAGCATCCAACTTTGGCTCAGGTCATGATCTCACAGTTCATGAGTTTAAGCCCCGTGTCGGGCTCTGTGCTGACAGCTCAGAGCCCGCAGCCTGCTTTGGAATCCGTGACTTCCTCTCTCTCTGCCTCTCCCCTGCTCACACTCTGTCTCTGTCTCTCAAAAAATAAATTTTTAAAAAAAATTAAAAAAAAAAAAGATTTGTAAATGCAAATCAAATACTCAAAACATATTAAGTGTGCATGGTATTATAGTATTATGTGTTTACTATTACGAGTCTATAACTCATACCCTTTCAAAGCTCTTTTTTTGGTCTTTTCTTCATGACCCAGACCCACCTTGTTGCATTACAGTTCCCCAATTTACAGAAAACACTGGCCTTCTCTGTCTCCAGACTTGAGAACTCTCCACCTCCCCTTTTTTCTATTTAGCTTGTTCTCCTTCGTGTCTCAGCTCATATGTCACTCCTTCCAGGAAGTCTGAGCTGGGTGAGGGACCCTTTCTATATATTCTCAAAGACTTTATCACATTGGTGTGCATCTGTAAATCTCTGTGTTGGGAGCTGCTAGAGAGCAAGATCATGACTATCCTGTGGAACACTGTCTTCCAATCATAGTGTCTGGCCCACTGAAGGATAGTCTATACATTTTGTTTAGATGGATGAATAAAAGAGTCAGAAGTTGGAGGAGAGCTCCAGATGAGAGATATAGACTAGGAATCCTCAGGGCTCCTGGCTAGCTCAGTCAAAAGAGCATGTGACTCTTGATCTCAGGGTCATGAATTTGAGCCCCATGTTGGGTGTAGAGATTACTTAAAAATAAAACATTAAAAATCAAAAAAGAGGAATCATCAGCACATTGATGATGCTTGAATCATGAGAGAGATGAGATAATCAAAGGTGAGCCATATTTATTCTTGAGCTCTCACATTTGACCACTTATGTTTTTTCTGGAAACTTCCCCATGGCTCCCAAAATACCATCCTATTCTACTTTTGCTATTTTGGCGATAGATACTGTATGGTCTCTTTCATTGGTTTCTTTTACCTTACTCACCCCTTGAACATCTAGTTTCTTCCCATAATTTCAACTATCTCTTCTTGTTATCTCCATGTCCAGTTTCAACTTTGCTCCTGAACTCCTGACTTGTATTTCCAACTGCTCATAAATCCTCCAACTGGACCCTTTCACAGTTAGCCAACTGGAACAGGTCATTATTTCTACCTTCATTCCCATGCCTCAGACTGAGCTCTCCTCCCTTATTTCCTAGTTTGGTTAATAGGCTCCCTGTGCACACAATCACCCAAGCTAGGTCTTAGGAGTTTCACTTCCTCTGCCCTCTCCACCCCCACATCCTTCCTCTTATGTATCTTGCCATTTCTGATTCTGGAAGTCTTGAATTTGACTTCTCATTTCATCTGCACTGTCACAACTCTAGCTCTGGCTTTCATTATCCATTGCCTAGACTATTATCATAGCTTCTTAACTGGCCTGTCTCCAGGTAACTTTCCAGAACACGAGTCTGATCATGCCACTTTTTCACGCCAAGACCTTCCAAAGTTGCACAGCCTACAAAGTGAAGTCCAAGTCCCTCACCAGGGCATTCAATGTCTTCATAGTCTAGACCCCATATATTTTTCCAGCTTCATCTTTAGCTGGCCCATGCTCCCAAAACACACCATGTATATCTCCACGTTGTATTAGAGTTAGTTGTTTAACCATCTCTGGTACTCCCAACTCCAAGGGATCAGGACCAGCCCATGTTAATCTCTGCATCTGAAGAACCTAGCAGAGTACCTAAGAAATGAATGCCTTTAGAGTAATTGGCTATCATCATTCCAAAGACAGCATCTCACCCAACCCTCTTCATCTAATATCTAGCTCTGTGCCTTCTACACAGAATGCACCCCATAAATGTTTGTGGGAATTGTTGACTTATTTGGAACACAAACCCCCTGAGAGCAGGAACATTACTCACTTATTTTTTAAATTGAAAAAATATATTTGACATATTACATTATATAAATTTATCTGATACATTTATATATTGTTATGTGATTGCCACTGTAGTGCCATTGTAGTAGCAGGAACTTCATTTCATTCGTATTCATATCTCTTGTCAATAGTACCTGACACAGAATAGGTGTTGAATAAATATTTGTTGAATAGAGGCAAGAATGAAAGATCCCTCCTTTGCTATGGCATCTACCATCTCAGACTTTACTTTTATTTTATTTTAATGTTTTAGACAGAGAGAGAGAGACAGAGAGAGAGAGAGAGAGGGCATGAGTGTGACCGTGAGCAAGTGGCATAGAGGACAGGAGGAGAGAATCTTAAGCAGACTCTACACCCAGCTCAGAGCCTGATGTAGGGCTCAGTTTCACAACCATGAGATCATGACCTGAGCCGAAATCAAGAGTCGGTTGCTTAACGGACTGAGCCACCCAGGAGCCCCTCAGACTTTATTTTTAGTAGTGCAAAGGTAGTCAGTACTACATATGTCACATCTGTGCTTTTGTTTGTTAAACTTCTGAATCCTGTACACCATCAAAGAAAATTACCTTTCCCCACCTCCACTGGAGTAGAACTCCTCTTGGACTGATGGGGGCATTTGTGGATTTTGCAGGTGTAATGAGAGGAAGGGGAAGTTAAAGTTATCCTGATGTTAACTTGAATTGATTTAATGAATGTAAGTTTCTTCTAATGTTAGCCATGTTTTGGGGCAATAAAAGATAATCTGTTGTCTCCCATGTGATATGGTCCATGTTAGAAATACACAAGAGAAACTAGACATCAAATGAACTTACATTAAGCATTTTGTTTGGGGGGAGGTTTCACTTACCTATAAAACAAAATATACCAGTGCTTCTCAAAATGGATCTACATCAAATTCAGGTATACTGTGAGACGTGTAGCTTTCTGGGTCCCATCTCAAATTGATAAATCTGAATCTCTGGGAGTGGGGCCCAGGAATCTGCATTTCAGCCCTATGACCACTTATCTGGAAATTCTTATCCATGGCTTCAAGGACTCTACTCTTTTTCTTTCTCTCTTTCTCCTATTCTCTCTCTCTCTTCTAGTACCTTGGTTATAGATCCTTTCTATTCTCTTTTATTGGCTGCTTTTTCCTTTATCACTCTGGAGATTTCCCCATAACTTCAACTATCACTGTAACTATTGGTCCAACTACTCTCTTGAACTCAAGTATTTCCAGGATTCACCGCTGGGTCCTCTGCATGATCAGCAGAGGCTCCAGGTGATCCTTCTGTACTCTGAAGTTCAAAGATAGCTTGAAACTTTTTTTAGTCCCCTCTTCTCCCTTTCTTTCCTTCCAAATGCTGACTGATACAACAGGAACGTTGAGTGAGTACAGAGAAGGACACACATATCAATACATATCATCCACTACAGTCAATTTAGTGGCAAGTATTACTTCAGTGGCTATAAGACAATAGCTACAAAGTCTGTATTAAAACTCATTAATAATATGAACATATTGCTTCTTCATTGATAGACATCCTCTGTGTTTTTGACCTATGTTTCTCATTGATTATCTAATTTCCCAGAGCACAGGTTCTAGCCTAGGCTCAGGTTGGGCCTGGGAAGTACCTTGAGGTGGGCTGGTCTGTAGTGAGGGCAACAGAGAAAAAGGAGCTAAAGTGAAACTGAAACCAAAACCAGGCAGATTTTTTTTTCCCCCTAGCAAATCACCAAGCTGAGGGATTGCCAGTAATGCTCCACTCTAGCTACACAGTCAGATTGCTGGGGGAGCTTTTAATTGGCCGCACCCTGTACCACATAAATCAGAAACTCTGAGAGAGTTTGAAAACCACTAAGGCTGGCTGGAATACGGGCCCACTGGAACACAGTTACAGCCATGTAGTTGGGGTGGCTACAGCCTTATTTGTTGGGCAGGATAGCACTGTCAAGGGTACCAACCCAAGTCAGACAGATCTCAACCTCCTTTTTGCCTTTATCATAGTTGAGCATTTACTATGTATAAGGCACCGTATAAACACTAACATATAAAGAGAAGTGGTAAAACAAATGCTTTTTGAAAGATATATCTTGAATATATACATTATATCATTTTATTCTCACTAAAGGCTAATGCTCATATTACTTAGCATCACCCCCACTTTACAGATGAGAAAACGGGCTCAGAGTGGTTAAGGTACGGTAAGGTCAAGGTAAGAACCGGTAAGTAGCAGAGTCAGGATTCAAAGTCATACTTGCTGGCTCTAAAACCCATATTCTTTCCACTGTATTTTGTTGTCTATTATGTCAAAAGAGGAAGAAAACATTTTGCCTGTCCTCCTGGAGTTTTCATTCTGTTTAGGGAATAAAGGTATGGCTCTAAAAATAAAAGATCATGCTAAGAGAAGTTTAAGCTCATTGCTCAAAGAATGAAGGCAAGGTTGGAAATCATTCCCTGCTGAAGACAGGCTCTTCTGGGATGGTTCCTGGGAAAGGGTGTTCAAAGCAGGTCAAAGCCGGCAGATAGAGATGCTTGACAAAGGCTTATGTCCGGTAGAGAAGGCAAAAACAGGGTGTGGGGAGGACACAGACTTTTTTGGGGCATGGTGTGTGTGGCCTACTCTGATTGAAGCAGAAAGTTCTGTAGTAGATTCATGTGATGTTACCTTGGAACAACAATGTATCCATGGCCCAGAAGTTCTTGGATGCCGTGCACAGGAGGTTAAGTTGTTCACCAGGCAAAAAGAGCCTCACAGAGATTTGAAGGCCAGGAGCGTGACGGTGCATGAGCTTGTGAGAGAGTGTTGAGGTCTCAGAGTGGCTGGTGGTAGACTGAGGTGGACAGAGACTAAAGGTCAGATGACTGACAGGGAAACAACTGAGGCACACATATCAGGCAGTGCAGAGAGAGGAAATGAAAAGGAAGGATGGGCAGGGGGAAGGATGAGAGACATTTCAGAGGTGAGGCACACAGGACTTGAATTGATGTTGTAGGTGGCCTGGCCGGCAGGAAGGGTGGGATCACGCAGATTGTTTCAAACTTGGGAAGGACCCCAAATTGGGGGATGGGTATATTTACTTAGGGCAGGAAGAAGTGAGGATGTGGGGACTGGGTGTGTGGAGCTCAAGGTGATGGGAGGAGATGGCTCATGAGGCAGATGACAAGTTGCTGAGAAAGGATCGAGGTCCTAGCCTTCGGTTCAGATGTAGCAGCCATTTGCCTGGGCGTGATGTTTGGAGCAGCTGGCTCCGGTAGAAGGGTTCTACTTGACTGGATTCCTATCAAATGTTAACTGCATGAACACCACTGATTTAAAAAAAAAAAATGGTATCAGAAAACATAGGGTAAAAGGAGTTTTGGAGTCATATCCAGCTAAATAAAGAACAAAGATTGCTAGCTGGTTAAACAACTAAAAAGCTATTTAAACATTACTAAAAAGTTACTTAAAAGTTAATTGAATCAATTTTGAAACACTGACTTGGAGATTTTTCCTATAGACTGGAGGGATCATAATTAAACTTAATTGTAGTCATGCTAGATTTCCTCCCGATGTTTATTTTTCTTCTAGTTATATTTCAGACAATTAATAGCATCTAATGACTCAGAGTTTTGTGTAATTACCACCAATGATTATAATCTCTCTCTTATGGAATGTTCTTTTCACACAGGCACACTGGAACTGAGGGAAATTTATAATTATTCATGAAAGTCCCTCTACAGGCTGTAAAAAATTTATCAGACTTTAAAACAAATTTATTATGCATTTATATTTCTATTTGTAGCTAGAAAAAAAGATGATAAAAACTAAGTATACTTTTAAAAGTTCTAATAGTTCCCTCTCCAACAGACCCTTTCTTTCCTTTAATTTTAGAGTATTCAAGAAAAAGGAAAATAAAAAGGGAGACACTTTTTATTTTTTAATTCCTCGAAATGCTTAGTTTATAGGTCTCCTTTCCCCTTAAGTGTGAAAGCATTTTAGTGAAAGTTTCACCTCAACTTTGTCAATAATTAATCCTCTGTTTCTTTGAAAAGTCTGACAATGTAAGAGTAACAATAACAGGCCATAAAACACTCCCCCCTAATTGTGCAAGGGCTCATTCTTCCCTAACCAGGTTCGGGTTGACTGGAATGTGCTGAAGTCACATTCCAGCACCTACCACCAGCCAGAACCACACAGGACTCCAAAGGGAATGGACAGGAATCTTTATCTCTAGTTCTCCACTTAGCAAGGAGGACTAGGAAGAAGGGCTAGAAGAGGGAGGGAGGCACAGTGAAAATGGAAACGGGGCTGGAAAACAAGGGCAAATTAACTAGGGAGGAGAACTGGTCTGTGTGTAGAAGGATGGGGCAAACAGGAAAGAGAAAATCAAACCAAGGGTGAGGCCAATTAAAATAAGTCAGGGAGGATGATAGAAAAGCAGATCAGAGATCAGTCAGTAAGGACAAAAGCATCACATGCAGAAAGAAGGAACACATTTCAGAAGGTAAACAGTGTTCATTCCCAGGGATCCATCCCTTCCCCCTTCCTCTCTATCAAGAAAACGTAGTTGGAAATCCAACTGGAAGCCTTCTTCATTTATCTGGCTAGTGAATGACTGAATGGAAACTTAAAAACCAAATCTTTAAATTCTTACTGGGATCTACTTAGTAACTCTTTAAGACAGGGTTCTATCATGAATTAAAAAAAATTTTTTTTAATAAATTTTTGCTTTGAACTTTTTGTTTTAATTTGCTCTTGAGTGATGGGGCTGGTTTCAAGAGAGGGAACACACTGTGACATCTTGGCCCAAAGTCCTCAGAGATCTTTTTTCTTAATAATTTTATTCAGGTATTATACCGTAATATTCACCAGTTGTAAACATACAGTCAATTATCTTTTGTTAATGTACCTGGTTGTACAACTATCACCATGATCTGATTTTAGAACTTGGGTCATCACCCTGGTAAGACCTCACTTGCCCATTTGGCAGTTAATTTCCATTCCTACTGTAAGCCCCAGGCAACCACTGATCTACTTTTCTATTTCTGTAAATTTGACCATTCTGGACATTTCATCTAAATGGAATTATATAATACATGGTCTTTTGCGACTGGCTTCTCTCACTCTGCAATGTTTTTGAAGTTCATCTATGTTGCAGCAAGTATCAGTTTTGCATTTTTTTATTGCTGAACGTATTTCATTGTGTAGCTATTCCGCATTTCCTTCACCTCTTCACAGGCTGGTGGACATTTGGATTGTTTCCACTTTTTGGTTATGATGAATAATGCTGCTGAGAACATTCCTGTGCAAGTCTTTGTGTGATCAATGCTTTCATTTCTCTTGGTTAGATGCCCAGGGATAGAATTGCTGGATTATATGGTAAAGTTATATGTACCATTTAAAAAAACCTGCCACGGTTTTTTGAAGCAGCCGCACCATTTAATATTCTCAGCAAGATAAGAAGGAAGAACAATGTATGTGTGCTTATCTTCATATTTTTGTCAACTTATGTTATTATCTTTCATTTTTATACTTTTATTTTTAAATTTTCAGCTTTATTGAAACATAATTGACATAAAATTGTAAGATATTTGAGGTGTACATTATGGTGATTCGATACATATAGATACATTTTGAAAAGATTCTTCCATCTAGTTAATTAACATATCACCTCACTTTTTTTTTAAGTTTTTACTTATTTAAGTAATCTCTACACCCAGCATGGGGCTTGAACTCATGATCCTGAAATCAAGAGTTGCATGTTCTTCTGACTGAGCCAGCCAGGTACACCACCTCACTTTTTTTTTTTTTTTAATGAGAATATTTAAGTTCTATTGTCTTAGCAAATTTCAATTACACAATATGGTGATATCAACTATAGATCCTCATACTTTATTCATCTTATAGCTGAAAATTTATATCCTTTTACCTACTTCCTATTTCTGCCACCCTTCGGATCCTGGCAACTACTTTGCTACTTTGTTTCTATGAGTTTGACACTTTAAAAAAAAGTTTTGTTTTTTTTTTTAAGATTCTACACGTAAAGGATGAAATGTAGTATCTTTCTCTGATTTATTTCACTTAGCATAATGCCCTCAAGGTCCATCCATTTGTTGCAAATGGCACGATTTCCTTCTTTCTCTTGGATGAATAATAATCCTGTGTCATTTTCTTCATCCATCTGTTGACAGATACTTAAGTCATTTCTATATCTTGGCTGTTGTAAATAATGGTGCAATGAACATGGGAGTGCAGATATCTCTTCCAATCCATGAGCATGGAATCTTTCTATTTATTTGTGTCTTCTTCAATTTCTTTCATTAATGTCTTATGGATTTCAGTGTATAGGCCCTTCACATCCTTGGTTAAATATAGTCCTAGGTATTTTATTATTTTTGATGCAGTTATAAATAGGATTGTTTTCTTAATTTCTCTGATAGTTCATTACTAGTGAATAGAAACACAACTGATTTTTATCTATAATTTTATTGAATTAGCTGATTAGTACTCTAACAGGTGGAGTCTTTAGAATTTTCTCTACATAATACATCATCTGAAGATAGAGAGTTTTTTATCTTCCTTTTCAATTTGGATGTATTTTCTTTTTCTTGCCTGATTGCTTTGGCTAGAATTTCCAGTATTATGTTGAATAAAAGTGGCAAGAATCTTGTTACTGATCTTAGAGGAAAGGCTTTTAGCTTTTCCTCATTGAGTATGATGTTGGCTGTGGGCTTGTCAAATATAGGCTTTATTATGTTGAGGTATATTCTCCCTTACCCAGTTTGAGAGGTTTTTAAAAATCATTAATGGATATTGAATTTTATCACATGCTTTTTCTGGATCTATTGAGATGATTATAGATTTTTATCCTTCATTTTGTTAATGTGATGAATCACATTGATTAATTTGTGGATGTTGAACCATGCTTGCATCCCTGGAATAAATCCCTCCTGATTATGGTGTATTATCCTTTCAATGTATTGTTTAATTGGGTTTGCTAATAATTTGTTGAAGATTTTTGCATCTATATTCATCAAGGATATTGGCCATAATTGTCTTTTCTTGGAATGTCCTTATTTGTTTTTCATATCTGGATAATGCTGGCCTCTTAAAATGAGTTTGGAAGCATTCCTTCCTCTTTAATTTTTTTTTTTTTTTAAGATTTTATTTTTCTTGGGCACCTGATTAAGCATCTGACTTTGGCTCAGGTGATGATTTCACAGTTCGTGGGTTCAAATCCTGCATCGGGTGAGCTCGAGCCCCGCTTAGGGTGAGCCCTGCTTCTCTCCCTCTCCTCTCTCTCCCTGTTAGAGAGAGTAGTATATTGTTTAATTCCACATACTGGCTCACTTGCACACACGCATGCATGCACACACACACACACACACACACACTCTCTCTCTCTCTCTCTCTCTCTCTCTCTCAAAAAAAAAAAAAGATTTTATTTTTCTTAAGTAATCTCTGTACCCAATGTGGGGCTCGAACTCACAACCCCAAGATCAAGAGTTGCATGCTCCACCAACTGAGCCAGCCAGGCACCCTCCCTCCTTAATTTTTTGTAGAGAAGAATTGGTATTAATTTTTCTGTGTTTAGTGGAATTGGCCATTGAAGTCATCTGTTCCTGGACTTTTGTTTGTTGGGAGATTTTTGATTACTGATTCAATGTCCTTAGTAGTAATTGGTCTGTTCAGATTTTCTATTTCTTCATTATTGCCTTGGTAGGCTGTGTGTTTCTAGGGATTTATCCATTTCTTCTAGGTTGTCTAATTTGTTGGTGTCAATTGTCCATAGTAGTCTCTTTATGATGCATTGCATTTGTGTGCTATGAATTGGAATGCCTTTTCCATTTCAGATTTTGAGTCCTCTGTTTTTCTTAGTAACTCTAGCCAAAGGTTTGTCTATTTTGTTTATCTTTTCAAAAAAAAAACACAGCTCTTAGTTTTATTGATCTTTTCTATTGTCTCTAAGGAATTTTTTTTATTTGAGAGAGAGAGAGAGAGAGAGAGAGAGAGAGAGAGAGAGAGAGAGAGAGAATCCTAAACAGGCTTGACGCTCAGCATGGAGACTGACATGGGGCTGGATCCCAGGACTCTGGGATCATGACCTGAGCCCAAATCAAGAGTCAGATGCTCAAACAACTGAACCACCCAGGTGCCCCTCTATTGTCTTTTCTACTCTTTCATTTATTTCTTTTTTTCTTTAGTAAAATCTTTCAAGATTTATATGACCTGAAGAGAAACCAGAATATTTTCATTTCTTTCTCTCTACTAATTTGGGGCTCAGTTTTCTTTTTCTAGTTCCTCAAAGTATGAAGTTAGGTTGTTGATTTGAGATTTTGGTGTTTTTTTTTTTTTTAATTTTTTTTTTTAATTTTTTTTTTTAACGTTTATTTATTTTTGGGACAGAGAGAGACAGAGCATGAACGGGGGAGGGGCAGAGAGAGAGGGAGACACAGAATCGGAAGCAGGCTCCAGGCTCTGAGCCATCAGCCCAGAGCCTGACGCGGGGCTCGAACTCACGGACCGCGAGATCGTGACCTGGCTGAAGTCGGACGCCCAACCGACTGCGCCACCCAGGCGCCCCAGAGATTTTGGTTTTTAAAGTAATCTCTACACCCAACACGGGGCTCAAACTTACAACCCTAAGATCAAGAGTTGTGTACTGTACTGACTGACCCATCTAGGTACCCTGAGATCTTTTTTTTTTTTTAATCTATGCATTTGTTGCTATGAACACCCCTCTTAAAACTGCTTTTGTTAGATCCCATAACTTTTGTATGTTGTATTTCCATTTTTTTTCTCTAAAGTCGTTTTTTTTTCTCTTTAAAAAAAAAATACTTATTTGTTTAAGTAATCTCTACCCCCAATATCAAAGTCATGACCCTGAGATCAAGAGTCACATGCTCTTCTGACTGAGCCAGCCAGGTGCCCCTTGATTTCTCTTTTGATTTTTTTGTTGACCTATTGGTTGTTCAGTAGCATATTGTTTAATTTCCACATATTTGTAAATTTCCCAGTTTTCTTCTTGGAACTGAGTTCTAGTTTCATACCATTGTGGTCAGAAAAGATGCTTGATATGATTTCAGTCCTCCTAAACATATTAACACTTGTTTTGCTGCAGAACATTTGATCTATCCTGCAGAATGTTCCATGTGTGCTTGAGAAGAATATGTATTCTGCTGCTATTGGATAGAATGTTCTGTAAATATCTGTTAAGTCCAAATAGTCTAAGATGTAGTTTAAGTCTAATTTTTTTCTTGTTAATTTTCTGTCTGGATGATCTATCCTTTGTGGAAAGTGGGGCACTGAAGTCCTCTACTATTATTTTGCTGTCTACTCTCCCTTTGGGTCTGTTCCTCTTGTCAGACTGACCCCTTTATTATTATATAATGACCTTTTTTTGTGTCTTATTATAGTCCTTGGCTTAAAGTCTATTTTGTCTGATATAAGTCGGTTACTTCTGCTTTCTTTTGGCTTCCATTTGCATGGAATATTTTTTTCCATCCTTTTATTTTCAGTCTATGTGTCCTTAAAGCTGAAGTAAGTCTCTTGTAAGCAGCATATAGTTGGATCTTGTTTTGTGTGTGCGTGTGCGTGTGTGTGTGTGTGTGTGTTTGGTTTGGTTTTTAATCCATTCAGCCACTCTATGTCTTTTGATTGGAGAATTTAGTCCATTTACACTTAAAGTAATAATTGATAGGTATGGACTTATTATTGCCATTTTTTTCATTGTTTCCCAGCTGTTTTGTAATTCCTTTGTTTTTGTCTTCCTCTCTTTGTGATTTGATCATTTCTATTGTGGTCTGCTTAGATTCCTTTCTTTTTATCTTTTGTGTATCTGCTTAATATTTTTGCTTTGTGGATACCATGAAATTTATATAAAACATCTTATATATATAATAGTCTGTTTAAGCTGATAACAACTTAACTTTGAACACATACTAAAGCATTACACTTCTACTCCCCAGCTTTATGTTTTTGATGTCACAATTTGTCTCTTTTTACCTTTTGTATCCATTAACAAATTATTATAATTATAAATATATATTTATAGTTATTTTTAATGCTTTGTTATTTCGTCTTCATACTAGATTTATAAGTAGTTTATCCACCACTGCAACATTAGAGCATTCTGGATTTAACCATATTTTCCTTTTATCAGTGACATTTATACTTTCATACAGTTTCCTTTTACTACTTAGTGTCCTTTCATTTTAGCTTGGAGAAGGTCCAAGCTTGGAGAAGGTACGTTTTTTGTAAGGCCAAGCTAGTGGTGCTGAACTCCTTCAGCTTTTGCTTGTCTGGAAAATGTTCTCTGTCTTTCAGTTCTGTAAAACAACTTTATTGGGTAGAGTATTCTTGGTTGGCAGCATTTCAGCACTTTGACTACATCGTGCCACTTCCTTCTGGCCTGCTGAAAATCTGCTGATAGTCTTATGGGGATTCCCTGTAGGTAACATGTTAATTTTCTCTTGTTGCTTTTAAGATTCTCTCCTTGTCTTAAACTTTGACAATTTAATTATAAATTGTCTCAGTGTGGGCATCCGTCTTTTATTTTTATTTTATTTTTTTAAATGTTTATTTTGAGAGAGAAAGAGCATGAGTGGAGGAAAGGGGCTGAGGGAGGGAGAGAGAGAACCCCAAGCAGGTTCCATGCTTGTGTGGAGCCCAATTCAGGGCTCGATCCCACAACTGTGAGATCATGACCTAAGCCAAAATCAAGAGTTGGATGCTTAACTGTCTGAGCCACCGAGGTGTCCCTGTCTTTTAAAGTATAGCCTTTCCCGTGGATGTGAGGTGGTATTTTGTGTGGTCTTAATCTGAGTTTCCCTAATGATTAATAATGTTAAGCATCTTTTCATAAACTTATTAGCTATTCTTATATCTTCTTTAGTAAAACATATATTCAAATCTTTTGCCTATTTTTAAATTGGATCGTTTGTCTTCTTACTACTGAACAATAATCGTTGTTTCTATCTTCTGGATACAAGTTATGAGATACATGATTTACAATATTTGCAATATTTTCTTACATTCTGCATCTTTTCATTTTCTTTTTTTGTCTTTTCATTTTCTTAAGCGTGTCTTTTAAAGAACAAAAGCCTTTAATTTTTATAAAATCCAATGTATTAATTTTGTCTTTAATGTATTGTGTTTTTTGTATTGTATCTAAGAAGTCTTTGCCTAAGCCATATTCACAAAGATATTTTTCCTATGTTTTCCTCTAAAAATTTTGTAATTTTTATGCTTATATTTAGGTCTCTGATCTCTTTTGTGTCCATTTTTTGGTTAGGGTGTAAGATAAGGATCTAAATTCATCTTTTTCATCTAATAACTTTTATTTTATTTTTTATTTTTTAAAATTTACATCCAAATTAGTTAGCATATAGTGCAACAATGGTTTCAGGAGTAGATTCTGTAGTGCCCCTTACCCATTTAGCCCCTCCCCCTCCCACAACCCCTCCAGTAACCGTGTTTCTTCTCCATATTTAAGAGTCTCTTATGTTTTGTCCCCCTCCCTGTTTTTATATTATTTTTGTTTCCCTTCCCTTATGTTCATCTGTTTTGTCTCTTAAAGTCCTCACATGAGTGAAGTCATATGATTTTGTCTTTCTCTGACTGACTATTTTCACTTAGCATAATACCCTCCAGTTCCATCCACGTACTTGCAAATGGCAAGATTTCATTCTTTTTGATTGATGAGTAATACTCCATTGTATATATATACACCACATCTTCTTTATCCATTCATCCATTGATGGACATTTGGGCTCCTTCCATACTTTGGCTATTGTTGATAGTGCTGCTATAAACACGGGGGTGCATGTGTCCCTTCGAAACAGCACACCTGTATCCCGTGGATAAATGCCTAGTAGTGTAATTGCTGGGTCGTAGGGTAGTTCTATTTTTAGTTTTTTGAGGAACCTCCATACTTTTTTCCAGAGTGGCTGCACCAGCTTGCATTCCCATGCATCTAATAACTTTTAAAAATTTAGAAAAATACTACATTTTTTGATAACAATATTTGGGATTTATGACACCATGTTCTTTAAACTACCTGATCTTTTCTCATTTATTAGTTTTTTATTCTTTGTTATATCCTCCTTTAGGACAAAATACTAGAGGTACAAAGTGGCCTTACATGTGTTTTTCACTGCTATATCCTCAATACTCAGTAAATATTTGATGAGGGAATGAATGAATGAATGAATGAATGAAATACTAGGGTAGTAAATCAGTCTGGATAAACAAAAATGTCTTTTACTGCCCGAATGGGAGAGGGGGTCTAGAACAACAGTCCTACGGAATATACTTGAGCACAGTGCTAGGGGTAAGGGCTCACCTTAGGTTTGGGTCTTTATTCATGCCTCTCTGACTCAACACCTGGACCTGCTGCTGGAAATAATGCTGATACAGTGCCTTCTGCCTACCCCAAGTATAGCTCTGGGGGGGTGGGATTTAGCGTAGTAAATGGCATGGGCTTTATATCAGATATTCATTTTTTTTTTAATTTTTTTTTTAACGTTTATTTGTTTTTGAGACAGAGAGAGACACAGCATGAATGGCGGAGGGTCAGAGAGAGGGAGACACAGAATCCGAAACAGGCTCCAGGCCCTGAGCTGTCAGCACAGAGCCCGACGCGGGGCTCAAACTCACGGACCGCAAGATCATGACCTGAGCCGAAGTCGGCCGCCCAACCGACTGAGCCACCCAGGCGCCCCTATCAGATATTCATTTATTTGCTAAATGTATTCATGTCTCTTGCCATGTATTAGGCAATCTGGTAGGATGTGGGGAGTCTGGTAGACAAGGCAGATGTTTAGCTTGCCCTTATGAAGAGGTCAGCTCCAAGAACTTACTAACTAGCTGTGTGACCTTGTGAATATTATATAATCTCTCTAAACCTGTTTTCCTCATTCATAAACTGAGGATTATACTGTACTACCTCCTCTGATTTTGGTAAGTATTAAATAACTAAATAAAGTAATGATAACAGCTATGCCATATAGTAAGTGTTCAAAATGGTATTATACATTTATTATACACACAGCCTATTCAGCCTCAACTTCCGTTTAGTATCTTTATGGATAGCTTTCAGTAAATCACTAAGGGACAGAAAATTAACATTTCTTTTAAAAAAACATTTAAACTTTTTTATTAAAATGGCATTATATGCACTAGGGTCAAAAACAAATTCAAAGAGTACAGAGGCATGTACAATAAAAAGTTGTACTCCAATCCTTTCCTCACAAGTAATCACTGTAAGCAATTTTTCCCTCCCCTCAAAAATCTTGTGCTTATAAAAGTATATATATGTACATCCCAAGAAAACCAACAGCAACGGAATTACATACTACTAATTGGTTATCAACAGCATTTTCACTTAATAGTATATATTTTGGAGAGTTTTCTAAGAGCAGCGTATATTGTACTTATTCAGAATGAGTATTTCGTAATACTCTCAACAGAATTAAAAAAAAAAACTCTCTTAAGCTTTGAGAAAGTTTGTGGCTACACCCTCCTTCCCTCTCCATCCCCGGAAGTCCCCAGTCTCAGCCCCAACAGCTTCTAGCAGTCAGGGACTGGTACCTGCCCACCCACATTTTTTGGCCTGTGGCCAGCTGAGGTCAAACCAGCAGGAGAGAGTAGGGGTGTGGCTGGGGGTGGCAAAGAAGGAAGAGAAAACAAGTTTTCTATGAGTCGCTGGGAAAAAGCAACAAGAGTAAAATCAAATTGACATAAGACACTAGCACCTAGAAGTGTTTTATTACATGTATATTTAAATAAAAGGTATCAGGAAGAATGTTCCATAGGAGTTTAAAAGGCAATGGATACAGGAACACCAGTCTCTCTTTTTTTTTTTTTAACTTTTTTTTCATGTTTATTTATTTGTCAGAGAGAGACAGAGCATGAGCAGGGGAGGGGCAGAGAGAGAGGGAGACACAGAATTGGAAGCAGGCTCCAGGCTCCGAGCGGTCAGCACAGAGCCTGACGTGGGGCTCGAACTCACAAGCTGCAAGATCATGACCTGAGCCGAAGTCGGTCGCTCAACCAACTGAGCCACCCAGGCACCCCAGCACCAGTCTCTTTAAAGCAGTAGCTACAGCTACCATGCATCTGAGTGCATAACCTGTGGATGTGGGCAGTGAGAAGAGACTTGGGGTCCCTGTGGATAAACGTGCCCCCCTGAAGTGCCAGGGGGTGGGTGGCGGGGGTGAGGAGAGAGATCCCTTCAGAGAAGGGAAAGAGCAGAAGATCAAGGTTGGGCCTACTGCCATATGAAGGAGAGGGAACACTCTGCCCTTCCTCCCTGAAAATTAGGCTTCACGCTTCCTCTATTTTCCACCTGTTTGTGTCTTCTCCCACCTCACTGATCTTAGCCCAGTTGCTTTGACTTCTGTGAAGAGCTTTGCTAGAGCTCAGCTCCCAGCCATGACGCTAGATAACTGATGTCTATTTCTGACCAGAAACCCTTCTTAGTGGTTGGATGCTAAAAGCAAGTAAAATCTAAAACAGAGATTCTGATCATCTTAGGGGATGGAGAAATAGGTCTTTGCCTCTTTCTCTTGGCTTATTCGTTTCATCTCAGTTCTCTGTATGGTTTCTGGCCCACCTGGGCCAGAAAATAAGATTACAGAATGGCTTAAAGCTTCTAAATTAGTCTGTTACAGAAAGCAGCACCTCAGGCAACAGGCCTGGCTCAGAGCCCACACTCAAGAAAGCAGAATCTCTTCTTGGGTGGGGCTTTCCTAGACATAAAGGTTTTACCATGCCTCTAAGCAGGGGAAGCTTGGGCCAACATTACATGGGGCAGGTAACAAAATTAGGGACAATGAAACCAGATAAACCACCTCATTAGTGGCAGCTTACTAGTATAACCCATTTTAACAAAGAGAGGTAAGACAGAGGACCCAAGGTACCTGCTGTCAAGTTCTTTAAAATAGTCTCCTCTGGGGTGCCTGGGTGGCTCAGTCGGTTGAGCTGCCGACTTCGGCTCAGGTCATGATCTCATGGTTTGTGAGTTTGAGCCCCACATCAGGCTCTGTACTTGACAGCTCAGAGCCTGGAGTCTGCTTTGGATTCTGTGTCCCTCTCTCGCTGTGCCCCTCCGTCACTCATGCTCTGTCTCTCTTTCTCTCAAGAATAAATAAAACATTTTAAAAAATTAAAAAATAATAAAATAAAATAGTCTCCTCTGCAAAGGCAATGTTCTTTCCGGCAGTCTTGGTTTAGTTGAGAGGTCACATATGCCTTCATCCAACACTGTGTGACAGTAAGTAGCAGTTCAGAGGGGGAGTCTCTAGAATTTGGTCTCCTCACTCCTGCTATGAAAGATCACCCCTGAACAGCTGAACCTCTTAGAATCTTTTTATCAGCCATGGAATCAAGAGAGTAGAGGTCTAGGACCAATCTGTCTACACTCAAATTGTTGAGTGTTGATTTGCACATTAAAAATCACACTTACTCTGTCAAGATACAATCATTTTCTTAACTATGCACATCATGGTGATACTGTGTTGCTTGCTTTTCAGAATTCAGAAAAAATATGAACGATTAAGCATATTTTCAAAACTGCCTGACATACACACCCACATGCACAGACATACCCACACACATATACAGGTAAAATAACTGAATGAAGACATAATTCTAAATAGCTTTTATCTTTTTAACAATTAGGAGGGGCGCCTGGGTGGCGCAGTCGGTTAAGCGTCCGACTTCAGCCAGGTCACGATCTCGCGGTCCGTGAGTTCGAGCCCCGCGTCGGGCTCTGGGCTGATGGCTCAGAGCCTGGAGCCTGTTTCCGATTCTGTGTCTCCCTCTCTCTCTGCCCCTCCCCCGTTCATGCTCTGACTCTCTCTGTCCCAAAAATAAATAAAAACGTTGAAGAAGAAAAAAAAAAATTAAAAAAAAACAAAACAAAAAAAACAATTAGGAAAAAACTCTATGAATATTTGCCTTTTCAATTTCTACAGAGTACAAACTTCCCCAAGTATCACTTGGTGATTGAGTCTCTAAAGATTAAATAAAATGTCTTCCTGATACTTATAAACTGCATTCTCTAGCTAAGACAAGGCACAAAAGATTCTGTGACTGCATTATTCTTTGGAGCCAGGATTGTGGTTATGTGGGCAACCCTAACCCTTTAGGACACAACAGGCTGGTGAACCATTGATTCATGAAACACTGCCAGGAGTGGCCTTAGGCCAGATCCCGGGGCAAGTTCAGCCAGCACCAGGGCATAGCCCAGGCCAGGAAGGAATAGTCAAATGTATAACTTCCTGTCTTTGTCAGAAACCTAAGAATCTGGAAATTATTCTCAGCTCCTTCCTTTTCCTTTATATCCTCCAGTCAATTATCAATGTCTCTCAACTGGTTGTACCTCCTAAACACCTCTCCAACTATCCACTCCTCTTTAACTCTATTGCTTCTTTCCTAGGTGATACTAGTTGGATTTTTTTTTTAATTTTTATTTGAATTCCAGTTAGTTAACAATGTAATATTAATTTCAGGTGCACAATATAGCGATTCGGCAACTCCATACATCACCTGGTGCTCATCACAACAAGCGCACTCCTTAATATCCATCACCTATTTAACCTAAACCCCACCACCCTCCTTTTTTAGTAATCAAAACAGTATGGTACCGGCAGAAAAACAGAAACATAAATGAATGGAACAGAATAGAAAACCCAGAATAAACCCACAACTATATGGCCAATTAATCTTCAATAAAATAGGAAAGAATATCCAATGGGAAAAGGAATGTCTCTTCAACAGATGATGCTGGGAGAACTGGACAGCAACATGCAAAAAAAAGAAACTGGACCACTTTCTTACACCATACACAAAAATAAATTCACAATGGATTAAAGACCTAAATGCAAGTCCTAAAACCATAAAAATCCTAGAAGAGAACACAGGCAGTAATTTCTCTGATGTTGACTATAGAAACTTTTTTCTGGATGTCTCCTGAGGCAAGGGAAACAAAAGCAAAAATAAACTATTGGGACTACATCAAAATAAAAACATGCACAGCAAAGGAAACAATCAACAAAACTAAAAGCAACCTATGGAATGATAGAACATACTTGCAAATGACATGTCCGATAAAGGACTAGTATCCAAAATCTATAAAGAAGTTATAAAACTCAACACCCCAAAACCAAACAATCCAATTAAAAATGGGCAGAAGTCATAAACAGACATTTCTCCAAAGAAGACATCCAGATGGACAACAGGTACATGAAAAGATGTTCATCATCACTTACCATCAGGAAGATGAAAATCTAAACTATAAGGAGGTGTCACCTCACACCCATCAGAATGGCTAAAATCAACAACACAAGAAACAACAGGTATTAGTCAGGATGTGGAGAAAAAGGAACACTGGTACACTGTTGGTGGCAATGGCTGGTTTTCCCAATGGGCTATATCCAACCACTTTTGTCCCCTCCACCAAGTTCCTGTACTATGGCCAGGTGGATTAAAAAAGCAAGTATATATTGAGCAATTCTCCTTCAGACTTCAATGATTTCCTTTCTGCTCTTAGACTGAAGATGAAAATCCACACCATGATCTAAAGGCCATGAATGAGCTGCCCCCTGTTCAACTCTCCGGGGGGTTCCTATTATTCACACCACTATTCCCCCATCCTCTCCACTGTCCTCCTGCTCTCCTCAGGGCTCCCTACAGCTCAGGAGATTTAGAGACAGGGAAGACTCAGGTACCTGAATTCTCCCTAAAACTCGTTAGGTAGTTGTGAACCACCACTATGGTTGAAAGCAGCTAGAATGAAGGCAGAGCCAATCTGAAACTTACTCCTTAAGATCAGTTTAAACTTGTGAGCATCAGGGTCTGACTCCGGTTTACAAAAGCCAGGAAAATTCCCAAAGCGGCAAGTCACTGGGCAGAATTTCTGGAAGAGCAGGTTACTGCTGCTGCTACCCCAAAAGGGTTTAAACCCACTGGGTAGGGGGGTGTCTGGGTGGCTCAGTCAGTTAAGCATCTGACTCTTGATCTTGGATCAGGACATGATCTCACGGTTCATGGGTTCCAGCACCGAATTGGGCTCTGCACTAATAGGCTAGAGCCTGCTTGGAATTCTCTCTCTCTCTCTCTCTCTCTCTCTCTCTCTCCCTCTCTCTCCCCACCCCCCCCCCCACCCTCCACACACAAGTACTCTCTGTCAAAATAAATAAATAAACTTAAAAAAAAATCCACTAGATAGATGCTCTTTTACTTTCTAGAAAATCTAAACCTAGCTAAAATATGAAATTATGAGGCTGAGCATGCATTCACAAAAGCACTGAAACATGATCTTCGATGGAGCAGATGTTTCTACATAAGCAAAGTCAGCTGGGAAGGTCTTTCTTTGGAGGAACAGAACCGCAAGTTTGTAGATTCTGTTTACTCCTGCTACAACAGGGCTTGCTAAGTGAATTTGGATGAGCTATGGGTCCAATCATGTTCTAGAAACTAGACAACTAGGAAAGGCAAAGGCTGGTCAACCTGGGTATTGCTCCTCTCTTCCAATTCCATTACAGAATGCGTATCAAGTTCACTATTTTGCAGATATCTCATGAATTGCATTTTTAAAGTAGGATTGATTTTATTTGTCCTTGCTATATATAGCACACATTGAGTCCTCAGCCAGCTGTGGGAGGATATGGCTGCGTTTAGATTCCCATCTGAGTTGTGTGTGACAGTATCTGGCACGCTTTCAAAAACTGCAGTCATTACTTGGAAAGTAAGCACAGGGGGAAATAAATCAACTTTTAATGTCAGGATATCACACCCTTTCTAACATTTTTTTGAATATGAATGAAGCAGTAACTATACAATTAACCTTGATACTATCACTCTATAGTCAGACAAGTACTTTACCAAAAGGTATTGTCTACCACAAAAATATTGTATCTAAAATTTAAAAAAACCAAAGAGCTTTCCAGGCCAGACAAAAATGTCTTTGTTAAAAATGATGATTGTATGTAAGTAATATATGCAAAAGGTCCCAAATAAAAGTGTTCAAAAGAACATACAAAGAAAAATCTATCCAGCTCCTACACCTGTACTTCAGCCATCCAATTCCCTTCGCTGCAGGCAAACAGAATAAGCACGTTTTACTTAACTGTCCAGAGAATTTTATGCATTTGCACACACGTGGGCACATACATGCTATTGTACACCTTGCTTTTTTCCTTTTTTTTTTTTTAAATAGTATGTGCTGATAGCTCCACATTGGCATACAGAGACATGCTTAATTTAATTGTTAACAGCTATGGGGCACCTGAATGGCTCAGTCGGTTAAGCGTCCAACTTCGGCTCCGGTCATGATCTCATGGTTCATGAGTTCAAGCCCCGCGTCGGGCTCTGTGTTGACAGTTCAAAGCCTGGAGCCTGCTAAGGATTCTGTGTCTCCCTCTCTCTCTCTACCTCTCCCCTACTCACATTCTGTCTGTCTCTCTCAAAAATAAATAAACATTAAAAAATTTTTAATTGTTAACAGCTGTGTTCCATGCAATCATTTCTTGACTGTCCGGTGAACCCTTCTCTACCATAAAGACCTCTTGTGGCTTCTCAGTGTTCAGGTATGATACAGAAAGGCCTCTACAACACATCCCAATTGGCAACCATTCTTTAGCCTTAGTTCTCCACTTGAATCAAACTCACCTACTGTGGCTCTTGAATGGTGTTCTAATCCCTGCTCTTTTGTTAACTTACTGGCTGGCTATAGACAGGTGATCTCACCCTTCTGGCCCTTGGTCTTCTCATCCATGAATGAGGGTTGGTACAGGGAAGGAAAGAGGTGCGTCCATTATAAGATCCTTTTCAGCTCTCACATTCTGTGAATCTGTGACTAGACGAGGTCAAAGGGCCTTTCCAACTCTACACTTTGATCAGCAATTTAAATTTTCACGGGTTTGATCTTGTTTCCTCAGTTGTACATGAGCTTATTAAGGACAAGACTATTTATTTGTTACCCCTAGAATGTCCTGTTAGAATGGTTGCTCCAAAAATGTTTGTTTCTGGGTTGTCACTTCAAGTGCTATGCTTTAATAATTGCCTCCAAACCTACTGCTTGAAATAGGTCAGTTAACCCAGTTTCTTTCTTTTAGGACAAGTGATAGAAATTACAATGTTGGCACTCTATCAGAACAACTGGGAACAATTCTTGATTTTAGCTTTAGGTCCTCAGCAATACATCTAACTTATGCAATCTACGCATTACTGACATGACATATAGAAATACTATTAATAATTTGAAAAGTAAAAGTATAGAGTTTTAGAAATAAAGAGAACATTAGGAAAGGCAAATTTCAACCTTTTTATTTTATAGATATGGAAAAATAAGGCCTAGAATTTAAGTGATTTGTCTAAGGATTGTGACTGAGCTGGTGTTAGGTTGAAGCAGGGTTAGAATCTGGGTCTCCTGACCCAAACGCTTTACAGAGTAAAGGAAACAGAACCTTTACAGAGTGTTCACTAGATGCCGTCATTAATTGCTGCTACTTTATGTGGAATTTGCTACTCTACAAAACTACGTACATTTAATTTATTGATTTAACAACAGGTTTGACTCTTATTGCACTTCCTCATCTGAAAAAATTAGATTAATAAATGTACTTACTTACATGATTGTAGAAGGATCACATGAGATAATGCCTGTAAGAGCCAAGACCAGATGTTATCTATAATTATTAAAGATCCTCATAATGAAAGGTCATTTTGTAATATAATTTCCCCTTCTGTTGATTTTTTTTTTAGAGGAGAGGCAGTTGGATTTAAATATCAGGTTTCATTGAAGACAGGTACACCTCTATATTACCCTAGCTAAGGTCACATCCCCTTAACTGACTTATCCTTTATCTTATTTTTTTTTAATTTTTTTAACATTTATTCATTTTTGAAAGGCAGAGAGAGACAGAACGTGAATGGGGGAGGGGCAGAGAGAGAGGGAGACACAGAAACAGAAGCAGGCTCCAGGCTCCGAGCTGTCAGAACACAGCCCGACGCGGGGCTCGAACTCACGGACCGCGAGATCACGACCTGAGCCGAAGTCGGCCACTTAACCGACTGAGCCACCCAGGCGCCCCTATCCTTTATCTTAAAATGGGAGAATTACCCTGGTTTTTGCTCATCTTTCAGTGACTATAAGGATTAGGAAAATTTCATTCATGCACACATATCTTTATGAATTTTGCCAAATCTGCATACCATCTCTGTTATTATTATTTACTTAGTGTTTTTATTCAAATCTACCAAATTTTAATTTAAGTCTATTCATACACCATTTAGGGAAACACTAGTACAGTTAAGTGCACTGAGCTGAAAGATCAAAAGATTTGAATTCAAATCCTAGCTTTGCTCTTTACTAGTCATGTAATTTTGAGCAAGTTATCTGTTTCTTTATCTATAGAATAATGATTAAAGTATATAATTCACAGTGTTGTAATGGTGGTAACTAGGGTAATATATATGATAACACTTTGAAAAATGTGTCACCAATATATCTTAGTTATTGCTGTTAAATAAAGGGGAGATTAGGTTATTGGGAGAAGAAAGTGGTATTGTTTTAGTAGTGAGCAGTTTATTCAGAAGGGTAGGAAAGTGTATAAAGCATTTAAAGAGTGGATGTACAACAATGCACTATTACATAGGTTAGAAAATGGCAGAAAATTAATAAAATACTGCAAAAAGACAGAGGCAAAATCCACTCAAATTCACTTTGATGAAAACAACATTCTTAGTACAGGCACAACATAAAATTGTGGCAAGTTTATGTGAAGTTTTAAAAATAGAACTTCAAGCATTAAAATGTAATTATACATATAATGAATCAAAAGATGTGTTAATAGTAATTAGTGTTTTATACATTCTATTGCAATCATTAATTTTCTGAGACTAACATAATTTTCTTAATTGATCTCCAGAGTATAATGTAAATCATGTCAAGGCAACTAGTCCCTAGTTGTGAAGTGTATGAAAAGTCAAGACTACAAGCTTCTCAGACCCAAACCATGCTTACTTTAATAAAAAGCTCTTCGAAACATATTCCAACCCTTCTCCACTCTCTTCACCTCCTTGACTACCTGCTGTCCCATCACCTTCAACCTCACACGGAAACTAGAGTGGTTTGACTAGATTACTGTCAACTTCCTATCCCCAAACCTCTATGATGACCGTCTTCCTCTTCTCTCTGGACCTCCTTCCTAGTCTGAATCATCCAAGTCTTTATCAGAGCTTTGTGCTCTCTACATCTTCCGTTCTCCCTGGGACTCGAATCTTGCCCTCTGCAGCTTTTATGAATCAGTATTAAATACTTTCACACCTTCCCTAACCGCAGGTTCCCATATATATAGCACAGCTTTGACGCTTTATCACTTATGGTCAGACGTGTCCAAAGAAGTCTATTTCTAATGACCTATTTTGTCTTCTGCATTCTTCACATCCCAACTCAGTGTCCACATTCTCTGTCCTCTAGGAATATTTTTCTCCCAAAGTATATCCAGAGATATTTTTATAGAGTATTGCACAAATAGTATAAATATAAAATTTGCCTGTAGTGCCACTACATAAATTGTCCATATGCACCCATTTCCCCTTATAAAACTTTTTTTCCATGTAAGTAGGTTTCTTGTAGTCATAGCACTCACACTGACTTCTCGATCCACTCTAGGAATAAAGCAGAGCCTGCTACAAAAACTGGCTGGTCTGGCTTCAAGAGGCCTTTCACCTTCTACCTGAGAGATTGTTGCCTCCACTTATCTGAGTATATTCCTATTAAGATCAACAAAGACTTTCATGCTGCTATATCTAACGTGTTCTTAAATCCAGACTTAAAGCTCAACTTCTTAGTAGTGTTTGACACAACTGATCACCCTTTGTGACACCTCCTCTTTTGCTGGGTTTGTGATGTCACACCCTCCTGGTGACTGCCTACTTTGGTGGCCCCTTCTCAATTTCCTCCAATGGCTCTTTCTCCTCTGCTGTTCATGCCATTTGGGAGTTCCTAAGGACTCCAACCTGAGCTCCTTAGCTGCCACTTTACAAACTCTCCTTAGGGGAGATCATAAACTATTGAGGCTCCCAGGGCACCTGGGTGGCTCAGTTGTTGAAGGTCCACCTTCAGCTTAGGTCATGATCTCATGGTTTGTGGGTTTGAGCCCCACATTGGGCTCCATGCTGACAGTGTGGAGCTTGCTTGAGATTCTCTCTCTCTCTCTCTCTCTCTCTCTCTCTCTCCCTCTCTCTCCCTCTCTCTCTCTCTGCCCCTCCGCCACTTGCACTTTCTCTCTCTCTCAAAATAAATATATAAACTTAAAAAAAACTAAACTGTTGAGTCTCCCATTTCAATCTTTATGCTGGTGATTCTCAAATTCATATATCCAGCAAAGACCTTTCCCAGAACTTCTTGTCTATCTATTGGTCAACTGGATATGTCTACAGGATTTTTCATGATAGGCATGCAAAGTTCAGTGTTTTCTAGAACAGAACTCAATGTCTTCCTACTTCCAAATTTTATCTTCCCAAGTATTCTTTGTATTGGTAAAGACCACCACCATCCACTCAGATGCTTGAGCCAGAAGTCTAGGTTAAATCATCATTGATTTATTCTTTATTTACCTTTTCCTTACCATGCCCTCTTCCAATTCATTAATTACCAAGACTTTTCCAGTCTATCTCCTACACACTTCTTCAATCCATTTACTTCCCTAAATTGTCACAGTCACCACAGCAAGTCCAAGGCACCATCATCTTTCACCTTCCCACTAAAGTACCTGTGACTATGTCACTTCTCTCCTTACACTCTTTAATGGTACCCCATTGCCTTTAGGATAAAGGCTTGAAACCTTAATACCTACAAGGTTGTGTGTGATCTTCCTTCTGTCTGGTTGTAGAGGTTCATCACGTGTCATTCTCTCCCTCACTTTCTCCATTCCAGAAACTGGTCTTTCAGTTCTTTGCAATTGAGAAGCCACATTCCTTCTTACCTTGGGACTTTGCCTGGAGTACATTAGCTTAATTTCCAGGCCCCTACTGCTGTTCCTTCTCTGTCATCTCCCACAACTCTCTAGACCTCCCTCTGCCCCAACTTTAACATAGTTACCTTTTTCTTTAGGTCTTGGTGTAAACAAGAACAATTTGTTCTCCTTCTCAGTATTATCATAATTACATCTGCAGAAATTTTCAGTGTCTTTCCAGCTACTAATCTGTATGCCCCATGAGGACAGTGAATTTTCCTGACAGATACATATAGAATAAATATTTGTTGAAGTAATTTATTTTTCAGGCATCTTTCTGGCTATTAACTTAAGATTTCTTTACAGTAAGACATTTGAATAACCCCTTTCACTCATTAGATTGAGATAACTGGAACTATGAGGATTTTTTTTTAAAGCTTTTGAAAAATAAAGTCTAAATTAATTGAAGGTTTAAGAGAAAAAAAATTCATTTTCCCCTGAGGCTTTATGTGGAGAGACTTTCACCTGTGAAGAAGAAAAAAGATTTCCAAAACCTATTTAGGGAGTCAAAAGCAAATTGATAATACCAATAGCTTCCATTTATTTGGCACTTGCTATTTTCCAAGGTGATACAGTGAGAGTATATCAATTAATTTAAAATAACTACATGGTAGTTACTATTTTTAGCCTTACGTTAGAGGGTAGTTGTTGTTTCTGTTTATTGCTCTAAGAGAAGGATGAGGGAACGGTCTCACGCCTCTTAATTAGGTCATATTTTACAGTTACACTACATTCTGATAATGACCGGGACTCTTTCCTGGCTGGCTCAGCTAGACCCCAGGCCACGCTGCCAGAGGACTGTCTCTCACCATGTGCCGCCTCTTGCATCACAGATTTTTCTCGGATGGATTTGGCTCCATCTTATTACTGCCAAAGGGATTTATCTAGTCATGCATTGCCCTTGAGGCCGTGGTAACTAGGCCTGTGATTTTTTTGGACACTGTGGTTCTTCAACAATGTTCAGTAAAGAGAACTCTGGAAGGGGACCACATGTAGCTCCTCGGGAGGCATAAAGGATGGCAAGTAGTGAAGGTATAGGAGGGAGCTGGAGAATAACATATCTTGTTTCATTCATTCACCCATCCACTTATTAATGAAATGTATTGTACAAATATCTACTGCTTATCTACCATGTGCCAAGTAGCATATTAGTGAATGAGAAGTTCCTGTCCTCAAGGTGTTTATAGCCTAGTTGTAGAAACGGCTAAGTAAATCTAGAAGATACTGTTGAGGGAGCATAAAAGAGGAGTATTCTAATGGTCAGAACTCTTAAGGTTACAAGACATGAACCCAATTCAAAAACTGATTAGGCAAAAGTATAATATTTATTGACTTAGGGAAAGAGGGCTGGAATAACAAAGCTCTGAGAAGGACAGACCCACAGCAAGAACTTGGTACCAACTGGCACCCGGCACTAGAATATTCCTAGGAGTTTTGGAGTGTGTGTGTGTGTGTGTGTGTGTGTGTGTGTGTGTGTGGAGAGAGAGAGAGAGAGAGAAAGAGAGAGAGAGAGAGAGGTGGGGGAGGGGCAGAGAGAGGAGAGTGAAAATCCCAAGCAGGCTCTGCACTGCTAGCACATAACCTAATGTGGGGCTGGAACCCCTGAACTGTGACAATATGACCTGAGCTGAAACCAAGAGTCAGACGCTTGACTGACTGAGCCACCCAGGCGCTCCTCCCCAAATGTCGGCTTTATTCTCCCTTACTGCAGGCCAAATCTCACCACAGGTCAAGAAGCAGAGGGTTCCATCAATTCTAAGCCTCACATCAACCCAGGGTCTGACTCAGAGAGGATCGGATCCTCTTTTTCAAATACAATCTAAAAATCCCCAGGGAAGAACTCAAATCAACCCACTTTGGGTCACATGCCCATCTCTAGACTGGTGATTCTCAACTTCAGGCAGTTTTGCCCCTCGAGGGATATTTGGCAATGTCTGGAGACATTTTCTATTGTTATGACTGGTGGGGGTGGAGAGGGTGCTATTGGTATCTAGTGGCTGGACTCAAGGAATGCTGCTAAACATCCTACAACACATAGGACAGCTCCTCCCCCCCACAACAAAGAGACATCCAGTACAACATGTCAATAGTGCTGAGATTGCGAAACTCTTCTAGATCAATCAGTTGTGGTGTGGGGGAGGGTCGAGAGGGGCATCAAAGGCTCTCTTTAAAAAGTGAAGTATTGGCTGATACTTAAAGGATGAGTGGGAATTAGCCAGGGAACTAAGAAGCCAGGGAAAGCTGATCCATGGAGGGAAGTACCTGAGCAAAGAACAAGGACTGCCCAGAGCAGGCACCCGTGAATAGCACTAGTAACTTCACCTCTCATCATCCTGCTGAGTATCCATGCTGGTATCATCATCCTGCAGAGCAATTACAATAATATTAAGCACAAATAATAGGTCATGTATATTTCCTCCACTATATTAAATTTGCTATCAAGGGCTAGTGTTTTATCTGAAATTTATTCCTATTTATCAGGAGATTGCTTTAGTCAGGTGTTAAAACACATGAGTTGACAAGACCTAGTGGGTAGTAGCACTGACTCTGTAACCAAACAGCCCTGGCTTTGAATTCAGGCCCATCACTTCCTAGGGGTGTCCATGGCCACCACAAGTGGAACAGGCCAGTGCTAGAGAAATGCAGAAAGGAGGACGTCACTTTGGACGGGAGTGGATATGGCCAGCCACACGAGATCGGGAAGAGGAACCTAGACCTTTTAGGATGAATAAAATTTGGTAAATAGAAGTGAGTAAGGGATACTAGGTAGAGAAAGCAGTATGTTCCAAGGTTTGGAGTTAGGAAGGAGTATAAATGTAGGTAAAATAAGTCAAAAGTAATTCTAGGATATAGTGTGTGTGTGTGTGTGTGTGTGTGTGTGTGTGTGTGTGTGAGAAATGGGAAACTAGAAGAGGGAGTGGACTTGAGCAACAATAAGAAGTTTAATTTTGGACACAAATGAGCATTTCTTATGGAAAGTGTAAGTAGAGGTGTTCAGAGATAAGTCAGTATCAGGCAGGATATACATTCAGGTGAGAAGTCAAGAGTTGGAGATTTGTATGCATGAGAAGGAACTCTTCCTTCATGTAAAATCCTTAGAGAGGAGGAGAAAAGAGAAAACAAATGCTTGTTGCAAGAAAGAAAGGAGGAAGAAGGGAAACGAAAACAGATGTGTAAATAAAGACAGAAAAGAATAAAATCACGATGATGTGGTGTCATGGAAACCCAGGAAGGAGAGAATTTGAAGAAAGAATGGTCAATAGCCAAATACTGCAAAGAGGCCAAAGGTGGTCAAAGCTGCTAAAGAGGTGACTGGACACGTACAGTGCAACTTAAATTTTATATTTCTAGTTAGAGAGTGGGGGTAGGCATGCTTTGGAGGAAGCCTGGAGTAGAAGCGAGGTGAGGACGTAGAGACCACTAGGATACGACAGCCTTTAAAAATTTGGATGCAAGACCACAATGCCCCCTATCATTGCTATTATTTCACGTTAATTTGAAATTCTTAACCCAATGCACAAGTGCAAGAGAAAGAGGAATAATAACTGAAAATAAGCTAGCAAAACACATGCGCTTGTAAATTATATTATCTTCTACCCACAGTGCCTCAAAGATGTAAATAAATTAAAAAAAAACTATTAAAACTAAAATAAAACAAACAAAAACAAAACTATTAAGGCTAATACAATAGCTCATAAGCTGACTAATTACAAAGTAAACATACATGGCCACCAGTTACTAAAAAAAAAAAATCCAATTCACAATTGAAACTCAGAATGACTAAAAAGAAGGATTGAATAAGTAGAAAGATATAAGATCTCCAATATTGTATATGTATCAATCAATCACCCATAAATTCATATAAATGTTTAGTACAACTCCAATGAAAATTCCAATGCACCTTTGGGATCATTTGACAAACCAATTCTAAATAACATTGAAGATAGAGGCTGGATCCTACAGAAAGACGTGGTAAAAATTCTTCTTGGTGAGTTAAAGGATTTTAGGAAAGGGATATTAATATTCAATTTTAAGACTCATCTATTTAATATAAACCCCTTCCATTTCTCATTCAGGAAAATCTGCCAAAGTAGGAATGTCTTGTGTGGCAGTTTCAGGGAAGAAAAATTCAAACCAAAGGGGGTAGAGTTCCACCTTTAGACTGGTGGTGAATAAAGGGAAAAGAACAGCTTGAGAAGGTGAATTCATGATTAAATTGGTAGAATCAGAACTGGGAGCCAGAAAATGACTATGAGACTAGGAACCCATGGGAACTTGAAGCAATCTTAGAAATGAACCGCAACTCCAGTGTGATGTGGGAGAGGTCTTGAGCCAACCTACTCTATAATCTCAGAGTTGAGGGTAATGTCAGTTGACATCTCAGTTACATATGTGAAATCTTAACTTTCCTAGAAATTCCTAGGGGAAAAAAAAGACACATTATTCCTAGTGCTAATCTCTGTAGTATTGAATTATAGACAATTTTTATTTTGTTTTTATGCTTTTCTGAGTTTCCTGAATTTTGTATAATAAATGCAAGTTACTTTAATAAGAAAAGTTTAGGGGAGCCTGGCTGGCTCAGTAGAGCATGTAACTCTTGATCTTGGGATTGCAAGTTTGAGCCCCACATTGGGCATAGAGATTGTTTAAAAATAAAATCTTAAAAAAAAAAAAAAAGAAAAGAAGAGTTTGTCAGTGAAAAATAGAATTGAGAAGAATGCTTGGGTGCAAAGCAGGGTCAAGTAAAGCTTTTGAAGTTCACTTGCTTGGTGGTTTCCAGAAGGGTCATAGCAAATGATTCTCTCAGTGTCTCATCTTCAGCCATAATTAGTGATCATGGTTCTCACTCTGTTTTGCCATCATCACCAAGCACTAAGGGAGAGCAACATATCTTCACCCATGATCCCTCCTTCTGACTTCCCATACAGATGATGCCTATTATATACTTTGAGCCGTCTAGTTGTTTTATGTGCTTAACTATTATCTTATTAATTAGGTTGTTGGCTTGTCTAGAAGCTTATCATGTCTTCTATTTCTGCTGATTCTCCTATGGTACCTAATAGGTATCAGATAGTGCCTTTCCTGGGTAAGTTCCTTGAAGGCATTCACATCTGTATTCTGCATCTGTTATAATGCTTGGCACATGGCAAGAACTCAACATATGTTTAGAGGCAGTGACCTCATTTGGCTTCCAAACAACTCAATAAGAGAGAGAAAAAAAAGATAATAATGATCAAAATAAAATATCAAGAATTACTGTTTATTGAGTGCATCCCATGTGCCAGACATTATGCTAAACATTTCACATAGAGTATCTTGTTTATTCCTCAGAATAACCCCAAGAGATAGGCACTACAATTATTTTAGTTGGTGAATGGGGACAGAGCCTTAGGAGGTTCAATGGTGGGCACCTAGGTGGCTTAGTCAGTTGAGTGTCCAACTCTAGATTTCGCCTCAGGTCATGATCTCACCGCTGTGAGATAAAGTCCTGCATCAGGATCTGGGCTGGGCACGGAGACTTCTTAGGATTCCCTCTCTCTCCCTCATTCTCTGCCCCTCCCCTGCTCTCCCTCTGAAAGAAAGAAAGAAAGAAAGAAAGAAAGAAAGAAAGAAAGAAAGAAAAGAAAAGCGAAGAAAAGGTACAATGGTTTGATCAGTGTCTAAGAAGTTACAGAGGCGAGAGAAGAACTGAGGTCTGAGGTTTTCTTCTTTTTTTTTTTTTAATGTTTATTTATTTTTGAGAGTGGGGAGGGGCAAAGAGAGAGGGGGACAGAGGATCCCAAGTAGGCTCCACGCTGATAGCGGAGAGCCCAATGTGGGGCTCGAACCCATGAACTGTGAGATCATGACCTGAGCCAAAGTTGGATGCTTGGTCAACCAAGCCGCCTAGGCACCCCAGAACTGAGGTCTTCTGATGAAAAAATCAGGGCTCTATTATCTTCTTCTGCCTTTCATAAAACCAAATTTGATCTCAATATTTAGAATCCTCTCCTTGCTCAATTAGAAAAAAATCTGAGGGGCACCTGGGTGGCTCAGTCGGTTAAGCATCCGACTTCAGCTCAGGTCATGATCTTGCGGTTTGTGAGTTCGAGCCCCGTATCGGGCTCTGTGCTGACAGCTCAGAGCCTGGAGCCTGCTTCGGATTCTGTGTCTCCTCCTCTCTCTGCCCCTCCCATGCTCATGCTCTGTCACTCTCTGTCTCTCAATAATAAATAAATGTTTAAAAAAATTAAAAAAGAAACAAAGAAAAAAATCTGAGCTCTTAAAAATGAAATCTAAGGAGTCTAAAATAGGTAATAAAACCACTCTGCATAGTACAAAGGGATTACTATTTAGTACTAAAGTCATTTTTTACTTTAGATTTTAGGCCAATAGAATATTAGTTTGATTAGAAGAATGACTTTCTAGATCATTAAATTTAGGGGGGAAGGTGGAAGAGCTCGATTCCAGTTTGAACATGACCTATCTACCCCAACACCCCATCTTTATATAATATTATCAAATTTAATCTCTATTTAAAGTGATGAAGGCCATATTTGTTATTAAGTTTGTCGGCTATGAAGCAGACTGGGGCACCTCCAAAACGCATCAAATAAATTATGCCTTTATTCCCTAGACTTTCTGAACTGGTTCTTAGATCATTTTCTACTACTCCTTGAGCCAAAATTTGGGGTGAGCATGGAAACAAGTATTTATCTTTGTTTAAAAACCTGTGACAGGTAGGGGCAAATGGGTGGCTCAGTCGGTTAAGTGTCTGACTTCAGCTTAGGTCATGATCCTGTGGTTTGTGGGTTTGAGCCCCATGTCGGGCTCTGTGCTGACAGCTCAGAGCCTGGAGCCTGCTTCAGTTCTGTGTCTCCCTCTCTCTGCCCCTCCCCCACTCGCACTCTGTCTCTCTCTCAAAAATAAATAAACATTAAAAAAAATTTGTTTACAAAAAAAACCTTCACAAGCAAAGGTCCTGTCTGTGCCCCCCACCTGCACCACCATTGTTTGCCAGCCCCACCTCCAAGACTCTAGTGTGCTGGGGCCCTCAAGCTTGCTGGCTTACATAAGGAAAACATCCAGGGTAGGTATCATTCCCTTGTCCCGCCTCACAGTTCTCAAAGGTAGGCATAGAGCAAGGGCAGGTTTGCATGAGCAAAGGCAGCTCAGCTGGCAGCTGTATGCACTGCGGGGGGGTGGAGGGTGGACCACTTGGCTGGGTGTCGGAGGAAGACAGACTCTTCTCATGCCCAGACCCCTGGCATCTGCACGAGGCTGGTTCGTGCCCAGAACCGCACGTGGTCTAAAGATGGCGGGGTGAGAGGCAGTGGGCACGAGCGGGCAGAGAAAGGAGAGGGAACTGGAGGCGGATTTGGCAATACCTAGCTTAACTTCCTAAAGCCCTGGGATGTCAGCGGAACACCTGACCGGTCTGTTTTACTGCACACGTCCTGCCACCTCCCATCCTGGGAACTGGGAAGATTCTCACCTGCTCAGAATCTTTCAGCTCCTGAAAGCAGCAGCAACAGTGGGAACGCTGGGAAATTTTAGAATAAATTCTATACCTCGGGGATTCAAAGCCCTCATGTAACATGTGTATTAATTTTCTATTGCTACTGTAACATATTACCACATATACAATGGCTTAAATATGACAAATATATTAACTTATAGTTTGTCAGAACTATAGGTCAGTAGTCTAGGTAGTTGTCTATAGGTCTAGTAGGTCAGAAGTCTGAAATGGGTCTGCTGGACTACATTCCTTCTAGAGGCTCTAGGGGAGACCTGTTTCCTTGCCTCTCTCAGCTTCTGGAGGCCCCTTCCTCCATCTTCAAGGCTAGCAGCCTAGCCTCTCCTCTCCTCTCTGATATCCCGCTTTCTTATTAGGACACTTGTGATTACATTGGACCCACCTGAATAATCCAGTATAATCTCTCTAGCTCAAATTCCTTAGTTTAAAAAAATTTTTTTTAATGTTTTTAAATTTATTTTTGAGAGGCAGAGACAGACAGAGCGCGAGTGGGACAGGAGCAGAGAGAGGAGGAGACACAGAATCCGAAGCAGGCTCCAGGCTCTGAGCTGTCAGCACAGAGCCCGACGCGGGGCTCGAACTCACGAACTATAAGATCATGACCTGAGACGAAGTCCGCCGCTTAACCGACTGAGCCACCCAGGCGCCCCTCAAATTCCTTAATTTAACCACAGCTTCAAATTGCTGTGTCCTGTGTAAAGTAATGCATTTGCAGGTTCTGGGGATTAGGATGTGGATGTCTTTGGGAACCAGTAATCAGCCTATTACAATATGTGAATATGATTTTCTATTTTCACACATCTGATCTTCAAACACATTTACAGAAATGAATAGAAACAGTTATAAAAATAGAGGGCTGCAGGCAGTGAGGTAAAAAGATGTTTCATTAGAAATAAAAGATGACCTGCTCCCATCATATTAAGAGATGCTACTTGGGTTTTTTCATTTTTGCTTTTGTTTTCTAAAACCTCTCCTCCTTTTTTTTTTTTAATATTTATTTATTCTGAGAGAGAGAGAGAGAGAGACAGAGAGAGAGAGGGAATCCCAAGCAGCCTCCATGCTGTCAGTGCAGACCCCGACTCAGAGCTCAATCTCATTAACCATGAGATCACTACCTGAGCCGAAATGAAGAGTCAAATGCTTAACTAAGTGAACCAAATCTCTCCTCTTTTTTTTTTTTTTTAAAGATCATTTATTTATTTTGGAGAGAGAGAGCACAGGAGGGCCAGAGAGAGTGGGAGAGAGAGAAAATCCTAAGCAGGCTCCACGCTGTCAGCACAGAGCCCGACGTGGGGCACAAACTCACAAACCATGAGATCATGACCTCAGCAGAAGTCGGATGCTTAACCAACTGAGCCACCAGGTGCCTCCAAATCTCTCCTCTTTTTTAAATGGAATGTGGAATTGGAAAACTGGAACAGCAGGGGAGACTCTGGGAAAAACAAAACTGCTACCAGATATTCTTTTTTTTTTTTTAATTTTTTAATGTTTATTTATTTTTGAGAGAAAGAGTGTGCACGAGAGAGTGCAAGCAGGGGAGGGGCAGAGAGAGAGAAAGGAACACAGGATCTGAAGCAGGCTCCAGGCTCTGAGTTGTCAACACAGAGCCCAAAGTGGGGCTTGAACCCACAAACCGTGAGATCATGACCCGGGCTGAAGTCAGACGCTATACCCAGGGAGCCACCCAGGTGCCCCAAGGAATGCTAAGGAATTTTAAATCCCCTTTTGGGATAGGTTGAATTTACTGAATCTTCAATATAATATATTCACTTTAGGGAAAAATCTTTACAGGTAATCATGGTCACATATAAATCATACTTTTTTCTGCCTTCACCATTTCTTCCCCTTACCCTGCTCTATTAATCTAAACAATAATAATATTTTTTGTTTGTGCAGCGTTTGTTCTGTTTCCACAGGGCTCTGAGCATTTTACATACAATGTTTCATTTGATCTTTGCAATGCTCCTGTAAAATGGATACTGTTATCCTCAGTTTATAGATGAGGAAATCAAATTTAAGTAATTTTTCCAAGGTCATACAGCAAGCAGGTGACACGGCGAGCTGGAGTATCAATGTGCTCCAAATTCCACACCATTAACCACTGTACTTACATTCTGCATCTTTCAAAAGAACATGATTTATAGACTCCAGGTGGAATTTTTGCAGTGTAGACATTAGTAAGGAATGCAAATGTCATGGAATTACTGGTTAAACTATCTTTGCTTCCCACTACCTTGAGCATGAGACAAGAGTCCACCCCTCCTGGATCTGGAACATGCTCCTTCCTCCCCATTATCTGTGAATAGAGCCTTCCAGGCAATAAATCACTCTGTGGTTTTCCTTCTCCCCTATTGACCCACAGAGGCCTGATTCACACTCCGTGAATTCCTTATACATCAGCCAGCTTGTAAGCAGTGTGGCTGTCACTAAAGAAACAAAGTCATTTTACACTCTCTTTCAAAAGCAAACAAACCTGGACAGCACCACGAAGCACTTCAGAGGGATGGGGAGGGAGGCCAGGTCCCAAACCGTGAAAGTGGAGCCTGTAAGAGGGAAAGGCAATGCTGCGTTGGGGAGTTCACAGGGACATTCAAAGCTAACTTTGGTTCCTTTTTCTGGCAACCTGTTTCCCCAAACCACCCTCTGCTGCCCAATCAGACGCGAAACTCTGGCGATTTGATATGCTTAGTTCGAGGAGCCAGGACTGCCTAGATGGCATGTGTGACGCAGGACGTCCACTTGGGGTTGGGCTGCGTGGATACACACAGGAGATCTCAGTCTGTGTACCGCCTGGTGTTACTGTATATCAATAAAACCACGTTAAAACAAAGCCGCAGAGCCTCTGGGTGGCACATTGTGGGTGGGAAAAAGCGCCAACCACACAGCTCCAATGCTAAGGATGAAGGCTATTATAGGCTGATTGTGCCGCTGGCAGCTTCAGGTCCTAACGGGTGCCGGCTAAACCTCGTCCCCCTGCCTGCCTGCCTCCTTCCCACGCTGCCCAGATACCCGGTTTCAAAGTTTGGAGCCAAGGAAAACGTAGAACTCAGTACAGATGGCAGTGTGCAGGCCAAGATCTGAGAGCACGAGAAGAGAAAAACCCTAGTCCTGAAGGCTCTCTCGTTCTCCTTAAGAACTACCAGTTAATCTTTTTCCTCTTTTTTAAAAATTAAAATGTTCACTCTCTGTTCAGGAGCAGAGAATAACTTCATGGGTGACATTGAAAAGGAACAGCATTAGACACCACAAGTTCTTGGTGCTATGATTAGTAGTTGCTGCTGCTTGTCATAATACATCAGAAGAACAGCAACCCATCTGTTCCAAATTGATACAGCAAAGGCTCAGAAAGAAGTGTTTATCCAGATTCTGTGGGGAAGTGTCTGCATTTTATGGCATATTGACGTGTGTGCCCGGGCGGTTAAAAGATGTCAAATGCCAGCTTTCTACCTGGCTGTGTATTATGTAACATCTGTCACCAGGATAGCTAAGGGTTTTGATGAGTGGGCTGTTTTAGCACGAAAATGTCCAAGTGGGAAGAAGAATATCCTCTGCTGAAAGTTTAATGCCACTTCAAATCTACGACACCACTTAGACTACACCATACTGAGGATGTAATAGGAAATGGAATCAAACCACCACTCACTCCAACCCACAAAACAAATTGCTATTAACACCCTGTGTTGGCTTCTCCCAGGCACTTCGCACTAGTGGTAATTAGCAGCACATAATTGCTAATGACTAATTACCTTGGCCTGTGTAGACATCAGGAGAATCAAAGTAAACTATTGTCCCAAAGCCTGACTTAACAGATACATAGATGGTAAAACTCCAAGTTTTAATAGCTTCCAAGAACTCCTGGGCTGGGGAATATCAGCCGGAGCGGAGAGCTGGGGGGCAGGGGAGAGGAGCTGGGAAGGAGAGGTATGTGAATAAATTGTTATTTACATTTGAGGAGGGAGAAATGGGCAATTCTCAGCCTCTGTATGCTAATGTCTCAGAAAATAAATTTCATTCACAGAGGCTTAAGAAGTCTCTGTATACACTTACTTGAAGGTCTATTTTTCCTTTAGACTGTTGTCTGAGGGTGTGATACCTAAAACTTACTGTAGGAACATCTGGTATCCTTAATAAAACATGTCAGGTAAATGGGTGGCTTCTGGGCAGCATATGTGGCTATAAGAAGATATAAATATTTCACTTTTCTGGAAAAAAAAATATCAAGGTCAAAGAGATGAGTCTTTGCTGCAGGTGTTAATGAGGTGTCACAAGAACATGGGGTCCTACCTACTAAATTCCCCCTTCTTGTGTCCCTGAGTGAGAAGCCATGAAGACTCCAGAATTTATATAAAGAAGGGTTTAGGGACACTGGTGGAGTTAGCAAAATAGACTGGAGAACTCGTTTTGAAGCTGTTTGGCCAAACAACCACAGTTTTGACTTGTAGGTTTGCTTGGTTTTGGAAAAGACTTTGGGGAAGGGGAGGTTATAGGGTTAAAGTCCATCTCCTTCCTTCCCCCCCAAGCCACTCCCTGGAGCTGCCACTGCAGGGAAGGAAGAGGATTCTTCGAACATTTGTGTTTCCTTCTGGTTTTCTTCATTTACCTGATGTATTGACTTTTCGTAGAGCAACCAGAGGAGGGCATGAATTTATATCAGTTAATCTTACCTACATTTAATTGCCTGCATTCAAACCCTGTGGATTTGTTTTATATAACTGAAATGCATATCTTTCTATTAAAAACTTAAAGTTTAGTTTTACTTTTGTATTATTTTTAATACTTTAAAGGGGTTCAAATGGTTCTTTGGGGATTAAAACTTTATAATATACATAACCTTTGCCGATTCTATCCAAGCACCACAAAAACTGAAGAGCACACTTTTTACTCACTCAGTCGTACCATTTTATTTTGACTACACAGTAAGAAGGAGGTCTAGGACCTTACACCTTAAATACCACATTCTGATTCCAAATTCACACCAGACTCATCATAAAATATGTACATCTTATAACAGGGCACTACCAGAATTAGTGTGGGTTTTCTCTTTCTCTCTCTCTCTCTTTTTTTTTTTTTTTTTTGAAAGCTATTCTGTTTATATTTTCTGGAAGATGTTGTACAGTAAACACTGTACTACTGAGTGATTCAGAATCATTTAAAAGTTCTGGCTATTTAGAATGCAACTCTATTCTGACTACCCTGTGACCCAGCCATTGCACTACTAGATACCTATCCAGAGGATACAAAAATGCTGATTCGAAGGGGCAAAGGCACCCCAGTGTTTATATCAGCACTATCAACAGTAGCCAAATTACAGAAAAAGCCCAAATGTCCATCAACTGATGAATGGATAAAGATGTGGTACATATACAATGGCATATTACTAGGTGACCAAAAAGAATGAAATCTTGCCATTTGCAACAACATGGATGGAACTGGAGGGTATTACGCTAAGTGAATAAGTCAGAGAAAAAGACAAATATCACATGATTTCACTCATACGTGGAATTTAAGAAACAAAACAGATGAACATAGGGGAAGGGAAGCAAAAATAAGATTAAAAACAGAGAGGGAGAAAAGCCATAAGAGGCTTTTATTTTTTATTTTTTTATTTTTTTTAACGTTTATTTATTTTTGAGACAGAGAGAGACAGAGCATGAACGGGGGAGGGTCAGAGAGAGGGAGACACAGACTCTGAAACAGGCTCCAGGCTCTGAGCGGTCAGCACAGAGCCCGACGCAGGGCTCGAACTCACGGAGTGTGAGATCGTGACCTGAGCCGAAGTCGGCCGCTCAACCGACTGAGCCACCCAGGCGCCCCCGTAAGAGGCTTTTAAATACAGAGAACAAACTGAGGGTTGCTGGAAGATAAATGGGTGAGGGGCATTGAAGACTGCGCTTGTTGGGATGAGCACTGGGTGTTGTATGTAAGTGATGAGTCACTAAATTCTACTCCTGTAATCACATTACAATATATGTTAACTAATTTGGATTTAAATATAAACAAACAAACAAACAAATAAATAAAAGTCACAAAATAAATAAACAAATTTATTATTTGTATTATTTTGTATTAAATTCAAAAAATAAAAAAAATAAAATGAAATACAACTCTATTCTGACATGTCAACCAAACAACCTATCACTTCTAAGACCCTGGTTACAATAAAACTAAGGAGATAAGTTGATATTCTTAGGCTCCTACAAGTCAGGCATTAATTCAGAACCCTAATAGTTTAGAAAAATGACCTTGAACATCCGTGTAGATGTCTCCCATCACACACATCACAAACACCAGTGCCAAATGGAGGCAGAATAACAGGTTAGCACCCTTTCCAAAGGATATCCTGTAAATATCTGTTCACTGTTTATTTTGAGGAAAGACCGGGTAAGGAATGATGCAGAAAGTGGACCACTGGCAGGCATTCTGAGCCTCACATTTACTGTGTTAAGCAGTCCAGCTATGGCTCCAAGCTTGCACACCCCACTAGAACACAATTACCCTGAATTCAATGAGACGCATTCTCCTTAAAAGGCAGAGGGTCCCTACCCCATGGTGCTTAGTGGAGTAGTTCTCTACATTTTCTGTGAAAGAAATTCTGACGAATACTATTTACTATGTTCGTTTATACTTTTAGTGATGTCTTAATGCTCAGTAACCTTTTTTCGCACCCCTTAAAGTTTGACAACTAAATGGCTGTCAGCCGACCCTCCACTTACTGTTGCTCCTGTCCATACCAGTCCCCCCACCCCCACACTCCATTCTTGTGGTCTTATGCAAATGAAGTCATTTGCCTGGTGGGGAAGCACAGTATTTTAAAGTTTTGTTTTGGTTTTTTAGCTCTAGAACTTTTTTATTCCCACTCTTTTTCTAAATATGAGGTGTATGGGCTATCTTGCCCCCATTTTTTTACTTCAGTCATTAAAGTCTTGATAAAATTCATGCTTGTCTTTAATTGTCTCAGTTTTAGCTTTTCCAATGTTCTTCTGCCTTGTGTCAGGAACTTTTTGTGAAAAGACTCCAATCAGGAAGAAAGTTTAGAAATTGTACAGTAAGAAGCCATTTTTTATAACTTGCTGCATAAAGCTGTCACCTGATTTGTCCAGACAAACTTAAGTTTCCATCTGTATTAGTTTCCTATTGCTGCTGTAACAAATTACCACAAATTTAGTGGCTTAAAACAACATACATTTATTATCTTATGGTTTTGGGGGGTGGGAATTCTGAAATGGATCTCAATAGGCTAAAATGCAAAATTTGGCGGAGTTGGCTTCTGTTTGGATGCCCTAGATAGAGAAGCACATATTTCCTTTTGCAGCTTTTAGCAGCTTGCCCACTTTGCTTTTGACGCATTGTCCCTTCCTCCATCTTCAAAGTCAGCAATGGCAGGTCTCACATCACTCAGACACTGACTCTTCTGTTTCCCACTTCCACACCGAAGCGCCCCTGTGATCATACTGGGCCCCCCTGGATAATCCAAGCTTATCAACCACTGCAAGGTCAGCTGATTAGCAACCTTAATTCCAACCGCTATCTCACTCCCCTTTGCCATAACATATTCAGTTTCCAGGAATTAGACGTGGGCATCACTGGGAGGCCATTATTCTGCCTACCATCCCATCTTAAAGCACTCATTTAAATATCACATGGCTTGGGGGCGCCTGGGTGGCTCAGTCGGTTAAGCATCCGACTTCGTCTCAGGTCACCATCTCGAGGTCCGTGAGTTCGAGCCCCGTGTCGGGCTCTGTGCTGACTGCTCAGAGCCTGGAGCCTGTTTCAGATTCTGTGTCTCCCTCTCTCTCTGACCCTCCCCCGTTCATGCTCTGTCTCTCTCTGTCTCAAAAATAAATAAACTTTAAAAAAAAAATCATATGGCTTGGAGTATTCTCTCTTTCAGTATTTATTCCTGACTGACCGTCTACTCATTAGAGTTCTGGATTTGTTTTCCAAAGAATTCCACAGTGGGGGCCACTTCTTACAAGGGAATTGGAAGTTGAAAACAAGGAAAATGGACAGGGATCGTCCAATTCCTTTGAGGGCACTGAAACACCCGAGGGAGAAGACTGGAAACGACAGACCAAAAGACTAAAAGTAAACATCATTGTCTACTATGACTCATCCCATTGCTAGATATAAACTGAGCAAGTCATTAAATGTAATCCATTTCAATTTGATTCAGGAAAATGACAACAACAAAAATAAAACACGAAAAAGGAGAGAATATTGGTGAATATAAAGCTGGAGGTCCTTGTGTGACTTCCTGTCACCTGGGGGAGATGAGACAAGTTCCAAAAAGAAACTAATACAGGCAAAGTAAGGTGATGTCATAACGGATATACCACAGAGCAACAGATATAAAGGAGGGAAGGGATATGTTTGAGGAGATGGCTTTTGAGATGGACCCTGATGGATGAGGAGGTATAGATTATACAGGATAAGCTGCCAAGCAGAGAGGTTATGGGAGCAAAGATACAGTCACTTGAGTACTTAGAGATGCCTGCATGATCTTCCAACTGCAACAAACCCTTCTAAATCAGGATTTTATAACCTCATTTTGTTTTACATTTGGGGCCAGATAATTATTTGATGAGGGAGACTGTCTTGTGCACTGTGCAATGCTTAACAGCATCTCTTGCCTCTACCCACTAGATACTCAGCAGCACTCTGTGAACAACCCCCTGCTGTGACAACCCAAAGTATCTCCAAATATTGCCAAACGTCCCCTGAGGGGCAAAATTTACTCCCTCACCCCTGTTGAGAGGCATCCACCCACATTCACGTTTAATATTTATCTCAGATTATGATTTGGGACCAATATGAAGTTAACAGCTAAATCAGTCACAGCTGTGGGTTGACAGTGTTCAAGGAGTCTTGTTTCTTTAGATACTGTGTAGACTGTTCAAGATTTACTGGGCAGCTCTGAAAATGTGTAATTATTAACTGTGGCGACTCAGCCAGTCCCAAGCACCCTAGTCCAGAGGTAAAGACATAATGTATGAAATAAAAGGCGTAATGTTCAAAGGGCAGAGCCCACCCCGCTGCCCTTTCCAGGGGACAGGTCTGATGAACCCAAGGGCGGGATCCTGCCCCTTTCCATTCCTACTTCAGTCCCTCATCCCCCTCTCACCTGCATTTGGCAACACCCTCTTAACTGGTTTCCCCTCTCAAGCCAGGTAAATGCCCTTTCTCTACGAGATGTTTGGCTTAGTTTTAAAAGAATTCTCGGTTTTCATTACCAGCTGTTAATGTGTGCTCTAGTTATCCTCACTGCATCCCTGACTATCGCTTTGACTTTTATCCCTTTAGGTAGCCCAAGGATGCTAATGATGCCACCCCTCATTGAGAAGTGAAATGGGAGTCAGGAATGGGGTGAGCTTTAGGAACGGGGTGGGGGTTAGAGCTATCTATGGAACATATTACTTATTTAAAACATAGTAAAACAAACAAAATTATTCCAACTCCGTCCCCCTGTGGACGCTGTTGGTGCCCTCTCCAAATTGCTTCCATTGTTTTCAGCAGCTCGGTGTGTGCACCGCCAGCTTCTGCAGGCTTTGCCAGTACCTGTAAGTGAAAGAGGACTGTCCTTCGGCAATGGAGCTGCATGCCCATAGGGAAAACAGGAACTACCCAAGAGTCCTCATTTCCCCTACGGTGGACAGTAGATGACGACTGACTGATGTGGGCATACAAAAGCCCATGTATTCCTGCCTTAAGGTGGGGCAAACTCTGAAATGGAGTTTATATTCCAGAGCTCCTCACAGCATCAGGCTGTCTGGGACTTAACTGGAAACTGCTCTTCTGCTTGGCTTCTTGCCTCTCCTTATCCTCATTGCTTCCACTTCCTTACTAGTTTCTTCCAGGATCGTTTCCTTAAAAAAATTACTTGAACTCAAGCCCTTGGTTCAGGGTCTGCTTCTGGGACAATCCAAACTTACATTCGCCCCTAAAACTCCTTCACCAGAAATCTATCTCAACTAAAGACTTGAGCACATCCCTCCCCTGCTAAAGCTTCCGGTAGATGCTCCCTACCCTACTCGATGCCTTCATATAGCGTTCAAGGCTGGCCCCAATCAACCCTTGCTGACCTCTCCAGCTGTAAGTCTCAACCCATCCCAATTTCCTACTCTGTGGTTCAGAAATGTTAAACGCCTTTGGTTCCTCATTCATCTCCTTGTCCTCTGCTTGGTTTCTGGTGTTCCCATTATCTAAGAAACTTCTAGAAGCCTCTCAGCCTGCACAGAACCTCCAGGTGGGCTAAGGATAGGTCTCAGAACCTATCAATCACTTTCATTGCATTTACCACATATTGCAATTCTCTTCTTGTTTGTCTCCCCAACTAGACAGTGACATCCCTAAAAGCAGGAAGCATGCCTTCATCATTTTAAAATCCCCATTGGCTAGCACAATGCCTGACACATAGAAAAGGCTGTTGTTAAAGCTTTTGTATGAATTCACATAACCATATTTTTTTTTCCTGTAGAGTAACCAGAGATATTGAAGGTAATTACAGCAGCACGTACTTCAATTCTAGCACATGGAAACTAGAAACTCACTCTTAGAATAAAAAAAATGGCGACAACTTTCAAAATATTTATGCTCCTGGACGTCAAGGCATAACTACAGCGGCTGAACTGATTAGACAAGGGTATTAAGGCTTCATCCTACAATATATACCTTGGGCTTTTTTGCTAACAATTCTTGTACTCCATCTCAGATGATATAACTGGCCAGTCAGAGCCTTTATGTAACCCTTGTTGTTTTTTTAGTGGCTTTGTTTACAAAGCATTTTTTTAACTTTGTGGGTTTTGTGGATTCCACAGGACTGCTCCCTGACCTACCTCCTGGATTAGGAACACAGCCTGCTAGCTCCACGGCAGCCACTCACCACCGTGCCTCATTCCTTAGCTGGGTTGGCATAAGAGAAAATGCCACAGGAAAAACAACGGAGAGCTAAAATAAGCTCACTTGGTTTCATCCTGCCAGAAACTATTTGGGAGAATAATTCAACATCCATCAAATGTGAAAATGTCAGAAATTAGGAGAAAAAGAAATGTATTTGCTACTTTTAAGGAAAAGTCACATCCCATAAATTGGAGAAGAGTGTTTGCAACATTCAGAAACTTGGCAATAGGATTTGTGGCATAGACAGCCAGGGTCATAATGAGGTGAGAGGCCATTCAGTTGAGCAAGGGGAGGTTTTTCTTTATGGTCCACATCTGGAAGATATCGAGCCAGAGCTGCAGTGGAAGCACCCAAAGAATCACAACATATGTGTCATTGGAGGTCTGATTGAGGGTCCTTTCCTGTTTCATGTTTCTCAAATTATGGCCTGTCTGCTGCTACTCACTCCCATCCCCTCTTGCCAACTCAAAGACATTGCTCTGGTACTTTTCCCTCCCCTTCCTTGCATCACCAATTCTTCCTCTCTCTGGGTCATTGTCCTCAGCATCAAACCTGTTACTTCTTTTATTGTCTCCCAAATCCTCTTTTGATCCCTTCTTTTCCCTTTGGTTCCTGTCATTATAACAACAGTCACTTCAGTCATTATAACAAGAGTCCTTTAAAAGTTTTTCCATTCTGTTGTTTCCAATTACTTTCCTCACATACTCATTTTAACCCTCTCCAATGGGGCTTTGCCCCCTTACTCCACCAAACTGCTTTTGTCAAAGTTACCGTTGGCTACCACGTTGCCAAATCCAATGGTGAGCTTAGTCCTCAATTACCTGATCTGTCGGCAGCATTCAGCACAGGTATTCACTCCATCTTTAAAAACACTTTTCCCCCAACAAGACTTCTAGGAAGTCTTGGCTTTCCTCCTTTCTCATTGGTCTGTCCTTCTGTCTCTAAGCTGATTTCTCTTCTTCTCCTTGGCTTCTTGACATTGAAGTGCCACAGGCTCCGTCTTTGGAACTCCTCTCTTTTCTCAATCGACTCCCTTGGTGAACTCACCCAGTCTAGTGCTTTCAAAGCCATCTATCTGGTAATGACTTCTAAACTCCTATATTCAGTCTAGAATTCTCCTCTGAACTCTAGATTTGTATCTGCCTACTCAAGATCTCTACTTGGATGTCTAACATACATCTCAAACTTAAAATGCACGAAGTGAATTCTTGGTCTTTCCCTGAAAAACTCCATGAAGATTTTCCCCATCTCAATGATATCTTCACAAGGCCCAGGCTTAGTATCTGGGACTTGTGCCTAACTCTTCTCTTTTACTCATACCCCAAATACAATTCATGAGTGAATCCTATTGGCTCTGTTCTCAAGATCTATCCAAATCTGATCACTTTTCACTATCTCCACTGCTGCCTTTATGGTCTAACTAAATCATCATCATCTCTCTCCTAGATTATTGCAATAAGCTTTAAAAAAATTTTTTTTAATGTTCTATTTATTTTTGAGAGAGCACAAGCAGGGAAGGGGCAGAGAGAAGAGGGAGACAGAGGATCCAAAGCAGGCTCTGCCCTGACAGCAGTGAGCCCGGTGTAGGGCTCAAACTGAGGAACGGCGAGATCATGACCTGAGCCTAGACAGATGTTCAACTGACTAAGCCACCTGGTGCCCCTACTGCAATAATCTCCTAATTGGTGCCCCTGCTTCTACCTACTTAAAAATGACATCAATACCATATTCCCATGCATCCCCCACCTTTATTCCTTGCTTTGTTTTGCCATTTACTAACATTTAACTTTGTATACACACATATACAGAGGTACAGTTTATATACAGCTCAAAATACTCATTTTAAGTATGGCTTTTGATGAGTCTGACAAATTTATACACATGTAGCTACTACCACAGTGAAGATATAGAACATTTCCATCAGGTCAAAAAAGTTTCCTTTTGCCTCTGTCTTCACTGTAAATTTCTCTCTCCAACCCTGGCTCCAGGAAACAACTGATGTGCTCTTTAATGATGGGTTGGGAGTGGGAGCAAGAACAACATGGTTTACTCTAATGGGAAAGATTCAGGAGAGAAGGAAAATAGATGATGTAAATCACTATAGATTATCTTTGCCTTTTCTAGAAGTTCATACAGATGGAATTGTTAGAGTATATACTCTTTGTGTCTGGTGTCTCTCATTCAGCATACTTTTTTTGAGATTTACCCACACTATTGCATGTATCAGTAGTTCATTTTTATTTCTCAGTATTCTATTTTAAGGATGTACCACGACTTGTTTATTAATTCATCAGTTTATGGCCATTTGATTTGTTTCCAAGCTGAGACTCTTATGAGTAAAGCTGAATAAACATTCTCAAATGGTTTTGAATATAACTTTGCATGGGTATGTTCTCATTTCTCTTGGGTAAATCCTACAATTGCCAGGTCACATGTTAAGTATATAGTTAACTTTGTAAGAAACTGCCAAGCTGTTTTCCAAAGTTATTGTACCATTTTGCATTCTCACCAGCAATGTATGAGCATTCTAGTTGCTCTCACATCCTTGGTAACACTTGATATTTTCAGTCTTTTTAATTTTAGCTACATTCGTAGGTGGGTAGTGGTATCTCCTTGTGGTTTAAATTTGCATTTCTCTATGACTAATAGTGTTAAGTGTCTTTTGATTTGCTTATCAGCCATCCATATATATTCTTTGATAAAGTATCAGCTCAAATCACTTGCCCATGTTTTTAATTAGGCTACTGTTTTCTTCTTGAGTTGTTAAGAATTCTCTATATATTCTGGACACACGTCCTTTGTCAGGTATCTGCACTACATACATTTTCTCCCAGTGAACAGATTGCTTTCATTTTCTTAACGGTGTCTTTTGAAGAGAAAACATTGAAAAAATTTTGATGAAGTTCAACTCATCAACTTTTTCCTTTATTATTTGAGCTTTCTGTATCTCAAGAAATCTTTGCTTGACTGCAAGTTGTGAAGATTTTCTCCCCTAACAAAATGTATATATTCTCTTGTTTTATTTTGTCTCCCACACAATTAAAAAAAATGCTATTAAGTGGTATAAAGTGCTCGAGAAATATTTCAATATCACCCAACTGGATATGTCAATACTTTCCAACTTATAGCTTAACTAGGCTGCATTTTCTTAGCTTGCTGATGAATTTCTATGGGGAGCCATATAACATAGTGGCTGAGAGCAAAGATATGCAACCCAGAGGAACCTGGAGCTGAAATCTACAGCCTGTGCATAGTGGCCGTGATTGGGCAAGTCACTTCACTTCTCAGAGCCTCTTTCCTCACAGGCAAAATTGAAACGATGAAGATTTTATGACATAATACACATAAAGCCCCTGACCCAATTTGGGGCACATGGATAGGACTTAATGAATGTTAGATGCCATTATTATTATTGCTGTCATTAAAGTAAATTTGAAGCCTCTCATGTGAACTTAGCCAACAAAATATGGTAAATAGTACTTATAAGACAGTCAGAAGCTAAAAGATTATTATTAAGTTATTATAGAAGTGTCTTCCCAAATAGTAACGAGCCACATGTTTCACGGTTGGCAGTATGTTTTCCTAACAAAAATTTGGGGGTGTTTGTAATTTGTTAGAGCCATATGTGAACAGATTCCTCCCAAACTTCTAAGAATAGAATAACCTCAAATTATTTTTACCACAAATGGGCCGTCTAAAAATGTCTTGGCTGATGCTGCTTCTGTTTCATAAAGTCAGGTCCTGAAGAGTTTTTGTGAATTTAATGTATTTGTATCAATTGTTTGTTCTCTTCTCATCCTTGACCATGGCAGCCATTCATCACTCACATGCTGGGTTTTAGGACAATATAGATTTATCTGCTCTCTTTTCCATTCACTTTCTCTGACAATGTACTACTAACAAAAATTTGTTTCGGAGCTTTTGGGCGCATTAGCAACATAGCTAAGTCTCCCACATTATTTGTATGTCATTTATAATTAAGTTAGCTTGTCACATTTCAAATCCTGGAGTCAATATTTAATAGAAGATCTGGGCTCAACCGCTGGTTGCATTTAATGAATATTTTAAACTAGCCACTCTAACATTTTGGACGACTTTTTGGTTTCTTCTTCTAACTGCTATGCCGTATGCACAAAGGTCTCATTATTTGTTCGGTGGTGACTTTTCCAGAGGATGTAAACTCAGTAAAACTGATTTTGATGTAAAGAGGCTGTGATGACCAAGGGGCTTTTGCCGTTTAGACTGTTTGAAACCTGCATTGTTTGGGCAGCAGTGCCCGTTCTCCAGTGAAACATCCTGAAAGCATGAAATGACTCATCCTTTACACTCTCGCTGATCTACGGGCTTCAATTCAAACCACACAAGATACGTACAGTTTGGTTTTGACTGTTTATCATATAGTTAAGTAGGATATAGCTAAATAGTTATTTGCTTTCTTACTCCCGAATTGTATTCTATCTCTCTATGTTTGCTCAGGGTATAATATTCCTTTTTCAGGGAAAGAAGAGTTGGTCCTTGGCTTAACAGAACTTTTCTGCTTTCTAATCACTTTTATTCTTTTTTTTTTTTAACATTTATTCATTTTTGAGAGACAGAGAGAGACAGAGCGCGAGCAGGGGAGGAGCAGAGAGAGAGGGAGACACAGAATCTGAAAGCAGGCTCCAGGCTCTGAGCTGGCAGCACAGAGCCCGACGCAGGGCTCGAACTCACCGACCGCGAGATCATGACCTGAGCCGTAGTAGGAGGCTTAACTGACTGCGCTACCCAGGAGTCCCTCTGATCACTTTTCAAGTCATATATCAACACGTACTTTTTCCTGTTTCCCTGCTTCTTTTAGCTTTTGCAGAGTTTGCTCCCAAGGGCACCCAACCAAGACAAAGTTGTGTCAGGTGAAGCCTGCAGAATCAGGACCGGTAAGGCAAAGGAAGCAGGCTTCTGCTGGCCAAACAGATGCTACTTTTCCTAAGCATGGATGCAGTGGAGGATGTGGCATGGGGGGACCCACCAAAGCTCATTGTTGTGGTAAATTAAAACTTTATTCCCTTCACTGTATTCCATAGTATGCATCCATAATATATCAATGCCCCTGACAGAATGATTATTTTAGGTTATCAGTTTTATATATTTTAACGTAAATGGGTTCCTAATCATTTCTCCTGAACTGATGTCCATAGGAGAGGAAATACAGGTGAGAGGCAGAAACAAATGGAACATTTAAGAGTACTGGGTATGTGAAGAGGGATGGAGAAGGGTTATTGAAGATAGGAAAGGAAAAGGGTGCCAAACCCCAATCTTCATACTCTCCAATTTTTATGAATGATCATGAAAGTGGGGTGCAGGGGACTCTGCAGTGATCAGTCAGACAGCCTAAAGCAGTGGTTCTTAATTTCTACTATATATTAACCTCAACCAGAAGGTTCTAAAACAGCCTAAGCCTGGGCTCCACCACTCATCTCCAGCCAGGTGATTTCATTGATATGGGACAGGTTCCAGAGATCAGTATTTTATAAACTCCCCCAGTGTTCCTCAAATGTGGTATGGGTCAAGAACCGCAGCTTAAAGGAACCTTCAGGAGTCCCCAACAGTGGGGATCTCCATTTTGGTACCTTCTCTTAAGGAGCCTGGGGAAGTCCTAAGGACTGTTCGGCAATGGAAGAAATCCCCACTTCTATCTTGTGGGAAGAGAAGGAGATGGTCTGTCATCACCCCTGGAAACTCCCTGTGGCCTTATGACTCTTCCTGGTCCTCCACATCAGCACTAGCCACCGAAAGCCTTCCTAAAGGGGTGTGGCCTGCTGTTCATACTCATTTTTTCAAATTCTTTCAGGACCAAATTCCTTTGGAGATATTTACAATTAACCTTTTTCTCAAGTTAGATTTCAGACAAGTTGGTATGGATGGTTACAACATGATTTTCCAGTTTGGTGTGCATTGAAGCCTACTTCCCCAACAACAAGAAAAGCCTATGGGGTTTTATGGCATGTTTCTTAAATACAATCATAATGCAGTTTGCAAAAGCCAAGGGTGTGGACAAAATATGTAGAAATATAATCCACTTAAAAATCAGAAGCATAATTCTGAGCCTATAAATTAGAAGAAAAAAAAAAGAAAAACCAACCAAAAAACAAACCACATATCTCTTTTGAGATCTTAGTAAGCATGTTAAACGTGTAACAATTAGAAAACCACTCTGGCATAGTGAAAAAAAATCATATTTGGCCTCAGTTTTCATATCTGAAAAATGGGATTGCAAATACCTGCCTTTCCTGTCAAAATTTATGAAGATCAGACAATTTGAGTATACTTTATTTTATTTTAGAATATTTATTTTGAGAGAGAGAGAGAAAGAGAGAGCTCAAGTGGGAGGAAGGGCAGAGAGAAGACAGAGAGAATCCCAAGCGGGCTCCATACTGTCAGTGTGCAGCCCAATGTGGGGCACAACCCCATGAATCATGAGATCATGACCTGAGCAGAAATCAAGAGTCGGTGGCTCAACCCACTGAGCTACCCAGGTGCCCCTAAGTGAATATACTTTAGACACTATAAGAATACCCTTCAGATGTGAAATACTGCTCTAGTCCAGTTCAAATATGTTTTTCAATTTAGAATTGATTGCATTGAAAAAAATCACTTTATTTAGCCAGTTTCCAATTTCAAAAAGGCATAGAATATGAAAATGCCTACAGTAGCTCACATATATATACATCAAGATTTGCTACAAAGGTCTTGCATTGGTAAAGACTGTAAAATTTTTAAAAAAACTTTTCAGAGGTTTTGGTCATTTTATCTAATTTTATCCTTATGACCACTTAACAGAAAATAACCCCCTCTTTCACTCATAAGTTATTCTATGTTTAAAACACTTTTTGAGGTAAATGGTAATGGTTTTAACAATAATGAATGTGGAAACTGAGCCACCTTGGCAACTTGCCCAAAGTCACATGACTTAGTAGCACTAGGACTTGAAATAAGCCCTTTTGACTTCATGAGAAATAAGCAACACTTTTTTTTAACCTCATTAAAAAATGTATCATATCTCATGGGTAAATAGGTTTTGTTAAAGACAATACCCAGCTTGTATTGTTCAGGATTGGTGCCCTTGAATTCGAAGACAAATACGTTGTATAAATGAGTCATAAAGCCAGAGAACTAGATGGGACTTGGTTATCTTGTCTCATCCCTCATTTTAAAGATGAGGAAATTGAGGTCCATAGAGATTGGGATTTTTTTAAATACAGAAATGCCTGTATTCACTGTCTGAAATTTTATAGAGAATTGTTGACATTTTGCAGAGATAAGACAAAAGATTTCAGTGGGTAATTAAGAATTTGCTTTAAAGGAGTTGAGAATTTAAAGTTTGTTTGTTTGTTTGTTTGTTTATGGGAGAGAGAAAGAGAGAGAGAGGAGGAGAGAGAGACAGAGGGAGAAAGTGACTGCACACACAAGCAGGGGAGGAGCAGAGAGGGAGAGAGAGAATCCCAAGCAGGCTCCACACACTGTCAGTGCAAAGCCCCACATGGGGCTCAATCTTACAAACTGTGAGATCATGACCTGAGCAGAAATCAAGAGTCAGATGCTCAACCAACAGAGCCACCTAGGTGTCCTAAGGAGTTGAGAACTTAAATGAATTCTACAAAAATTTTAAAAATTTTATACTTTTTCAATATTGTGTCACAGTGACACTAGTATTGGTGACTTTAAAGGTGAACAAATGATGATGATGGCTAACTTCCCAGACAGGTTCGATTCATTCTAGAGCCAATAAAATAGAACAAAGATCTCCATGGAGCAATGATTTTAGGGTAAACAGACATGACAGGATATAATTATATACAGAACACATCAGATCTGAAAGATTAGTTTGTAGAGAGGAAAAGTCTGTATTTGGGGGGAAAAAACCAAACCCAGTAGCATTTAATGCTTTTCCATAGAACCCAGGTGGAAGGGTGTGTGTGTGTGTGTGTGTGTGTGCACTTGTATCCAGCCACAGACAGGGGCAAGCAGATTAGCATGAATTTTAGTTGCAGAGCTATGGGCTCAGCATCCCATAGGCTAGTGTCATTCATGGATACAATAGGCAGCAAGAGTTATAGTGCCAGGGCAAGCAAGTCTGACGGGGTACCAAGGTGAGCTTCCAGGGAGCTGTAACTCTGCCAGCGTTCTCCTGAACACTGGGGTTTTCTAAATGCAACATCAGCAGAGTTACTGCATTGATTCTGTTCTTTTCCTTCAGAGATCTCAATTGCCTACACTGGTTAATCTCAACCATGGGGTATTTAACAACAACAATACAATAAAAAACAACACTGATGCTTGGGCCATACTTTCGGAGATTCTGATTTAATTAAAATGGGTGCAGCTTAGACAGTGGTATGTTTTTATATGCTCCTCAAGTGATTTTAAGGTATGACTAGGGTTGAGACTTGCTGGATGAGATGATGAGGAGCCCTTTTGGACTGGAGCTCTTCTGGAGGATGAGGGATTGCCTTCCTATAACCAGGAGTCATCCACATCAGTGCCTAGTGGTGGTGCTCTACTCTCCGGGAGGATGTAGGGCTCTGTGGGGATGGGGGCTTGTGTGGCATCTGTATACTCTCATTAAGTTGACTCGCCTCAGGTGGGTGGTCAGAGTTCAACTGTGAAGACCCCTCTAGGTCGTCAGAGTTCTAATCATTATAGACAAACATCCTCCAAAACCAGAGGACAAAAATACTTTTAGGTCAGATCTTAACAGAAGACTTCTCAGGTCAAATTTCTATTCTGTGTCTGGCCTAGATGTAGCCATCAGGAAATAGTTGTCAGATCAGGTCAAAGCAGTTTTGTACTGCCTAAAAAGAACTGAATATTATATGCCAGCAAGTTACTGACTGAAACCAGGCTGTCTCCTCAGGACACACAGCCTTATCCCATGGCTCCTTGTGGCTAAGCTTATATAGAAAACATTATTTCCATGTTAGAATGAGAACTGAGAAGGCAGATGATTTCTCTGAATTTGTAAGAATGAAGCAACGTCCTTACCCTTTTCACCCATAATCAGGAAGAGTTTCTTTTTTTTATTTCCTATGACAAGATGTGTTCCTTATCAGGACAATGACATCAACTTTGGTATTGTAAGCAACAACTCATATCAACCAATGACTTTCCCCTTTAATACTTAAGTTTAAATATTTTTCTTCTGTTTGTTTTTGCATTAAAAATGTATTCACGCTTCATCAAGAAAGCTTACATAACTGAGAAAAGCAAAATGAAAAAGAAAGAATAATCTTACTATTCAGATGATCATATTTACCATTTTGGCTTATGTTTGTTTTTGTTTTTTAATTTCAAGGAAAACACATTCATTCTTGGAAGGGGAACTGACAAGAACGAGGCAGAACCCAATCTTAATAGTGAATTATAATAGTTGAAAGATTCTAAAAATGGAAATTAGTAAGGGATCGAGTCAAAGCTCAATTTTAAGAAAAAGTATAGTAATCAAACTTGGGTCCCACAAAGGACAGATCTGATGCTGACCCTTTGAGTTATATAGTCTATAGGCTAAGAAGTATTTAATTTCTGAGATTAGAATAGGTTCTGGTAACTAGGATCAGGTAGGGATTTATATGGCTATGTCTCTGGGGAAGGGGGTGCTACACAGGTCAGGGAACAAGCTGGGTCAAACAAGTATTTTCTTTTGTATTACATCACGGCCATTTCTTCTTTTGAAATATCTCTTACAGCTAACCCTCTTTACTCATCTTAAGTAAATGCAGCCTGGCTGTCTTCTCAGAAAATCTTCCTTCTTCCAGATGACCCTATCTATATATTGCTGCCAGGGGAGTCTTAACACTGTTTTTCTCCTCCTTGGGAATAAAAACTGGTTCCTACTGTCTAATGGGGTCAGTCCCAAATGTCTCTCCCTTGCTTTCACAGTTCTTTATAACTTAGCATGAACCTTTATACTCAGCTTTGTTTTTCATGTCATATTCTCATTCTCTCTCACTCCACAATGTATTAATTGTTCTCTAAGTGCATCATTCTCATTACTGTTGTCCCTACCCTCATCTCCATATTATCATCTTGTCTGAAAGGTCCCACCCCTTTCTTCCTTCTGTCTATTTATTGCCAATCCTTCCAGGCCTGGATCTAGTCACAGCTCCTTCCTAGTACCTCCCCCAGTTATCCAAACCCACATTGATTTATGTTTTCTTAGACCTATCATACAGGTCCTAATTTACCATTACTTACTTACTACCTTGTATTTAGTCACCCTTTCATTTTTGTTATCTGTCCCTCCTCAACTTGATTGCAACTTTATTTGGAAATGAAATCTATAGCTTGATCTTTTCTCATCTATTATACAGGGCTGAATTTCTTTAAATACATACATAAATCCTTAGCTTATTATATAGGATGTTGAGATTATATATAGAAAAATTTAATATTCAAACTCTATTACCATGAACTTTCCTGGGATTTTAGAAGAAATTATGCTTTATTTTTCCACTCACTTAAATAGCTTTCTTATTTATACAACATAATACAGCAGATGCAGCTTAACACGTAAGTATTATACAACAAAATGCATCACTAATAAAACTTAGGAAAGATTGTAACTTTAACTGTTTAATTGTCTAATAATCAAACTTCAATATTTTATCTCTCTTTATCATATTCATCAATGTCATGCAAACAGACTCACTAAAAGTAACCCAGTTTACATGTGAATTTACCATCCTCATGATGACTTTATGAACTCAAGGATAAAAAGTAGTATTCTTTATCTAGGGTCACTTAACTAATACAATTTTATCTATGCTTACCTTCCATGGTTATACCAGAATTTTATATTTAGAAAAAATAGAATCTTCAAATCATATTTGAAGAAAATGTAAAATAGTAATGATTATAAAATTAAATAAATAACAAAATAACAAGCCCATGGGTGCCTGGGTTAAGTGCCCAACTTCGGATCAGGTCATGATCTCACGGTTCATGAATCTGAGCCTCGCATCACGCTCTCTGCTGTCAACACAGAGCCCACTTTGGATCCTCTGTCCTCTTGTCTCTCTTCCCCTATCCCGCTCACGCTCTCTTTCTCCTTCAAAAATAAATAAACATCGGGGCACCTGAGTGGCTCAGTTGGTTGAGCATCTGACTTCAGCTCAGGTCATGATCTTATGACTTGTGAGTTTGAGCCCTGCGTCGGGCTCTGTGCTGACAGCTCAGAGCCTGGAGCCTGCTTCGGATTTTGTGTCTCCCTCTCTTTCTGTCCCTCTCCTGCTCATGCTCCATCCCTCTCTCAAATATAAATAAACATTAAAAATAAATAAATAAATAAATAAATAAATAAATAAATATTAAGAATAAATAAATAAACATTAATAATAATAACAAATAAACAAACATTCAAAAAAATCACAAGCCCAGCCATAAGATAATACTAGCACAGATAAGAACCATCATCCAGGTACCATTTCATCCAGGAAGACAGAAACAAAATATTATTTACTTGAATAATGTTTTTCAAAGTTGCTTATTATTGTTTGCTGGTTGTAAAATTAATACACGTTTAAAGGAAAAAATTTAAGAAACTACTAAAGTATATGTTAAGGGCTGAATTGTGCTCTCTCTCCCCACTCCCCAAATTCATATGTTGGAAGTCCTAACCCTAATACCTCAGGGTGATTGTTTTTGAGATAAGGTCTTTAAAGAGATGATTAAGTTAAAATAAGGCCTTCAGGGTAGGCCCTAATCCAATCTGACTGGTGTCTTAATCTCCTAAGAAGCGGAGATTAGGACACAGATAACCCATAGACCTAGGGATTCCTGTGTGAAGACACAGAAGGGGAAGGTGGTCACCTGCAAGGCTAGGAGAGAGGACTCAAATGAAACCAACCTGCTGACACATTGATCTTGGACTTCTAGCCTTCAGAATTGTGAGAAATAAATTTCTGTTGTTTAAGCCGCCCAATCTATGGTATTTTGTTATGGCAGTGCTAGCAAACTAATACAGTATAAAGTAGGTAAGTTAAATTTTCCTCAAAATCCTATCCTCAGAATGTAACAGAATACTTCTAAGAATTTCATATGTCCTTTCAGTGCTTTCTAACATAAATGGGTTCACACTATACATTAAGTTATGTAACATGTATGATGGACATTTTCTCATGAAATACATGCAAATATGTAACATCCTCTTTCATAGGCTCATAGTCTTGCAATGAGTTTAACCAATCCGTATCAATAGATATTAGTTTGATTTGCGGTATTCTATGGTCTTAACCCTTTTTAACCATTCAGTTTTCTTATTTGTTTTGTTTTTGCCCTAGTATAAAGACTACACAAAAAAATACAGTTATTCTTTATTCATTAAAATGCCATCTATTAAATATATATTTAAAATTAAATTCATATTTACATATAAATTGATGAGTTGAAAATTGATTCATTTGAGAATTCTTTTAATTTTTTTCCTCCAAATTTTTATTTAAATTCCAGTTAGTTAAAATACAGTGTAATATTAGTTTCAGGTGAGGATATAGTACCTACATCTGTATGCTTTTGACAAATTAAGAAGCATGATTTAAAATTTTTTCTTCTGGTTACTTATTTATTGAAAATAATCACAGAAATAAGTGAAATCTCAAAGAAAAAATCACCCATAAACTCAACATTCACAGATAGCCACTCATAACATAAAGATTTCCATCTTTCCAAATTCTATCTATGATTTAAAAGGATAGCTTATATTTATGTATTTCTCAAGATCAAATGGTAAAAAAACTCCTTTGTTCCCATTGTATCCAATGATGTAATTATGAACTATCATGGAAAAAAGTGTTGCCTTGGAATATATTCGTAGAACTGAATGTCTTAGAAAATGTATGTGCATGGGGTGCCTGGGTGGGTCAGTCAGGTAAGCATCTGACTCTTGATTTCGACTCAGGTCATGATCTCTTGGGTTTATGGATTCGAGCCCTGCATCTGGCTCCAAACACACCGCGAAGCCTGCTTGGGATTCTCTCTCTCTGCCCCTCCCCAATTTGCTCTATCTCTCTGTCTGTCTCTCTCAAAATAAATAAATAAAATTTAAAAAAAGAAAAAGAAAATGTACGTTTAATTGGGAATGTTGCTTTTCTGTTCCTTTAAAGCCCTTGGATTCCAGGGCAGCTGGGTGGCTCAGTCAGTTAAGCATCCGACTTTGGCTCAGGTAGTGATCTCACAGTTTGTGGGTTTAAGTCCTGCATCGGGCTCTGTGCTGACAACTCAGAGCCTGGAGCCTGTTTCAGATTCTGTGTCTCCCTCTCTCTCTGCCACTCTGCTTCTTGCACTCTGTCTCTCTCTCGCTTTCTCTCTCTCTCTCAAAAATAAATAAACATTAAAAAAAAAAATAAAGCCCTTGGATTCCATCTGTTTTTCAGTAATGAAAACATCTACAGTCCTGGAGGTTGAGCCACGCAAGGCATTGGTGAAGACAAGGTGTGGCAGAAGAGTAGAGGCAGCCAAAGAGATGCACGAGCTCATCTGTAAACACCTCGGGAGAGAAGCCAGCTTACTGCTTTTTCCACGTTCTGTGGGGAGGTGGGAGTTGGGCTTCTCTATCCCAACACAGAAGAAAAAGGGCAATACTGTGGTATCCAATCCTCACTTCCACCTTTCTCATTCCCTAGGAAAGATGGTTTGGAATGAACTCAAACTTCCATTTCAAGTACACACAGCACTTTGACAGAGAATAAATGATAATTTATAATTTAAGGTAGGTGGCTTGATCCTAATTTACTTAATGTGTATGAAATTTCTCATTTATCAAGAAGTTTCATCTTCTATAAAGTGAGGAACACGGGCCAGGTGATTTATAAAGCTGTTCCCAGCTGCAAGCTATGAAATTCCAGGACTCTAATCCTTACCTATTTGAACAATAACATCATACAGTGTATAAAGTAGGCTCTATCTGATAAACATTTGTTGAGTAAAATCAAACTGGGACAGAAAAGATTACAGTTAACCAAATTTATTATATTGTAAAAAAATTAAACTGAGACTCTGTATAGATTACTGAAAAAAGCAAATTCCACTGTGGCAGGATGTCTGGTAATTATATTGCTCTTAATTAGTCTTAGGTTGATGATTTCCAAAATGTTGACTAGTATTAGAATTAGAGACTCAAATACAACCAGAGTGAGGAAAGAAACAGTAAGGTTCATTCTAATTGCATGCTGAGCTATGGCAAATCCGGGCAGAATTCACTGCAGATATTCAGGGGAGATGGAAGGGCACCGGATGGATAAAAAGAAATGGCCCCATGTTTATAATTCATCTCACACTTGCTTATCATCAAAGCAGAACTAGTAGGAATTTTTCTCCCTCCCACACACTAACATCTTGTTCTGCATACTGCCCTTTGATGACTTCTTGTCCTGAAGACTGTTCACTTAAACAGGCTTCCTCTCTCTGAATACACTGGTGGTGATCCTGGGTAACCCGAACACACCATGGGATCTATTCCAAGTCACCCACACCTCAACTGAATTGAAAGAGAACTGAAGGCACTGGTGCTGAATATCACCAGGCTTCAGCTGCATGAACACCCAGACTGATTAAAATCTGAATATCCTCAATGATATATTAGCATACTCTTATATTGTGTCTTTAAAGAGTAAGTGTGGGGGCGCCTGGGTGGCGCAGTCGGTTGAGCGTCCGACTTCAGCCAGGTCACGATCTCGCGGTCCGTGAGTTCGAGCCCCGCGTCGGGCTCTGGGCTGATGGCTCGGAGCCTGGAGCCTGTTTCCCATTCTGTGTCTCCCTCTCTCTCTCTGCCCCTCCCCCGTTCATGCTCTGTCTCTCTCTGTCCCAAAAATAAATAAACGTTGAAAAAAAAAAAAGATTTAAAAAAAAAATAAAAAAAAAAAATAAAGAGTAAGTGTGTCAAAAGGAAAACTTAAGTAGTTATGGAATCTAAAAAAACGCATCTCCAAACACTTTAACTCAATCATCTGCAGTTAACTTTTTGTTTTTAATTGAAACGAAACTGGAGGATTGTCTCAGTGCTTTACTTTTCCCTGCATGCCTGGTTTCAGCCTGTCTAACTCAGTATCTCAAATATCCATAGGACATATGACCTTCAGAACATGAATGCCAAACACTGTTATCAGGTCAACTCTGAGTATAAGACACACTGCATCTTACCAAGCATTTATAGTTGTGAGGTAGCTCCTGGTGCCTTTAGTCTTTGAAAAGATTTGTGATTATCTATAGGTGGTATATATGCGAGTATTCACACAATAGATGAGATTTGCATCTTTAGAAAATATGTCTTGTTTGCTTTTGTTGTCAAGCGTGTCATAGCAAACCAGTACAGTTACCACAAGAATTCCCACGAGATTCCTTCATGGAAAAAAACCTTTCACATTTTACCTGTTACCATGGAGTATTCTGTCCTCCTATGATAGACTATTTGAAAAACAGAAATGTAATTACACTGAAGTAGACCCCATCTACCAGTGTGATATTGTCAGTCCAATTAGTACAATGTGTATCTGTAGTACGTAGTCTGATGTCAGTCACGAAGATGATTTCTGCAAATTATACTCATGCTAAACTCTTAGAGAAGTCTATTTACTTGCTTCCCATTGTAACTCTTAGGATTTCCAGACTGTGCCAAGTGGGCCATGTGAATTCATGTGCTGAGCGTACAGAGTCTTTGAGGTTCTCTCACGCAGTTGACTATCTGTTGGTGGGGAGCCTTTTTGGAATGTATAACTGTGTTCACACTCTCTAGGAGGTTCTTTGCAACCAAGGTCATGCTGTCTGTCTCCCCTGCCAGCCGTTAAGCAAGATGAGTTCAGGGACTATAGCCTCAGCTTCTTTCCCTGGCACTTACATTCACTAAATAAATGTTAGTTGAGTAAATAGTTATATCTACAAGCAAGAATAATTAGCAAATTTGCTAAAGTTCATTCATTATTTTCCTCTCAAGCTTGAAGTAATATGTTCTGCTGCTAACAAGGGCATTAGTGCTTGAGATGAAGACTATTTTTTCCTAAAGATAAATGAATAAATAGCATCCTTCTTAGGACTATTATGTAACACAGTATCTGACTCATCTTGGGTTTAATAAATTTTTATTGACTTAAATGGACTTGGCCACTGTATACATTATAAAGATCCATCCAGATGATAATAATTTCATTCTGCTGAGTACTCTCAAACTGAAATTATATAGGGAAATTATTTTAAGTAATTATAATATCTAAAGTGCCTACAAAAATGCTTGGCATCTAGCAAGTACTCAATACATATTAATTCTTTCCCTCACATATTTTTAAAGAATAACAAAAATCCTAACTCTAGAGCTTGGTGGAAAATATAAAATTAATTTTAATAGAGGACAAATGGAAAAAAGAAAATGTCAATATTACCTTTTGACCTTGCAACAAAGTTCAACTATCTCATCAGAATTTTGTTTACTTATTTAAATGTTTATTTATTTTTGAGAATGCATGAGAGAGAGAGATAGAAAGAGAGAGAGACAGAGAGAGAGGGGGACAGAAAATCCGAACCAGGCTCTGTGCTGACTCAGAGAGCCCAACGTGGGGCTTGAACTCGCAAACTGCAAGAACATGCCGTGAGCCGAAGTTGGATGCTCAACCGACTGAGCCACCCATGCTCCCCTTCTCATCAGAAATTTAAAATGTTACCCTGCCCTTCTCATATTTCTTGGCATCATAGTGAAAATGCATCTAAATTAAAGCTGCCAAATAAAATACACAACTAGTGAAATGTGAATTTCAGATAAACAAGAAATAATTTTTAGCATAAATGTCTCAGGTATAAATATTATAAATAGTTAATATTACATGGGACATACTTATGCTAAAAATTATTTCTTGTTTATCTGAAATCCAAATTTAACTGAATACCCTTTATTTTTATTTGCTAAATCTAGCAACCCTACTCTAATAGCAATGAGTACCAACAATTTGAAACACGGTAATATTTTGGTGAATGATTGTTAGTCAACTAATTTAAAGTTTTTAAACTAACTTTTTCTTTATCCTAAACCTATAGTTAGCTTGTATAATGGCACTGTGATTTCACCTTCCTTTAAAAAACGTTCTAGAATCAAAACGTCTATTTTGACTCTCCATGGTCACCAGAATGTGGCTTGCAGAAAGGGAACAGTTGTTAGTCCTGGCTAAAAGCCAGACATTTGGTGTAGAATTATCAGTTGCTTATTCTACTAGAAGTTTCAGTGGAAGCTTGTAAAGCAGGCTTTCCTGATTGGTTTGGATTGAGTAGCCAGGAGACCATTTACATAGTTGTTTATTTTCACTGCATAGTGAAGAGCCCAAGCATTCACACTGAAGAAGACAAGGGCAAAGCTTGATAAGCAGTGTGGCTATGATATAATAACCAGTTGTGACCTCCCCAGTGAGCTGTGGGTCACAGAGCACAGGAACTGTGAGCCAAGTTTGGATGGAGGTCTTGGCAGGGTACCACCAGCAAAGAAAGAAAAACCAGAAGTTTTACGAAATTGGTCTTTTTAGGGACACTTTTCCTTCATTTATTCGCTGCTCTCAAGCAACCATATAAATCATCCCATGCCTGAAATCTAAAATTCCAAAGAGTTGGTAGGTGAGCAGCTGTGGAAGGCTGAGGCCTCTTGCCAACATAAAACTCTAAGGACATTCCGGGTCTTTAGCCAGCTCCCAAAAGCCTTCTTTCCTTTCTTCTCTGAGCCCTAGGGATTGGCCAGCCTGTTTCCTTTCCACTGTTACCACCTGTTATTTCCAACTGTGTTTATCTCCTCCCTTGGTACAGTGTGGGACAGAAAACAGTCTCACAACTTCTGGCCTACCTTGTTCATACCAATTGCCATTTATTGACTCCTCACTGTGTATCAAGCACTCTACTCTGCACTTTAGATCATAATATTGTTTAACTTTTACTATAACCTTGAGATAGGCAGGCAATGTTGTCTTCCATCTTACAGATGAGGAAATGAAGTTCTTAGAGGTCAAAATATCTGACAAGACCATAAGTAGTGAAGATGTTTTGAACACGTTCAGTTATATTATCTCAGTTCAGTTCCTGAGACCAGCAATGTCCCTGTCTAAGTGACACTGCCAGTGAGACCATAAGAAATGGGTTTTCCCTAATGCCATACCAAGTCTTCTCACAGGAAAATACAGAGACCACAATGGTGACAAAAGTGGATCTTTGAGGCTCACTGAAACTTTCTGAGGTGAGATAAGAAGATAGATAAGAGATCTGGTGAAAAAGTGGTTTTCAAACTTTCACATATAGAAGAATCATCTGGAGGATTTATTAAACACAGAAGAAAAGCTTTAAGTGTTAAAAAAAAATCTTTAAGTGTTAAAAAGTGTTAAAAACGAGAACCATAAAACTACTAACATAGGTGAACTTCTATTCCCATATAGCCTTAAATTGACTTAGCCATGCTATGAACATTTAAAACACTTGATGGCGGGGGAGGGGGGATGGTAGTTACTTTATCCTGTTGAGTTTTCTAGCTGGAATTACACAGCAAAACATTTTTAAAATAATATAATATGTGAAAGTGCCAATAAAAATGCCTGGCATCTTGCTAAATATAACTCAACTCTAGAAAACACCAAAGAAAAGATGGATTGTTTTGACTTCATAAAAAGAATTTTGAACTATGCGGGGCATAAAAACAACACAAACAAAAAGATATAAATGATAAACTGTGGTACAATATAGTAAAAACCATATATGTTACGGTATGTCCATTCAGTGGAAAAATAGGCAGTCATAAAAAAGAATGTAAAGACTCCTTTGTACCGTGGCACCCGGGTGGCTCAGCTGGTTGAGCGTCTGACTTCGGCTCAGGTCATGAGCTCGTGGTTCATGAGTTTGAGCCCCACATCAGACTCTCTGCTGTCAGCCTGTCAGCGCAGAGCCCACTTTGGATCCTTTGTCCCTCTTTCTCTGCCCCTCTCCCACTTGCACTCTCCTCCCCTACCAAAATGACTCCCTTGTACTAATATGAAAAGATTTCCAAGAGATGTTAATCAATGAAATAAATCAATAAAGCATCATGGAGAGCAGTGTGCATAGTATGCTTCTATGCTTTCTTTGTGTAAAATGAGTGGGGAGGATAAGGATAGATAGATAGACAGACAGACTGACAGATGATAGATAGATAGATGATAGACAAATAGATAGACCGACTCTGAAAAGACACTTAAGAAACTAGTGACTGTAGTTGTCTAAAATGGAAAAATTGGAAAACTGGGAAGGGAGGAAACAAGAGTGGAAGATTTTCACCATATACCTTTGCATGTTTTTTGAGTTTTGAATCACATGAATATATTATTTCTTCAAAAAATAAAATAAAATAAAATAATTAAGAAACCATACAAACAACCTGACACCCTAAAAAAATTTTCACAGTCCGCAGGGCCTCAACTTTGGAGATTCTGATTTCATAGGCATAGCTCGGAGACCTACCTTTTTTAATAAGCTTCCCCTGGTGATTTGCTATAGGTAGTACGAAGAGGATCACACTTTGAGAAGCACAGATATAAAGGCTAGAAACTGATTAGGACATCAAAGTAGAGTTCAGAGAGGTAGTAGAAGGGAAAAGAGGATGTCACAGAAGTTATTTTTCTAACTTCCCTTTTCCTTTGGTACTTTCATCTTGCCATCAGAGATTGTTCTGCCTATCTAGGCAGTAGGACAAGGCAAATAATTTTGAGCATGTTCAGGTAGCCGCAGATAAAAGGAAGGGGAGAAAGAAGAAATTCCAAGCTAAGTAAGAAGGGAGAAAACAACCTCTATGACCACCCACCCATCCATTTGGGTGACCATATCTATGGAGATTTGATTTGTTTAATATAATGTTTAACAATACTTGTAATCACCTTTCTTTTACCATGATTCCGGGTTATCCCTCCCTATTGTTCTCGATCTTTCTTCCTTTGTTTATAAAACCAGAAGACAACATGTCATGAAAACAAATACACACACACACACACACACACACACACACACACCCCTCTATCTAGACTACTGCCTTCTCTCACAATACACTATCTATCATTAATTGCCACTGGTCATAACTGAACCTTGACTTTTCCTTTCTTGAGCCAGAACTTAGTAATATGCACTGTTTGGAACCTGCGTGTGTGTGGCAGCAGCAGTGAGAGTAAGACATGCTGTGGAAGACACAAGGCCTGCCCATCAGCATAAAAGATTTCCATTTAGCTGTCTTCCCTTATTTTTTCATGCCTTCCGTCCAGTCTTTTATTTCTCTCTTCCATAAGTATTTATTAGATCTGTGTTAGCTGCTGGGCACACAGAGTTAGAAGACGTGGCTCCAGTTATTCAAGAGTTAAGTGGTGGAGCTGTGATTCAAACCCAGCTGTGGCTTGCTGCAGTCCTGGGAGGCAGGAATGTAAAAAAGGAAATGCAAAGGAGGGTAGTCATGTTTTCAAAGTAGTTTGCCTGAGCCACATATATGGTAAAGGTGGAGGCACAGAGGCAGTAATGCTCTGGCAGGGAGGTGGGTGAGGTGAGATCAGGGAAGGCTTGAGGAGGAAGTGTCAACCACTTCACCTAATTTAACTTTATTACTTTAGCTACAACTCAATCTTGTTCCCTTTTTGAGCATGTGAGGTGTTTTTTGTTTTTGTTTTTTTGTATTCAGCCAAAAAAATCATGCTTCCTCTCATGGATACTAGGAGATCCTTTTTGTGCTTCTTGGTGTGACAGTCCTATCAGTTCTTCTAATTTCCTGGTTCTTCATTCTACACTATGAGAGGTGTAAGAGCTGGTGGCAGTCCATGGACCAGTGTCTTCCAACACAACAAAAACTTTAACAACGTTCTTTGCAAATCTCTACATTCTATAACCTACCATAGATCTGCAACAAAATTAGTTTACAACATAGGTTCTTAAAGGAAATGTTCCTCTTTCCAAGTATTTTTTAAAACATTCCAATAAAGCTAAATAATTTTGAAAATTACCTATTATTCACAGAAATAGAAATGGCATCACAAAGAGATCTAACTGGTAGATAAAGCCGATACTGGCATAAAAAAATCTATGTAGATTTAGTGCCCAGAAGCTGGATTTTGTGTGTGGTGGTGCACATATGCTGTTACCAGTTTGCTCTTAAAATCCAACATTTTCAGACTACCAGCCTTCTCTATGCTGAGGATGTTCATTCCCTATCTTATTTAATCTTCATCATCATCTTTTGGTGTAAATGATATTTTTCTGCACTTTGTGTCTGATCCTGAAAACCTCACACTCCCTCTCAGGACAGTTTCTAGTTAATTACCCAAAAGCAAAACAGAACAACAGGTTGTTTTTATGTGATTCAGGAAAGAGTGAAGTTAATAGACTTTCACTCTCTTTTTTTTTAATTTTTTTTTAACGTTTTATTTATTTTTGAGACAGGGAGAGACAGAGCATGAACAGGGGAGGGTCAGAAAGAGAGGGAGACACAGAATCTGAAACAGGCTTCAGGCTCTGAGCTGTCAGCACAGAGCCCGACGCGGGGCTCAAACTCACAGACTGCGAGATCATGACCTGAGCCAATGTCGGCCGCTTAACTGACTGAGCCACCCAGGCGCCCCTAGACTTTCACTCTCTTATAGGTTCTTTCTGGACTTAGCTATGCAATAGCAAAATCATACAACGTACAGCTATTGAACCATATAAAAAAAAATCCAGCAGGTGACAATTTGTCAGTGTTTTAGAAAATGACATCAAGATACAGACAAGAGGAGCATTCCAGTGGGAAAGACTGAGTATGTGCAAAGGCCTGGAGGTATGGAATAATGGGAAAAGGATAAGGAAGACTGCAAATGATTCAGGATTACTACAGAGCAGGGGTTGGCAAACCATGACCCACAGGCCAAAAATAGCCAACGGCCTGTGAACTAAAAATGATTTTTACAACATGAGGAAGTGTTTGAAAAACAATCAAAAGAAGAATACTTTGTGACACATAACAAACTATACGAGGTTCAAATTCCAATATTTGCAAGTAAAGTCTTACTGGAACACAGACACACTCATGTGTTTGCACATTGTATATGGTTGCTTTTGTGCCACAGCTGCAGAGCTGAGTACTTGAAACAGAATATATGTGGCATTCTCACTGCTGCTCAGTGCACAATAAATCACATGGATGCTATTTTAACTCCATAGCTTTCTGAGTGCCACACACATCACTATACCAAAACATTTAGGTTTATTACTGGTGCGTACCTACCACGTCAAAACAAGAAAAGAAGAGAAAAGTAGGTTTCAAGTGTTATGGCTTTTTTTTTGTTGTTTTTTCCATTTATTTATTTTTGAGAGACAGAGTGAGACAGCACAAGCAGAGGAGGGACAGAAAGAGAGGGACACACAGAATCTGAAGCAGGCTCCGGGCTCTGAGCTGTCAGCACAGAGCCTGAGGTGGGGCTTGAACCCATGAACCGTGAGATCATGACCTGACCTGAAGTTGGACACTTAACCGACTGAGCCACCCAAGCACCCCTCAAATGGTATGTTTCAAGGCAAAATGGAGGGTGGATTATTTTGTTACTATGTGTCAAAGCACTGCATTTATTATGTGACCACACAATGGCTGCACTGAAAGAATATACTACACATTGATGTTACTAGGCTAAACCCTTGTCTCAGCATTCCAACTCACAGGAAAGTAAGAGAAAAAAATAGAGAATTTTAATTTAAAACAGAGTGTCTCATCACAGCAAAATTTCTGCACAAAATAAAAAATGAAAATGAGGCTGCAATTAAGTAACTTTCCAAGTGATTTGTTATTCAAGCAGAAAGCCATCTACCAATATGAATTAATTAAATTGTGCTTGATTCCAGCATTTAACGAAATGTGCACTTACAAAAAAAAAAAAAACAAAAAACAAAAACATGTTTAAGACTATTAGCCTTTCTGTGAGAGCAGTTGCTTGCAGAGTTGAGAGCATGAGGAACAAGGTCAACAACCAATTTAAAAACAAGGCAAATGATTTTAAATTATTTCCCTTGGCTCTTGATGAGTTGGCAGATGTTACTCATACTCCTTAATGATTGGTTATTCAAGGAGCCAGGCCATGTTTGAAATGACTGAAGGATTAGCCTCTATGAAAAGTAGGCCTAGAAAAAGGATAGGCAAGGTAATTGAGAAAATGCTAATTCAGTATAAGCTGAAGTGGAATCTACCATGATGTGTTACAGCTGATGGTGGTAAAAATACGTGTGCAGCAGAAAAATGTTAAGTTGGAAAAATTTACACAGTTTTGTAAAATGGTAAGGTTGTTCATTGTATTGTTCCATCAGCAACTATTTTGCAGAAAGTCTGTGAATCTATTGTGGGCTACTGAAACAGTAATGTCAACAGTGAACTTCAATTGCTTTTAAGAACTTAACAATTGTTGGTTCCATGAACTTTTGTCAGAAATAGAATCTGAACATCTTGACTTGCCTAATTACACATCAGTTCAAAGGCTTAACAGTGAAATTTTATTGTGATTTTTTAAAATTTAGGGATAAACTTATTTTTTTTTCCTGAATGAGAACCATCCTCAACTACTAGTTGTTGTTTTGTTTTTTTTTTTAATGTTTATTTATTTTTGAGAGAGAGAGAGAATGCAAGCAGGGTAGGGGCAGAGAGAGAGATGGAGACCCAGAATCCTTAGCAAGATTCTGTCTGAGTTGTCAGCTCAGAGCCCGACGTGGTGCTCGAACCCATGAACTGTGAGATCATGACCTGAGCTGAAGTTGGATGCTTAACTGACTGAGCCACCCAGGTGCCCCCTGCCCAACTACTATTATTGAACACCAAATGGCTTTGTAATAGATTTTGCTTCAAATCTGATGATGTTTCTTAATAAAATGAACCTAAAATTACAAGTTAAAAGAGTTTTCTTATGTGAAACTTATATTGCAGAAGAGTCTTTTTGAAGACAATATTGTTTAAATAGTAAATAATGTCAAGTTGCTTTATACACTTCCCATGTTATAAAAAGTGAAACAAGAAGAAAAATCTCTATTTCTACATAAGTCTACACAGGGTATATCTTCCACGTTCTAAAACCAGTAGCATTTTTTTGCATCTCAGTGTAAGATCCAAAGGAAATTTCCATATTTCAGTATCAATTTACCTGTGCAATTGAGGAGCTTCTATACTTCAATTAGAAGTGATTAATTTTCTGGTGAAGCCACTCTGGAAAACAGTGTGGAGATTCCTCAAAAAATTAAAAATAGACCTGCCCTATGACCCAGCAATAGCACTGCTAGGAATTTACCCAAGGGATACAGGAGTACTGATGCATAGGGGCACTTTCACCCCAATGTTTATAGCAGCACTCTCAACAATAGCCAAATTATGGAAAGAGCCTAACTGTCCATCAACTGATGAATGGATAAGGAAATTGTGGTTTATATACACAATGGAGTACTATGTGGCAATGAGAAAGAATGAAATATGGCCCTTTGTAGCAACGTGGATGGAACTGGAGAGTGTTATGCTAAGTGAAATAAGCCATACAGAGAAAGACAGATACCATATGGTTTCACTCTTATATGGATCCTGAGAAACTTAACAGAAACCCATGGAGGAGGGGAAGGAAAAAAAAAAAAAGAGGTTAGAGTGGAAGAGAGCCAAAGCATAAGAGACTCTTAAAAACTGAGAACAAACTGAGGGTTGATGGGGGGTGGAAGGGAGGGGAGGGTGGGTGATGGGTATTGAGGAGGGCACCTTTTGGAATGAGCACTGGGTGTTGTATGGAAACCAATTTGACAATAAACTTCATATATTGAAAAAAATAAAATAAAATAAATGTTTAAAAAAATTAAAAAAAGAAGTGATTAATTTGCAATGTAATAACATTGTTGAAAGGCAAATATTAAGAAAAGAATCTAATAGAATTCTTTAAATGTCGTCTAAGCAATAAATATGTTTGATTAAAAGTGTATGCTAATGGATTAATAACAGTATTTGGCAATATCTATCTGCAAAAGACATTTCAAAGACACAATCCATAAAATCTCATTATAGAGTAGCATCAACAGATGAAAAATTGCAATCAATTTTAGTAATAGGGAATGCCCAATCAAGCAAAATGTTATTACCCCCCCCATTCCATTCTTCTCATTAGTAGACAAAATTGTACTCAATTATTATTACTGTTTTTTAGATATCATTAATAAAATTTTGAGGAAATTTGTTTTATCTCTCTTTCTACAAATATGTACATAATATCATCAATTTTGTCTTTTGGGCTACAGAGCCTAAAATATTAACCTACCCTTTACAAAAAAAAAAGTTTGCTGACCCCTACTATAGAGTTATAGGTGAAGTGTAAGTTCCTCTACGGGCAGAGTAGCTTGTACTAAACTAGCCTTCCCACAAGTAACATGTACAAAATACAAAAACCAACTATTTGAAGACACTGGAGAGCAATTAAAAGTGGGCAGACCCGGGAAGGGATTAAACCACTGAAAGATGGGACCTTCTGTGTGAGACTCAAGTTTATGTGGCATTTCCGTGAGGTATTTCCCAGTCTACATGACTGCAGTGCAAGCCTACTTGGCTTGAGATGTCAGCTGGCAGAATTCAAAGCTGCTAGAGTACTTTGGAAATTGTAGAGGTTATCTCAGAGATGAGGGAGTCACAGAGGAAGAGTCCCCCAATCCCTGTATAAATGCCACTCAAATTCAGACTTTGTTACAAGAAATGCCAAAGGAAGTTCTTAAGCTTGAATAAAATGTTATGAGAAGAAAATCTGGATCTCAGATAAAAAAATCAAGAGCACTAAAAATTTTCATTATGTGGGCAAATAAAAATATCATATATTTTTTCTCCTTTTAATGTCGTTAAAAGACATGAGTGGTTAAAGCAGAAATTATAATGCCATTCTGTGGGACTTATAATGTGTATAGATTCAAATTAGTGCAAAGAAGACTGTTTCAAGGAGCTTACATTTTACGCGAAGTGGTACTATATTAACTCAAAGTAGATTCTTTTTTTTTTTTTAATTTTTTTTTCAACGTTTATTTATTTTTGGGACAGAGAGAGACAGAGCATGAACGGGGGAGGGGCAGAGAGAGAGGGAGACACAGAATCTGAAACAGGCTCCAGGCTCTGAGCCATCAGCCCAGAGCCTGACGTGGGGCTCGAACTCACGGACCGTGAGATCGTGACCTGGCTGAAGTCGGACGCTTAACCGACTGCACCACCTAGGCGCCCCTCAAAGTAGATTCTAATAAGGTAAGGATGTGTCTTGTAACCCAACAACAAAAAAAAGGCACCGATATAGTAAGCCAACAGAGAAATGATTTTTATCAAAAATTACCCGATGAATACAAAAGAAGACAGGAGAGGAGAAACAGGGAAATGGAGAACAGATGGAACAGATAGAAGACAAGCAGTAAGGGGCGCCTGAGTGGCTCAGTCGGTTGAGTGTCCGACTCTTGATTTCTACTCAGGTCATGATCTCACAGTGTCATGAGTTTGAGCCCCACATCAGGCTCTGCACTGACCCTGCAGAGCCTCCTTGGGATTTTCTCTCTCTGTCCCTCCCCCACTCACGCTCTCTGTCTCTCTCAAAAATAAATAAACTTAGAAGAAAAAAAAGAAAACAAGTAGCAAAATTAAAAACCTAAACTCAACCTTAGCAATAATTACATTTTTGTGAGTGGACTAAACACTCCAATTAACAGGAAGATATTTATACCCTGGGTTAAAAAGCAAGACCCAACCATCTACTGTTTATGGAAGATGCACATTAAGTCTAAAAATTGGTATGGTTATATTAATACCAAATACAGTAGACTATAAGATGAGGAGTAACACTAGAAACTAGGAAGGATATTTCAAAATGATAAAAGGACCAATTTATTAAGAGGACATTACAATAGTAAGTATGGATTACCAAATGATAAACCTTCAGTATATACAAACTAAAAGAAACAGACAAACAATGGCAGTTGGAGATTTTGCCACCAACCTCTTAGTAAATGATAGAACAATAAATAAAAATATTAGTATGGATATGGAAAATCTTAACAACACTTTCAACCACCTTAACCTAGTAGACATGTATAGACGACTACCTCCAACAACCACAGAATACATGTTCTGTATGGAGAATACACATTCACAGAGCATGCACCACAATAAGCCATATGCTAGGCCATAAACACCGTTTCAGTTAATATCAAAAGACTAAAATCTTACATAGTTTTAAAAGCGAATTAGAAATCAGTCATGATAAGAAATCCAAGAGAGTCTCAAATATGTGGAAATTAAACAGCACACTTCAAATAACATCTTGGTCAGAAAAGGAATCACAAAGAATGTTATAAACTATTCTGAACTGAATGATGAAAACCCAAGCTAACAAAATCTGTGTTTTATAGTTAAAGCAGTGTTTAGAACAAAATTTGTAGCTTGAAATGCTTATGTTAGAAGATATTAAAGTTTTAGGGGTGTCTGGGTGGCTCAGTCAGTTAAGTGTCCGACTTCAGCTCAGGTCATCATCTCACGGTCAGTGAGTTCGAGCCCCGTGTCGGGCTCTAAGCTGACAGCTCAGAGCCTGGAACCTGCTTCGCATTCTGTGTCTCCTTCTCTCTCTGCCCTTCCTCCACTCACACTTTGTCTCTCTCTCTCCCTCTCTCTCAAAAGTAAATAAACATTAAAAAAAATTTAAGGAGATAATAAAAGATCAGTGATCTAAGTATCTATATTAAGAAACATGGAAAACAAAAAGAAATTAAATTTAAGATAGAAAAAAAGGAAATAATATTAAAGCAGAAACTAAAAATAGTAAACATAAGTAGAGACCATTACCAAAGCCAAAATTGATTCTTTGACAAAATTAATAAAACTCATAAATACCTAGAAAGTTTGAACATGAAAAAAAGAAAGAAGATACCAATTGCCAATATCAGACGTAAAACAGGGAATATCACTGTAATTCCAATAAATTAACAATTTAGGTGAAAGGGACAAATGTACTAAAAAAGGCAATTTATAAAGACTGATACAAGGAGAAATTTTTGTATAATTCTATATCTATCAAAGATATTTAATATACTATTAAAAATCTCCCCACATGAGTTTCACCTCAGTAAAATTCCTATAAAGAAAAAAACAATAACCTCCCTCCCAAACCCACTCCAGGTCCCAAGGATTTCTGGTTAATTTTATGAAACATTTAGGAAAAAAAAAATGGGGGTAAAACAATTCCAATCCACACATAGAGGATGAGGGAACACGTCCCGACTCATTTTCTGAGGCCAGAATTAACCTACAACGCCAAATGCTTTACAAGAAAAGAAAATGACGAGCAAACATTCCCCATGAATCCAGATGCAAAAATTCTTAAGAAAACATAAGCAAATCACATCTAGAAATGTACTGAAAAGATAAGACATCATGACCAAGTTGGGTTTGCTATAGGAATCTGCTTTTGAAAAATCAATGCAATCTACTATGTTAGCAGAATAAAGGAGAAAAACTACATGCATATCTCAATAGATGCAGAAAAAGTGTTTTACAAAATCTAATATCCATTCATGATAAAAATTCTTAGCAAAATAATAGAAAGGAATTCCCTGAATCTGATAAAGATCGTTGTTAGCTATTATACCTTCTACTGAAAAACTGAATTCTCTCCTTTTAAGATCAAGAACAAGGCAAAGAAGGATGTTCAGTCTTACCACTTTTATTCAACATTACATGAGACATGCTAGTTAGTGAAATAATACAAACAAAGAAATAAATGACTATACATAGAAATGAAAGGAAAAAAAAACCTGTATTTCTTCATACATTAACATAATCATGCACATAGAAAATCCTAAAGAGTTTACCAAAAGCTGTTAGAGCTCATAAATAAGTTTAGCAAGTTAGCAGGATAGTCAATACACAAATATGTGTGTTGCTATGCACTATGTGCACAATTGTAAATTGAAAGTACTTAAAATTGTATTTATAGTAGCACTAACTTATATAATAGCATCAAAGAATATTAATTACTTAAGGATAAATTTAACAAACTATGGACAAGTCTTGTACAATGAAAACTATTGAAACACTGCTGAGAGAAGTTGAAGAACTAAATGAATGGAAAGATAAATTTTATTACTGTATTGAATGACTCAGTATGGTTAAAAATGTCAACTTCCAGGTCTCCTGGGTGGCTCAGTCAGTTAAGCATCTGGCTCTTAGTTTTGGCTCAGATCACAATCTTACAGTTCCCGAGTTCAAGCCCTGAGTCGGGCTCTCTGCTGACAGTGAGGAAGGAGCCTGCTTGGAATCTCAATCTCTCCCTCTCTCTCTGCCCCTCCCTTGCTCTCTCTCTCAAAAACAAAAACAAAAACAAAAACATAAACTTAAAAACAAAAGTCACCCCCAACACTGATATATAGAATCTATGCATTCCCAGTCACAATCCCAAAAGGATTTACTATAAAATTGATAAGTTTTTTCTTTAAAAACACTTTTTTTTTTTAAGTTTATTTATTTTGAGTGGGTGAGGGGCAGAGAGCATGCACTGTCAGCACAGAGCCCTACTCAGGGCTCGAACTCATGAACCATGAGATCATGACCTGAGCCAAAACCAAGAGCTGATGTGTAACTGACTGAGCCACCCAAGTGCCCCAATAAGTTTTTTCTACAGTTTAAACAGATATGCAAAAGATGTAAAATATCCAAAACTGGGGTGCCTGGGTGGCTCAGTCAGTTAAACATCCCACTCTTGTTTGATTTAGGCTCAGGTCATGATCTCACAGTTGTGAGAGCCTGCTTAAGATTCTCTCTCTCCCTCTCCTTCTGTCCCTCCAACTCGTACATGCTCTCTCTCAAAAAAAAAAAAAAAAAAAAAAAAAAATAAAAAATGAAATTAAATTAAAAAAATAGCCAAAATAATCTTGAAGGTAAAGAAGAATGTTGGAGGATTCATACAATTATATTTCAGGACTTAATATAAAGTTACAATATAAGGCAGTAATCAAGATAGGGTGGTGTTACTGGCATAGACAAAGATAGTTCTATAGATCAGTGAAACAGAATAGAGTCCAGAAATAGACCCACACTTATATGGTCAATAGATTTTCATAAATGTACTTTTTCAATGGGAAAATAATATCTTCTCAACAAATGATTCTGGAATAACTGAATAAATATGTAAAAACAATTGGAGTATGATCCCTATGTCATACTACATATTGAAGCTAATTCGAGATGAATCTTAGTCCTAAATGTTAAAGCTGAAACTTATAGAGTTTCCAGAAGAAAACATAGGAGAATATTTCTGCAAACTTCAGCAGGCAGATTTTTTTCTTTTTTTAGAAAAAGTACCAAGAAAGCACTAAACATAAAAGAAAACTAACTTCATAAAAAATTTAAATTTTAAAGGTCTGCTCTTCATGAGTAAATGAAAAGGCAACTAACCAAAGACTAACAAAAGTCTTGTTACCAGAACATATAAAGAATTACAAATCAATAATAAAGAGACAACCCAATAAATAAACACTCAAGACTGAAACAGGCACTTAGCAGAAGATGACAAATCGTCAAGAAAGACATGAAAAGATGATCAACATTATTAGTCATCAGAGAAAGGCCAAATAAAACCACAAATGGATTCCATTGTATCCTATAGAGTAACTAAAATTTTAAAAACTGACAACACTAAGTACTGGTGAGGATGTACAATACCTGGAACTGTCATACATTGCTGATGGGCATTACAGTGGCAGAAACATTTTGAAAAACTATTTGGCAATTCCTTATAAAAGAAACCTAGAAATTCTACTCCTATGTGTTTGTTTAGCCAAGGGAAGTAGAAACAAATGTGCACTGAAAGACCTGTATAAGAATGTTCCTAGTAGCTTTATCCTTATTAGCCAAAACATGGAAACAACTCAAACACCCATCAAAAGAAGAATGGATAAACAAATTGTGATATATTTATACAACATGATATTTATTCTGCAGCAACTTAAAAAAAGTGAAGTATTGATACACAGAATAAAATAGAAGTCAGGCATGATTGAGTACACAGTGTATGATTCCATTTATAGTAAGTGTAAGAACAGGCAAAACTAAACTGTGGAGATGGAAATTAGAGCATGTGGAATGGGCATCAACTTGTGGGGTGATGGAATGTTCTATATTTTGACAGGAAGGTTGATTACATAGACACATTTTTCAGAACTCATTGTACACTTAAGTTTTGTGCATTTCATTATATATTAAGTATTAGCTCAATTAGGCAAGTGCAAATAAGTAAGAATAGCAAAGAAGAGACTGGAAAGACAGTTAAACATAAAGGGCCTTGAACACCATGCTAACGAGGTCAGATTTAGCTCTGTAAGCAACGGGGAGCTACAGACGGGCAACTACTGACAGGCAACAAGTAGGATGGTGCCTTAAGGACTACATTTTAGAAAGGTTACTAAGGTGCTTCACATGCAGAAAGAAGGTATTTTTCCTAATATTCTTTTTTTAATTGAGAGAAAAACAGAGAAAACACGAACGAGTGCACACAAGTGGGGAAGGGGCAGAGAGAGAGGGAGACAGAGAATTGCAAGCAGGCTCCACACTCAGCACAGAGCCTGACTCTGGGCTTGATCTCATGACTGTGAGATCATGATTACCTGAGCCAAGCTGGACGCTCAACGGACTGAGCCACCCAGTCGCCCCTTCCTAATACTCATTTTCTTATGTCACTGATGGAAATGTTTGAGATCTTTGTTGTTAAGCGTAGGATAGCACACAAATCCTCATGCTTATTCTCCCTCCACCACTCTATTCCCAGGAGATCCTGTGTATATCCTGTAATTTTGTTTTCCAGATAATTAAACATTACAATTCCTATATCAGAATTATTTTCATAAGTGTATTCTATAGGCTGATGTGGAAATCTGGCAAGAGACCCAGAATTTCATTTATTTACAGAATGGAGTAGATGCTACACTCCAGAAAGCAAAGGCTTTGGATTTAGAAATGTAGTTTTAGTTACAGTCCAGGAGCCTTATGGGGAAAAAAAAAAGAGTCAACATAAAAAATGAGACGATTTTACATAAAGATGCAAATCTGTGGTAAGTTCTGTGCCCGTACTCTCCACTTTGTAGCAGCTCCCTCCACCCTGCTCTACTCAGACCTTGTCCCTCTCTTGGTTGTCAATGGCATAGAGGCTGTGGTTTCAAAGGATATGGTGCTGCCCGGAGCAGCCTTCACAAAGCCTCTGTGGGGTTATTTTATTTTTGTTAGTGTTGTCTCTTTCATTTATAGTTGTAGAGAATGTAAATTAGGATTAAAGACGTGAGGGAGGCCTTGGGCCCATATGGCTCACAGAGCATGGTTTGGTTAGGTCTGCTCTGTTTTATAAATATGCAATCAAACTGGATTTCTGGAGTCACTGCTGTGGCTCTTCCATAATTTTCTGGAAACGTCCATTACCTATCCATCTTCTCCTCTGATAAGTTTGCAGAAGTCAAGCCCAGCAGGCCACCAGTTCTCAATGAAGTAGCTATTTCTATGAGGTAAAGCAAAACTTCTGGTTAAAATGAAACAGGTCTGCTCACTCAGCTGTATCACTTCAAAGAGAAAAACAAATAAAACCCAGCTTCCTGTCATCTCCCAGCATTAAAGGATGACAAACTACAATTGCTTTCCATTTTGACTAGAAGCAAAACTACAGATGAATAACAGAATAGATTAAAAAGCCAAACACACTGAAGTAACCTCTTCATCAGCAAAAGTTAACTAGTTAAAAAGAGTGAAAGAGTCCCACACCAATACCTCTCCACCTCCCAAAGAAGGTAAGAAAATAAACTTTTTTCTAAACATAACCTAAATAAAACCTTCTAAATTATAACCCAATACTATACCTAAGCTACTTAAATCTGCAATACTTTTCAACTATCTACAAGGGACAAAAAATAAACTACTAAAATAATAGAATCGTACAAGCTTATCCTATTCTAAAGAGGACTTCCTCTTCCTGCTACCTGACAGAGGTTTTGACTATTAGTGACCACAATGGGGACTTTTCAGGCACTCTGAGACACGTCACCACTCTACCTGAATGTCTTCCATCCTGACTCACTGGCCACTCATTCATGTATTCACCATGTACTCATTCATTCATTCAGTGTCTATTCTCTGTCCCCAAATACTGTTAAAGGGGCCACATGGAAATATTATACACACTTTTATGGTCATTGCTTTAAAAAAATTTTTTTTTAAGTTTATTTATTTTTGAGAGAGAGACAGAGTGTGTACAAGGGTGGGGGAGGGCCAGAAAGAGGGATACAGAGGATCCAAAGCAGACTCTGTGCAGTGAGTGCACAGCCATACACAGGGCTCGAGCTCATGAACGTGAGATCATGACCTGAACCAAAATCAAGAGTCAGCCCCTGTGGTTGTTGCTTTTGGATGATGCCCACATTTGATTACTCTGTAGAGCAATAGCATGTGCTTTTTCACAACTTTCCAACCCCACCCTGACCCCTTAAGGCAAGAATGGAAGCTTTTCATGAGAAGGCAACCACGTTTTGATCCCTGTTCTTTTAGAATATAAGTTAGAGGGATGTCAAGAACAGCTGTGGAAACACTTTGATGACAATTACATTAATTAGATCACCAAAGATCCTGGGCAAGCCATACTTTCTACCCTCCGCATCCTTACCTATAGAAGAGTTGAGAGTAATTAAGGGTATTTTTTGATGTGTGGCTCACAACTACTTGGGGTGCTTTTTTTTTTTTTAATTTTTTTTTGATGTTTTATTTATTTTTGAGACAGAGAGAAAGCACGAGCTGGGGAGGGGCATTGAGAGAGGGAGACAGGAACTGAAGCAGGCTCTGCACTGACAGCAGAGATCCAAATGCGGGGCTTGAACTCAAGAGAGGTGAGATCATGACCCAAGCAGAAGTTGGGATGCTTAATGGACTGAGCCACCCAGGCACCCCTGGGGTGCTTTAAAGAAAAAAAAAGTACATTCCTAGACTCTACTCCCAGAGTAGAGCACCCCAAAGAGAGTCTTATATGCTGCAAAGTTTGACAACCACTGAACTAATGATCTCCAAGGTCACCTCTAGTTCTAAAGGTCATGACCAGGTCTGCCATGTAGCAGAGAGACTGGCACTGAGAGGGTGAGATTTTTTATTGAGGTTGGAGACTTGGGGGTAGGGAGATAATTTTGGAAAACAGAACTTGAGAAATTATACAGTTGAGTATACATAAAAAAATTATACAGAAACAAGTGTGATATCTACCCCTCAGAAGAGTAAAAACAATATCATTTTGAAATGAATACTTCTGGTGTGTTTTGTAATGGAGAATGCTACTAAGAATAACCATTTTAAAAATGTGTGGTTGATAAATTAAGCTATAATTAGAAGGAGAATAAGAGAATAAATTCCAGATGCCTCTATTTCATGTAGCAGCACCACGACACTTAAGCAAGGGCTGTTGTACTGAAGTTGGAAATGACAAGTGTTTGCCACAGAATGGAGTAAATATTTTTGGTAGAATGCCTTTAATCATCATTCTGGTGGTGGATTATACTTCACTGGTGAGAGAAGGAAAACAAACTGAAGAATCTTAGCATTAACTGAGGAAACATAACATTTTGATTTACAGTTAACGGTGATTGTTTGGAAACTGTCATTTATTCAGCTGTTTTGAGAGCTGCTGAAATAAAAAGCATATTTCTGGGTCAGAAAAATTACAAGAAGGAAAACATAAATCCTGTCGCTAAGTAAACCGACCTCTCTAGGCTGGAAGTAGCCATACACATTCGCTGGGATTTTCAGTCTCTCCCAGAAATATGATTAATTATTGAAGAAGCAGGGTTAGATGGGTTAGATGATGTCCTCAAAACGGACACAGTGAGCTCTTGCCATATCAACACTTTAGACCACGTCTATTATCTCTTTCTCTGACCTAAAAATTACTTTCGAAAATACACATGTCCTTCCAAGTTTTGATATGATGGCCCTCTAGAGGGGTCTAACCTTATTACATTTGCAAACCTGTGCATCTTTTAGAGCTCCCAGGACATCCTGACAGATGCAAAATTTATATAATTATTTTCTACTTAGAGCTCAGTGAGCACTGCATCCTCTCTGGTAGCACAACAGCTATTAACTTGTGGAATATGTTGCACGGTACTTTTGTAAATAATGTTATGCATCCCAATTCGCATTGTTGCCCAGAAAAATCATGTACAGCCCAAATTTCAACTACTTTGTCCCACTGTCTGCTTAAGAACACTATCTGCTTATAGCACCATTAAATATAAAAAAGAGTACAGGTCTCATTTCAATCTTCAAAAAAAATTTTTTTTCAGTTTATTTTTGAGAGAGAGAGCCAGCGCGTGAGCGGAGGAGGGGCGGAGAGAGGGAGACACAGAATCTCAAGCAGGCTCCAGACTCTGAGTTGCCAGCACAGAGCCGGACACGGGGCTTGAACTCACGAGACTGTGACCTGAGCTGAAGTCCAACGCTTAACTGAGCCATCTAGACGCCCCACGGGTCTCATTTCAATCTTTTACAACGGATCTTTAGGTAACCCCCTCACCATCTCCCCTTTGAGTAAGTCATTCTACATTTCCGTTGCCTCCTCGATCCATGCCTTCTTTGGATCAGCCCTCAACCAGTTGAAAAAAAAGAAAAAAGAAAAAAACACTATCTACAGCACTAGAAGGGTGCCTGGTATTCCACAGGAACTCAGCAATGCCTCTCCAATAAATAAATGGGTTATAGGGGCGCCTGGGCGGCGCAGTCGGTTAAGCGTCCGACTTCAGCCAGGTCACGATCTCACGGTCCGTGAGTTCGAGCCCCGCGTCGGGCTCTGGGCTGATGGCTCAGAGCCTGGAGCCTGTTTCCGATTCTGTGTCTCCCTCTCTCTCTGCCCCTCCCCCGTTCATGCTCTGTCTCTCTCTGTCCCAAAAATAAATAAACGTTGAAAAAAAATTAAAAAAATAAATAAATAAATAAAAATAAAAAAATAAAAAAAAATAAATAAATGGGTTATACTACTTATCACATTGCTATAATAATTTGTCTCACATGCCTCTCTTGGTGAGAGCTGTTCTATTCATAGTTATATGACTAGCACTTAGTATGATGCCTGTACACAGTAGGCAGCTAATAAAATATCAGTTGAATGAATGAGCTGCAGTCAGCAAATCAGAAGAGCTGTATCTTTTTACCGAGCTCATGTAGGCATCTCTGACTCACTCACTTTAAAGCCCTCAGTTCCCCTGCCTAGGAGTGTAGACCCACGGGTCATATAGGTATGTTATTGTCAATAAAAATGGATTTCTCCCACTGGAAACCTAAGTTGGTTCAAGTTTGGTTTCTCTCTCTCAGTCTTCAAACGTTTTGAGAGTGACATTAAATTATAGGTTAGTCTTTGTCCAAAAAGGAGTGGGTGGAGAATATGCCATAAAAAGAGTATCAAAGGAGAAGGAAGACAAGCGGAACTAAGATCTAATATTCGCACTATGAGCCTAACTGTACTACTTACTATAACTCCATGAGGCAATATAATCATGCTCATTTTCACAGATCAGAAAAATAATGTTCAGTTGGTTGGGAAATCTGATGAAGACAGGTTAGCCATTAAATCTCATACTTTTGCTACTATAGCATACAATGTAGGCACAAAAGACGCCTTCTTACTTCAATATTCTCTTTCGTGTTGTACTTCTTCCACTTATAATTACTTATTATCCAACCAAATTAGCTAACATTTACTCAGAGCCTACCATGAGCCAGATACTAAAGCTCATTGCTTTAGATATATATTATCTCTGAAAAATCGTATGAGCTTTGTACTGTCCCCATACCATTGATATCAAAACTGAGTCTTAGACTTACTTTGAATATAGTTCATAAGCAGTAAGCAACAGAACAAGAATTCAAACCCTGATTTGTATGAATATAACCCCTGGTCTTCCCACTTTACCACGGTGAGCATTGCATTTTTGTTAAAATAAATAAGGGTGAAACTTCAGATAACCCACCCAGAATTGTCTCTGAATCTTGCCATTGCCTTGGAAGGGAAGGAAAAGTTCTGGTAAGGGAAAAACATTCCAGCTCATCAGCCGGTACCTTTGACCTCTTCAGTGTACAAACCATGTCATAGTAATAAGCCCTCAGCCTTTAGGGCAGAAAAAGGATGAATGGAGTGGAGAAGTTTTGTGCAAGTCACTTTATATAGAATAAATAGGAAAGTGAGTTTAAGTCACCAGATAACAGATATGTGATGATGCAAAGTACTTCATGACAGGTATATATTAGTTCTGAACAATAACTGAAAAACACAAGGATGATCCTCAAAACGATATCACCATAACTTGCAAAATATATAATAAAATATTGACCATCCTTGCAGAATACACCTAATAAGCTTTGAACTCTTTAGTAAGTTTAATATAAATAAGGAAGTAGCATTTCTGTATGCTAAACCACCTCTTTTCAAAAGCATTTGGAATTGATAAAATTAGTTTAAAAGCATTTTGAAATTGATAAAATTTTTCAAATTGTTTCATGACTTCTACCTCTACAGAGACTCTCTGAAGCTTCACTTTTAATCCAAATCAGTTTTCAGCAAGGTATGAATTTCAAATTAAAATTTTGACCCTTTTTCATCTAAAGGCATTTTTTCCCCATGTGACCTCATGGCCATTAGAATCAAGAGTAATCTAAGTATCATACTGTTCCTGATTAGCAACTTTGTATCATGTACATTCCAGAACTTCCTTAAGAGTTTCTTTCAGATTCTAAGAAACAGCAACAGCAACTGCGTTACACTAAAATGCTACTTCTCACATGCCCTTCAAAAATACTTATGTGCCTCTGCATGTTATGCTGATGGAATTGGCAATCATAAAGTCCCACTGCAATAATATGAAAATTGCTCAAGTAATCATCAGTCTATGCCCAAGAGCTAAGCTGTTCAGGCTGCTTTCCCATAATGTGTAAGAATGGAATTTTACTTTTCTTAAGATAATTTTTTTAATTTATATATATTTTTAAAAGTTTATTTATTTTGAGAGTGAGAGAGCACATGTGCATGTGCATGCATGCAAATGAGGAAGAGGCAGAGAGAGAGGGAGAGAGAGAATCCCAAGCAGGCTCTGGGCTGTCAGCACAAAGCCTGACACGGGGTTCCATCCCACAAACTGCAAGTTCATGACCTGAGTGTAAATCAAGAGCTGGACACTCAACCAAGTAAGCAACTCAGGTGCCCCAAAATTTATGTAATATTTTAAAAACAATTTCTTTGATTCTGGAAACTATTAAATGCACTAAGAATAACAATGAACTTTTAAAAACATATTTTCCAAATCTGATGCACAGACTGACAAAAAGGAGTGTAATTACAGATATCTTTTTTAATGTTTATTTATTTTTGAGAGAGAGAGGGAGAGAGAGACAGAGCATGAGTGGGGGAGGGGCAGAGAGACAGGGAGACACAGAATAAGAAGCAGGCTCCCGGCTCTGAGCTGTCAGTACAGAGCCTGACTTGGGGCTTGAAGCAAGAACCATGAGATCATGACCTGAGCCGAAGTCATACACTCAACCAACTGAGCTACCCAGGTGCCCCAAAAGGAGTGTAATTAAAGGATAACAAGGTAGAATTTTTGAAATTGGGACTGTTCTGAAAAATCTTGGGACTTAAGAGTGACCATGACAATCATATAGCATTTTTCACTTTTCATTATCCTTTAAACAAGTAGTCTGCAATTCCTCAATGTTAGCAATGCAGTGCTCTGAATTTAAAATGATAGTAGTAAATCATCAGAATCTGTTCTTTATGTCTGAAAAAGAATTAAGTCATGCAGAAAATGCCTTATGGTGTCTTTGAGTGCTCATGCATCAGTACACTCTATTGCTCTGAAAAACTTCTTGGAGAAGACGCAGAGGCAGATTCATATTTGCTTCTTAAGAGAGTCATAATATGCGTCCTCTACTTTCAAGTTTATTTCCATTTGCTCAATCAGTGATTCTGCTTCATTCATAAGAATCTTAGAGTTAGGAAATCAGAAAAGATGAATCTATAAGCTGTTTGCTGCCACTTACTGGATAACCACTCTTCTTGCCTAAATAAATGGAGAGGAATTTTTAACTATTTCCTGACAGTCATATTTATGAACGTTCAAATTTCTACAAGGGTCAGAAAAATGTCTGGGACAAAATTGATAAGAAAATTAATTTTCAAATCTGTTATATGTCTTCTTGATAAAATACATACTCCCTCCTGGTATCTAGTTTATTTTTTGCCCAGGAGAAGAAAAGGAGAGTTTGTATCTAAAGGAGAAGATCTAGGAAAGAGACGAAGGGTAGAATACCCTACAGAATAAGGAGCGAAGAAGAACATTAGCAGTTAATTATAACTCCTAGAGTGTTCCGACAGCACAAAGCTACAAAATGGGAAGCTCTTCTCTGAATGAGTATTGTCTGTTGCCTCCACCACCGATGTTTGTACAGTTTATTTGCTTTGGTACAGAATATTCCAGTCGCATGGTCATGTCATTTACCACAGGTCAGCTCCCCCACTTATGCAGTCCCCAAAATGTATGAAAAAGAAGCCTTTGACCACTGTCACAAACAGGTGTCTAATCTTTCTACTATTACATTTTTTTGCTCTTGGTTGTGCCTCAGCTGTTACTGAGGTCTGCATACTTGAAGCTAGGAACATCAGCTCATCCAAATATCCTACTTGGGGGTGGGGAGTGATTTTGGCTTATGAGGTAATTGTAGTCTTTTGTGGACATCTGTGTAAATTTAGTCAGAATGCCTACAGTTCTCATCCCCAAAAAAGTTTTATCAAAAAATGTTATCAGAAAAAAAATTTGAGTTAAATTAGCCCTGCATGACAGAATGTTATATATCTGAGCTGGAATCACCTTTAAAGGCAACTCATAATTCTTAGATAATGGAGTAGTTTCTTCTCCAAGAAGCTAGTAGTTTCTTTCTCTCATACAGGAAGATGTTTTTGAAGTGAAGGACAATGCTGATATTGATGATAATTAACAACATGGAGCTCTTTGCATGTGCTAATAAGCATCATGCATAGACCATTGCATTTACTCTGTACAACACCATGAGTAGGTAGAAGAATACGATTTGACAGATAAAGAAACTGATACTCCAAAAGGCAGAGCAACTTTTACAGGGTGCACAGCTATGTAAGTGCAGAGATGGGACTGTTACTGATGTTGACAACAGAGCACACCTCTTAACCACTATGCTTTCTTACAACCCCAATTAATTTAGGTAAGTATTAATATTCTTGGCATAATAATTTTCTGGCTACAATTTGTCAATATTACAATTAATGAAATATATTAGCTTGTATATTTTTTAAGATGTGTACAGAATAAGCATCTATATCTCTAAACCAGATACATTTGGGGGGATTATGACTCTCACTGGGCTACCTCTACTCTCGTCTCTCTCCTCACACTCAGTCTATCCCAAGCAGACTTTGTGCTGACCCTCAAGGGTGCTCCTCATTCTGCGTCCCCGTGGCAGCAAAGGCAATGTCTCTACTAGAGAAAGAGAAGAAAGATTGTTGGATAGATCTGGTACATTTCACAGTGGGGACTGGCATGACCTGCCAGCGATTTGGATGTGGATGTTCTGGAAAGGAAGGAATAAAGGCTATCTCCAGGTTCTTGGCCAAAAGTCCTAAGTGGGCCATTTTATGAAAAGGGAAGCTTGGGTAAAGAGCAGGCTTAGGCTCCAAAAACTTTTTTTTGAACATGTTAAGTTTGAGGTGTTTATGAAACACTGAAGTGGAAGAGTCAAGGAGGCAATTGGTTTGGGGTGTGGAATCAAAAGACAGGACTGGGTCAGAAATTAAGAGTGGGGATGTGTATTCATAGAGATAGCACATGTAAACACCTCCAGCAGTCTTCTCCTGACTTCCAGTCTGGGTTGGAACCTCCCTGTGTCCAGCATTGCACTCTGAACTTCCCCCTCTACTGTGAGGATGATTTCCTCCTTTACTGACACCATCCCACAGCCAGAAAGTGTCCCCCATTCAACAGTGAGCTAGTTTCATGGGGCCAGTGACTGGTCTCCCAATCTGGTTCGGTGAATGCTATTCACCCAAAAAGAAAGTGGGTATCCAACATTAGCCCACACTCAAGGCAAGAAAAATAAGCTACACCCCTTGAAGGGAGGAGTTTTAAAGAATCTGTGGACGTGTCTTTAAAACCACCGCACTTGACAAAACATTCTTATGCTTTCGTTGGTTTTGAGTTTACACAAGCAATCTCTGAGTGAGTTGAACACTGAAATTTCACTCTCAATTTTTGAGATGACTAGTTATGAACCAAATTCTTAACTCTTCTCAAATTTGACCGCAGGGTTATCTTTGCTTTGAGACCAAACTTGGAATTACAAAAAACTTTATGACTTACAGAATTGTTCTTACTTCTAAACAAGTATACATGAAAGAATACTCAAGATTGATTAATTTCATTATTAGTTTACATTGATAATCAGAATAATACTACCTTTCTGCCACCAGACTTCTAGGAGAAGACAAAAAAGATTAAAAAAAAAAAAAAAAGAATGCTTGCCAACTTTGCAAATGCTGAGTTTTAATTGCTAATTTACTTTTGTTAATTTACAATGGGCAGTAAAATGGTTAAGTGCTGTTCTTATCAATATCTGCTCTTTCAAGAAAGTTTGCTGAGAAGTGGAAATACTATCGCTAGTCATGAGGTTTTTGTTTGCTCAAGGATTAGTAAGGCAAAGAGAGCCAAAGGCCAGCTCTAGAATCTGTGTGATGTTATATGTTATCCTAATATATCATTAAATGAAGGCTCTGCTAAATCTTTTAAAAAGAAGTTGGTACAAGTCTCTTATTATTTTTTTTAATTTTCTTAATGTTTATTTATTTTTTTTTTCAACGTTTATTTATTTTTGGGACAGAGAGAGACAGAGCATGAACGGGGGAGGGGCAGAGAGAGAGGGAGACACAGAATCGGAAGCAGGCTCCAGGCTCTGGGCCATCATCAGCCCAGAGCCCGACGCGGGGCTCGAACTCACGGACCGCGAGATCGTGACCTGGCTGAAGTCGGACCCTCAGCCGACTGCGCCACCCAGGCGCCCCCTTAATGTTTATTTTTGAGAGAGAGACAGAGTACTAGTGGGGGAGGGACAGAGAGAGAAGAAGACACAGAATGCAGAGCAGGCTCCAGGCTCTGAGCTTTCAATACAGAGCTGGACATGGAGCTCAAACCCATGAACCGTGAGATCACGACCTGAATCGAAGTCGGATGCTGAACCTACTGAGCCACCCAGGGGCCCCTAGAAGTCCCTTATTTAACTTCGTTCTTAAGAAACTATTTTACAATGTCATAAAATCATTTTTTTAAATATTTTTATCAAGTCATTTTTGCCAAAGTACCAATGGAAATACAAGATCATCATTTACATGCTATAAATCAGGTGTTAACTTCCTGTTTTCTTCTGAAAAGAATCATTAAATTTTTTTGCACTCCATTTTCTCTGCCATCATTGAATTTTCCTATATTCAACTACTATTAGTATTTCCTGCTATTTCAGACCTGACCTGAGCTTTTCTCTTCACTAGGTAAAGTGCCAGATTACAGAATACTGTCATGTAGATATATTTTCACTGGTTTAAAAAATGTACTCTGTGAGAGCAGCAAAAAAGAGTAATTCCAGACCCTCATCTGCTTTTGTGTTGAGGGTCCCTGGACCTCTTCCCATTAGATGAGCATTTGCTTCCTGCTGGAATACCTAAAGAGGTGGGAAGTTGGTGCCTCACATGGCAGCCAGTTCCATTTTGGGACACCCATAATAATTTTATATAGAACATTTATTTTTAAATAGACCGATCTACATCCCCCATTATTATTATTATTATTATTATTATTATTTTGAAGGGGACAGAAGGGCAGAGAGCGAGGGAGAGAGAGAGAATCCCAAGCAGGCTCTGCACCGTCAGTGGGGCTCAAACCCACAAACCATGAGATCACAACCTGAGCCGAAATCGAGAGTTGGATGCTCAACCAATTGAGCCATTCTTCTGAGTAGCTGATTCTAACTGATTTCTCAGGCTGTGCTGCATGATCTCATTCCTCTTCTCTGACTCAGGTACTTCAACCACTCCACTCTTTTTCTTGTAGAACAGTGTTCTTCCAGCAGTTTCTCATGTGTTAGATTTCCTCAATCCTCTCAACCCAGCAACCTGCATCCTTCAGGCCCGCTCTTTTTCAGTAATGGACTGTCAGGAATCTGTTCCCAGCTCAGAGTTTGGTCACACACAGCCAGATCTTTCCCTAGCCAGACTACGCATAGGTCCAACCCCACGGAATGATACTGCCCTTATCTACACACACTGGGTGGGAGGGAGGCACTAACAGCACAGGACCCAAGGCTTGTTGTGTGGAGGGAATCGTGTGAAGCATTTAGCCCAGAAGCTGATATATAGTAAGCATTTAGTAAATATTAGCCATGTATGTAATTTAAACATCGAATCCTGCTCTATTGTCAGCGTCTGGTGGTGGAATGTCTCACAGGAACTTCTCTGCTCCCAGGCATGGGTCCTTGGGCTTCCTGCCTTGGAAATGTAGCAGCCAGAACCACTGGGAAGGTGAAGAGCTTCCCCAAGGATGACTCTTCCAAGCCTGGCCACCTCCCTGCCTTCCTGGGATACAAGGCTGTCATGGCTCACATAGTATGAGAGGTCCACAGGCCAAGATCCAAGGTGAACAAAGAAGGATGTTGTGGAGGCTGTGGCCATTGTGGAGATGCCACCCATGGCGGTTGTGGGCAACATGGACTGTGTGGAGACCCCTGGAGGCCTCTGTGCCTTTAAGACCATCATTGCCATGAGCACATCAGTGATGAATGCAAAAGGTGCTTCTATAAGAACTGGCCTAAGTCTAAGAAAAAGGCCTTCACCAAGTACTGAAAGAAGTGGCAGGAAGATGATGGCAAGAAGCAGCTAGAGAAGGACGTCAACAGCAGGAAGAAGTACTGCCAAGGTGATCTGTGTCATCGCCCACACTCAGATGCACCTGCTTCCTCTACACCAGAAGGCCCGCCTTACGGAGATCCAGGTGAATGGAGGCACTGTGGCCAAGAAGGTGGCCTGGGCCCATGAGACGCTACAGCAGCAGATGCCTGTGAACCAAGTGTTTGGGCAGGATAAGATGATTGATGTCATTGGTAACACAAAGGGCAAAGGCTACAAAGAGGTCACCAGCCACTGGCATACCAATGAGCTACCCTGCAAAACCCACGGGAGGCTGTGTAAGGTTGCCCATATTGGGGCATGGCATCCGACTCAAATGGCCTTCTCTGTGGCTCGGGCTGGGCAGATAGGTTACCATCACCGCACTGAGATCAACAAGAAGATCTACAAGATTGGCCAGGGCTACCTCACGTAGGATGGCAAGCTCATCAAGAAAAATGCTTCCACCAACTATGATCTGTCTGACAAGAGCATCAACCCTCTGGGTGGCTCTGTCCACTACAGTGAAGTGACCAATGATGTCATCACGCTGAAAGGCTGTGCAGTAGGAACCAAGAAGCCAGTGCTTACTGTCCACGAGTCCTTGTTGGTGCAGACTAAATGGCGGACCTTGGAGAAGACTGACTGTAAATTCATTGACACCACCTCCAAGCTTGGTCATGGCTGATTCCAGACGGCGGAGGAAAATACAGCTTTCATAGGACCACTTAAGAAAGACCAAATTACAAAGGAAGAAAGAGCTTAACGTCAGCAGCTGATTGTGCAGCTGGTGGAATCTCAATAAAAATTATTTTCCAGTGGTGGGGAGGCGGGGGATAGAATCCTCTTTTTTATCAACATACTGTGGGAAAGAACTGTCACCTCCTGCATCCTGAATACCAGAATACGCTGAATGTAGCCCAAATCCAGATTCAGCTCCCTCATTGTACATGGCTCACTCATACTGAGATCATCAAAACTCCTGAGTCTTTTATATACATGCTCCTAGCTGACCACATCTTTCTCATCTGCACTCAAACAGTTTGTTTTGCTGTTGTTATTCTTAGTGTGGTTTTCAAAAATTACTTAATTTTAATATGTTAAGCACAACCTATGGAAATCATTTTGGATTCTGTGTACTCACTGTACTTTCCAGCTGAATGGAACTCCTGGAAACTCCAGTTGTTTGCATCCCTGCTTCTGAGACTTTACAGGATACAGTGTATTCTTTGCCAAAAAGAATAGCTTCATTCCTCACAGCTCCTTGCCCGGCTGGCCTGGGAGCAGCTGCAAGTTCCCAGTTAGCTTCAGGCTTTGCATGGTGTTCTAGGCTTCCATGAATCCTCTGGTGGTTCCTCTTCCTTATGCAACCCATGTGTGTTTTCTGGTGGGGCCACTTTTCACATATTGTTTGCTCAGTAAAACTGTGGGTCATGTCAATGCCAATCAACTCTCACCCTCCAGTTTACTGTATCAGTTAGCATGTCCCACCCATCAGGCTCATGGGAGGTGATGGAGTTGCTAGAGAAGATATTTATGAGGTTTATGCAAACCCCCATTCCCTACCTCTAGCATTAAACTTAGACTTCCAAAACACATGCTCACTTTCTCCCTTTTGAGAGGACAAAATACTTACAAGTCAAAATTCTAGTTAATTGGGTTATCTTGGACAAATTTAGGAACTTTTCTGGACACAATAAAATGGGGGGGGGTGGACTGAGATTACCCCAGTTGCCTAAGGAGCAGAGAATTCTGTAATTCATCTTAGTTCTGTTTCCACTGAAAAATTAGTCTCGTGTTAGGGTCTCTCCAATCCTGTGGGATTATAGTATCAGTATTGTCCAGCTTTATTGTTTGTTCGTAGCTTTGAACCAACAATGCAAAGTGATCCATGATGATCATAATTTCCAACACAAGCCCACAGCAAATACCTTGGGTGTCTCAACATTTTCAATTTTCTGGGGTGAAATACTTCCAAAAAATTATTTGCATATAGAAAATTATTGCCTAAATGATATGCAATCTGAGTTCCACACTTAGACATGTATATACTTATTTACTGGAATTCCCCATTGGTTGCCCCATGAGACACCTCACACCTAACATCTTTCCACACAAAATGCCTCCTCTTCCTGAATGGTTTTGGTGAGCAGCACTACCAGAGCATTGGTTGAAGGAGTCAAACCAGATGTCTTCCCTTCCCTTCAGTCCCCCTGCTCATCCTGCCTTTGTCCCTCTACCATTTGGTCATCAAGCACTATTGAAACAAGTTACTCTATATCAGTCAAAACCACCTCCTTTTCCTCTCCTCTGCCACTGCCTGAGTTCATGCCTTTCTCTGTAACCGCCTCCATGCTCACAGTCCTCCTGTCTGTCCTCCACCGTGCTATGCTGCCAATGCAATCAATCAAAACAACAAATCTGGGGGTGCCTGGTGAGCTCAGTTGGTAGAGCATGCAACTCTTGACCTTGAGGTTGTGAGTTTGAGTAACCTTATCCTTTAATTCCAAGCTCATACACTCTTCCTTTGTGAAGCCTTCCTAAGAGACACTCAGTCTCTGTGTCCCACTCCTTCATTAGAGAGTAAGTATCTGCTTCCTCGTCTGACCCCCTCTTTTGTTCACAGTGGAAACTGTGGGGGCCTTTTTTTTGTCTTTGTATTTGTAAGATTAGTACAGGACCTGTAACATAGTAGGGCTCAATAAAAGTCTGTTAAATAAAAGAGAAACCAAACAAGAATGTCTAGTGGACTGACACTAAATAATTAAAATCATTATCTCTGCTGATCACATGATTTGCAAGGCCTATGACAAAGTTCCAGAGGAAGAAGGCATCACTGGTGTCCCTCATTATGTCATCATTTGCATGCCTGCTTCTAGAAAATACTGTAGAATGGCGTTTGACTAGGGTGGCAGTGCTAAGCCTCTATGATTGGGGCATGGTGACCTGCCAAAGATATCCATCCCATCAACCTTCTTGAGCACTTTATGCATTGTCATTAAGAAGAAAAACAAGCTCTTCTCATTGGAGCAGGTCAAAAGTAATCACCTCTCCCTAGTGATAGGTCCCACTAAAATCTGCTTTGGGGGAACTTGGCTGCACATGGATATTCAAAACACACAAAAGCAATGAAATACATAAATAAATATACATATAAATAATCTCAATCTCAGAGAAAATGTACAAGTACAGCATAAGAAACCTTCTTTCCTTTCCCATTTGAGAGTAAGTAAATGGCTGGCATTATGCCCCATTAATCTCCAACACTTCAGCGTGTATTTCCTATCAAGTAAGACATTCTCCTATATAACCACAATATAACCATTAAAATCAGGAAATTAATATTGATACTTTACTATAATACAATTCTCAGGGTCTACTCAAGTTCCATCAGTTATTGCAAGCATGCACTTTGTAAGAAAAAGAGGCAGTCTTAAATTCAGATCTTGCAAAACAGACACCACATTTAGTTATCATATCTCCTTAGTTTTGTTCTATCTGGAACAGTTCTTGGTCTTTCCTTGACTATCCTATCATAAGCATGACCTTTTCAATGTTTACAGGCCATTCATTTTGCATAATGTTCTTCAGTTTGGGTTTGTCTGGTTCATCTTCATGAGTAGGTAGGAATATCACAGAAGTGATGGTGATGTGTTCTCATTTTATCCTATTCAAGTGACATGTGATTTGTATTTGTACCATTACGGTGACATTAACTTCGATCACTTAAGTTCCTATCTGCTTGGCTTCTGCACTGTGAAATTATTTTTTTCCCCTTTGTAATTAATAAATAGTTTGTAAGGGGGTTTTGATATTATGTATCACTCCTCATCAAACTATTAACTTAGTCATTACTTTTTTTTAAAGCTAATTTATTTATTTTGAGAGAGAGACAGAGAGTGCAAGTAGGGGAGGAGCAGAGACAGAGGAGAGAACCCCAAGCCCGCCCTGCACTGTCAGTGTGGAGCCCAATGCAGAGCTTGAATTCACAAACCGAAAGACCATGACCTGAGTCGAAGTTGGAGGCTTAACCAACTGAGCCACCCACACACCCTTAATCACTACTTTTTAAATATATGTTTGAACTCATGGTTTTGTACTTTATTCAATGCATTACAAATTTTTTTTAATGTTTTATTTATTTTTGAGGAGGTGGGGAGAGGGGCAGAGAGAGAGGGAGATGCAGAATCCCAAGCAGGCTCCAGGCTCTGAGCTGTCAGCACAGGGCCCGATGCGGGGCTCGAGATCACGTACCATGAGATCATGACCTGAGCCAAAGTTGGACGTTTAACCAACTGAGCCACCCAGGTGCCCCCATTTTAGTCTGCTACTATTATTATTCGTTTTCTTTCTCAAATTGCCCTAGATTTTTCCAGTAAAAGTCCTTATAAGGTGGTCTCTGTGTCCCCATTATTCTTTGAGCACTTCTTTATTCCAGGCTGTACAAGAAGTTCCAGACTCATCTCGTACTTTCTCTACAGCAGTACTGAGGTCAACCAATTCTCCAAGGACCTCTGAAGAGGGACACTTAGAAACCAAGATGTGAATGCTAGATGCATGCAATGCTATTGGGAGTGCCACTGCTCCCAGACCCTCTCAGGGGACAAAGCTAGGAATATGCATATTTGAATTTGAATATCTCGCTCCCTCTCTTTCTCTTTTGTCTGTCTATTGAAAACCATGAGTTCACACCCCAATCTTCAATTCCAGCCCAACACCATTATCCTTAATATTTTCTTACTTGTCAATCAATGTAATGATTCCTCTATAGCTGACACAACTACCTCCATCCCTGTGGATGCCCTCTTCACCACCCGCATGCCAGACAGCTCCTTCACATGGACACACTCTTCACTTGCTTAGGCTCTGACACCCAACCTGGGCCACCAGGAATCTACTAGTGCACCCACATCATTCACCACCTTGCTCAATCCCACCTACTAGGTTTTGGACCAAATTGAACATGGCTCAATTCCTAGTCTCTAGACTGTGTCTGTGACCTCTTGCTTTCTAGGTATACATCTTAGTATAAACTATGGCTCTAGACTACAGATTTTGTTAGCCTCCTCTCAAGAACATTGGAGCCCTATTCCAGCCTAAGGCTTTAAAAGCTGAAAATCTAATACTTCCCCACTACCTCAGATGGGGGGCCATCCTTATTCTCTGTTACCATATAAGAATCACAGTCCTGGCCTGACCTGCTTAGTAGCAGACCTAGAATGTGTCAGGCCACAGCTTTATCATGCTCACTGCTCTAAGTTTTCTTCTCATTTTTGGCCCACAGACATTTAAATCTTGTCTTGGGCACAGCAATATATCCTTACAGATTTCTCTTTTTATACTTTATGTAACATTGCTATGTATTTGGAATACAGAAAACTAGACAAAATCTGGGAAGAGGTAAGAAATGGGAGAGAGTTTCTATATCTTTCAACAGGATGATAATATAGGTAGAAAGGGTCATAAGTTAAAGTGCCAAAATCCTTTTAAGAAGCAGTATGGAGTTTGACTCCTTTGTTGTAATTTTTATTATTAAGACTATGAGTTCTGTGGGAGAGAGTAAGAGGGGTGCTGCTGAGGGGCTCCCTGGGTCTGGCCCTCAGCTTTGAAGGACTGTGCTCAGAGCTGATGGGCACTCAGAACCTGCACTAATCCAACTTCAATGCCTTTATTTTGATGCTGACTAAGGTAAAGTTTCAGGTATGTATTGCACTGGTCCCTTTTAATGCCCTGGAAGCAACTTCATATTTGCCATTTTATATTTTTTTTCTCAAAAAGAGCCCCCCTAATTCTAAAAATGTTTACAGTTCTGGATCTGTCCCTCACAAATTCTGGATCTGTCCCTGTAAGGAACTTACGGTTAAGTCTCAGTGTAAATTTCCAATGAAGGAAGGTAATTTTCTAGAGAGCATATGAGTTAATGGAGGCTGAATTAATCCTCAGAAGGTTCCTAGGTTGCTTTGAGAGCAAGAGAGATGGGTGACCTTGGGGGTAGTTTATGTCGACCATGTAAATTTCAAAGCTATTCTGACCCACGTATGGAGTGTGTCTATAATTCCTGCGTGATCAGTTTTGTATCTCTTGACTATCTCCTTCCAAAAGAATACTTTATTAACTGTGCCTCAAATCTTACTTTTTCTTTCTTTAGGATTCCATATACACCACCTCTTGCCAGTTCTTAATTAACACATTCTTTTTTTGTTAGTGGGTAAAATAATTGATTAGGTAACAGCTTTCAACTCATCTTCCCTGCTTGCCCCTTGATCAAAATCTGACTGTTCCCTAATGCTTTCAACTTTATATTCACTAATCATCATCTAGGCTGGATTAATTCTATCATCTACTCTACAGATTTGCTGATCCCAGTTTAGTTCTCTGAAGGCCATCTTGTTTCCAGGTTACAGGGTCATCTATTGTCCCCGTGCATTAGGCTTTGAAACTATAAACACAATTTGAAATTAAAAATCGTTAAATAATTTAAAAATTGGGAAAAATCCTATAGAAAGTAGACATGTAAACGGTTTCTCCCTTTATTAAAAGCTTTACTGGGGAAAGCTTCTGGAAGGCCTCAAATATAGAAGAGGCACCTACATTATACTACACAGACAGCAAAAGCAGAATATCCACAGATAGGCAGAAGATACACTTTGCACTTTCTCTGGATGAAACATCAAGCGTTGTGGATTAATTCCATCGCAGGCAACCACTGCTTTAGGTACACGGTGCCCACGGCAGTATACCTAAAGCAGTAACAGAAGACTTCTTTCCAAAGAGCTTAAATCTAACTCAAGAGTAAAACATACAAATGCAACATGATTCTGGTTATTTTCAAATTATCAGTAATTGTTAATAATTATTGGAGATAAGCCAAAGAGGTAAAGCCTGAAAGAAATTAATAACAAAAACAACAATGATGGCTGTCATTTATGAAGTCCAACTAGGAGATACTACCTGTGGTGGTATTCTTAATATCTACATTTTACAGATGAAGAAACTGAGGTTCAGAGAGGTCTGACCAAGATCACATGGCCAATGGAAAAGGAGAATTATCATTCAAATCATTACTCCACATGGGCAAGTCAAGAGTTTGAGAAGAGTTTGAAAAGCAATCCAGGGGAAATGAGGTGAACAAGGCAGCCAAGGACCACCAGGCTGATTTAGTCAGAGGGCAGATCTAAAGTGGAAGACAGGAGGCAGCAGAAGGGTAAGGGAGGGGGTTAGCTGCCAGCTGAGAAGAGAAGGGGGCTGAGAGGTTCTCAAAAATTTAGCCCTTTGGAGTTGATGTGATAAGCATGCAAGAATCAACCAGGGGGAGTGGTCCTCTTCTCATATAGCATTTTGCAGACCTGGCATCTAAAGACCTGGTGGGAAAAAGAACAGTCCTTGCAACCAGTAGTGTCATTAAAAAAGAGTCTACGTTGAAGAATATTTACCCATCATCTAGGATGTGCCTAAATACACAGTAAACAAAGATATCAGCAAAACAGTAACAGTGCAGTGTAAATGCTATAAATGCAAGAAACAGGGTGACAATAGGGTAACTGGGGTAGGGGAACCAACTTTAGATAGAGAGATATTGGTCAATGTACCCTGTAACCACTCCCTATTCACGCAAATAGGAAACATGAATGAATCTCAGTGACTTTTTCAGAAATACATAAAAAGTGAAATATACATATGAAATGTACCTCATATATATGTGTGTATATATTAATTAAATATACACATATTTAATTACATGAAACTACAAAGGTGTTGCATATTTTTATAAGAAGTGTTCCTTATTGTAAAACTAGCTATAAGGAATGTGCCCTTGAAAACCATCAAAAAGAATATAAACTGAATTCAAAGTCTATGATTTCATAGGGAAGTTTCCAATTAGAAGGAAATATTTGGAACACATTTTGAAAGACTTAGAGAATAGTGGCATTATAAGGCAACGTTTCCATTTCAAAGTACAAACAGAGTTTGAAATCTGCTGGCTTCACTAGAACATTTTTTTTAATGTTTATTTATTTTGAGAGAGAGAGTGAGAGCAGGGGAGGGGAGGGGCAGAGAGAATCCCAAGCATGGTCCAGGCTGTTAGCAAGGAGCCCAACGGCAGGGCTTGATCTTACAACCGTGAGATCATGACCTGAGCAGAAATCAAGACTCAAAGGCTGAGCGGACTGAGCCACCCAGGTGCCCCTTCACTAGAATATTTGTTAGTGAAAGTTGTGCTGTTAAAGAATAATCCCAGAGGTATCTGAAATTCCTACAAACTCCAGGAAATGCAAGTGCCCTTGGAGCATGCAACCTAAAAGGAGTTGGTTTCCTAAAAGCAAAACACCCTCAGATGTATCCCAGGTGTCCCACACTCAGAGAGAAAAACATGAAAGGTCACAGATGTGAAAATTACAAATGAATCAACAAGATCCACTCAGTCTTGATAGCAGGCACCCCCGACTCCAAGATGGCATCATCTGTACCCGGGAAGGAGAAGAAGCCCATGGATGTCAAACTAGGAGGGCTGCCGAGCTGGATAATGATGTGGGATTTCACCCCAAAGGTGCTGCTGGAGCATTTCAAAGAGGTTACTACATCAAGTATGTCAATCTGAAGAAAGGGGTATCGCTGGGATTTCTATGGTGCTGGCAGCTTATGTGCTTTTCAACTACTGTTGTTGCTACAAGGAACTCAAACAGGAGTGGCTAGGCAAGCACCACTGAAGAGGGCCCAGCATGGAGGCACATTCTGCATTGCTGACCATGATCTTTGCCTGGCACTCTTGAATCCTTACATATTCTAATTTAGAGTTAATACCTACTAAAAGATGACTTGTACATGGAAAAAAATCCACTCAATCTTTCTTTCATTAAAATAATACTAACTACAACAAAAGAAAAGAATTATGGAGCAGAGGTGGCTATACCACAGGGCTACAGGAGTTTAAGCTTTGGGATCTCCTACCCCCCTGCCCCTGCCCCCCAATTTGCAAGACCCCCTTCCAAGATCCTATAAGGGATCTAGCAATGTATTTCTCAAGATGATACGTTTTTGAAAATTTAGAGAAAATTTTTAATTCGATTTCTTTTTTTTAATGTTTTATTTATTTTTTTAATGTTTTAATGTTTATTTTTGAGAGAGAGAGACACAGGGTGCAAGTGGGGGAGGGACAGAGAGATGGAGACGCAGAATCCAAAGCAGGCTCCAGGCTCTGAGCTGTCAGCACCGGAGCCTGATGTGGGGCTCAAACTCACAAACAGCGAGATCATGACTTGAGCCAAAGTCGGATGCTTAACCAACTGAGTCACCCAGGCACCCCTCAATTCTATTTCTTACCCTATATTGTATAAACTTTAGGCTCTAGACCCTGGATCCTGCTGACAGAATGCCTGCCTTGTACTACACACTACATTCAATGCTGGAGATACAAAGATGAACAAGGCACATCCTTCCTAGGGAGAAGCTTGGTGTAAAACAGAAACAAGAAAAATAATTGCAGTGGGACACCTGCTTGGTTGTGGACTGTACAATGGGAACAGAAGCCCAAGGAATGCTCTTCTGTTGTTGTTATTAGCCTATTCATTAAAAATTTAAGCTTGGATTTCTTTTTTTAAGTGGTGAATGTCCATTCATATGACACTTAAAGTAACACAGGAACTTGGGACAGTCAGGAGAACCGAAAGCACCAAAAGTATTCAGGTAATCCATACGGTTCATATATAAGAACATACATAAGGAGATAAGAATGGAAAAAGAAGGGCAAGAGTGTGGGGCTTGGAGTTCCAGGTAAGGGACTCTTGCCTCTGTTCCAGATGGGCTTTCAGCAGAATATTACTATAAATAAGCACTGCTTTAGAATGGCAGTTGTGTTGGGGTGCCTGGTGGCTCAGTCGGTTGGGCGGCTGACTTCGGCTCAGGTCATGATCTTGGCGGTCTGTGGGTTTGGGACCCATGTCGGGCTCTGTGCTGGCAGCTCAGAGCCTGGAGCCTGCTTCTGATTCTGTGTTTCCCTCTCTCTCTGCTCCTCCCCTGCTTGCGCTCTCTCTCTCTCTCTCTCTCTCTCTCTCTCTCTCTCTCTCTCTCAAATAATAAACATTAAAAAAAAAAATTTAGAATGGCAGTTGTGCATGGAGCTGAGCTGGTTGAATGGAGACGTGCTGGCAGAGCAGTTAAGAAAGTCTGGTCCAGGTAGTAGCAGCAGAATGAAAAGTAAGGGATGGGCTTAATAGACACAGGAGAAGAATCAGAACTTCAAACCTGATTTGGATGTGATGGCGGGAGGCCTAAGAAGGAGCCTCACATTACTCCGAGGCTTGGTGGACAATTAATAAGGTAAAAATTAATGACAACTCAAGAGGAAGACTGTCTGATTTGGGGAGGAAGATGGTAAGTTTGAGCTCAGCTTCATTACTTCTGAGATACTAGTAGGTCAACAAAGTGAAAATGTCACATTCTTTGCTACTCAGTGTGGTCTGTTGGGCAGCATCATTGGGACCCCCTATGAACTTATTAAATATGCAGTGCTTAAGCCACAGTCCTGCTGAATCTAATCGGTATTGTAAATCTGCACATGTAAAGCCCTGGGATCTGTCTTGGGTCCAAACTGCTCAGGACATCACCAAACTTCCTCTATTCTGGGGGTTAAAATGTCCAGGATTTAGGACCTGTTCTATAGATGTGATTGGTACAAAGGAACCGCAGAAAAAAATAGATTTTTAAAGTTGTGTGGGACCCTTTAAAAACTTCTGCCTATGCAGTGTACCAAAGCCAAACAAACACCTGCGGACCATGTGTACAGCTGTCACGGCCAGCTGACTCATCTACCCATCTGCCTGTTGCATCACACATTTTCCTCTGTAATTAAGGGCAGTGATAGTAACATCAAAGAGAAAATAACTTACAGGGATTGTAATGAACTTGTCAAATTGTAAGAATTTGGGTATAGACAATAAGTGAGAATTTGAGTATAATGCCATAATTATAAAATCAGTATCTTATACTCTTCAAAACTCTCCATGTTTATAAATACTGATTTTTCCTTGTTAATCACATAAGTCAATTCTTCAAGTTCACCCTAAGACAGATATCTGTGTGTAAGAAATCACCTCCCAAACTCACCAGAAAAAGCAAACATAACTATGACATTTTCTAATATCCAGTTTTTGCAAATGCACAAAAAAATCCTTTCCTTTTCTTTTTCACTTCTGCTGTCTGAAGAGTATTTATACAATAGTGCAATGCTATCTTTTAAACTTGGAATATGATTTGGCATGCCAGTTGAATGTGTTGGGAATGGGTTTTTAAGGAAAGTTCACTCTAAGTAAAATAATGTGTATAACAGCATGTGTAACCAGTAAAGACCATATCACAATATGCTACTATATTGCAATTAGATATACTCAGACTAGTGACCTAATCACTCAATTATTCTGAACACCAACCAGGTGCCAGGAATTTGGCTAGACATTTTACACATATGAACTCTTTATAAGCACCTTAAGATCTCAATTGCACAGAGTTCTTGGATGTTCATATTTTCCTGAAATCTTCAACAAAAGGAAAAAAATTAAAGGTGACCCTCATTTGGAGAATATGCAAAGGCAATATGTTTACCAATGGTATGAATTTTATTTTTATTATTATTTTTTTAATTTTAGAGAGAGAGTGAGTGAGCAGGGAAGAGGGGCAGAAGAAGGGAGTGAAAGAATCTCAAGCAGGCTCCATGCTCAGCTCAAAGCCCGAAGTGGGGCTTGATCCCACAATCCTGGGGTCATGACCTGCGCTGAAATCAAGACTCAGATACTCAACTGACTAAGCCACCCAGGCACCCCATGCCAACTGTGTGAATTTTAAAAGAGGGTGTAAATGAAATGTCACTGTTTCATGGGCATAGACTGCTTCAATCAGCACCAGAACTATTAGGACAAACCATATATGACATTGCTGCCCAATGTCAAACTGGCATTTAGCAACCAACTGTTGGCCAAATAGAATTTCATATGGTTCAGCTTATACTGTAATTAGGTAATTTCTCTTGGGCCAACTCATGCTGTAAGTAGACAACAAAATCAAAAGTGAAGCCCAGAGTGAACATCTAAGATTATTTTCTTTCCTGTGGTTGATTTTCAAAGTACAGTCATCTCTCTAATGCTATTGCTACACAGACTCTTAGTGTCAACTCTGAAACCTGACTGCCAAGAGAGAACCTAAATTTCATGACGAACCACGGGTCAGAATGCCCTTGTCTGATCATTGCTCCAATCATCAGAGAAAAGTTGACAGATAGTGTGATAGGGTGGATGTCAACCCCACAGAAAAAACATTTTTTGTTTGTTTCTTTGACTGAAAAGGTACATGTGATTTTTCAGCTTCTTTGAACTAAAAATCTAAAAACTTAGAAGGCAGGGGAGTCTGGGTGGCTCAGTCGGTTAAGTATCCCACTCCACCTCAGGTCATGATCTCATGGTTCATGGGTCTGAGCCCCATATCAGGTTCTCTGCTATCAATCAGTACAGAGCCGGATTTGGATCCTCTGTCTCTCTCTCTCTCACTCTCTCTCTCTCTCTCTCTCTGTGCCGTCCTCCGTTCATGCTCTCTCTCTCAAAAATAAATAAATACTAAAAAAATAATAATAGGGGCACCTGGGTGGCTCAGTCAGTTGAGTGTCTGACTTGGGCTCAGGTCATGATCTTAGGGTTCCTTGAGCTGGAGCCCTACATTGGGCTCGCTGCTGTCAGCGCAGAGCCAGCTTTGGATCCTCTGTCCCACTCCCTCTGTCCCTCCCCCACTCATGCTCTCTCTCTCAAAAATGAATAAGCATTAAAAAATAACTTAAAAAACCCTAAAATGCAAAGACCTAAGGGTAAATGGTATCTCCTTGTCTAAAATCTGTTGCCAAAAAAGCTGACCTGACACAAATAAGAAGCTAACTATGTTTATTTTCAAGATATCTTATTTCATGAAATCAAATATTGAATGCATGGCCAATTCATGCCTGTGAGTGTAGGGCTAATTTTGTATCGTGGCAGGATAATGGGATGAATACATTCTCCAACAGTTACAGGGGGGGAGAATATTGTTTTCTGGGAGGGTTTTTTTTTTTTTTTAGGAGATACTATATATATCACATTTTAAATTGTATAAAACCTTAAATGGTCAGACAAGGGTCAGCAGAGTGAGTGTAATTAACTCATTAATTACAAAATCCTCCAAATGTATTATTTCCAAGTTAAAAAAAAAAGAAAAACAGGACAGGAAATCAAAAATGGATGACACTGAGGGTGGGGTGGGGGAATGGGCAAAATGGGTAAAAGGGAATGAGAGATACAAGCTTCCAGTTATGGAATGAGGAAGTCACCAGGATAAAAGGCACAGCCTAGGGCATATAGTCAATGGTATTGTAATAGTGTTGTATGGTGACAGATGGTAGCTACACTTACGGAGAGCAAAGCATGTTGAATCACTATGTTGTACGCCTGAAACTAATGTAATATTGTGTGTCAACTATATTTAAAAAAATAAGTGACAGAGATTAGTGGTTATGTTAGTACGAGATATAGAAAATAGCATAGTACTAGACAAAATAAACATTCAACAAGTTTAACAAACTATTACTATTACTACAATTGTTATTATTGAATGTGCAGAATTGTCTTTGAAATAATAGCTCATTTTATTTTATTTTTATGTATGTTCATAAGGTGTTAGTTTGGTTTCAGATTTCATCAGTCAGGTCAAGAGAGTAAAGATGCTTTTTTCTGTAAGAAATTATAAAATTAATTATGCATGCAACACATTATCTTATAACTTATATGTTGCAATAGTCAATTCTCATAGCAGAATCTGTACAAAACTGGAATCTGAAAACCTGGATTTGAGTGTGGGCTCTGTACCTAGTGCTAACCAAGGAAAAGTTGCTTGAAGTCTGTGAGCCTTAATTTCCTTATCCACAAAACAATGCCGGCCTATAGCAGCAATAATAGCTAACTTTCAGAGTATGATGTTTCTTCATTGCCAGGGCTTTTCTAAGAACTTTACACACATTAACTCGGTTACTAATATTTCATCTAACATCTAGCATTTACTTAGCAAAAAAGGGGGATCGTGCTGGTCAGTCTCCATTGTCCTCCAACACCTGCCTTGCCCTGCCCTACCAGGAAGCTGACTCCCGCAGATCAGACACTGGGGCTCCAGCCACCAGACTTTCAGTTCAGACAGGGGGTGGCACCAGGAAGTCCCCAGAAGCTGGGAGGAGAGAGATGCTGGGGTATTTCTTCTCCGCTTCCTTCTTGATTTAGCAACCCTATTCTAATTTATGTATGTTGTGGTGTATGGCAGGGGCGGGGGATGGGGGGCTGTTCCCCAAGACTAAATTTCCTGCCTGACAGCCTCTTTTCCATGGTTCCTCTTCTCCCTAGGTTCAGTAAACACCATTTTCTTCTTCAGCCTCTTAGCCCCCTTGGTAACAACTTTCTATGGTTGCCAGTCTTCTGGTACCCCAACATCCCTCTTTTGTTTCCTTAACTCCCTTCCCACATCACCCTAAGGAGTTGTTTCATTAACATGTCTTGATTTGAAACCTTTAAGTGGAATGCTCTTTCTTGCTGGGACCCAGACTCTTACGGGGCTTTACTATTTCAGCATTTTAGTCAACTACATTACTTAGTATGAGAGTATGTTAAACAGAGCTTTGTTTTATTTCATTTTGTTTTTAATGAATTGGTATGTTAGGAAATACGATCTTGCATTTCAGTTGTTTTAAAAAACTAAAAGATTTGTTTCTAATCTGAACTAGTTCACTTTTTTTTTTTTTTTTTAACAATCTCTTTCATTTGGTTCACACTTGAAGGAAAGGGTATTTGGGATTTAATTTAGTTCTGGAGTTCAACACATTAGCCTGCTATATTCCAGTTAATGGTTCATGGTTTGGTATGGTTCAGGTTCAAGCATAAAACCTCGAAATACTGGAAAAGGCAAGTTGGCAAGTTGAAGTATGGTTTCTCTGAGTGGGGCTAATGCACACACTACAAATATGAGGCTACATTCCTACAATGATAGAAACTCAAGGTCATCCTAGTAATAAAACAAAGTTAGTGATTCTCACTTAAATGAATGGTTCATCGGCCCCTGGATTTCCCTGTGTATATAGTTGAGCTTCCTAAACAAAATTATGACAGTGTGTTCATGTTTTCTAAGTGCTATTATATCTCATCTGTTTCTTTCTCAATGAATTCCCTTCTCAATTAGATCAGTATTTCTCAAAGTATGGGCCCCAGACCACCACCTGGAATTTGCTAGAAATGCAAATTTTTGATCCGCACCCCAGATCTACTATATTAGAAAATCTAGGGGTGGGCCCAGCAATCTGTGTCCTAATAAGCTCCCCCGGTTGATTCTAGTACCCAATGAAGCTTGAGAAATACTGAATTAGATCATACGTTTCTTGAAGTCAAATCCTATCTAGTATTTCTATGTTAGAATTGGGCTCTACTCAAAATCATGTTGATATTATCAGTTTCATGTGTGTGTGACAAGATAAAAGGGGCAGCTGATGGACTGCCCAAAGACCTAAATGACAGAGCCAGCATTTGAACTTGGGCAATCTAACTCCAGAGCTTAGCTTACTGAGCACAACTACGCTAGAATCCCTCCCTAATGGCCACACAAGAGGTGAGACATGAAGCACTAGGACACTTTGAGCAAAATTTGAGGAACAATATTCATGTAAATTTTTTAACTCTCAAATATCCTTAATATGAAAATGTGATACGTATTTAGAATAATATATATTTGCTTCATTTTTTATCCGGTAGAAAAAGTCAAGATGTAATTTTGTTAATATACATCTAAATTTTCAAGCACAAGTCTCTGGTTATCCTGAAACCTAATGAGTTTTTACATTTTTGCTATTGAAAGCCAGTTTCTTTGCTTAATGAAAACCAGGCAGAGCTGAACACGAAGAGTACAGCTACAGTCTGTGATAAAGCCATGGACACATAGTTCTAAGCATTCCAAATGGGTTTAACTGTATCTTCTGGCTTTCATATTTCTTTCTTTAGGACAAAAGGTCTGTTTTAATTATACATACTTTTGTTTGTTTGTTTTTTGTTTTTGTTTTTGTTTTTTGTTTTTTGTCTGGAGCCAGATCTCATAGCTTCCTGAGAAAAGCATAAAATGGACAGGAAAAGCATGGGTGGGAGTAGGTGGGGTTGATTTCTAATCTAGGGATTCCCTTAGTTGAAACGAATGATGTTTCACTACGCAGGCACATCTTCAGTGTCACAATGAATAATGTATAATGGTTTAGAGAAAGATATAATAAAAGATCCCTATGTTCCAAAGCCAGTAATTTGGGCATTATGCTAGTTCCTCCTTCTCTCGCCCCCAAACACAATCTGTCACAAAGCCCTACGGATTCTAGCTGCCAAACCATTCTCAAACCTGCCTTTTCTTTTTCAGTCATATTACAACTGCCTTAATTCAAGACCTGGACTCTCTCCTGCTCCCCTTTGCCTCATTGTCATCACAATTATACTTTTCTTAAGGTCATGCTGTTTCCCTGTTTTCAATGTCACCAACGACCCCCTCCCACACCCAGTTGATTAAGTCATTAGCAGGCAACCTCCTGTCTCTTCTCCTTGCTTAACAATGTGCTGTACAAACCAACCTGTTTCATACTTTCCAAACTTTGCTTCCCAGCCTTTTCTCCTACCTGGATTCCCTTTCTCCTCCTGGGCCAAGAGAGCAATACATTGCATTTCTTTCAAAACCTAGCTCAAAGGGAGCTTTCTTCACCCCAGGAGCAGGAATTTCTCTGTCCCTTGCCATCACTACACCTTGAACATTATCTCACAATTCATCGCTGATAATTTTAGTTATTTATTTGTATGCCTTGCTCAGTTCGGATTTCCAGACATTGCACACAATGCCTAACATGAAATAGGACACATAATTTAAGGAATGACCGTATTCCTCAATACTGGATAATAGTCTTTAGCTATGTTAAATGATATTGGGTATGCACACAACTTGAAAATCTTTTAACTCTCATGCAAATGATTTCAAAAGCCAGATGCTTGGAGTTGAAATAGCTTCATTGCCTCTGTCACCAATAGCATTTGCTCATTCTTTATCTTCAGTTATGAAGTAAGTACAAAAAATGGTTTTATCAACCACAAAAATCTTCTTCCTATTGTTGGAGTTTTATAACAGTATGGCACAAAGGAATCATAGAGAAAAGCTAGCTGACCAACTTATTTGCCTTATTCTGCTTAAATCACATATTTTGGGTTTTAGTCCAGATATGTCTAGTGTGTCCAAGAAATTTGACTTTGAAAATGAACTTGAATTGACTAAATTATTTGGTGTAGCTATTAACCTCAGAAGTCATATTATAAAAGCTTGAGATATAAAACAAAATGCAAATGTATTAATTAACAATAAAAGATATAGATGTGTTTAGAGACCTTACTATTCCTATCCACTCCTGTTAAACAGGAGGCAAAATTAGAAATCAGAGGGCCATATGTTAAGTGTGGAGTCATAGGAAAGGGAAACTGCCAGTCTTATGAGATGTTTCTTCCAGACTAGAAAAAAGCCAAATGAACCATCCCTGACTTCGCTGTTAACAGAGCACACTTCTCCTCCGGGACCTGGACGCACTGCGTCTAGTAGGGTAAATGACTTTCTCCTGACCAATGCAGGAGAAATACTACCAACTCTCTGTTTGGGGGGGATGGGTTTGGTCTTTCCTGCTGCCTAGATTCTTGCTTTCTGCTTGCAATTTTCACTTGTTTTTGTTTTGTTTTGACAGGGCATAATAAGGCGACCTCAGAACTCACCCCTCTCACTCTTGATGTTCGCTCCTTGGCCTTTTGTCCTGGCCTGGCCTTGTTATCCTAGTTATGATTTTCACTTCCTCTTAATCACATTACAGGTAGACCAGAGAATAAAGCAATCACCCTGGATAAGACATAGTCACAGTTTTCTCAGGCATACAGTTATTATTTATCTCATCTATAGGTGACAGGTCTCATCTGCCATACTTTCATACTTTCTGATTTTTGTTCTCAGACAATGGCATTCTGGAAGCACCTAACGGTAGTCCCCTAGATACTGACTATACTTGACACATGATGGTTTTAACAGCTATAGTCCCAAAATAATGCTTTGAAAAGGAAGAGGTAAAATTAAATATGAAGAGCTGAATCTTTCTCATACTGACCCTTCAAAACACTTCTCTTTCTGCCTCTACTCAAAAGCAGAAGATGGGAGGTGACCTTCATAAAGTTATATTGGGTAGAAAAATTACTCACTGCCAGAGGCTAGGAAGAGAGGCTCTCTGTTCACATGATCTCCCCCGTGGTTTTCCGTGGTTGCAGAAGCTCAGAAAAGTGTGTATACAGGTATTCTCTGTGTGGCTCAGGAGTTGACTTCATTTTTTTTTTTTTTTTAATTCTACTCATGGGATGCCTGACTTCTTTTCCAAGGTTGGCCACAATCATTCATGGCCTTGAAGGACATAACTTGTGCATTATCTGCATTATGTTTCATACCTATATAACAGAGATAAAAGATACTTTTGAGTATAAAAGTAGGTTTTGATCTACTATATAGATTGAAACCAGTGTCAGCTTCCAAGAAAAAAGAAATTATTCAATGTATTTTTTAAAGGTTTTAATCCTAGTTGCTCTATTTTGGGCACTTTTCTGAAATGTGATTCCAATTATTTATATAATAGAAAAGAAAAAAGCTAAGCCTCTTTCAGTATGTGACTCACAACTCACTACCCACACACAACTTTTAAAATTATCTTTACACAATATTAGCATATTTTGGCGCTTAACTATACTATAGCTGGCCACTTACTAAAACTTTCAGTTGTTTCTGTGAGGATCACTTGTTTTATGGACCCTTTTCAATAGGTTCATTCACCTTCCCCTGATCTAGATTCTTGATTCTTCCTCCTCATCATAAAATACTCAGAAAGATTGCTTATACATTTGCATTAGGAACTATAAAAAGAGCACAAAAGAAAATGGGCCTTAAAGAAAATTTTAGAGTACACTGACATGCAATACACGAACAGCAAAATAAGGAGAGTGAGTCACTATAAAATTAGTCAATTGGATTCAGAATGTATGTTTTAGAGATAAGTGTATTTAAGGTTCATAAAAGTAGATGAGGCAGATAATACTGACTTACATGTGTAGAATGTGTGGCATATAATCCAGTGGTGAAGACAAAGGCATTGGAGCGATAGGCCTGGGCTCACAGTTCAGCTTTCCAAATTACTTGCCATGTGACTACTGATGTGACAATATCTTTTGGACCTTTGGCATTTAACTGATCTAGGCCTCCAATCACTCCTCCGTAAAATGGGGTTTCTAATACCTTCTTGTTTGTTGACTGAATGATATAAAGTATAGGAAAGTACTGAGCACAGTGCCTGGACATAGCGAGAGTTCAACAAATAGTTGTGTTTTACTCATATGTGGAACTTAAGAAACTTAACAGAAGACCATGGGGGAAGGGAAGGGGAAAAAATAGTTTCAAACAGAAAGGGAGGCAAACCATAAGAGACTCTTAAATACAGAGAACAAACTGAGGGTTGATGGGCGAGCAGGTCTAGTAGAGGGGAAAATGGGTGATGGGCATTGAGGAGGGCACTTGTTGGGATGAGCACTGGGGGTGTTGTATGTAAGCAATGAATCACAGGCATCTACCCCCAGAACCAAGAACACACTGTATACACTATATGTTAGCCAACTTGACAATAAATTATATTAAAAAAAATAGTTGTGTTTTAGAATCACTGTGCTTTCTACTTATTCAAAGAGTTTTCAAATGCATCATCTTTTCTGATCTGGACATCAGTTTGGTAGAGAAGATCAACAGGTATTATATACCCTTTATAACCCCCCCCACACACACACATCCATCTTCCAGTTAGATGAGGAAAGAGAGATGCATAAAATGGAAATGATCTGCTTAAGCTATTGACAGCATCAGCACAAAAACTGAACTAGAACTCTTTCTACTCCGTCTCACCAAATAGGAAGCATAGCCATAGGTGTTCTCGACTCCAGACAGAGTGGCACCATGTATGCAATTACTGTTCTCTGACCAGACTAGGAAAACTTTATAGAAAACATTAAAGATTTCCAGGACTATTTGAGCGGTGGGTATACAAGGTGACTTTTTAGATGAGGTGTAAGATTGGTGCTTAGCCCTGCTTGGGGAAAATCTCACCAGGGGTGTATTCTAAGGGGATGGACCCTTTATATATGCCAGAGAAGAATAGAGATACATCAATTTCTTCTGCAAGTAGGACATACCCACCCATAGAACTGTAATAAAGATTAACTTGGTTAAAATGCATGAAGGAATTTGTACGTGGAGCTGTTACAGAAGTTGAGACTCTGGACATAAAGAAAGTAGGAAAAATTATGCAGCTCCGTTCTTTTTCCCTTTAATATATGCTATCTCAGATTGTGTAAAATCCTTTTACTTTGTTAGATTGCCTGAATTTAGGTTAGGGAGTCACTGAGGTTAATAGGCATCCATTTATAAGGTATACATAGTTCTAAAGTTTACTTATTGACCAGCCATTTATAAATTAATATGTTGTTTAATCAGATTGTTTTCCTAATTTTTATTTATTTTTATTTTTTTTATGTTTATTTTATTTTGAGAGAGAGAGAGAGAGCGCAAGCATGAGTGGGGGAGGGGCAGAGAGAGAGAAGGAGAGAAAGAATCCCAAGGAGGCTCCACAGTGTCAGCACAGAGCCCAACACAGGGCTCAATCCCACAAACTGTGAGATCATGACCTGAGCTGAAATTAAGAGTTGGACATTTAACCAACTGAGTGCGCCCCACTTTTTCTTTAAATGTTTATTTTATTTTGAGAGAGAGAGAGAGGGAGAGTTGCTTTCCTAACTTTTAAATGACACTGAAGAAAAATCAGAATAATTCTGGCAAGAAGAAGAGGCAGATAATTTGAGGATAAAGAGCAATTTGGGTAGTACACAATATTGGGTGTCCAAGTAACATAAGAGTGGGGCGCCTGGGTGGCGCAGTCGGTTAAGCGTCCGACTTCAGCCAGGTCACGATCTCGCGGTCCGTGAGTTCGAGCCCCGCGTCGGGCTCTGGGCTGACGGCTCAGAGCCTGGAGCCTGTTTCCGATTCTGTGTCTCCCTCTCTCTCTGCCCCTCCCCCGTTCATGCTCTGTCTCTCTCTGTCCCAAAAATAAATAAACGTTGAAAAAAAAAAAATTTAAATAAATAAAAAAATTAAAAAAAAAAGTAACATAAGAGTACAGTGTTTTTAAAGGGCAGAGAGTTGCACAGAAGGAGATGGCAGAGTCTCAATATTACTATATGGCAAAATTTTCCAGATTTATGCCTATAACAAGAGAAAGCACAGAAATATTTTTATTCTTCATATTCCTCTTGCATAAGGAGGCCCTTATGCTTCCTGTAACCTTAACTTATGGTCCCACTCACTAATATTTGACTCTACAATGGTTAAACAGATGTTTTGGGCTGGCCTGGGAGGCTATATTATTTCTATGGGAAAATTAGTCCCAAGTTTTAAGTAAACAGCCTACAAATGACATTTTTTAAACATAGGAAATATCTATGTTTATATTATACATATTGATTTAGCATGCTAGTATCTTTAAATAAGAAAAAGGCAATTATAACATCCTTTATCTTTAGCTCTCTACAAATTGAGTACATCTCTTGATTTTCTACTGTTATTGGCCAGTGTATTTTTCTGTATTACTTTACAAATGTAATGAAACAGCAGTAGAAACTGATATGTTTTATATATTTTTAAGGATAGTTCCAGTTATTTAATTACCGCCAAATTGGTTTAGGGGAATCGTCCAAAGCAAGGAGACCATCCTCTGGAAATACCTACTATAATGCTTCACAAAAATAAGCTACTGAATAAATTCATATATTTAAAAAAATATAATTAGCAGTATTTACTTGAATCCTTGCTAATCATCAAACTATAGTAAAGATATTGGATCTCTTTTTCTTTTTTTTTTAAGATTTTTTAAAAAGTTTATTTATTTTGAGAGAGAGAAAAAGCATCAATGGGGGAGAGGCAGATAAAGAGGAGAGAGCAAGAATCCCAAGCAGGCTCTGTGCTACCAACGTGGAACCCAATGTGGGGCTTGAACTCATGAACTGTGAGATTATGATCTGAGCCAAATTTGGAAACTTAACCAACTAAGACATCCAGGTACCCCTGACTTCTTTTTCTAAATATACTATTTTTCTTTATTTGCAAACCTGACTGCAAAGCCCCAAATATGAATAGCACCAAATTCAGTACAGAAGTTTTCAGAGCAAATGACATTTATTTGGCATCATTCTTATCCTAGATGACGTCCTTCATTTTTCATTGAATTTAAATCACGGTTACAAAATTTATGAGTTAATCTGAGCCAGCTTCTAAAGTATCACATTAACACTGAAGACATTTAAACACAAGGATTTAGACCAATACATCACCACTCAACACGTTTCAGGCCTCTCCCTCTTCATCCTAGTCCAAGTTACCATTATCTCTCATCTGGCATTTTATAATAGCCTCTGAAATTGGATTTCTTTGCTCTCACTCGGCCATCTGCAATCAAGCCCCAACACTGTGGCCAAAGTGATATTTTTAAATAAATTAGATCACATCACTTTTCAGCTTAAATTCCTCCAGGTGCTGCCCACTGCACTTAAAATATTAATTCAAACTTCCAATCATAGCCTATCAGGGAATCCATGACTTAGTTTACCTTTTTTCTTGTCCTTCCTCCACTTATTTCTACCTTCCAACCCTACTGGCTTCTCTGTGTTTCTCAAGGAAGTCTAGTCTGTTTCCTACCCAGGTCTCTGGCACTGTAACTTCCATCAGGAATGTCCTGGCTCTTGGATTTCACAAACCTGGATTCTTTTCTTTCTTTAGGTCTTAGCTATTCCCTGCTTGTCTCTGTAATGTTGCCCCAGACCACCCAGTGCCTCTTTAGAATATGAGCTTGTCTTATTTTCTTCATAGTTTCTGCCACTGCTATGATTATTTTATTTATAGCTCTGTTTGTCTTCCCTCCCCACTACAATTTAAGCTCTCTGAGAACGGGGATCTTGCCTGGTTCTTAGACACTATCACTGAGATCTGTTCCTAGTTACTTAATAGTAGTTGAACTCAGGGTATTTTAAATTCTTATAACCTATATTTTACAATAGGAGGAGACCTTAAATACTACAAAGCAGAATCTTTTCATGTTATGGATAATAAAGCAGAGCACAGGGAGTTAAAACACATATTTGGAAAGTTGTAAGACCAGTAGTAGAATCCAGTTCTCCTAACTCCACAACTGCACATGGTCTCTCCATTATAGCTAGTTGTCCTGAATTTCCCTAGTTGCCTAATTCTTCAGCTAGCTTGATCATTATTTCTTCCTCTTCCTTCCTTGTACAATTTTTTTCTAAGATTTTGTTTTGTCTATTCATTACTGCTAACATAATTCATTTATTTCTGAGGCTTACTAACTCCATGAAGTGCTTTGTGATGCTAGTTATGAGAAATATCTTATGAAAATAAACCATAATGTGAAAAAAGCCAGTCTCCAGCAGTACTGCACACAGTACATATAACAAAGGCTCAGTTGTGTTGTTGCAGGGAAGAGTCAATAATTAGTAACACATTTCTAAAGGTCTCTCTTGCATAATTTTTGTGTCCAGATGTCTATGACATTTGGGTTCTAAAATAGAGTTCCAAATACCACACATTCATGCACATTTTCCAAGAATAATTGGATGATTTTCGAATCTTTCTATTTAATAAACATCAGGACTAAAGATGGACTACTTCACAATATCAAATTTATTCATTTTAAACATCCGTTTTGATGTGGAAAGCGTTTGGAATAAACACAATTAAGAGTGCCCAATTGTAAATCTTTTGAGGTTTTTGTTCATGATATGTCTCTTCCAACTGCTAGTAGTGTAAAAATGGAAAGTAATTTACATAAAAATTTTCAATTCACATGTTCTTGGAGATTAACTATTTTCCCCCCAGTCTTATTGAGAAATAATTGATATACATCACTGCATAAATTTAAGGCATACAGTGTGATGGTTTGATTTACATATATTGTGAAATGATTACCACAACAGGTTCAGATAACAACCATCCTCTCATATAGATAAAGTAAAGAGAAAGAAAAAAAGAAAACTCTTAGGATCTACTCTCTTAACAACTTCCCTATCTATGACACAGCAGTGTTAGCTGTAGTCATTATGTTGTATATTACATCCCTAGTACCTATTTATCTCATTATTGCAAGCTTGTACCTTTGACCACCTTCCTCCAATTCCCTCTCCCTCCTCCTATTCTTCACCTCTGGTAACCACAAGTCTGATCTCTTTCTATGAGATTTGTTTTCTTTTTAGATTCTCTGTATAAGTGAGCATACAGTATTTGTCTTTCTCTGTCTTATTTCACTTAGAATAGTGCCTTCAAAAAAAACTAAAAAAAAAAAAGAATAGTGCCTTCAAGGTCCATCCTTCTTGTCACAAGTGGTAGGATTTTCTCCTTTTGTTTTGTTTAATGGCTGAGTAATATTCCATTGTGTGTGTGTGTACATATCCATATGTAGATATACACACATGACAATGTCTGTATCCATTCATCAATTGATAGACACTTAGGTTCTTTCCATGCCTTCGCTACTGTAAATAATTTTGCCATGGGGCACCTGGGTGGCTCAGTCGGTTAAGCATCCGACTTCGGCTCAGGTCATGATCTCACAGTTTGTGAGTTCGAGCCCCGTGTCGGGCTCTGTGTTGACAGCTTGGAGCCTGAAGTCTGCTTTGGATTCTGGCTCCCTCTCTCTCTGCCCCTCTCTTGCTCACGTTCTGTCTGTCTGTCTCTCTCTCAAAATTAAAATAAACATTACAAATTTTCTTTAAAAATAATGCTGCTATGAACATGGGGGTACAGTATCTTTTTGAGTTAGTGTTTTCACTTCCTTTGGATATATTCCCAGAGAGATTAACTATTAGCAATGCCCATGAAACCCTTTGGTAGATCTCCATGGCCCAGAGTATAAAGTCCAAGTGCCCTAATAAGATACAAGCCTCCTCTTCTGCACCTGGCCCTGACTACCTCTTCCACTCCCCCAAATTTATGCTCCAGGAACACTGAACTGCCTATGTTACCTGGAACACAGTGATGTGCTTCTTGTTTCAGTGCTTCTTGTCTTTGCACACACTGGGACCTTTCTTTCCACTTCTCCCACCTTAGTTCTATGCACCCTTTAAATTCTAGTTCGTGTGCCAGTTCCTGTAGGAAACTGTCTCTGATGCCCTCAAGTTGGTTGTGGTAGTTCTTGAAAGCATAACTCCCTCACTGGACTACACTGAATTATAACTGTTTATGCAGGTTTCCTGTTGGGCCATGCACTAACAGGAGCTCATCTTTGTCTCTAAGCATCTAGTACAAGGTAAAGTTTAATAAGGCTTTCACATAAGAAAATTAAAGTACAGAAAAATAAAGGTTAGACTTCAGTGAGAAACCTTAATTAATTACAACAAACTAACTACTTGAATTTACTGGACTTTTAGACTGTTTATATTTTTAAAAGTCTCAGGAAGATGTTTTTACCTAGGATCTCTTAAAAATGAATGAAAGAATGAAAAGACAATTTTCAGGATATGTCATAGCATAAAGCAAGATTTGGCACAATCTTTTAAACCTTCAACATCTATTCCAGTGGCCACCAATCCTTGGAGAACTGAGATTCCTCAAAACGAGTTAAAATAATCTTTAATCCACTATTGTAGTTTGAATATCTATGTATGTATAATTCAATAGTGATGCTGTATGAATATTTGTCTTTATTTTTTTTTAATGTTACTTATTTTTCAGAGACAGAGACAGAGTGTGAGCAGGAGAGGGGCAGAGAGAGAGGGAGACACAGAATTCGAAGCAGGCTCCAGGCTCTGAGGTATCAGCACAGAGCCCGACACAGGGTTGCAGCTCAAGAACTGTGAGATCATGACCTGAGCCCAAGTCGGACACTTAACTGACTGAGCCACACAGGCGCCCCTGTATGAGTATTTCTAAATGCATGTTGATATTAATAAAATATAAACCCATTTAAGCAATAAATAATTCACAGAACCAACATCAAATATATTTTTCCAATCCACGTATTCATACTTCATTGAATAAATACATACTGAGAACTAGTACCTGCCAGTCCAGGTACTGGGGATTCAATAATGAACAAGTTAGATGTGGCTCCTGCCCTCAAGGTGTTTACAGTCTAGTTGGAAAGAGACAACAAACAATAACAAATTGGGTGAGACTTATGAAAGGAAAAACTAGGAGTTATGTTAGAGAAAAATAGGAGAGAAGGAAACATATTCCAAGAAGGCTTTTCCAGGAAAGTGACTTTTAGACTAAGATCTAAGGTCTATGAAGCAGCCAGCCAGGAAAGAGGTGAGAGAATAGCATTCCATTCAGATCAGCGTGAGCAAAGGCCCAGCCAAGTAAGAATCTTAAGTGTTTGAGGACATGAAATGAGGTCAGTGTGGGTGCAGCATACTGGGCAATAAGTGAGATGGAGTTGGAGAAGTAGGCAGGAACAGATCATTCAGTATGGGTCGTTATAAGATTAACTTCTAATCACAGTAGGAAAAACTAGACGGGATAGGCTACTTACTGTCTATCTACATTACTAGATACAGTAAGTGCTATCTTATGCTGCATGTAAATAAGCATTTGTGTTTCCAGATACTCAAGTAATATTTCTAAAAATATTTCTTTCAAAATGTAGAAGGAACACTGGCATACTGAACAGTTTCCTAAAATATGGACAATTTCTTCTAACAGATCTAGTCAATTATGCATTGATAGAAACGTGGACCACCACAGTATCCTCCTAAACCAACCTTAAACAAATATCCACAGAAAAAAAGGAATTATTGAAATTAGGATCCAAGGGGCAAAAAATTTTTTTTCTTTACCTCTGGGCACACCAAATGGCAACATTCTATCGAGTTCACGATAGTCCAGCCAACTCAAAACGGTTATGACCTGAGATAGAGCTCATAGAGGAAGCAGATGCATTTAGCCAGGGATGGATGTTGCCGCCTTCATACTTGAATTCCAGAAGATCACTATTCTGTTTGCTAGTCTACACTTATTCTCATTGTTTATTTTCACATAGCTGAGTTTTTGTGCTTCCAAGGTATTCTCGCATATGAGGGGGAGGCTATGCTTCTATGTCCTTTTGTGTTTGAAGGACAGTCTTAAATTTGAAATAAGAATATGGTGATCATAAACATATACAGTATTTTATGATTTTTTTAAATGTTTATTTTATTTTATTTTATTTTATTTTATTTTATTTTATTTTATTTTTGAGAGAGAGAGAGAGAGAGACAGAGCATGAGCAGGGGAGGAGCAGAGAGAGGGAGACATAAAATCTGAAGGAGGCTCCAGGCTCCGAGCTGTCAGCACTGAGCCTGATGCAGGGCTCAAACTCACGAACCGTGAGATCATGACCAGAGCTGAAGTCAGTTAATCAAATGAGCTATCCAGGCGCCCCAGTATTTTATGATTTTTAAGTACCTTTACCAATTTGTGAATGCATGGATCCTATAACTAGAGGCATTTGTCCTCTATAGTACTTTGAGAAGAGATTGAGAAATCAGCTGTCAGTGACTTCCCCGGGGTCTCCAAAGTTTTGGTGATGTAAGCACTTTTCTTCATTGAGTTAAATTTAGGAGGAAAGAAAAATCTGCTGAGTTTGTGTTTTTTATGGCAATAAGCCAATTTTCTTTTCCATATGTTGTTTGCCCTAGGGCACTCATAAGGTACATGGGATTCATTTCCACTGAAGGAGAAGCCTTAGAGCATGGGGGAGAACATGAATGAGACAAGATGCTATGAGTAGCTGTTTACTATGATCTGCAAAAAAATATATAAAAATTAGGACCGAACCATAATTGCACCAAAAACCATAAAATGCCTAGGAATAAATATAACCAAAGAGGTCAAAAATCTATACACTGAGAACTATATAAACCTTATGAAAGAAAATGAAGAAGACACAAAAAAAATGGAAAAAGATTCCATGCTCCTGAATAGGAAGAACAAATATTGTTAAAATGTCGATACTACCCAAAGCAATCTACATATCCAATGCAACCCCTATCAAAGTAACACCAGCATTCTTCACAGAGCTAGAATAAACAATCTTTTTTTTTTTAATAATCCTAAAATTTGTATGGAACCAGAAAAGACCCCGAATAGCCAAAGCAATCTTGGAAAAGAAAACCAAAGCAGGAGGCATCACAATCCCAGACTTCAAGCTATACTACAAAGCTGTAATCATCAAGACAGTATGGTACTGGCACAAGAACAGACGCTCAGATCAATGGAACAGAATAGAAAACCCAGAAATGGACCCACAAACGTATGGCCAACTAATCTTTGACAAAGCCAGAAAGAATATCCAATGGAATAAAGACAGTCTCTTCAGCAAGTGGTGCTGAGAAAACTGGACAGCGACATGCAGAAGAATGAACCTGGACCATTTTCTTACACCATACACAAAAATAAACTCAAAATGGATGAAAGACCTCAATGTAAGACAGGAAGCCATCAAAATACTTGAGGAGAAAGCAGGAAAAAACCTCTTTGATCTTGCCCGCATCAACTTCTTACTCAACACGTCTCCAGAGGAAAGGGGAAAAAAAGCAAAAATTAACTATTGGAACCTCATCAAGATAAAAAGCTTCTGCACAGTGAAGGAAACAATCAGCAAAACTAAAGGGCAACCGACAGAGTGGGAGAAGATATTTGCAAATGACATGTCAGATAAAGGGTTCGTATCCAAAATCTATAAAGAACTTACTACCTCAACACCCAAAAAACAAATAATCCAGTGAAGAAATGGGCAAAGACATGAATAGACACTTCTCCAAGGAAGACATCCAGATGGCCAACTGACACATGAAAAAATGCTCAACATCACTTATCATCAGGGAAATACAAATCAAAACCACAATGAGATACCACCTTACACCTGTCAGAATGGCTAACATTAACAACTCAGGCAACAACAGATGTTGGCGACGATATGGAGAAAGAGGATCTCTTTTGCATTATTGATGGGAATGCAAGCTGGTGCAGCCACTCAGGAAAACAATATGGAGGTTCCTCAGAAAACTAAAAATAGAACTACCCTACGATCCAGCAATTGCACTACTAGGTATTTATCCAAGGGATACAAGTATGCTGTTTCAAAGGGGCACATGTACCCGATGTTTATAGCAGCACTATCAACAATAGCCAAAATGTAGAAAAAGCCCAAGTGTCCATCAATGGATAAATGGATAAAGAAGATGTGGTACATATATACGATGGAGTATTACTCGGCAATAAAAAAAAAATGGGGCACCTGGGTGGCACAGTCGGCTGAGCGTCGGGCTTCGGCTCAGGTCATGATCTCGCTGTCTGTGAGTTCGAGCCCCACGTCAGGCTCTGTGCTGTCAGCTCTGTGCTGACAGCTCTGTGCTGTCAGAGCTCTGTGCCTGCTTCAGATTCTCTATCTCCCTCTCTCTGTCCCTCCCCTGTTCATGCTCTGTCTCTGTCTCTCTCTCTCTCAAAAATAAATACAGATTAAAAAAAAAATGAAATCTTGCCATTTGCAACTACACGGATGGAACTAGAGGGTATTATGCTAAGCAAAATTAGTCAGAGAAAGACAAATATCACATGACTTCACTCATATGAGGACTTTAAGACACAGAACAGATGAACACAAGGAAAGGGAAGCAAAAATAATATGAAAACAGGGAGGGGGACAAAACATAAGAGACTCGTAAATATGGAGAACAGAGGGTTATTGGAGGGGTTGTGGGAGGGGGGATAGACTAAATGGGTAAGGGGCATCAAGGAATCTACCCCTGAAATCATTGTTGCACTGTATGCTAACTAACTTAGATGTAAATTAAAAAATAATAATAATAATTAATTAATTAAAAAAAATTAGGACTGAAGGCTGGGGATTAGTAATGTGCACAAAGTGAGGCTGGCATTCATATAAGCCGGCAGATTTTCTTGATTTGTTGTGCAAAACAGGTTGCTGGAAAGTCAAGGCCAGGAAAGCTTGAAGTACAGGCCCTTACAGAGATCACAATCCATTGGGATTTCAGACAAAGAGGTAACCCAGGGTTTGATTAAGGGCTCTGAAGAGAGAAGAAGAGGGGTGCCTGGCAGGCTCACTTGGTAGAGCATGCAACTCTTGATCTCAGGTTGAGAATTTGAGCTGCACATTGGGTGTACAGCTCACTTAAAAATAAAAATAAATAGGGGCACCTGGGTGGCTCAGTCGGTTGAGCGTCCGACTTTGGCTCAGGTCATGATCTTGTGGTCCGTGAGTTCAAGCCCCGCGTCGGGCTCTGTGCTGACAGCTCAGAGCCTGGAGCCTGTTTCGGATTCTGTGTCTCCCTCTCTCTGACCCTCCCCTGTTCATGCTCTGTCTCTCTCTGTCTCAAAAATAAATAAACGTTAAAAAAATTTTTTTTTAAATAATAAAATAAAAATAAAAATAAATAAATGAAGAGAGAAGTAGAGATTACTGTGATGGTATAGTGCATAGGAAGGATTTGGGGCTTGTGGGAAGGTAAGCCTCCTAGCGGATGTCCTTTCTAAGCTGAGATTTAAGTAATAAAGATGGCATTTCAGGCACAGGAGTGGGATGGGTGGGTGAGAATGGGGACCATGGAGGAGGAAGTGTTTATGCAAAATATTGTTAAATTCGAGGTACATTCCAGGAACTGAGTGTAATTCAATATGCTGAAGCACAGTGTGCAGGTGGAGTGGGTAGGGAGTGATTAAGAGCAAGGCTAGAGATAGATACCCAATTACAGAGAGCCTTATAGAACAAGGTAAAAATTGATATGGGGGCAATGGGGATCCAATTAGGATTTTAAGGAGAATGATCAATTGAAAAAGAGCAGTTAGGCATCAGTGTGAAGAATGCATTGAAGTGAAAATAGTGAGATTTGATAATTGGTTAGAAGAAGGATGTGTGGGGCGCCTGGGTGGTGCAGTCGGTTAAGCGTCCGACTTCAGCCAGGTCACGATCTCGCGGTCCGTGAGTTCGAGCCCCGCGTCAGGCTCTGGGCTGATGGCTCAGAGCCTGGAGCCTGCTTCCGATTCTGTGTCTCCCTCTCTCTCTGCCCCTCCCCCGTTCATGCTCTGTCTCTCTCTGTCCCAAAAATAAATAAACGTTGAAAAAAAAAAAAATTAAAAAAAAAAAAAAGAAGAAGGATGTGAAGGAAAAGGAAGCCTACCTTTCTCTACTTTCCTGGTTTAAAGAGCTGGTGGATGATGTATCAGTTCTCTAGCAGGGAACCAGAGTCAGTTGGGCTACTGTTCTTGGCACTAAGTCATACTATCTCCCTTCTATCACAGATCATGCATGTTGTCTTGAGAGGGAAATTGGGGCAGCCAAAATGCAGCTACGTATTGGGAACCATAGTTGTGATTTGCCAAGTTAGTCCTGTTTTATGCCTATTGTCCTGACATCTCATCTGCTGAAGCATTTTTCTGGAGAAGAGTGTCCTGGTTTGGACCTTACTAATGGGTGACATCCCTTAGAAAGAAAAATAAGTTATCTCTTTTCTTGAACACAAATTTTACTAGGGTTGCAGTCATAAGCTAGTGTGTAAAAGGAATGAGTTGGCTAGAATAATATAGTAATGAATAATTCATTATTCATATCACTTATCTGAGTAAAATTACTGTAGGAGACATTCTAAGTTATAACTATCTTGATTGAAAAAAGTTCAAGTACTTGTTGAACCTGCCCATTTGAATTTTCACCCCAACCTGCCATTTTAATTTTTAAATTGTAAGTATAAGTTATTCTAAATATTCCAGAGAGGGTTAATAAACCATAGACATGGCTACAGTACTACACATGTTTTGCAGAGCTTTTTTTTCACAAAGATATGATTTATTATAGGTAAGATTATTCTCAGGATATAGTTAAGGAAGCCCCATTATATCCTAAAGTAAATAGCTGATTTCAGGGCTATGGGAAAAAAAAAAAAGATCTTCAGGATGTCTGAATTTGGTGAAACTATACTATGGCTCTGTCTTAAAAATTATCTATCTAAATGTTTTTATCTATATACCTCATTTATATATTTATAGCCCATCTCTTTCCAAAAAATATGTAAGATAGCCACAAAAGACTCATCCACCACTAGAAAACATTTTTGCACAGAAGCTGATATGTTTCTAACTGCAAACTCTTTCAAAAGATAACTTATACAGGCTGCCTGGTTATTTCACTTTCAAACAGATTGTATTCCAAAAATGCATTTGAGGGTTGGCTCTTTGGAAGTTGGAATAAATTTTTCTTTCAGAAACACTATGATGGTTGAGTTCCTAGGCAAGTGCACAAAAACCTGGTTAATCTTATATATATACTACTTGCTTGAATTCTGGGTCCTAGAGGCATTACTGAGGACAGCAGAATAAAGAGAGCTTTCCCCCCACTTTCTATATAAAGAGGAAAGTTCTAGAAAATTTGAACTCTATCTTGTTCTCTCCACCTTTTTCTCCCTGTTTCTTTCTCCTCCTGGTGATTCTTCAAGGTCCCAGTGATGTCCCAAGTCCTCACTACTTCCCTCCATTTGGGCCTGTTCCAATTCCTTGAAAATGTCCAATTTCCTAATGATTGCTTTGTTCTTCCTTAATACAACTCCCATGCTTTCAGTGTAGTTGTCTTAACTTCCCATTGAAACATTCTAGTTGTGAATAACTAATTAACTCTGGATATTTGAAGAGCTCTTTTAAAATATGAAGGGAATGTATATTATTTCAAACATTTATGTTTTAGGAGGAAGAGCGTAATGCAATTTAACAACAGGCCTCCAAAGTTTGATTCTTTTTTTTTTTTCTTAATTTTTAAAAATTTTTCCAAAAACATTTCTTAACATTTATTTATTGGGGGGGGAGGGGCAGAGAGAGGGAGACAGAGGATCTGAAGCAGGCTCCATGCTGTGAGTACAGAGCCCAATGTGGGGGGTCAGCCCATGAACTGTGAGATCATGACTTGAACCGAAATCAAGAGTTGGCCGCTTAACTGACTGAGCTACCCAGGCAGCCCAAAATATGGTTCTTTAAATTCCTACTTTTATTTTTTTTTACAATGTTTGCCCTTACTTTTTAACATTTGTTGTTGCCTTTACTTTTTTAAGTGAATGATAGCAATGATGAACATATCATTTTATAAAGTACATTGGTATAATTTTGAAACCTGTTAAGGTATTGTTCTTATTTAACAGGAAGGGAAGACAAGGCTCAGAGAAGCTAAGTAAGTATCTTGCTTAGAATCTCCAGCTCAGGCTGGAAAGGACCCAGGTTCTGAGATTCTGCTTTTGGGCCAGTTCTGCTGCATTCAACTGCCTCTCCAGTTTCGAAAGTTCCCAATATTTCCATACTGACATTGAAGGTCCTAGCACTATTCGTGAGGGGAAAAGCTTAGAAAGTCAGGGATTTAGTGTAGGACTGTCATTCCTTGAAAACCATTTTTTGTCAGACTGTAGATGTGTTTCTTCTTGTAAGAAATAGTCATGTTGCTAATAGCTGACATAAACCTGAGATCTGGTCAGAATAGACGGAGGACGGGGCGCCTGGGTGGCTCAGTTGGGTGAGCGTCCGACTTCAGCTCAGGTCCTGGTCTCACCGTTTGTGAATTCAAGCCCTATATGGGGTCCTGCACTGACAGCTCAGAGCCTGGAGACTGTTTCAGATTCTGTGTCTCCCTCTCTCTCTGACCCTCCTCTGTTCATGCTCTGTCTCTCTCTGTCTCAAAAATAAATAAATGTTAAAAAAAAATTAAAAAAAAAAAAGAATAGACGGAGGAAGGGAGACATCAATAAATGGAAACTTTGCCCATTCAGAGGATATATTTATATTCATATATATATGCATATCAGAGAACATATATCAATATATACTATAATTGTTTTTCAATTTTCCATTACTGATGAGACAATAATGTAAGCTATGAATGTCAGTATTTAGGAAACATTCAGAGATCGAGAACATACACTTGACCAAATCGTGAAGAAATGAAAAAAAGAAAAGGAGGTACAATCCAAGAGGCCATAATATTAATTGTTGTAATCAGAATTAAAATGAAGCCTGTCAAAATCAAATTTAGAAAGAGTCTGTATCTTTGGAAGAAAGAAAGCCTTATTGACAAGGTCTGATCATGCATTGGAAACTCTTTCCCTATTCCCTAATAACTTGTATGGATTTGTAAAGAGGATTTAGTTTACTTTCTCCTTTGGGGCCAATGTAACTAATCAGCAGTGAAAAAGATTACATAGGAAAACAGACATGCTCAGAAGTCCTAGCCACAGCTTTTGGCATGAAGCACCAAGGAGACCACTGGGATACCCCTTGGGGTGGTTAGAAGCATGAACCCTTGAAAATCTTGTTTTGGTCTGTCTAGTACTACAAGTGCTCTGAAAAAGCAATAGGGAAAGAACAGAAATAATTAACTCTCTCCATATTAAAAAAATTAAAGAGATAACTGAATTTAAAAATAATATTAGACAAACATTTATCAAAGCTTTTCAACAAGGAAAAACTTTTGCAAACCTGAGATCTGGTCAAAATAGACAGATGAAGGGAGACATCTGTGATTAAAGGAACTGTGACTAAAGTAAGTTATTAGACTATCGCCAGCATTAAAAAAAAAAAAAAAGAGTCAGATGATCTCGTGGGAAAGAAAGTTTTGGGAATGGGGGTGTGAAATGAGGAGATTGAGCTATGGAGGGCTGTGGTGGTTTTTTTTTTTTTTTTTTTTTAAATTACTGATAATCTTCAAACCTAGATAGGAGAAAATCTCATCAATGAAAATGTTAATCCATTTACTTTAAACAAGGCTAGAACTTGAAGTAGGCAGATAGGTTAGACTTTATCATTATTTGGGAGTGATTGGATATACTTGTAATTCAGAACCTCCTCAAAGAATGCTGAGGTTAAACTGGAGCAAAAGAAGCATTTTTAATTTTGTTTTGGGAGCTAGGGAAACTTGTTTGTCTAGAAGCATACTGGGTCTTACTGAGGTATAGGAAAATACACTAAGATTAATTTACTGTACTACATGTTATTAGTAAAATAAAGATTCTAAAATCAAAGATCTGGGGTACCTGGGTGGTTCAGTCATTTGAGTGTCAGACTCTTGATTTCGGGGTTCAGTGAATGGCTGAATGATAGTTTGGGGTTCATTCACTGAATGGCCACTGGCTGTTTCTTCCTCTTGCCACACACCTTTGTTGAGAAAATTACTTACTAATAGGAAAAAAACTGAGAATAGTCATGGAGCATGAAGAATACACATGATAAATTTGTTATTTTCTATACATGAGCAATGAGTAGACCAAATATAATATCTGCAAAGTATGCAAAAATTAGACTGGAGAAGGCTTTGAACTTCAGGGTAGAAAGTCTAAATTTTATTTGGGAAATAATGAGCAGCCTGTGAAGGGTTCAGAATAGAGAAAGAATATTTACCAAACAGAACTTTTGAATATGCAAAATGTGTGAGGTTAGTGTATCATAGGGATATATGGGAGGATACCCTCTAAAGGACATACTGCTATTTGATTATGTGCTTGGTCAAATCACGTCCTTCCTGTACAGTGTCAAGATGATGAAATGAGGAGAGTCCAGAACCAGAGAAGAGGTATCCCTGTTCGAGTCCCATCACTAACTACCTACCAAAGGTTGTCATATATCCTGAGTCTTTCTAACCACTCAGATGAATGGCTTGTGTTAAATAACCTCTAAGCTTCCGATTCTAGCATTGAGGAAAGTGCATAGTGAGCACTAAACACATACTTACCTATTAAGAGAATTAATGAATAAATAAATGGAACCTATAACTACATTTGTCACATTTCAATATTTACAGTTCCTTATAGAAACTTTGACGTTTCAGAAAAGTATGAAGAAGGAAACAAATCACACGTAAATCTCTGCTCCTCCCGTTCTCTCTCTTAAAATTAATTAATTAAAAATAAATAAAAAATACAATATAAAATTATATGTGCCCCTGTACCATCTTTTTTAAAAACCATCTTAGTACAATCATTTTGTCATATTACTAAAAATTCTTCAGAAGCATGGTTTCTAGTATCAGTAAAATAGTGATATACTTTTTTTTTTTAATTTTTACCTATTTTTGAGAGAGAGACTGAGAGAGAGACACAGAGCATGAGCAGGGGAGGGGCAGAGAGAAAGGGAGAAATAGAATCTGAAGCAGGCTCTAGGCTCTGAGCTATCAGCACAGAGCCTGATGTGGGGCACGAACTCACAAACTATGAGATCATAACCTGAGCCAAAGTCCGATGCTTAACTGACTGAGCCACCAGGTGCCCCTGGGTACTCTCTTTTTAAATGAACCAGTACCTGGGGCACCTGGGTGGCTCAGTTGGTTCAGTGTCTGACTCTTGGTGTTGGCTGAGGTCATGACCTCACGGTTGGTAGGATCAAGCCCTACATCCACCTCTGTGCCAACAGCATGCAGCCTGCTTGGGATTCTCTCTCTCCCTCTCTCTCTGCCCCTCTCGGCTGGTGCGCGCACACTCTCTCTCTCTCTTAAAATAAATTAAAAAAAAAAAAAAAGAACCAGTATCTCACTTCATGCCCATCAGTCATCTGAAGTGACCTGTTGAGGGGCGCCTGGGTGGCGCAGTCGGTTGAGCGTCCGACTTCAGCCAGGTCACGATCTCGCGGTCCGTGAGTTCGAGCCCCGCATCAGGCTCTGGGCTGATGGCTCAGAGCCTGGAGCCTGTTTCCGATTCTGTGTCTCCCTCTCTTTCTGCCCCTCCCCCTTTCATGCTCTGTCTCTCTCTGTCCCAAAAATAAATAAACGTTGAAGTGACCTGTTGAGCATACACTGTGTGTTGTACATGAATACTACCATCAAACTCAGGGCGTTCCCCCCAATTTTATTTTCCTAGTATTTATTACTCATCTTTTTACCCTGGGAAGACATCCTGGACTTTTACAATGTCAGCAGAATTATGTATTCCCTCCTCTGTATTCCTATTTCACTGTGTTTATCATTCTATTACTATAACTTTTATATCATAATTAGCTATCTATTTCCTTCTGTTAATTATGGGCTCCCAGAGGGCAGAGACGATTGTTCATCCTTGTGTCCTCAGGGCCTAGGACAGGGCCTGGAACTAAACTGGGTTGGGTTTGGTTTGGTTTAAATCTCAATTTCAATGTATCCTGTCGTATAAATAGCCATCTGTCAGAAATTTTCACCTTTCAGGACTTACCATCGTTTCAGCTCTACATACCTAAAAGTATTAAAACTCCTAGCTCCTCCTACAAGAAAACAAACAAAAACATCCCTACTCCTTCTGTAAGAATATTTCTCCTTGTTATTGGTACCTTATTATCTTGGTCAAGCTTTAAACCTTGAAATTATTTTGACTATATTTGGTTGCTTATTTCCAGTAACAATTTATTCTTTCCACAAATATATGCGGAGTGCTGCTTTAGGCCATGCCTTGTTCTGGGTGCTGGGTCTATAATAGCAAACAGGACAGACATGATTCCTTATCTTTTGGAGCTTACTTTCTAATGGAAGGAGGCAGTTAATAATGAAGCCGAGGAGAAAAATATCAGATAATGGTAAGTGCCTCGTGGAAAATTAGAACAAAATCATAAGTAGAGGGTAACTACTTTAGGTTGATCATCAGGAAAGGCCTCCCTATAGCATATTTCTCCTGTCTCTCCCCTTTCTTTCTAGTCCTGCCAACAGGCCCTCCTCACTTCATGCCTGCATCAGCGTAATAGCTTAATGGATAGGCTTCCTGGCTCCAGAATTAACTCTTTATCTTACCACTAAATTGATCTTCTATTTGATTGTTGTGGGAAAGACAGGATAAGATCCATGGAAAATTGTAATTTTCTCCTTTGTTAAGCACACAGATAACAGCCTAAATTACAGAACTCAGATCCAATTTTTACTCACCAAACAAAAAAACTTAATTACTCATTAAGCTAATAAGGCATTAAAATTGGAGAGATCTCTTTGAATTTAGGCTCAGAAACCTATCTGATTAGTATTTAGGGAGAAGGGATTCAGAATTATACCCTGAAGGGAGCAAAGATTGACTCCTTTTTCTTTAACTACTGAGGCCAGACAGAAAAGAACATTCATGGAGCTCCAGCTAGATGCTATGAACTGTACTGTTTTATTATCCTTCTAATACTTAAACCTCAAGATAACCCTCTAAAATAGATATAATTAGTTAACTTGCTTCAAATCTCCACAATTAGCAAGTGGTAGATAGTACAGTGACTAGCACTCAAGTTTGGGTAGAAACCCTAACTTTACAAATTGTTTGGTTATAAATGATATCCTGAGAAACAAAAACAAGAACTACAAATCAGCTGAAAGAGTGGTACCTAGAATAATTATTTTATTTACATAATAAATGAATAAACAAATGAGAACAGGAAGAAAAATTTATACCCAAAGTAGTCATTTAGGGAAATGGGCAGGGGATAGAATTAACCAAAGTTAAAGATACTTATCTATTCATCAATGCAACAAATAGTCAGATGCTGTGTTCGGCACTAGGGACATTGTTGCTTTCTCTTGAACCTGATGAGCTAGTGGGCCAGTAGATATTAATATATATGTGCTTTGAAACAAAAGCACAGGCTACATTGAGAGTTGGAGACCTGAACTATTCTAGAGGGTCCTTAGCAATTGACATTTAGGTTGGAATCTGAAAAGTAAATTGGAGTTTATCAGGCAAGTAAGCAGGTATTGAGCATTGAAGACAGAGTGAACATTACATTCTATATTGTACCATTACATCTTAAGGCAGAAAGCATCACAGTATTTGCAAACTGGAAGGGAACCACTTTGGGTGGAACATGAAAAAAGAGAGGGGGATGTAGAGTAAGGGAGATTGTGCAGGGACTTAAAGATTTTGAGCTTTATCCTAAGAGTAATAAGTAGACATTAAAGGGTTTTAAACCAGAGAAGGAAACACCAGATTTGTATTTTAAGAGATCACTATGTCTGCTTGCTGGAAAATAGGAGGGAAATCAATTTGAATGCAGAAAGACTACTAGGGACAGGATGGGTGGGTGGTGTCATTACAATAGCACAGGTGAGACTTGGTAATATATCTCACTGGATCAGAGAGAACTGGGATGGATTCAAGAAGTACTTAGGAGACAGAATAGATAGGACTTGGTGACAGATCGTTTTAGCATATGAGAGATAGGAAGGCTTCTGGAATTATTGGCCATATTTTCAAAGTAAGTAAGAAGGTGTTGTTAATTAGTGGCACTGGGACCCCAGATGGAAGAAGAGTGTGGGGAGTGAATACCATAAAGAAGTAAGCAGCTGAAGAATGTTTGGGATGGGGTGTATATTATGCCCACTGTGATAAAGGAAAGTTTGGAACTCATTGGCTGAGAATAGTAATCTCTAATTTCTTTTTCAGAGAGGGGACCCTGGGGCTATGGGACCCTGCCCTCCTGGGGGGAGTGGGGTAGGGGCCAGATTGCTCCTAGTTACAGGTCCCTGGGCTAAGCTTTTTTTTTTTTTTCCATGCCTATTAGTAAAAATAAATTTTTAGTAAGTAGTCCTATAAATTATACTTATAATTCACCAAATATTGGTAATCTCTACATTGATTTATTTTATAGATAAAATAAGTAGAAATAAAAATGATATCAATTTCTTCATATACCCCAATAAATCATGATACTGTGGACGTTAACTCACTCGAGTGTTTTGAAAAACAAGGTATTATTATTTCAGACATACAACTCCTGGAAGAACCAAAGCCACCCTAAATATTTTAATTTAAATAAAATTAAATTAAATTTTAATTTAATTAAATTGGTGGCCTAGTCAGTTAAGTGTCCAACTCTTGATTTTGGCTCAGGTCATAATCTCACCATTTGTGAGTTCAAGCCCCACTTCGGGCTCTTGCACTGACAGTGTGGAGCCTGCTAGGGATTCTCTCTCCCTCCCTCCTCTTTCTGCCCCTCCCCTGCTCACACACTCTAAATAAATAAATAAATAAATAAATAAATAAATAAATAAATAAACTAACTAACTAACTAACTAACTAACTAAAAAAAACAACCAATCAAACAAACTAGATAACAAAGGAAAGCCTATCAAATACAGGGGTGCCTGGATTGCTCTGTCAGTTGAGCCTCTGACTCTTGATTTCAGCTCAGGTCATGACCCCAGGCTCAAGGGATGGAGCCCCATATCAGCCTCTGCACTGATTGTGGAACCTGCTTAAGATTTTCTTTCTTTCCCTCTGCCCCTCTCTCCTGCTCATTCTCTCTCTCTAAAACAAAGAGAGAGATAAACAAACAAAAAACCATCAAATACCTTACCCAAACTGAGAGGCTACCACCCTGGAGCCCAAATAGCAACTCTAGAAAAGTAACCAATCAAAGACAGGTTGCTCCCAGCAGACACATAACAAACTTCAAATTCACAGGCTACTAAAGTGGAAGTACATGTTTATTAGCTGGCACTGTTTTAGCTGCAAGAGACAGAGATACAAATTTTAACCTGTTTAAGAAAAAAAGGGGAATTAATTAGGAGGGTTCTGGAGTGTTTTATGGGACCTAAAGAGAGTAACATGGTGAATCAAACCCAGGAACTTGAATCACATCAGTCCCTACATTTTCAAGTCTCTGTTCTTTTATATATCTTCTTTCTTCCTTTTATATTAATTACTTTAATTTTCATAACCTATGAAGTAGATACAACTAACATTTCCATTTTATGGATGAGGACGATGACCCTGAGTAGGTTGTTCAAGGTCATAAACTTAAGAAAGTGGCATAGCCAGGATTCAAACCCTAGCCATCTATTGCCAGGGTCCATTAACTTTCTATTACGGAATATTTTAAATTTTTTTTTTCAACGTTTATTTATTTTTGGGACAGAGAGAGACAGAGCATGAACGGGGGAGGGGCAGAGAGAGAGGGAGACACAGAATCGGAAACAGGCTCCAGGCTCTGAGCCATCAGCCCAGAGCCTGACGCGGGGCTCAAACTCACGGACCGCGAGATCGTGACCTGGCTGAAGTCGGACGCTTAACCGACTGCGCCACCCAGGCGCCCCTGTTATGGAATATTTTAAAGATACACAAAAGTGGAAAAACTAGTACAATTAATCCTATGCATGGACTAATCTAGCTGTGACAATCTAGGATACACACACACACACACAAGGCTATAACAATCATAAACTTATGCTCACTTTGTTTCATATATACCCCTACCAATTACTCCCCATTGGTACTGATTATTTTGAAGGAAATCCCTTAATTTCATTTCATCCATAACTATTTCAGTGCATACCTCTGAAGGAGAAATTTTAACATAATGGCAACATCCGTATTAGTCCTAACAATTAACACTTTCTTGACATCATCAAATATCCAGTCCATATTAAAATTTCTAGTTGTTTCATAACTTTTTTTTTTCTACAGGTGATTAATTTCTATTGGGATCCAAATGGTATCCAAACATTACATTTGATTGCTGTATCTCTTAAGTCTCTCCCTCTCTCTCTTTTTTAAGGGCCTATACTTATTTAGATAAGACCTAAATAGTTATATTTGAAGTAGAAATTGACAGATGGCATAAGACATAGAGAACTAAAGTAAAATGGGAATTCAGAAATAACTTTTGGTGACAGTTACCAAGAATAATATTCTCGATCTAAAAAAAAAAAAAATTACAGGGCACCTGGGTGGCTCAGTCAGTTGAGCATCCAACTCTCAATTTTGGCTCAGGTCATAATTCCAGGGTTGGGGGATTGAGCCCTGTGTTGGGCTCCACATTGAGTGTGCAGTCTGCTTAAGATTCTCTCTCTCTCTCTCTCTCTCTCTCTCTCTCTCTTTGCCTCTGCCTGTCTCCTCCGCCCCACTCATGCTCTCTCTCTCTCATAAAAGAAAAATAAAAATACAGTGGAAGAGTACACGATGCCTATTAACATCCCTTGTAAAAGACAAAGAATTCTTATACCTTGTTGTCTTTGAAAAAGAGAGAGAGAGAGCATGAGTAGGGGAGGGGAGTAGAGGGAGAGAAAGAGAGAGAGAGAATTTTAAGCAGGCTGATATGCTGGCAGTAAGTAATGATCACTGTCCACAGCAGCAGATAAACATAATATGAGCCACATATGTAATTTTAAATGTTATAGTACCCTTATTTGTAAAAAAGTGAAAACAATTTTAATAATATATTTTATTTAACTCAGTATGTCGAAATACTGTCATTTTGATACTTAACTAAAAATCATTAATGATATATTTTATATTCTTATTTTCATACTAATTTTTCAAAGTCTGGTGTATTTTTTCCACTTATAGCTGGTAGGTGTTACAGTCTGCTTGCCCTGGCCCATGAGAGCTGACTGTGAGCATCTCATCCCATCTACATTTAGGACATTCCACTGGTAGCTCAAAATGGCTATGGTGATAGTATTTACACCACAGCAAACATCACAAAGCAGGGTTTTTTCCACCTCAGAGAGCCAGTTATTAAACACTTAACAGTATACCACTGGTTAAATCACATCTCATTTCGGACCATCCCCATTTCAAGAGCTCAATGACTATGTACGGCTAGCAGATATTGTATCACTTAGCCCATTATGGGGCATGGAGTTGAGTGTAATCTATTCTATCATTTCTTCTCTGCTAATTAGCTAGAATAGTCCTACAGAGAAAAATTTTCCTCGTTAACTTTTTAGTTATCCTAATGTATAGTAAATTCAAGGAAGGCAACATACAGCCTCAATTATTTTCCTTTATTAACTAGTATTCACAATAATGAGTTGATTCCACAGCAAAAGTAACCAATTAGTATTTTTTGGTAGCATTATGAGTTCATAGATTCCAACATATTTGATCGTTTCAATCCATTGCATTTACTATTTTTATTAATGCTCATATTGTCCCATCTTTGGCCACTGGAGGCTTCTTTAAGTTCAGAACCCACATTTTAGACTGCTAAGCCACCACTAACACCAACCAGACTTTATGTCTTTTAATTTCAACCATTAGAAAGTAATTGACCTTATTTTCTAGATGAAAAGTACAAAAAGCTTGGGATTCATTGACCTAGCTTGTTTCAAGGTCCCGCCACTATGTACAGCAATGTCACATGGGAACTTGGCAACTCTGTTAGGAATCAAGGGTGAGGCTATCCTAGAAGAACAATCACTTGGTAGACAAAACAATAGATGTCCACCATCACATATTTAAAAGATTACCCAGAAAATTTTAAAGCACATCATCCTTTTCATGTCATTGATTGGTTGCTTTGTTTATTCATTCAACACATATCTATTAAGAATCTGTGATATTCATGGAACTATTATTCTGACTGTAAAAGTTAGTTTAAAAAAAACATAAACCTATGTGAAATTCTTATTTTGTTTTATTTTTATAATTTTTTTCTTTTTATTTGTTGCTGTTATGCGTTTATTTTTTTTTAATTTTCCCTATGTGAAATTCTTGAATCCCCAAGATGTTTGACTCTATCAAACTGAAAGAGAATGAGTGTTAAAAACATTGATATCCTTTAGAAAGTACTCATAGGCTCTTTAGAAAGTAGCACAGAAGGCATAATTGCACATATGTAAGGAGACAGAGAGCATCTTTTTGTTTCATGTGAGTTCAAGAAAGAGGCACTTTTTTACTCAGTTCGTCCCTGAGATATGAAAACTAAATTTTACATTAAATGACCTCATTTAAAATTTTCTATGCCAAAATTAAATGGGACAACAAAGAGTTCTAACAGAGCAAGTGTGGCCCCTCCAACTTCTTAGTATCCCCTCAATGAAATCTCTGAAAGCAGTAACATTCATCCAACATCCCTGCTAATCAACTGGAGATTGGGCAGATGAGTATTTTAGTCATGGTCATATGCTTGCATAATCTTCAGTGAGCAAAATATGAAGAACCTATTTTCTAGTAAAAATAGAATGCACAATAACCAAAACATTCAAAGAATGAATTGTTAAAATTCACCAGGTACTCCAAAACAAGCAAAGAAGTACTTTCAGGATTTTCTTTTTAAAAACAAAAATATCAGCAAACGTTTCAAAACTGAAACTTAACTGACCTTAAAATTGTAGTTGTCTTGAAAAAAAGAAAAATTGTAGTTGTCTTATAATATTTATGGTTTTTTAATAAACTTGTACATTTGTAGACAATTTAACAAACAAACACAACCATAAAACATGCTAGCAGGGAAAATAATTAACCTGAGGGAATAAATGGGGAAAGTTACCAAGCAAAAGAAAGCCTAGATTCCAAGATCCCTCCAAATAGGAAATTGTTATCCTGTTCATTTTATTTTAGAATCTTGCTTCTTTTTTGTGGGTGGTGGCTACAGGGAGGTCTAGGAGATAATGTAAGGAAAATAAAAATATTATGGATTATATTTAAATTTTTTCATTCAAAATAGAAATAACATTGAGAGAAAAAATGTGTACTTTTAGAACTCAAATGATGTGTTTTATTGAAAACTGTCAATAAAGGAAAGAATATGGTATAACTAGTCATTCTTTTTATTTTTGTAATACTGATGACTCTAATTGTCCTGTGCTTTGAATAACAGTATACATTCCTGGAGATTTTCCTTCTAAGAGGTACCTGTACTTCTCTGGGAAATGTTTTTTCAGTCTAATATTTAGACTTTCATTTACAAGTGTGCTACTTAGCAATTCTGATTTGGTTAGCAACATTTAAATATATTACTTAGTCATTTATGATAATTTAGCACTAAAGATAAATAATCATACTTATTCATATCTGCTATATTCATTTGAATTATAGACTTCAGTGATTTTTAGGGGACTTGGAAGTATAAATGAGAGTTATTCTTCTGGTTTGGTCACTATATTTTATGTTATCAGTACCAATATAATCTGTTGCAAATTCAAGTTGATGATACTATTGCTTCTAATTGTATTCTATTGTATACACTAATAATAATACACTGTCATTTTTTCAGTCAACATCTACAGAAAGATTGCCAGTGTAATAGACTATGTTAGTGTGTTATAGACACAAAAGTAGATATGACATAATGTTCCTTTAGAGAGTTCATAGTGGTGGTGCAGAAAAATCCATACCTAGCCATATTAACATAATGTGATAAGGGGGCAAAGATAGGCAGGGGTCTTGGGTATTACAAAGGCACAAAGGTGTGGGGGGGGGTAGGTCGGTAGGTAGGTAAAAGACTTTCTAGGAAGAGATGATAACTGAGGTAGGTTTTATGAAAGAATTAATTAAATGATGAGAAAGAAGGAGGGTGCTCCAGACAGAAATAGCGCCACTGCTAGAGAGCAAAGTGAAAGATAAGAAGTAGAGGGAGATGATAAGAGATTAAAATAGAAAGTCAGATGGAGGCCAGATCATAGAATTATTGAATTCCATGTTAAGGAGCTGAACTCAATCTCACAAACGATGATTCACTGAAATGTTTAAATAGGGAAATGAGGGGTGCATGGGTGGCTCAGTCGGTTGAGCGTCTGACTTCGGCTCAGGTCATGATCTCACAGTTCGGTTCCTGGGTTTGAGCCCTGCGTCGGGCTCTGTGCTGACAGCATAGAGCCTGGAGCCTGCTTCGAATTCTGTGTCTCCCTCTCTCTCTGCTCCTCCCCCACTCATGCTCTGTCTCTCTCTCTCTCTCTCTCTCCTTCAAAAAATAAATAAAATAGTTTAAATAAATAAATAAATAAATAAATAAATAAATAAATAAGGAAATGAGATAGTAAGCTATAGACAGGGCCAGACCAGAGACTAGAAGTGTAGTTAAGAGGATGTCATAGTATTCAGGATGAGAGCTGATGAGAGCCTGAACTAGGAGAGTGATAGCAGAGTTGGGGGTAGGAAAAGGATTCAAGAACTAGTTAGGAGGTAAACTGCATAAGAGTTGGTAATTGATTGAACATGGGACATACAAAAAATGCAAGAGTTAAAGACAATTGTGAAGCATAGCACCACACCAAGTACAACAGAGAATACAGGAGAATGAATAGGCTTCACAGGAAGTGATGGCTTCAATAATTTTAGATTTGAGTGTGAGGTGTAACTGTAGCATACACATAGCAGCCAATCAGCGCTCTGCAGAATGTTTTGACATATAGCTCTAGACTTGATGTCATTACCAAGTGGCAGTTAAAACCATGTCAATGGGTCAAGCAACTCAGAATGTAGTGAGAATTTTTCCCTCTCAACTCACTGTGAAATTATACTTTTAGATGCTTATCTCCACTTTTAACTGTGAACTTTAGATCTAGTACCTATCATGAGTGGATCAATCTACTTGATTCATCATTGATTTATGTATCTTTGAGGTTGTCTTCAGAGTCTAGACATGGAGGCTTATGTTAAGTGAAGAAGCACAAAACAAAACAAAGACAAGCAAAGTATCTAAAATTAAATGTATTGGCAATTCTTCAGGATTATTTCTTACATTCCAGTGGCTCAACAATAACCCCCAACATATTGATTTCTTGTGGAACTTTTAAAGTAGCAGCTGAATTCTTTGATTAGTTAAAAGCAACTCTATTATTTTTGTTGACTTTTAAGTTAAATCAAAACTATTTTCTGTGCAGGCTTCAAGGAAAGAACATGAATAAAACTCTTACAATGACATTTCAGAATCATGTGTGGCAACCATGCAGATTAGCACTGACACACTTTCCAAGAGCTACTAAAGACAGCCTTTATCCAACTGGGCAAAATGAGTGGGTGAATAGTTTTGTGTGTGTGTGTGTGTGTGTGTGTGTGTGTGTGTGTGTTTCATTTTTTTTTTTTAATTTACATCCAAGTTAGTTAGCATATAGTGCAACAATGATTTCAGGAGTAGATTCTTTAATGACCCTTACCCATTTAGCCCAACCCCCCTCCCACAACCCCTCCAGTAACCCTTTGTTTGTTCTCCATATTTAACAGTCTCTTATGTTTTGTCCCCCTCCCTGTTTTTACATTGTTTTTGTTTCCCTTCCCTTATGTTCATCTGTTTTGTCTCTTAAAGTCCTCATATGAGTAAAGTCATATATTTGTCTTTCTCTGACTAATTTCGCTTAGCATAATACCCTCTAGATCCATCCACATAGTTGCAAATGGCAAGATTTCATTCTTTTTGATTGCCGAGCAATACTCCATTGTATATATATACCACATCTTCTTTATCCAGTCATCCATCGATGGACATTTGGGCTCTTTCCATGGTGTGTGTGTGTGTGTGTGTGTGTGTGTGTGTGTGTGTGTGTGTGTTTTAAGTGGAGCCATGACCTCTGAGATTTTCTGTTGTTTTCACTATGATCTATAAACTGAACAAAGTGCTATTTTCTTTCTCACAGAAGCAGTCCATTACTTGTCTGGCACTAAGGCACTGTATCGGAATGAAGCCATAGCTCCTGTTGCTTTTAATGGCAAATACGGGCTACCTGTGCCTCCTTTCCTATGTCCCATGTCCAAGGTAAACAATTTGATATAGCAATTCACAGTTCTAATTTTCGAAAATTCTAATTTGCCACAACATTTTTTCATGATCTAGGACCCTGCTTCAGAATCCTTCTAATCACATTGCTAAGCAGTAATTAAATTACCACCAGTCAACTGGAGCTGACAAGCAAGAAGGAACTTGAGTGCTACTGCTGGTCAAGACCTTCCTTTTCCACATTTGACTTAAGGCAGGCATCAAGTGTGATTTTCCTTGAGATAAAAAAGTGAACTGAGAATATAAAGATAACCAGAACCGTGTTCCTTCTTCAAGGAGCTCACAGTGGAGTAGGGGAGATAGACATGTGAAATAACTGAGGATCCTTCACACTAACGGTTTAATCTGACTCTACAGTTTAACCAAGAAAGGGGAGATGAAAAAGAACAGATGCTTCATCTATGTCACCCTATGCAAGTACATGGAGTACAGAGCTTTTACCTCCTACCCAAACTGAAACCAAGGCAGGTAAACTTATTTCATTCAATCACCTAAAGGTATTGAGAATAATCTCTTTGAAATGTCACAATCAACATGGATTTAATGTTAACAATAAATACAAAAATTTAGCCGGTTACACATAAATAGCCAAAATAATTGGTTTACTAGAAATCCTGTATTTGACATGAAGTCCAAGCATAGCACTGGGATACATAAAGTTACCACATAAAAATTTAAGAAAATTCTTCCATGATCCTCAAAGTGAATTTCAAAAGCACATCTAGCAACGGACTCCACAGTTAAAGAAGGATGTGGAGAAAGTGGAAGGGATTTGAGAGTCACAGAGATGATTAAAGGGTTGGGAAGATGGGAGCTAGAAATTATTTAGCCTAAGTTAGAGAAGACTACCGGGTTTCTTAATAACAGTATTCAAGCAGAGGAAGGGTTGTTATATACAAGATGATGAACAGCTGCTTTCTATCTCAACTGGAGAGTGGACAGAGGAAACAGACTTTGAATACAGCATGATATACCTAAGTTAGACATAAAGAAGAACTTTTAAGAATGAGGATCATTGGATAAGAGACCTCAGGATCCTCTTATTATTTTTTTAATGTTTACTTATTCATTTTGAGAGAGAGAGAGAGAGAGAACGCACATGTGTGAGCAGGAGAGGGGCAGAAAGAGAATCCCAAGCAGGCCCAATGCTGTCAGTGTAGAGCCATACAGGGGGCTCGATCTCACAAAGTGTGAGATCATAACCTGAGTGGAAATCAAGAGCCGGATGCTTAACTAACTGAGCCACCCAGGCACCCCCAGGATCCTCTTATTGTACCTATTCCTTAAATGATGCTGTTTCACAGGGTCCTTTTCAAATTCTTTATCTCTTTTCACTTTATATGTTGTCCTTAATTTATTTCATTTACTCTGATTTAAATTACCTAGTATAAGCTGATAATCCCCAACATACATCTATATATCTTTTTCTCTATATCTCCAATCCAGACCACTTTGCAAATGGCCTCCTGGACATCAGGCTTCTGTCTTTTACTTGTTCAACTGTCATAACTGATAACCCTGTCTCTCCAGTCTTCAATTCCATTCTCTGGTCTATATGATGTTCTGAACCTTGGTTTCAGCTGAGGTCATGATCTCACAGGTTTGTGAGATCTACCCCTACATCGGGCTCTGTCCACACAGGGCCCACTTGGGATTCTGTCTCTGCCCTTTCTCCACTCATGGGCACACATGTTCTCTCTCCTCCAAAATAAATAAATAAACTTAAACAAAAGATTTAAATAAATAAATAAATAAATAAATAAATAAATAAATAAATAAATAAATATTAAAAAGCAAGTCCAGTCATTTCCCTGCTTACAATTTTCTGACAGACCCCATCATTTACTTGCTTTCCAACATTTTACTCCTTAACCTATCCAATATCATCCCTGTCACTCACCAAATGTTATTAATTCCAAGATAATTTCACCCCTTTCATCCCACTCTGTCTTTACAAATCTGTGCTTTTTTAAGTCTCTGTATTATTCACTCTTCCTAGAACACACTTATCTCCTTCTTTCTCTGGTTCAGCTTCAGTTCTAGGAATTTTTCATTAACCTTACCACATTGGACTAGTGGCCATGAATAAATGCTCATGAATTTCCATGAAAACTTGCCTTGAATAATTTAATGTTGTAGTCAGTATTAATAAGAGCGTTTCCAGACTTCAGGTTCAGTAATTGCTCATTTAGAAAACATTTAAGTAGCTTGCTAACAGAATCTAATGATCAACCTTCAAAAGTGGTATATATCAGACTATTGTGTTTATCACACTAGCCTCAGGCTGCTGTTCGTCTGACACTTCTTGCAGCATTTCCTCTGGCATTTCCATATCACTCTCCCATTACCGTACTAGTGCCTTTTCTCCATCTCTTAGCCTGGCACAATTATTGATACATATTTAGACACTTTATGTGCAGCCTCTTGAACTCATTTCTTACAATACTCCTATGAGGCAGGTAGTGTGCTCACTTTACAGGTGAGAAAGTCATCACCTATCCACAAACAACATATATGTATGTGCATGTGTGTGTGTGTGTATATATATATATACACACACATGTATATTCTATGGGCTCTGGCCTACCTAACATGTCCTCTTAAATACCTCAAAAGAATCTCAAAATGAAATTTCCAAAACATGAATTCATAACTTTACTCCCAAATCTTGCTCTTCTGATGTTACCTGCTTAGTGAATAGTGGACACTTAAGAGTCATCCTCCACACTTTGCTCTCTTTTAATCCCCATATCCAATCCATCCCCAATTTATATATATAAGATTTTCTTCCTAAATATTTCTTAAATTTGTCCAGTTCTCTCCAACTTTACCATTATTAGCTGAGTCCAAGTTTTCATCATCTCTTATAACAGCCCCTATATCCTTTGGTCTTCTTATCCATTTTCTACAGCCAAGAGGATCTCAAAATCCAAATCTAATCATGGTACTTCACGCTGTCCCTTCCTCCCACCTCATTTAAAAGCTCTTTAGCAGTTTCCCATTGTTCTTATCAAAAAGACAAACTTAAAACTGCTATTCAATGGATCACATCCATTCATCTCAAATTCACCTATTCTCACATCCTGCTCCCCTTCCTCAATTGCTCCAGGCACTCAGGATTGCTTTCTGTCCTTCAAACCCGTGATGACACATTGTTCTGCAGGCCTCAGAACAGACTGGAAAGCCATCTCTCTTCTCCATTTCACCAAGTTAACTTTTAATCATCCTTCAGATACCACTTTCCTAGAGAAATCTTCTCTGATTACCCTCAAAAACCAAGTCTAATCTTTCTATTTCTAAAAGCCCACTTGTTTCCTTCTTCTTTGTATTTGTTTTTGTGATGATTTGATTATCAACCTCCTCCATTAGATTGTAAGCTTCACGAGAGCAGGAACTGTTTATTCTTGTTCACCATTTTATCTCTAGTACTTATCTCTACTACCTGGCATGCAGTGTTGGAAAAATTGAATAAATTAATTTGTTGATTTATATTTGGTAACCACTGATCTAAGTGCTTTACATATATACTTTCATTAAATTTTCACAACAGACTTACCAGGTTACTACCTTTCTATTATTAACTCCATTTAGAAATGGGAAAAACAGAGTCTAAAGATATTAGGTAATTTTCCCAAGACTCACAAGTTGAAAAGTTAAATCCTCTACAGTAAAACTATATGCCCAACATTTTGTGGATACCTTTGGAGACATTAATGTATTAATTAATGTAACACTGAGCACACGAGCAGGAAGAAGTCTCTGAATCATGAATTGATCATTTGTGTCTCTTGAGCAAACCTGAAAATCCTGAAATATTTAAGAGTCAACAACAGAATCCCACGGTTGTTAGGTCAGGTTACTTAAACAGAAGAAAAAAGTAGGCTGGACCTGAATTGTACTTGTTCAGTGAGCCTAATTGTTCCACTGACCAGTGAGGCATAACTTTGCACAGTACAACACTGACTGTGACTGGCCTAGGGGAATGTATCTCAGAGCAGTCAAAAAAATTTATCAAGCCAAAATTAATTAATTGATTCTCACTTCACCGAAAGAAAACAACTTACCTCACTCACGTTCACTGTCTTTGTTCATGCAGAAGACTCTGCTGAGCCATTGTAAGTAGTGCAACTACTTTGAGCAGTTTATCCAAAAGTGCTTCTGAGTTTTTCCTTCTCCACCTACACTGTCTGGTCAACTCCTTTTGAGAACAGAGGTATAGTGGCATAGCCATTCTTTATGGGTCTTGTTGCAAGAGTAATATATCAAAGTTCAAGATGAATTTTATGTTGGTTGATCACGAATGTTCGGAAGAGCTTCACCTTCATTTCTGGAAGTTGTGTTAAGGATTTTTAAATTATCATTACCATCTTTTATGAAGTTATTGTCATCATGACTACTGAATTCTTACTACATGTAGGAGGCTGATAGATACGTAATGTTCAGGTTACTACAGAGAAAGTCTTCAGAATTCCCACTAGCTTTTCAAGCAGGACTTGAAGAAGTAGAAATAATTTGTTGATCTCAGTAGTATTTTCTCAGATCTGCAACTCAGGTTTGGGCATTCCCAAACTGGGCTTGTTCACTATATTTTAAATACATTAGAGTTTGGATACTATCTCAAACCAACTCAGAATAGATTGCCAATTATTTTTCAATAGAACATTTATCTGGAAGGAGAACTTAGCTTGTTTACTAAGAGAATTTCTTCCTAGTGAATGAATCTACATAGGAGGCCAAATTAAAGATCAGATTGTTGGATGAGCCTGTAATTAGGAATTAGATGGTATTAAGAAGTATCCGATTTAGTCATTTCCTTGCTTAAAAAATCTTTCAGTCTTGCCATTGCTTCAGGAGAAAAAACAAATTTTGTATTGGTCTCTCCCCCTTCTTTCTTTTCAAATCTCACCTCAAGCATTTCTATAGTCCAAACACACTTGGACTACTTAAAATGTTCTTACTTCTAGGACAATTTTCCTTATATTTTGGCAAAACTCATGCTTTCATCTATATTCCCTAGCAATTCAATTTTTAAAACCAGCAATAATCATTCTATCCTCCATGTTTCCACAGCAATTTGTACATATCTCTATCAACACTTAACCATTATAATTATTAATTTTACATGTTCCTCTCCTTCATTGAAATGGGAGTTGCTTGGGGGTTGGGACAATCTTATTTACCTATTAAATCCTGGTGTTTGGTACACAGTAGAAATTCAAAACATGTCTTTAAAATGCTTGTTGGTTACGTTCACTAAACTAGGTAGTAAAATGAATATCTCCATTCCTCAGTAAGTCCAGAATATTCTGTTTTATAAAATAAACATTCCTATTTACATTCTACTAGACTGGTGTTTCTCTCAGGATTTTGAATCTTGTGAGTTAATAAAAATAACTTTTTAAAAACATTTTAGGAAGCAATGAAGCAAAAAACATTAAAAATAAAGCCACCATTTGTTAACATCATAATTTTAAAATATATCTTAACTCTAAACCATGAGAAAGGATATAATTTAAAATAATAGCCTTTTAAATTGAACAAATTTAACTTTATGAAAAATTTTCTAGGTTATTATTTTTTTTTTCTTTCCCAACTGGTGAAAATTAGCATTTGGGACACACTGAACTAGATCAGTGTCCCCCCCAAAATAATTTTAAAATACTAGGTACCCTTTCATACATTTCTAAGATAGCACTTGGGATATTTTCATTGTAAATTCACATTATTGTAATGAATGTCATTTCTGGCATGTGATAGATATTGACACTACAAAATAAAATATCTTCTTAGAAAAATCCATTCAAGGGTAACTGGGTGGCTCAGTTGGTTAAGCATCTGACTCTTCATCTCAGCTCAGGTCCTGAGATCAAGCTGCTCATTGGGCTCTGAGCTGAATGTGAAGCCTACTTAAAAAAAAGAAAGGAAGGAAGGGAGGAAATCCATTCAATGGAATCTATATACTACAACTGATACCCATCATTATTCATTTAAAAATATATGAACAAACTGTTGGAAAATTTACCTTATTCCTTTACTTCCATTTTACTTCCACACAGTTTTATAATATAACACTTATATTCAGAAGTCCGTTATCAATTAAAACTTAATTTCAAAATTTCTATAACCCTAAATGTATAAAATATCCTGAAATGAGTTATCTTTATAATTACTAGTGAACATTTGGTCAAAGCAACATAAATATATTGATATTAAACATGACATAAACATTTACTGAAAATACATTTCTTAATTAGCTGAGTTTCTTCAACTAATTAATGTGGTAAGAATTTGTTTGCTAGGATGAGAAATAGTTTGTCATACATTTTATTCCCTTTTTTCTTCTTTTTAAGACGTGCTGAGAATATTTGTTCACAAAAAATTATGGATGAGGGAAATAGAAGGGGTTTGTTTTAACTACGTCACAAATTCTTTAAACTCCTTGAAGTTACATGCAAAAAACCCTTAGTGATCTATTGTTGAAAACTATTTTTAATGATTAGCTGACACTTTAGTTAGGTCCGTCTTCATTTTTGTTTAAAGGAAAAGCTGAAAAACATTTGTACAAGGATAGCTACCAAGTAATTAGGGACATTTTACTTTCTGTGTCTGGTGTCCCTTTTCCATCCTGGGGCAATATAACACAGTTAATATTAGGGATGCGTAAAATGTGTTTGCTTTTTTTTTTGTTTTCTGTTTTTGGGGGGTTTGTTTTTTGTTTTGTTTGGTTTGGTTTGGTTTGGTTTGGTGAAGGGGGAGAAAGGTTTGTGCAAGGTGGAGGTAGGACCAGAAAACCAATGGGGGGCGGGCTCTCTAGCGGCTCAGTTTTAGAAAAACAGTGCATATGGAAATTTAAAGGCTGACAACTAATTCTCTTAAAAAAAACAAAACAAAACTACATGCTGGTTACATAGTTCTTAGAAATTCCTTGGAAACCTCCAGAGCTGAGCATACTCCAGTTTGAAGAGCACTGGAATATACCTGAAAGTATATTAATTCTATTAGCTTTAGTTTCAAAGTGTGGTATTTTCTGACCTTGACACTACCTCCAAATTCTGGGGGAAGGAACTTATTTGCAATTTTTAAGCCCTCTGTGAAATCATTATGTGAAGTTGTGTAGAAAGTCCTGCTTTAGGGGCACCTGGGTGGCTCAGTCAGTTAAGTGTCTGACTTTTGCTCAGGTCGTGATCTCACGGTTGGTGAGTTTGAGTCCCGAAGTCAGGCTCTGTACTGACAGCTCAGGGCCTGCAGCCTTCTTCGGATTCTGTACCTTCTTTTTTTTTTTTTTTTTTTTTTTAATGTTTATTTATTTATTTTGAGAGAAAGAGAGAGAGTTCACCAGAGCAGGGGCGGGGGAGAGGGAGAGAGAGAATCCCAAGCAGGCTCTGAGCTGTCAGCACATGGCTGTGACATGTGCTCTCACATGAAATTGACATGGCTCTCAATTTCATGAACCATGAGATCCTGACCTGAGCTGAAATCCAGAGTTGGACACAATCAACTGAGCCACCCAGGAGCCCCAGCACTGTACTTTTAGGACCTTGGCATCTTTCTCTCTTCCATGTTTTCTCACCTGGTCCTTCTGAAGGGAACCGGTTTGTATTTGTAAACTTATGAAAGAGGTGGATTAGTGTGAAATCTGTGGCTACTGATCAGAGCCTAATTAATCAACCTATCAGGGAAATGAACTTGTGAACCAAACAGTTATCTGTACACTAAATATTTGAGATAGACCTCTTACAAAAATTGATAATGTTTATGTGGTTTTAATAATTCAGTGTTCAATAAAAATAAATATTAAGCCTCTGCTCCTACTTTATTGTTCTCATTCTTTACAGTCGATATAAAAATTCATATTGTAAACATGATCTATTTTTGTACAAGTCATACATACAAAGAAGGCCTTTTACTTTTTAATTCATCTGAGTACAGTGAACTCTTATTTGTGATCAATTAAAAGACAAATAAACTGCAATGACAAAATGGTTAGCTATCATTAAATTCTGAATTTCAAATATTTTTTTACATAGTACTCACCTAGGGGCACCTGGGTGACTCAGTCAGCTGAGCCTTGGTTCAGCTTGGGTCATGATCTCATGGTTCATGGGTTCAAGCCCTGTGTCAGGCTCTGTGCTGGCAGCACAAAGCCTGCTTGGAATTCTCTCTCTCTCTCTCTCTCTCTCTCCGTCCCTTCCCTGCTCACACTCTCTCTCAAAATAAATATTTTAAAAAAATTTTAAAAAATAAATGATACTACCTAATTTTTTAAATAAATAAATAAATAATAAATTTTTAAGTACACTCCATGCCCAACATGGGGCTTGAACTCACAACCCTGAGATCAAGAGTCATCTGTTCTACCGACTGAGCCAGCCAGGCACCCCTGAATTTTCAAATATTTTTAATTAAAAGCAAAACTTCACAGATAAAACATTTCATTTATTTATATTTTTAAAGACCTAGTAGTTTAGTTCTTAAAAACTTCAAAACAATCTTCCTACAACTGTACACTTTATAAAAATGCCTTACACTGTATAGCAGGTACGTATTATCAACACTTAACACCTATTGTATTTCTGTTCTAGTAGTTCATTTTGATCTATGTTTTAGTCTTTTGTTGAAAGTTCAAGGTTGTGCATACTTAGTATTTGCAAATTTGCACATTCATACATGATTCATTCAACAAATCCTTACTAATTATCTGCGATGTCATAGTCACTGTTTCTACACACCATTGAGTCAAGCCAGAAAGAGTCCTTGACCTCATGGAGTTTTCGGTTTATTGGGGGAACATGCAAGAATCAAATAATTACACATGTTTAAAAACTACAATTATGACAAGTGCTGTGAAGGAGAGTTAAAAAAAAATACAAGAAGAATCTTCAATAGCATATATGAATGTTGGGTGTGTGTGTGGGGGGGAGGGGTGGTTAGGGAAAGTTGCCCTGAGGAAGTGATATAAGGATGAATGTGGGTTAATTAGGAGAAAGGAGGGAAAAGCATTACTGACCTAGAACAACAGCTTCTACAAAGGCCAGACAGGTATCAAAGCAAACATGAAGGACAGAAAAAGGCTACCTTCTAGAGGAGAGTGTTAGAGGCAAGGGGAGCTAGGCATGAGATGAGGCTAGAGTATGAAAGGCAGCCAGATCTTTCTGGACTCTACAGGCATTTAGAAAGTGTTTTTACATGTAGACAAACAGAAAATAATTGAAACCTTTGTAGGGTTTTAAGTGTGATTGTGGGTGGGGTGATAGGATAAGATTTGCATTCTGAAAAGATTACTGGCTTCACAGTAGGAATGGATTAGAGGGCAGGGCAAGAATGTATGGTTTACTGAGATAGACTCTTCTCTGAACATTTGCATATAAACTTCAGACTTTGAAAAATCAGGTTTTAAAGGGATTGGGATTTTCTAAGAAAAGAAACACTGTGTTTTTAGCTTTTAAATATTTTGTGTTTATTTTTTAGGAGCAAAGCAAAATGGGTTCACAGTGAGTATAGAAAAAGAAAAATGAACAGTACACCTTCCCAGAAGTCCTGGGAAAAAGTTTGTCATTGATTATTGATGTTAACTTTTTCTCCCCAAATGAAAATAGCTTTATTGATTTTTTTTATTATACACCCAATATAAGTTATATTTTCACTATAAAGCAGTACAGAAAATGTGTTAAGAAAGTTTTTTAGAAACTGAAGTTCAACTACTGACTAAGTATTGTCCCCATTCTGGTGAATCTTTTAAAACTACTCTCCATGCTAGTATTCACATATGAACTTATATATACATTTTAGGGACCATGGCTATCAATAAATATTAATAGGAGGAATTAATTACTCCCATTATATGTGTTAATATATTGCTTTCTTCACTCAACAATAAGCCTTGGACTTATAAAATGCCATATGAACCTTTTTAATGGCTAGTGAATAATTCATGGTAAGTGTGTGCCATAATGTATGTAAACAACCCCACAGGATGGAAGCTCAAGTTTTTTAGGCTTATAAACAGTGCTACAGTGAATATCCTTGCACAGACATCTTAATAAACCTGTCTAGGATAAATTTCTAGAAAGGAAATTGCTGGGTAAAAAGATACATATATTTTTTTTGTTTTGATACATATAGCCAGCCTAATGTTAAGCTATTCCTATTTACATTTCTAATTATATTTATTTTGCTATACTTCTAATGGACTAAAAAATTACTTATTCACTGGTGTTTTTTATGCACACTCCTCTGATTACTGGCCAAGTCTGCACATCTTCCCATATATTTATTACTTACTTGTATTTCTTACATAGTTTAAAAAAAATTTTTTTTAATTTTTATTTTTGAGAGAGACAAGCAGAGTGTGAGTGGGGGAAGGGGAGAGAGAGAGAGAAAGAGACAGAGAGAGACACGAAGAATCGGAAGCAGGCTCCAGGCTCCCCAGATCCTGACATAGGGCTCAAAGCCATGAACCAAGATCATGACCTGAGCCAAAGTCAGACACTTAACCAACTGAGCCACATAGGCACCCTTCTTCTTATATAGATTTCTATGTCCTTTGCACACTTTTTTCTTTTACTAGATATGTGTTTGTTTTATTGATTTATAAGAGCCCTTTGCTTATTAGTGGTATTAAGCCTTTGTCTGCCATATACACCCCAAACTTCTTTTTCCTAGTTCACTTAAAAAAATCTTTGTTATTAAAAAAAAAGTTTTAAAATTTATATAGTTAGTTCTGTCAGCCTTTTTCTTTAAAAAAATTTTTTAACATTTATTTATTTTTGAGAGACAGAGTGAGACAGAGCATGAACAGGGGAGGGGCATAGAGAGAGAGGCAGGACCCAGAATCTGAAGCAGGCTCCAGGCTCTGAGCTGTCAGCACAACACCCAACATGGGGCTTGAACCCAAGATCATGACCTGAGCCAAAGTCTGATGCTTAACGGGCTGAGCCACCCAGGTGCCCCAGTCAGCCTTTTTCTTTAAGGCTCTTGCTTTTATGTTCTACTTAGAACTAGGTCTTTCACTGTCCAATATTATAAAAATACATCCCTACTTGTATTTTCTTTTGGTACTTTTTACATTTTCATGAGCATTAAGGGAGGACAAATGATACTGACTTTATTAAAATTTTTCCTTTTATGAGAAATTCCTCTTTTAGGATTTATCTTAAAGAAATAATAGACACAAAGTTTTAGTTTCAAGGATATTCACTAAAGAATTATTTATAATGACCAAAAAACTGTAAGCAATGATAAGTTCAACACCAGAAGACTGATTACATCAATTATGGTATATCCATAGCCATTAAAATGACACTAAAAATATTTAATCATATTAAAACATATTAATAAACATAAGCACAAATATGCTAAGATGTAATCCATAAACACCAAAAAACAATTTTAGCTAGGCACAGAAGAGTAAGATTGTATTTACACGACAGTGGTTAGCTTTGGTACCGGAAATAATGAGTGATCTTTTCTCTTATTTTTTTCTGCCATGAGCATGTATAAAGTATGAAAAAAAGTTTAAAATTTAGTGTACCCTGTGATTACACAGTGTATAGTGGTGTTTTCGTAGCTACAGGTGCCTTAGACTAGAGATTGTCTTCAACCTTACAAATATAACTTTTGCTTCACCCAATAACCTTGAGCAAGTTGGTTAACCCTTTTGTACTTGAGTTTCCTCATCTTTTAAATAAGGATAATAATACCTATCTTGATTTCATTCAAAAGGAAGGTGTGTAGGGGCGCCTGGGTGGCTCAGTCGGTTAAGAGTCTGACTTTGGCTCAGGTCATGATCTCATGGTCTGTGAGTTTGAGCTCCCCCCGCCCTTCAGGCTGTGTGCTGACAGCTCAGAGCCTGGAGCCTGTTTCAGATTCTGTATCTCCCTCTCTCTCTGACCCTCCCCCTGTTCATGCTCTGTCTCTCTGTCTCAAAAATAAATTAAAAAAACAAAAACAAAAACAAAAAAAACAAAAGGAAGGTGTGTAAACTGTTCATAATTCACTGTAAGCTATATAGAAAGTATGATTTACATTCAACTACATAGACATCATTGCTTTTTTGGCTTAAACCCTTTTCTTGAGGTGTGACTGACATACAAAAAGCTGTACATATATTTCTTAAAGCTTTTATTTCTTTTTTAAGTTTACTTTTTTTTTTTTTTAGTAATCTCTACACCCAACATGGGGCTCGAACTCATGACCCTGAGATCAAGAGTCCTATGCTTTTTTGACTGAGCCAGCCAGGCCACCCACAGTACTATTGAATGTATACAAATTGGAGATAAATACACACCTGTGAAACCATCACCACAATCTATTCCATAAACATATCCATCACCTTCCAAAGTTTTCTATTGCCCACTTTATTACTACTTTTTTTGTGATACAGACATTTAAGACCCACCTTCTTAGCAAAATTTTAGGTATACAGTACAGTATTGTTAAATACAGGCACTATGCTATACAGGAGATCTTTAAGACTATTCACCTTATATAACTGAAATGTTGCACCCTTTGACTAATACCTCTCATTTCCCTCTCTCCCCAATCTCTGGCAACAATTACTCTACTTTCTGCTTCTGTGAGTTTAACTAAATACCTCATAGAGGTGGTATCATGCAATATTTTTCCTTCTGTGTCTAGCTTATTTCACTTACCATAATGTCCTCCAGTTTCAACCACATTGTTACAAATGGCAAGATTTCCCTCCTTTTTCAGGACAGAATAATATTCCATTGTATGTATATGATTATTGTTTTTAATGTAAATTCGATGGAAACATTAGTTCAATATCTTTACTTAGCTAAAGAAAGAAAAAAAGAAGAAACAGAAGAAAGAGTTGTCTACCAAATTAAACTGCAAGGGAAGATAAATTATTCAACAAACATACTAATCCCTTACTATGTGCCAAGCACGGATTGGGATAGGGAATTATAAAAGTGAGTAACACATAGTCTCCATTCTCAGGTACTTCAATCTGGTAGATGACACATGTCAATCCCACAGACAGAATCATAGGCTATTGTCCCTAGAACTAAAGAGGCAAAGTGCCCCCACCAAAGCAGTAACTGACTGTCAAGTTTGACTATCAAAGATCAGATGAACCAGGTATAGGATGTCAGCCTCACAGCAGTTATAGTGAGACAGTATCAAGGTAACCCACAGAATTTTACATAGCCTAAAGTGAAATTAGGGGATAAATTGGTTGGGGAATGCCCCATTCTTGAGGGGTTCCCCTGGTAAGCATAAGGGGGAATCCCCTTAAATATGGTAGAACCCCCAACAGTAAATGTAGGGGCTAAGGGGAGAACAGATCCCTACTTGCTAGCAGGAGACTGGAAGGGGTGGGGGAATTCTTAAAAACTCCATTTACAGAACAGGAGATCCCCTTATGTTACTCAAAGTTCCCTCATACATACAGCTGTTTTGAGACGTTTGTGATTACTATCCTCTTGAACTTTGATTTTGATTCCATCTCCCTTAAGGTTTAGAGGAAGACCTTAATATTTCTTTATATATATCAGGAAGACCTGTACATTTATATAGAAAAAACAATAAAAATATAAATACATATACATACATACACCACACACTCACACTATTTGGCTGTTAGGAGTTCAACAGTCCTATAATTTAAGCCATTTACTTGTACCATTTGAATCTAAAGTTCATTCCCAATTAATCCATGTTTAAATATAATTCCAGACAGAAGACAAAGTGGATTTTACAAAATATAAGGTAAGATATATGTCTGAGAAAAATACAGTCCTGACACAATTCACACCAGTAGGGATTCAAACATTTTTGGTGGTTCTAGTGCTACCAGAAAGCAAAAATAATACTAGCAAAATTCCTATTATGTACTAAACATATAAGATGAAAAGAAGCAAAGATGTTCATTTAACAGTTTGGAATGAAAATAATTTGTAAAGTTGAAATAAAAATTCTTAAACCCACTTTCACTTACCATTACCTTAATCCTAGATGAGCAATTAACTTTAATAACTCTTTTTATGGGAGAGGCACTGGTGGTTAAAATACAGTAAATAATGTATTTATTTGCAAAGTGCCTGGAATTGAAAAAATGCATTAAGGACAAAGTACTGTATTGTTATAGCATTCTTCCATATATTACATGGAAGCACATATTATATGTACCCCAACAGGCAGAATCCTATCTTCTCCAAGGTACAGATTAGGTCAATGTCATGAGTCTACTGTCTCAGACTTTCCAATAACTAAAACAAAGCAAGACAAAATGAAGAAAAAAAAAAAAAAAACACCAACAATGCCAATCTGAGGATTTGTATCAGAATTTGAAGCTGTTGATCACATGGATAGGTGATAATATGATCATTACTGGAAAAATAATTCAAAGCCAAAATCTTTTTGTGGCAGGTTAATGTATCATTCTTTACATTAAAATTACATTTCATCTAAAAGATAGAATATTTTTTTGTTTCATATACAACACTGTTCATTTATACTGGTACTAAAATTATAGAGAATTTAAGTGGAAGTTGCTTTGAATAAATCTATACAATCAATAGCATATATGAGTCTGGATGTGCATGCATAGGTATAGCCATTGAAAAATATTAATATTAATGGTATTTTATAATATGTCTGGGAAACTGCTTTTTAAAGCTAATCTTGAGAAACATACCATATTCCTTACTCCACATATATATTCAAATTTTTAAATAATTTTCTTATTTGAAAAATAGAAATTTCAAAAGAACAGAATCATCAAACTTGAGGACCTAAAAATTCTAACACATGCTCTTTATTAAACATAAAATTTCCCATTAATATTTAATGCAGATTATTAAGGCCTCTAACCATAGATAATTTGTAACTGTAGAGTTTGTATTTCCAATTTTTTTCTATGCACATTCTAACATATATTAATGTAAAAAGTGTACCCTGTCATATAAATGTCCTTTTTCCCTTTTTCAAGAGTAATTATCTTGAACATATTTCATATTAGTTTGTGATTAAACTTTCAATATATTTCTTAAAAAAGTTAAAAAGCCTCGCCATAGTTTGAGAACATCTTTTTTTAACCTGAAATAGGTTTGAAAAAAAATAATTTAAAATTTCACATTTTAAAACAATAAAACGAGTCTAAACACTTTAGTATTAGCTAAATTTAGCATACTAAAATTTCAAAAAAAAGAGAAGGGCTCTAAATTGGAAAACCTTCTTCTGAAAAACTCGACCAAGATTATGAGTTTCGTTTCTAGCTCAATCTGTTCTTTTAATCATTCTAAATTCCATACGCAATGTAAACAATTAAAAAATAAGTCTGAAAAATTAATTCTTGTCTTAAGACACACAGTCCTTGGAGTCGCACACAACGTCCGTAGAAGCAGACTCCTCCCCGCTCATGGGGAAAACCCTGCCTAATATTTATAACGTTATGACATACTGTAATACTCACAAGGTGGTTGTAGAAGTATAAACACGACTGGAGTTATCTGATTGGCTGGTGGTGATGTAACACCCATGTCAATACTTCCCAGTGAACGCACGTGTTCGACCTTTTATTTAAATTTCCATTTCATCACAGCAATAAGACACTCGGGGCGGTGCATTTTCTGTGAAATGATTATTGCCTTGGGCCTGAGGTGGTGCCTCGCACACACAATGCTGCAGACGAGGAGGTGTCGGTGGTTGTAACCTCCTCGCGTGAAAGGCACCGCCTGGTCCAGTCTTTGTGAAGGAACAAAATAAGTTCACTTCCTTGGGTACCGCCACCCACCCCTAGGCAAATGACAAGGCTGGAGCGCAGCTCCCACCGCACAGTTATTTCTAAAGTCCCAGGTGAACTCGTGGCGAGAGAAGGAAAATGTGCGTCCCGGCCGCGGGTAGGTGCGTGTGGGCAGCGGGGAGGCGGCCAGACCCTGACACTCGCCAGCTGTTTGTCCTCCGCGTAGCCCGGCCCCGGCCGCACACGCCCGCCCCCTCCCCGAGACCCCCAGCCAGCCGCTCGGCCTTTTGTCCCCCGCCCCTCGGCCGACTTCCTTCCCCCCCGGCCGCACCCCCGCCCCCAGGCCGGAGGCGCGGCCCAGCCCCTTTCCCGGTCCCCTGGCGCCCCCACCCCACCCCAGCCCAGCCCCAAGCCCAGCCCCCCTCCCCCAGCCCGGCCCCCACCCTTTCCCCCTCCAGCGGTTACTGCTACCCCGGTGCATTGTGGGCGCACGGTCCGTTGTTCATTTGCCATTCGACCTCCGCCAGGGCCTGGTCGGACGGAAACGCTCCGCCGGCTTTATTGTCGGTTCGTTATGTGGCGGAGCCTAGCAGTTTAACGTGCCTCTCGCCCTCAGCGCCTGGGAAGCCGGCGGCGGCGTCGGGACTCCTCGGCGCACCGGAGGAAGGATATCTGTTTGGAGGGTCGGTGTGTGCGCGCGGCTTTAAAGAGGGGGCAGCGGAGGGTCTCCCCGCACTCCGCCTCTCAACTTCGAAGGCCCCACGCGCCCCCGGCTCGCTGCTCACCTCTCCGCCGCCCGCCCCCTTCTCCGCGCGGGACGCTGCCCGGAGCACAGCGGGGCGGGGGTGGAGGACGAGGAGGCGGCCGGAGGCGGCGGCCCGGCGGGCGGTGGTGGACGCGTGAGGCAGCCCCGGGAGCGAGCGCGAGCCGGGCGGCCGGGCGGGAGGGCGAGGCCGAGCCCCGCGAGACCGGAACGCCGGGGGTGGGGGCGGGGGCGAAGCCGAGGGGGAGCGGCGGGGAACGCGCGGGACGCGGCCCGAGGCCGGGCGCGAGCCGGGGCACCGGGCGGCGGCGGCGGCGCGCGCCATGTCGTTCAGTGAAATGAACCGCAGGACGCTGGCGTTCCGAGGAGGCGGGTTGGTCACCGCCAGCGGCGGCAGCGGCAGTTCCACGAACAATAACGCTGGCGGGGAGGCCTCGGCTTGGCCTCAGCAGCCCCAGCCAAGACAACCCCAGCCGCTAGCGCCTCAGCAGCTCAATGGGCGGGGGGCCGACGAGGAAGTGGAATTGGAGGGCCTGGAGCCCCAAGACCTGGAGGCCTCCGCTGGGGCGGCCGCCGCCGCCGAGGAAACCAAGGAGTTGCTGCTCCCCCAAGACGCGGGCGGCCCCACCTCGCTGGGCGGCGGTGGCGCGGGGGGCCCCCTGCTAGCGGAAAGGAACCGTCGGACTCTGGCCTTCCGAGGAGGAGGCGGCGGCGGGGGTCTCGGCAACAATGGCAGTAGCCGCGGCCGCCCCGAGACCTCGGCGTGGCCCCTGAGGCATTTCAATGGGCGAGGGCCAGCGGCTGTGGATCTGGAGCTGGACGCGCTGGAGGGGAAGGAGTTGATGCAGGACGGCGCGTCCCTGAGCGACAGCACCGAGGACGAGGAGGAGGGGGCGAGCCTGGGCGACGGCAGCGGGGCGGAAGGCGGCAGCTGCAGCAGCAGCAGGCGGTCGGGCGGAGATGGCGGGGACGAAGTGGAGGGCAGCGGTGTGGGAGCTGGCGAAGGAGAGACTGTCCAGCACTTCCCGCTCGCGCGGCCCAAGTCCCTAATGCAGAAGCTACAGTGCTCCTTCCAGACCTCTTGGCTCAAAGATTTTCCCTGGCTGCGGTATTCCAAGGATACTGGCCTTATGTCTTGCGGCTGGTGCCAAAAGACCCCTGAGGATGGGGGAAGCGGGGACCTTCCTCAAGTGGGGCACGATGAGCTTTCGCGAGGGACCCGAAACTACAAGAAAACCCTTCTTCTGAGACATCACGTCTCTACCGAGCACAAACTCCACGAAGCCAACGCCCAGGTACAGTATATCCTCCTACTTTTTAAGGTCTTTAAAGGAAAGATTTATCAGCTAAAAAAAAAAACAAAACACTTTGCTGGGTGAAGGCATCATTCCAGTTGTGGCAATGAAGGGAGCTCGTGCGTGGGGGTTTAGAAAGCCTGGGAACAAGTTTTCAAAAGTTATCTGTGTTGGGGGTTGGGGGGAAGGAATGACAATTTTCTAATCGTAGCGCTGAATTTTTTTGATGACTCCTTTGTCCATGGGATTGAATTTTTTAAAAGTTTAATAAAGTGAGTTTGAAAGTTTTAACCCCAAAAAGTTGATTTTGCGGTCAAAAATTTTATTAGCTGTGATTTTAGAAAAGCTGCCTTATGTTTCAGTCTTTCAGCATGCTATTGGAAGTCAAATCTGGCAACTCTTTGAAGAATGAATTAAACAATTTCCTTAACCTTTGATGCTAACCCTTTCAGGAAAACGTTCAGCTGAGAAAGTTCTTTATATCAGGTCAGGATAATGTGAATTATGAGAGCAGTGTGTAAATGTAGAGCAAGCTATTTGGGTAACACTCCCCATGAATAACTTTACTCAATTCATCTCTGTTGAACTTTCTTACCAAAGGCATGCTTTTGGTAAATTACTGTAGTTTTTCCTTGTTTCCTCCTACCCAGATTTTTGTGCTGAGATTTTCTCTAATCCTCCCTTTTAAAAACCTTCTTGTAAATGCAGTTCATTTTACACTTGCATATTAGAGATGTTTCACGTGAGGTTATTTCTATCAGGTAGTAGGTTGGTAGAGACTTTATTTACTAAACTGCTTGAAAACATAAGTCCTTAGTTACAAAACATAAGCTGTACCTTAGTTATTTCTTGTTTTAATATTTCCAGTCTAAAGATAGTAGTCTTAACATTTTGGTAATCCCTTTTCAAGCCAAATAGATGTTGAGCACTTCTCGTTTAAGAGTTTTTGGACAACCAGTGTGGTGGATGGAATTCATTTTTTTGTATTGGTAGCCATTCATTGATTTTAGAAAGTCAGCTTTTAGATACTAGTCTCTGTGTGTGTATTGGAGTGATCTTACTGTTCACAGCACTGGAGTTAATTAGGCACTATCCAATAACCCCCCATAGCGCAGCAGTTTCTCAGAAGTTAACTTTAAAGCATAGGGTTATTTTTCCCAGTGGAGAATGGCAATAGTCTTCGTACAAATTTTAGTTGCCTAAGCCCTAGAAGGAAGGTCACTTAAAGATATATGGCCCCAAAAGGTTAAGTAAATTGTCCTAAGTCTTAGAGTCCTCGATGACAACTGGGACTAGGGCCTATAAAGAATGTTGTAATGGAAAAAGAATGGGTTTTAGAGCAAATCTGGGTTCGGATCTCAGCTTTCTACAATTACTAGCTTTATGAGCTTGGGCAATGGAGTGAAATATAACTAGCATTTCCTTGTGTAATGTATGCTGAACACACATCACCTTACTCTGCAAAGTCATATTATTTTATAGAAGTGGAAGTAGAAGCTTTAAAGAGTTAAGTAATATATTAAGTTATTTTGTAAGATGATGGAGGAGGGGGACTTGTGAAAATGAAAGCATATTTTTCTAGATAATCATAGGTTGGTTATTCAGAAAACTACAAAAAGACAATGAGAAGGAATATATATTCTTAATATACATGTGGACCCAGTTACTTTTCTTGTCAGCATAGTCTGTCCCTCTAGGCAAATCTGAATGGGAATGCAAAATATAATTAGCTGCTTAGTGAACCTGAAATCAGAGGAAGGGGAATTAGAATTAGTTGGATAACCTTATGATAGACTTAGTATGGTGTAACCTTCTCCCCCTAGGCATTATCTGGATCAGGGGATTCATTCCCTAGGTAAAATCTTTTCTGAATTTGATCTCTGATTTACCCTTCCTTTTCCCTTTGCCCCCTCAAAAATTTTTATAGATATAAGATACCATTTTTCTCTTAGGACATACTTTCATTAGGCTGAGGATAATACAGTTTAGTAAGTATGTCCTGTGTGTCTAAGGGTGTATATACATATATTGGTTCCCTTGATTGAGTTTCAGATGTTTCCCCTCTGAATTGATCCTGATTTTTTTTGTTTTCATTCTAACGTTAGTTTGTGGGTGTTAACCTTGCTGTTTACCCCAGATACCACCTACATATCTGTCTTGTTAATATGAGTGACCTGTTCAAGAATTGAGTTATTCCTATGGACAGAATTCGGGGTTTTTGGTTGTTTTTTTTTTTTTTCTTATCCTGTAGCCTTTGATTACCTGTAGGAGGCAGTATAACACAATCTGTAAGAGCATTCTTGGGCTTAAGGTTAAGGGGACCTGAATCCTAATCCTCTACTTTCTTGGCAGGCAAAGGAGTTAACTTCTAATTTCCTTGTGTATGAAAAGTATATATGCCAGCACATAATCACTTAGTAAATGCTAGTCATTATTATCATTGTGTATATTTATCATAGATAATCGTAAGGGTGTGTGTGTGTGTGTGTGTGTGTGTGTGTGTGTGTGTGTGTGGCCTGGTACCTCATGTGTCTTCAGTGTTACCAATTTTGACAGTTTGGAAAGCACTTTATCTTGTGGAATCAATCTTGATTCTAGAGAATAAACCATTTCTCCATTTCATACCTTCAGAGACTTGGTTATCCAGTTCTTTGAACATTCTGAGATTTTCTCACATAGGCAGATTTTTTCACAGCTTCATAAGAATACTTTGCTTTGGCTTTCTCCTGTCTTAAAAATAATGAAATGAGAGTTCTGGAGTTCTTCAGGCAAGAATTGAATTTGAGGCTAAGGGTAGTTCACTCCCTTTATTCCTTTCAACTCCACCCCTCCTTTTTTTCAAATTTTTTAATTTTTTTTTTTAAAGAGGGATGTTTTTTGAGAGGAGGTTGGCCAAATTTTAGACTATCACTAAGTGTTACTTTTCTTATGCTTTCTGAAAGTACAATTCATTAATTCTGTAGTGACCAAAGAATTACAGTACATTCCTAAAAAGTTTGCTATACCGTTAATTGGCTGTTGGTTGTTAAGACTGCTCATGGGAGAGTCAAAATATGCTCTCAGAATCTGTTCTGAGCCTTCTATTTCAGAGAGATACCTGTATTTATAAGGGTGTAAGGGGCAGCATACAGGTTTTTTTGAGTAGTAATTATCTTCTTTGAGGCAAGTTCAATGATTAGCTCATACAGAATTTGACCATTTGGCCCAGAGGACTTTAAAATTGCTTTAATAACAGTGATTACCACTGTATCTTGGTTCAGATCACTTTCTACCCAATTGTGACATTTTCATAGCCTAAATCACACATTCTGTCAACTCTAAGTTTGCTAAGTCTGAAACATACACTTAAATATATTATAAATTTAGTTAACCTTTCTAGAAAGTAAATACTTAATTTAGATCAGTGATCTGATTGAAATTACTAATAAGAATATGTTGAGGTTAGCAACTAAAGCAAAAGTGACAAAGTGACAGTCTACCCAGCCTTCTTTGCATTTGGCAAAAATAAGGCTTAAAGGTTTGTTGTTAACAATTTAGGAAGAAAGTCTGAAAGTTTTCACTAAGAAATCTTAAAGGTGAACTTATGGCCCATTAAAGAAGCATTTTGTATAATATGTAGGTTCTAACATTCATTGTGTTTGGTTTATTGAGCTGGTTCATTTCCCTTGTGTTTGACTTTTTAGTAGTGTCTTTGACTACCTTATAGTGTATCTAGGATTGGCTTCTTTCTCCTTCTCAAATTTACTTATATTAGGTACATCCAAGGCACTGGAGATAAACCTGTAAATCATTTTCTCTGCCATCAAGGAACTTGTAGTCTAGTAAGAAGAGACAGACACGACAATAAAATGATAGATACCATGTTAGAAGTATGTTCAGATTACAATGGAAACAGTAAAGGAAGGGAGTCATAAATTCTACTTGTGAAGGTTGGGAGAAGCTTGTATAATTGGCTCTTGAACTTCATTGAGTTAAATGAATAGCTGTTGAACAGGAAGGGGAGGGCATTGCAGGCACTGCAATTGGAAGCAGCATTAACAAAATGAAATTGATGTGTCTAAGAAGTGGATAATTTGGTTGCTGACCAGAATGAAAAATCAAGTTTGAATAGGTAATAGACTATGGAGGGTATTTTGTCATGCTAAAATTATTGTATTCTATTCTAACAAATGGGCAACCATTTAGCAGTTAAATTTAGCAGTTTTAAACAGGGGAGGATCATGAAGAAATATGTTGCTGTTCAGAGACACCTGGGTAGTTGTGTTTTTAGAAGAGAGCTGGTAATAAAGCATATCTTTAGTATCTAAAATTGAAGATTTCCACTGCTAACCTATAGAATTAGAATTTCCATTTGGTTCTAAAATTTGGATTTGGAAGTGAAATTGACATTTTCATTCTTTCAGTATAGTGTTGTAGTGGGTTGCTGCGACAAAAGCAGTAAAGATTTTTGTTTTTAACACTTTAATTTTATACTTTGTTTTGCATTGGAAATGCCTTTTTTCTGCTAATCCATTTATTTAAAGGACTAGTTCTGGGTAGGGAAAGTAAATACTAATTGTTGATTTTTAACTAATATTTTCTTATGATTGGTGGATTAACTACAGATGAACTCACTGTAAATGAAGGTATCCCCAACTCTTCTCATAAGGGTGTGGAGATGGGTGGTGGTCTTGGATTCTTTGCAAGTTGGTGGCATTATCTAGCTCCCCAAGTTAGAGTGCTGAAGACCAACCCTATGATCCCTACCCCCTCAACCAAATCTAGTTGATTATTCAGGTTCTGCTGATTTTTATCTTCCAGGTATTTTTCCAGGCTGTGACTCATCACCCCTCCCCCCATTAACGTTATCCATCTTAGGTTAGTTAGGGTCCTGGTTTCTTGCAAGTATGTTGCACTATTAAACAGTAGCTTCCCCTGGTCACAGTATCTCTAGTTCTAGTTCCCTGATATTAATCCCCTACTTTGCTATCATAACCATCTCTTATATCTTCTAATCCAATCAGATCACTGCTTCTAAGGCTCTGTAGGTACCTATTACAGTGGTTCTTAATCTGGGGGTAGGCAGGGGACAGATTCTAATCTCTTGGTAACTGATGGAAGCTATTGACATATGCCTCAAAAAATGTTCGTAAGTGTATACTTGTATTTCTTGGGCTTTTTTGGGATCACCTTCAAGTTCTTTCATAAATCTGTATTGTGAAGATTCTTGTAGACTGTCTTGTTTCTTTTAATGTTTTATTTGCTTAAAATGTTCATCCTCCCATCCCACTCTTTTGTCCTGTAAGGCTCTGCTCAAGATCTTTCTTCCAAAAAGCATAAGCATCCCCCCCACCACCAAAAAAACAAAACAAACAAACAAAAAAAACACTGGACTGTATACACCTCCTCTCTGCCCTCATAACAACTTTGTTACAATCTTCAGTACCTTAAGAGTCTTGCCCACTAGTGATAGTCTTCAAATTGGGAACTATACTTCCTCATTTTTGGTCCCCAGTGTAGAACTTGTATAAAGTAGGCATTTGTTTAATGCTTATTTAATAATTGAGTGAAGTCAGAATTTTTCAAGCTTTTAGCAGCTTTTTCCTCTGTGAGTAAAGTACTTATATAAGCTTCTTTGGAAGTAGATTTGAAGATACATGTTATGAGGATTTTAACTAAATGGACACCTTTTTATATTTTCTTGATTATAGAAGAGTTAATTCTAAGGTCTCTTACAGATGTAAAATTGTAATTTTACTTTGGGCATTTTCACAAGTAAAAAACTTGAAAGCTTTTCACATTTATAGAATCTTCGGTGTAACAAATTGTCTAACTTTTGAAGTCTGAATGTCCGTTTCCTTAAAATATCGTTCAGCCAGTTTAGACTGATGTCTAGGCTAAGTTGTGCTTTCCATTTTTGGGAAAGGGAACAGAAAAGGTTCCCAACATTTGAAAAGACCACTTCTGGAAATACTTAAATCTTTTCATCAGTATATTTTTACATATCACTGAACTTATATTACCGTATACTAGGAGTGGACATTTAGAATGTTAAAGAACCAGAGACAGATGCCAAGAGTTCTTAGGAAACTACTTTAAAGATTTTTATATTTAGTACTAAGATTTTTCTTAATTTATTTAGTTCAGCATATAATACCAGCAATTTACTTTAATGCTATGTGCTTATTGAAGCTCTGTTTTACCCAACTGCCGAAACTACACATATTCTTGACTTGCAAACCCTTCATTGTGAAGAGCATGTTTAATAGGTGCTACAGAAGCAAGACCTAGTGCTCTACTCAGTAGCGGAAATGAAATTGCTGATGTCGCTCATAAAATCAAAGAACATTATTATTCTTGTATAACAGTAATGAGAGAAAAAATGGGTGAACAGTTGTGTTTGATTTGTATAGTTTGTGTTAAAATAGTATGGGTAAATATTTTGGTGGATAGGCTTTTGTCTGAGTTACTGTTAAAAGTTAGGACATTTGGTCTGATAATGCCAGAGGACTTCAGAAATTGGGACTGGCCCAGAAAATCAGAAAATACAGAACACAGTGACCATAGCCTAAAATGACTGCCACAGTTAGATATAGCTACCTCCTTCTTAAAGAGTTTGAACTGCGAGTTTGAACTGCCAGATGTATAAACTCTAGGTGGGTTCTTGATTTGTAAATGCTAATTCACTGCTTCCACAAATACTTCATGATGTGCTGCCAAATTTTGATCAGTGCTTAAATTTTTGCTTCTTCCAAGTATTTATACTGTTACTACAACATCAGAACTTTGAACCAAATGAGCTTTGCTGGGCAGGTATGGCATGCATAGCAAAGCTCAGTTTCAGGCCTGCATCAAAGGAAGATTTTTCGAGTTTGGAAATTTCTGTAGTGAGTCGAAAGCATAAGGATATTAGTAAAAAGTCTTATTCAAATAGTCTCATAAAAGGGAGATCAAGTAAGCAGTATGATGCTTTTGTAGAAAATTATACCATAGCATTGATTGTAGGTGTTTCTAGTATTGGTTTAGTTCTTTATATATTTATACGTGTTCATTCCCCTCTACCATAACTTTAGTGATGCTAAACATGCTGGTTTATGTACAAGCTCTAAAGGTTGAAACAATGTCTTTTATCTCACCTCCTTCCCTGCACACCTTCAAAAGCAAAAAAAATTTGGACTTGAGCATTATTTGTTTTGATTACTTCACACAAACCTTGGCTATTACCAGTTTTTGCTGAAGATTGGGTGTTTGGTAGGGAAAAATAGCTAATTTAGAGCATGAGACTTTTTGGTATGGTAGATCGAGAATGTGAGGGACTAGGCATACAGTATAAGGCATTCTGTATGTGAGACACTGGGACGGTGATAGACTGCCAACGGTCAGTTGGAAATAGAGGAAAATCTCTACTTGCCATTTTTCCTTCTATGTATATAGTGATCCTGTATCTCAGATTTGCAAGGTTATCTTGCAAATACTGAAGGGACCTGGAATTCTAATTTTGGTTCTTTTCAGTTGACTTCTCATACTTGGAAACACACAAATTCTTAAGTGGACCATGTGACCTGGTTTAGTTTCAAGAGAATTGGAATTGTATGTATGGCTGTGTTCAGTACTCAAACTTTAACCTAGTATTTTTGTGCTTTAGCCTTACCCCTGTGGGGTGGGGTTAATTAAGGAAGTTGTGGGATTGTTTAGGAATCTTACCACCAGTTAGAATATTATTTCCATGAGAATTCTTTTGCAGTCTTAACTGTGTTTCCAACACCCTTCAATATTTTTCCCTAATTCCCCCTTCCTCTCTTCTCTCCAAGCATATCAGTCCTCCCAGCATGTTTACAATCTAGTATGTATCTTTCCATGTTTTTCCCATGCTCATATGATCTTAGATTTGTCTGTGTGTCATTATTTCACAGAAATGGACTAACACTTCAGGTCACAATTTTCAGTTATCTTTTCTACTAGAAATGTCTAAGCACTTTTTTGATTGGAAAAAGTGATTACTTCAGTTATCTAGCGAAGTTATTAAACAGTGTGCTGTGGCTCTAGAGGAAATTACCATAACTTTAGTGATGCTAAACAGAACTCTAATGAGTACTTGTCAGATTGAAAGAAAGAAAATTATGAACTTTTGAGAATTTTGAGTTCAGGAATTTTTGATAAGGTATTTTGAAAGTTGATTGGGAAATTATATAGCTGGATATTCCTGTAGTTGAAACCCATTTTCCTATTAGGGTCTTAACTTTATCTTCTTGAATTAGATTTAATTAACTTCATTGACCTAAACTATTTGGATGTTTGCCAAGACTTAAGATTTACCTTTTTAGTAGTGTTAAATAGGATGAGATGCCCAACATACTGTAACTTGAACATTGTTAGTTCAATTAGGAAGGCTGCTGCATTCCTATCAGAGATAAAGCAAACTAATTTGATTCATATATAGGAAATTTTCTTTTCATAAGAAAGTATTATTATGATTTTAAGTAATTCTTAATCTATATCCTTGGCTTATATGAAAAAAGTAACATGATTCACGCTATTCCTCAAATGAACTCCTGCTGATCCTCATTCAGATGTGTTTGACTTAGAATAGCAGTGGCTTGCACCAAGCTCTTCACAACTTTACTCTCAGTATTTGGGATCCCTGTGAACACCATGGTCTCAAAATACATCAGGATTACTAACGTTAATGTGTTTGGTTAGCACTTTTTAAAAAGTTATATTGATGATACATGTTTTCCTTTGGGGTTTTTAAAAAGTAGATAAAATTTAATATTGATGTTTTCCATCCAATTACAGGAGTCAGAAATACCATCAGAGGAGGGGTACTGTGACTTTAATAGTAGGCCAAATGAGAACTCTTATTGCTATCAACTTCTTCGACAACTAAATGAACAAAGAAAGAAAGGTATTCTTTGCGATGTCAGCATCGTGGTGAGCGGAAAAATCTTTAAAGCCCATAAGAACATCCTGGTTGCAGGCAGCCGTTTCTTTAAGACTTTATATTGCTTTTCAAACAAAGAAAGCCCTAACCAAAACAATACTACCCATTTAGATATTGCTGCAGTTCAAGGTTTTTCAGTCATCTTGGACTTCTTGTATTCTGGTAACCTGGTGCTCACAAGCCAAAATGCCATTGAAGTGATGACAGTGGCCAGCTATCTTCAAATGAGTGAAGTTGTTCAAACCTGCCGAAATTTCATTAAAGATGCCTTAAATATAAGCATTAAATCAGAAGCTCCAGAGTCTGTTGTCGTGGACTATAATAATAGAAAACCAGTTAATAGAGATGGTCTATCTTCATCACGGGATCAAAAAATTGCCAGTTTTTGGGCGACACGGAATCTTACCAATTTGGCAAGTAATGTAAAAATTGAAAATGATGGTTGTAACGTCGACGAGGGCCAAATAGAAAACTACCAGATGAATGACAGTAGTTGGGTTCAGGATGGTTCACCTGAATTGGCTGAAAATGAATCTCAAGGTCAAACAAAAGTGTTTATTTGGAATAATATGGGCTCCCAGGGAATTCAAGAGACTGGCAAAACAAGGAGGAAAAACCAAACTACAAAGAGATTTATTTATAATATACCACCTAATGAAACAAATTTAGAAGATTGCTCAGTGATGCAGCCACCTGTTGCCTATCCAGAGGAAGATTTATCATTCATCAAGGAAGAACCAGGTAAATATTTTATATACAAAGGTATCTGGGTTTTTCATTCTAATTAATTCTGATTGGATATAATCTTGAAGTATATTTTTAAAGTATTTTTTAAATCATAAAAGTAATCCACAAGTAATACTAAATTTGAGTGTTTATAGTAGAAGGGAGAAAATTACTCAAGCATATAATTCTGCTGTGTCTTTTTTCTCTGAACATGTGTGTGTGTGAGTTTCTCAGAGTTTGTGTTAATCAGGTGTTTGTTTATATTATTATGTGTAATGTGGACTCAGCTTCATTTATAGTTCTTAGGTGTTTCTGATCTTTATGCTCTGATCACTTTTTTTGCATCCAGTGCTGGAAAGGATAAAGTCTTTGTAATCTTAGTTAAAATCTTAGTTGTAATATATAATCGGTTTGTCATTTCAGAACATTTTTGAGACCTAGTTAACATTTTTTATTCCCAATTTGTGGGGGGAATAAACATTTGTTTTATAGAATTTTGCAAATGACAGTGGGATTATTCTAATTTGTTTAGGGCTACTGTTCTGTTCTCACCATAAATCTTACAGAAGCTAAATGTTTTAAATTTGTCCCATTGTCCCCTCATTTTCATTCTCATTTGCCTGTTACTAAGAGGACTCAGACCTTTCTCCTCATTATTTAACCTAAATGTATACACATACAACACAATCTTAGCATATCACATTTGTACTATGGATTTGTTTTTTTTAGTGGAGTGGGAGACCATTGTTACTGTGTGTGTAAATAGAAAGATTTGAAAATTTTCTTTATCTTTAATTGCCTGTGCCTAACTAACTTAAATATATTTGAGGAAGAGTTCAGTGGATTTGAGGTTTTCCTTTGCAGACCCTAGACTTGAGGTATATATCTACCACTGTCACATATGATTTGATATTTGTTTTGTTGCTTTCAAAGCTCTTTCAGTGTCTGATTTTACATCATGGTGATTATCTGGGGATGGAGTACTTTCTGTTAAAGAGAATCATTGTTTTTAGATCTCAAAGGGCAAAATGCCATAGTAATCTTATGAAATGAAATGGTTTCTCTGGCTTTTTAGGTTTGGATTTAGTTTTCATTGGTTTTTACATTTACTTTTGTAAAAATCAGCATGCCTGTGTAATAACGATTTACTGCTCTTTTCCCTCCTACTTGTCAACTGTTCAGTAAGAAAAGCCGAGAGGCAGTTTCTTTAAAGTATTAAGGGAAGATAGAATTTCGTAGCGTCACTTTATTTTGGCTTAATTAAAATTTTTTTTTTTACAATATTTATTTATTTTTGAGAGAGAGACAGAGCTCGAGGGGAGGAGGGGCAGAGAGAACGGGAGATAACAGAATCCAAAGCAGGCTGCAGGCTCTGAGCTTTCAGCACAGAATCCAGTGCTGGGCTCAGACTCATGAACTGTGAGATCATTACCTGAGCCAAAATTGGACATTTACTCAACTGAGCCACCCAGGTGCCCCTTGGCTTAATTTTTAATGTACAAGCCCTTGAAAGCAGTTCTCAAAAATTAGAACTACATTGTCTTTCCGCTGCAGGGATTAATTGTTTAATAGTATGTTGGGAACCCTGTAGTGTTTTTTTAAATAAAATACATATATACACAATTTAAGGAATAAGCAGGTTTTGGGGGTAGTAATTGGCAAAACTAATCAGAGCCAAACCCATTCATAGTCCCACATATAATTGGAATGATTCAAAGAAAAGCACTCATACTGAACCACAATGCATTCTTTAAAAAATAACATTACTGGCTATTATTTTGGCAAGCCCCCCCCCCCCCAGCTGAGTTTGCATCAATGGAGTAGGCGTATCATAAATTAATTTTTAGTAGTCTAATAGTATGTTTTCAGTTTATCTCTTACATCTTAGAAAAGATTATTACATTATGAGTATCACTTTGGTTTTGGACCTTGTTTAACTGACAAATTGGTTTAATCAGTGATGTGCTATATTTCAGTTGTTAAACTTTTTGCAACTTTTCAAGGCCTCTAGATCCAAACTCACTGAATGGCAGGAAATAGGGTCTTATGAGATTATTATGGTTCAGACATAATAAAACGAGCCAGGGGTTGGCAAATTTTTGCTGTAAAGGACCAAAGAGTAAGTATTTTTGGTTTTGCCAGTTATAAGGTCAGTGTCTGATTTACATCATGAAAGCAGCCATAGACAATAAACACAAGTGAACATGGATATGCTTCACTATAAAGCCTTATTGCCAACCCTTGGTATCGAGTAGTGGATCTTAATTTTGGCTGCATATTAACATCACTTGGGAACTTTACAGACCATGATGCTTGGGTCTTTGCAGTAGGGATTGAGTTAATTGGTTCTGTGATGTGTCCTGGTTGTTAGAATTTTTATAAGCTCTGTAGGTGATTACACAGTGAGCAAAGGTTGAAATCCACTGACAAAGAGGAAAGAGCCCAAATGGAGTTATGATTTGAAAATGAGCTGTGTATTTAACATTTAACTACAGTGTAACCATGATCAAATTAAACTCTTGCCTTTGGTTTCTTTATCTTTAAACTATGGTACTTATTTCTAGGATTATTAAAATTAAATGACAAAGCACACCTATCCTAGTCATCCTAGGTCCCCTTAAAGTTGAGACTATTGAGATTATTTGAAGTCAGTTTTTCAGTGCAGTGTACTTTCTACTAAATTCTACGAAGGATGGTCTTATTGGCCTCAGCTTGACCTTTTGTTTGAATATTTAGAAAGAATACTCTTTTAAGCAGCCCATTCCAGTGTATGATGACTGTTAGGAAGTTATTTTATATTGAGCCACAATTTGCTTCTTATAAATTTCCTGATTCTTCCATTTTGAGTAGTATAATCTGAGCTTAACCTAATCTCTCCAGATCTACGTGATAACTCTTGAGATATTATAAATAATTTAAGTATTCCCCTGAAGTCCCTTTTTCTTCCAGGCTAAGTGCTATACCACCCACCTTCTGAATTCCAAACCTTTTTACCATCTTTCTTACAATTAACCCCCCTCCCCTTTTTTTTACCCAGAAATTGTGGTGTACAGAATTAACTACAACTCTTCAGGCAAATTCTGACCAATATAGAACACGGTGCATCTGTGTTTATCAAGGTTAAGGCCCATCTCAAGGTCAATCAGCTAGTAAAAATAGAGGCAGGTTTCATGTTAAGGACTATCTCACAATAAAACTTTGCAATTAATGAACTAGTAGACTCAGTCTTTTAAAAAATTGGTCCCTTTTAAAATCTCAAACATTTTTATGAACTGTACCATCATTGGTTATACTTTGACTTCCATTTATTTAGAAATGGTGAAAATGTTTAGTGAAATAGTTTTAAATGAATTTAAAGCTCTATACGTAAATATTGAAAAGTCCTAGTAAATTATATAGTCTACAAGCAATGCTTGACATATTTGGATTTGTGGATCCTTTATAAGAACTATGACTTCCCCCAGATTCTTAAGTCTACAGTTTGTAAACCACAGCTCTAAATATCTTCTTGCCACATAATGTTGAAGCTGGTGTTCAGATGCCTCATTCAGAAAGGTTGTAAGATACTGAGATAAGATGTACCCACAAATATCAGGGATTTTATTTAGGTGGGTTTTTTTTTTTTTATCTTAAACTAGCATGTTTGCTATTTGACTCACTAATGCAGTTTGCTTCAAATTATTTTTAATATAGGAGGATACTTGAAAATAGAACTCAGGAGGGGTGTCTGTGTGGCTTAGTCAGTTAAGCATCTGACTGGGGCTCAGGTCATGATCTATCTCACAGTTCATGAGTCCTCTATCAGCTCTGTGCTGACAGCTCAAAGCCTGGAGCCTGCTTCAGATTGTGTGTCTCCCTCTGTCTCTCTGCCCCTTCCCCACTTGTGTTCTCTCTCTCAAAAATAAACATTTAAAGAAAATTAAAATAATAAAGTAGAACTCAGGAAAGGTTAGAAACTTCTGTCATTTTTATTTTATTAAGGTTTATGGGATAATTAAAACTATTGGGAAAGACTAAATTCTAGGTAATAGGGAAAAAAAGATGTCATTAATGAGTTAGTTCCTCTGCTAATATAAAAATTTCAAATACTTGTCTTGCTGATACACAGCCAGAAAACCAATTTCAGCCAAACGAAGTAGATAAAAATCTAAGATTAGAAATTAAATTGTATGAGTAAAAGTAATAACTAAATTATTTAACAGTGTGTTCACAGAGCAAGTCAAGTGTTAATCCTATTTTTGATCTTTTGATGCTCTGGGACTATAAGGAACATGGTTTTCTGAATCTAGATTCTTCTGTTATTTCATTCACACTAGCAGGTTGCACCCATTGTAAATACTGCTTTGCTTGTATACACATTTAATTTATGCATGCATATATACCACATTTTGTACAAACATTTTTTGAAATGACTGACAAATCAGCAAAACAATTTAGCAGTAAAGAAATTAAGTGTGCTAGTCAAGGGTGTTAATATGGTTGCCCTAATTAAGCTTTTAATTGGCTCTAAGATACTAAGCCTCTCTCAAAAGGAGGAAACATGCCAGTTCTGGAGGATGACAAACTTTTCTGGTACTGAATTCTGAAAGGAATCTCTCCATTGGGGTTTTATATAGTTGATACCATGTAGCATAATAACCATTTCCTCTGTAAATGAAGCCGTAGATTATATAACCTGATTTTTATCTTTAATAAAAGCTGATACAATTCTGTATAGATGATTGATTTTTTTAATGTTTTGTTTATTTTTGAGAGAGTGCCAGCAGGGAAGGGGCGGGGAGAGAGAGAGAGGGACAGGATCTGTGAGCTCTGCACTGACAGTAGCAAGCCACCTGAGCCAAAGTCTGATGCTAAACCTACTGAGACACCCAGGTGGCCCTGGATTTTTTTTTAATGTATACAGGATGCAAGGTGATTTTACCTCAGCAAAGAATTTAACAGTTCTTTTAAATAATCTAAAGTTCCTTTCTCTCATCTGAACTTCTCAGGGAAAACAGCTTTACAACATTTGTAAATTTCTATTAATCCTTTACAAATAGGGTTTTAGCTTTAAAATTTCAATTTGCATATTTGCCTTTTGGTTAAAAAGCAAATAATTTTTGAGTATTTAGAAGACAACTTGGAGAACAGAATGTTCAAGCTAAATATCTTTAAGATACTCTAATGGGTCATGTTTGGACTAATGAATTATTCTATTTATATTGAATTCTTCAGAGTTTGCTACTAACCAGCACTTCTGCTTTTTTCTATGTTTTGGATGATAATAGGTATATGCATTACCTTCAGTCAGATGTTGCAGAAACTTTAAAAAAAAATTTTCTAATGTTTATTTTTGAGAGAGAGAGCACAAGAGGGGGCAGGGCAGAGACAGAGAGGGAGACACTGAATCTGAAACAGGCTTCAGGCTCTGAGCTGTCAGCACAGAGGCCAACATGGGATTTGAACTTACGAATGGTGAGATCGTGACCTGAGCTGAAGTTGGATGCTTAACCAGCTGAGCCACCCAGGTGCCCTCAGAATCTTTTTTAATGTTTATTTTTGAGATAGGTTGAGAGTGTACATGCACCTGTGGGTGCGTGTGTGTACATGCAAGCTCGTGCATGCAAGGGAAAGGCAGAGAGAGGGACAGAGGATGTGAAGGAGGCTCTGCATTGACAGCGAAGAGCCTGATATGGGGTTCAGATTCACCAGCCATGAGATCATGACCTGAGATGAAGTCTGACAAACAACTGAGCCACGCAAGTGCCCCAAATGTTGCAGAATCTTAAACTGCTTTCTAAATGATTAACTTTTTACAATTTTGAAAACTGGCCATCACATTTGAGAGTCCTGTTTTGACCATGCCATATAAATTTACTGTATAAACTATTAAATATGTTTAAAAACCATGAAACTTGGCTTTATTTAAAGAGATGTGGGCTTTGGACTAGCTTTTGCCACTTAACTGTAACTGGTTCTGATTGTATCCCACATAATGTCTCTAATGGGAAGAAAGAAAGGAAAATTTTGTAATTCTGAAATCTTGAAATCTGTAAAAACTACCCAAAGCTTTTTCTTAATCATTTTGGCAACAAAACTTGATTCTTAGCTGGCAGCAAAACCAGCTATTTATATCTTTTACTCATTTTTTTAAATGTGAATATTCATGTTTCTTTGCAGAAATACTGTTCTGATTATAGGATGCTACCCCTAGACACCACTGGGAGTATTGTAGTTATTACTTTTATAAAATCTGAAAATTGCTGCCTTCTACATCTTACTGTAAGTAAGCATTTCAGATAGATTGATGGATCTAGATTAGTTTTCTTTGTTAGGGGGTCCCAGATGTTCTTTAACTTTGAGGCATCCTTTTGGTTGAATGTGTTATGAAGGATGATCTATAAGTGATAATATCCAGTCACTTTTCTTCAGAAACTGTTACAGTTGGGTGTTAAATGATAGTTTGAAGGCCTGATGATCATTTTAAAAAGTAAATGTCCACCAGTAGTGAATGGATTATAAAATACACTAATCCATAAGAATATTCCCAATGTTTAATCTTAAAAGGATGATAGTAGATAGCTGTATGGTGGTAGGAATATTCTGCCATCTTTTTTCCCCCTTCTTTTCATCTGCCTAGTGTTCCTTTCCTTCCCTGTCTGCCGTATTTGTCCCAAGAGATGACTGTAGTTAGGATTATTACCAATACGTTAGAAACCCTAAAGAAATAGAATCTGTGTGTCCAGACTAGGTACTGAAGAAGCCTTGTAGATCAGTTACAAAAGCATTTTTGTGAGTTCTGCCTGAGAGTATCAGATTGTCTAAGTGTCAATCCCTGAGAGTTCTATAAAACTGAAACTTTGGTTTCTGACATAGTCTTAATATTTATTCTGGGGTGACCAGAAGGCCTTAAATCTTCATTCAAAGATTTACTCTCCAGAAAAGTTATATTATAACCAAATATTATTTTTCTGAGATACCAGAATAGCTTTCCACATCATAACAGGAAATTTACTAGTAAATTTTTTAAAAATGTTTATTTTGAGAGAGTGAGCAAGCAGGGGAGGGGCAGAGGGAGAATCCCAAGCAGGCTCCAGGCTGTCAGCATAGAGCCTGACGTGGTACTCCATCTTATGAGATCATGACCTGACTTGAAATCAAGAGGGCTGCTTAACTGAGCCACTCAGGTGCCCCTGATAATAAAATTTCTATTTAAGTCCCCAAAAAAGTAAGTATCATGTCAGATGACGTTGATGTCAAGATTGAGGATTACCTTACCTGGAACTTGTTCATAGTAGGGTCGCTGTAGGGTAGAAACGTACCCAGTGCGTTGGAACAAATGTTTAAAATAAGTAGGATGAGCAGATGCAATGGGAGGTTCCTAACTGCTCAGAAGAGTTGGAGAAGGCTTCATGGAGAAGGCAATAGTAAGAACAGGGTCTTGTGTAAGACTTTGCCAGAGGAGTGGGAGGGCGTTCAGTGACTACAACATGGCAAGAAATCAGGGTAAATAGGTAAAAGAATAGAAGGAGTGTAGTGGGAAGATGAGGTTGGGTAGGTAGGTTAGAGCAGATTGTAATTCTCTTTGTTTTACATGGTAAGTTTGTCGATTTGGTTTCAAAAATAGACTGAGGTAGTGAGAGGTTTTTAACTAGAGATTAGGTGTGTTTATATTAGCCTTTAGGAAAAAAAACATTTGGAGTGTGTTGTTCATGGATTGGAGTGGGGAGTGATCTGGGTAGACCTTTTAAGGACTAGTGAGGGCAGAAATAACAACCCTAGTTGAGTAGTGCAAAGAAAAAACAAGAACTTAATCTAAGTAAAGATGGGGCAGTCACTTGAGTCAGTGGGGGAAAGGAAACTACTATATGTTGAGTCTCTATCCTACTACAGGAACTGTCAAGGGCATTTTATATGATACATTTATAACTGACTACTCTCCACTGAAAAGCAGAAAAAAACCTGATCACAATCAAGAGAAAAAAATTGTACCTGTTTATGAAAAAACAGTTCTGAAACTGTCTTCAGAGAAGAGAAACTTGATGTTGATATATTTATATGAAAGTGGAATATATCTTACTGGGTCTCTTAAGGATTTTTTGTACAGTTGAGTTAGTGACTTCCAAAACCTTGATTTCTGGGGCACCTGGGTGACTCAGTCGGTTAGGCTTCCGACTTCGGCTCAGGTCATGATCTCACGGTTCATGAATTCAAGCCCTGCATTGGGCTCTGTGCTCACAGCTTGGAGCCTGGAGCCTGCTTCAGAATCTGTCTCCCTCTCTCTGCCCGTCTCCGCCTCATACTTTCTGTCTCTCTCTCTCTCTCTCAAAAATAAATATTAAAAAAAATAATAAATCTTGATTTCTGATGTTCTCTATCATTTCATTGATTTCAAGAATATCTGTCTTTTAAGACAGTCTGAGTAAGTTTGTACCTACTTCATGTTTGGAATTTTGAGACCCAGAAGAAAATTGTTGGGGAAACCTTCCAACTTGGTTTTGTTTATTTAGCATTTACACGCAAGTGCCGTACCACTCCCTTTACCAGATGATTTGGAAGCATTGCCTGCCGTGGTCCAAGAGAAACCTGTAACGATAGGCCCCAAGATTAATCACACTTAATGACACCAGATTGATATTACACTTCACAGTTTACTCAGTATTTTCATTTACTGGTGTCACTTTTATTCATTAAAAAATTTTTTTAATGTTTATTTTGAGAGAGACAGAGTGCGAGTGGGGGAAGGGCAGAGAAAGAGGGAGACAGAATCTGAAGCAGACTCTAGGCTCTGAGCTGTCAGCACAGAGCCCGATGTGGGGCTCAAACTCGAACTGTGAGGTCATGACCTGAGGCGAAGTTGGATGCTTATAAACAAGTGAGCCACCCAGGCGCCCCCTGGTGTCACTTTTCACAGCAACTTTGTGAAGTGGGCAAACATTGCCACTCTTTTTTATGTGAGAAAAATGAAGTTGTGATTGTTATAAATTAAAGAGGGAGTAGAGACCAACATTTTACTTTATTTTACTTTTATTTTTTTAAATATTTATTTTGAGAGAATACTTGCAGGAGTGTGGGGGGAGAGGGGCAGAGAGAGGGAGAGAGTGAATTCCAAGCAGGCTCCTCACTGCCAGTGCAGAGCCCCACGCACAGGGCTCAGTCTTAATCTCACAACTGCAAAATCATGACCTGAGCTGAAATTGAGTTGGATACTTAAACGGAACTAACTGAACCACCCAGGCACCACACCATTCTTTTTTTTAATCTCATTCTCTTTTGTTTGCTTGTTAATCTGATTTTCTGTTAATCTGGTTTTTTAAAAATCCATGAATAAAATGTCATCTTTTTAAACATGCAAAAACATGGTTAGTCAGTTACTTAAAAATAAACCTGAAGAGAAAATTGCCTTCAAAGACAAAAATGTAATACTTACAAAGAACCACAATAGCTGATACCTAGGTACATTTAAGATTTTGGAAATGGTTTTATTAAATAAAGTTACTAAAGCAAATGTTGATTTAGCATGGAGTGTAAAGTTTATTTTTTTCATTTAGCAAAAAGTATAAAGTATCACTAGGAAACTAAGTTAAAGATGGGTGTACTTCTTCACTCATTTCTAGCATTGCAGATTGTGTTTTTTGTTGTTTTTTTTTTTTTTTGCCTCGTGTGCAGCAAGTCCGGAGGTTTGGAACTTATATATTCTCAGGAGGCAATGTAATATAGGCAATAAATGTAGCACTCTGCCACTAGCTTATCTTAGGTTCCGCATAAAGCTGATAATATTTTTACTATTCTTCCATAAATTTGTAGTAAAATTTAAATGAGATACATAAAGGGACTTACAGACTTGAATGCGTAAAATCTGGTGTTTGGTTTGTGTGTGTGGGGGGGAGAGGTCTGTAGTTACCTGTTCACTGGAGAAAAAGCAGCTTATAGCCATTTGAATTCAATCATTTAAATTCAGTCATTTGAATGATAATGCATAGTGTACCTATACCTGCTGTAATTCAGAAAGATGGCTATCTTGTGAAACTGTTTTAATAGTTCTTTAAAAAAAGGTCTTTTGTTTACAGAGATATCTTAGCCCTTTTTGCCAAGTTTAAACGAAAAAGATTTCAGTAGGAAGGTGGCGAATGTCCTAAAACCAAATATAGTAGAGTTTATTCTTTAATCCTATAGTTTTGGAGAAAAATGATGACCCAGAGTTACTGCTTTTGCTTGCTAGTGAAACAAAATTCATTTCTGTTTGAAGTGAATGGTTAGCTGCCTCCTATCCCATTCACATCAACTGATTAAAAATGATTTGCTAGGCAGTTTGGCTGGTTTTGAATAAGGTACCAGCATGATGTATTGATTCCTGAGTTAAACATGCTTATTGTCAACCTGGAAGAGCTCACCTATTCTAAGAATTTGTGTGTGTTTGTTTGTTTGTTTTGTTTTTAATGTTTATTTTTGAAAGAGAAACAGTGTGATAGGGGAGGGGCAGAGAGAGAGAGAGACAATCTCCTGAGCCATCCAGGCACCCATGAGAATTTGTTTTTGATATCAAGAACTAAGTAGTACCTTTTGAAAGAGATTTGATATTTGTAGCATGGTTATGATTTTGTTTTTGAGAAGAAATATTGTCCACAGAAAGAATATATTTGCCATCTGTTAAGCTTTCAGGTTGAGGTGTTCTGAGCTTAGGGTAAAGATCACAAATTAAATTCTAATACTTAAGAGGTAGAGTAGGAGACAGGAAATGTCTATTTTAAGAACTAGCTGAGGAAGCCTTCAACAAATCACTATAGAATGTTACATAAATAGAAACGCCCTGCCTGTATTTACAAACCCACTTTGTAGTGCCCTCTGAACAGGCTGTATTCTTCAGAATAGTGACTTTAAAAAAAAAAGATATTGGGGAAACCTAGTACAGTTGTTTGAATAACAATTTAAATTTACTATTGAAATACATTCAGGTTTTCATAGGAAAACAAAGGCACTAGATTTCAGTTAATTATTTTCAGTTACTGGTTATGTTTTAATGTTACTGTACACCAGAAAACTGAGAAATTGTCATTTAAATGCCATTAATTAAACTAGTAATAGAGGTTGCAGAAGGCAGAATATTCAAACCAACATTTAACAACACTTGTCGAAAAGCATTTTGTCACTCATTATGACAATGCTGGAAAAATAAAACCTAACCAATATCCCGTCTCTCAAGGAACAGGTAAAGGAGTCTGTGTCTATTTCCTTTTCCTGCTCTGCATATGAAGTACTTGTTCATTCTCCTGACAGCCAACATTTACTGTAGGCAATAACCTCCTATTTTACTATTCCACCTTATGGAGAATATAAAAGCCAATAGATGAATGCCCTTAAGTACTTGTCTTCAAATTTATCTCTATATGTTGATTATCCTTTCTCTCTCTCTTAAGTACCCAAACATTTGCTTCTGGATTCCAGACTCCTCTTTGCAGTATTTCCTCAATATTTTTAACTTTTCTCTTTCTTAGTGACCTCTTCATTTCAGCATTCAAAGATGTTTATTACTTTCATCTTTAAAAAAATAAACTCTTACTCTATTTCTCACTATTCCCTTTTGCAACCAAATCTCTCAGATTGTATTGTATATCATAATTCTTCATTTTCCATCCACAGCACAGGCCACTCTTGCTCTTTCTCCTTGCCCCACTGATAACACCAGTGTTACTCTAAGATCACTAATGATGTCCTAGGTGCTCAGTATTTATTGAATGAAAGTAATGCACATTTCAGTCCTTAATCTTGAAGTTTGGGCAGCATTTCAGCATTGTCATGGTGGAGTATTTCTTGAAATACTCTTTTTCCACAGGTGCCTGGGTGGCTTAGTCAGTTAAGCGTCCGACTTGGGCTCAGGTGTCCCGTGTCAGGCTCTGTGCTAACAGCTCAGAATGGAGCCTGCTTCAGATTCTGTGTCTCCCTCTCTCTCTGCCCCTCTCCCTCCCTCCCTCCCTCTCTCCCTCTCTTTCTCTCACTCTCTCACACACACACAAATAAACATTAAAAAAAATTTTTTTTAAATAATCTTTAAGTCCTTTTATATCCTTTTCAAGTTTATTGAATGCTAGGATTCCTCAGCATATTGGTCATATTTTTTTCCTCATGGTCTCCTCTGTTTACTTCCGTGGTCTTATTTACCACATATATTCTGACAACTCATTTTTATCACCAGTTTAAGCATCAAATCTGTATAGCCTTTGGTACTAAATTTCTTCACTTGGGAGCTTAAATTAAAAAAAAAAAATTAAAAGTTTGAGTGTTTGCTATTTACCAGACAAAGAGCTAAGCACTTTTCATTTATCTAATTTGGTCCTTTGAGATAATAAATGAAAAGTGCTTAGTTCTTTGCCTGATAATTTCCCCATTTTTATAATAGAACAGTTCTCAGTCTCTAGTAAGCATCAGAATCACCTAGAGGGCTTTTTAAAATGCAGATTTCTGGGCCCCACCACCACAGTATCCTGATTCAGTAGGTTTGGGATAGGTTCTGAAAATTACATTTCTAGCAAGTTCCCGGATAATGCTGATGCTGCTGATTTAGGAGCTATACTTTGAGAACCACTACGTTAGAATAGCAAAATAAGCTGCTTCACAACTGTCACACAGCTGGGAAGTGGCACAGATGAGATTTGGTCCCAGGCAGTATCTAGAGTTTACCCATTTAACCCCTATTCCTACTCCAAACCTATTATTAAATTACCTCTTTCTTAGGTATGTCAAACTCAGTATCTTCATAACTATGTAAGCCTCCAAAACTGGTCCTCTACCCACCAGAGTTTCCTAACTGCCTTTAGTATAGGCTGGAAATTTCCCTCATTACCTTCAAACCCTGCCTTTTCCATATTCAGTCTGTCACCAAGCACTATTGGTTCTTCCTCCACAAAGTTTCCTTACTTATCTACTTTCCCCCATTTGTTGCTCTCGTCAGTCAAGGCCACCATCAGTTCTTAGCTGAATTTCTAAAATAGTTTCCTAGCTAGTCACCTTTTTGCCCTCTTTTAATTAATTCATATAATACCAGGATTTTTTTTTAAGGTAAATGAAATTAACACCTTGTTTAAAATCCTTCTATTGCTTTTAGACTATAGGCCAGAATCCTGACCATGACCTGCAGGGCTCTATATGACCTATCTGCACCTGCTTGAGAGGATCAATATATACTCTTCTCTCCTTCATTATGCAAATACGTAATCCTACTGGCTTCTTAGACCAGACCATAAATGCCAGATCCATTCAGTGATTTGAGGTTTTATAACTATGCACTAGAACCATTACTGGGTGGAATTCCATTGTGTAAGTGTACCACAGTTTCATTTGCCCACCATGGAGTTTTTTGGCTTTTTATTTTTGAATCAAGTATCTGCTTATGTAAAGAGGAAGGATTTCTCTTTTTGTTATTAAAAATTTTTTTTTTATCTTGAGTGTTGGGAAGCTAGATCAATAAGTACGGAGTGGTATTATCAAAAATGAATATTGGGGGACACCTGGGTGGCTCAGTCGGTTAAGCGTCCGACTTCAACTCAGGTCACGATCTCGCGGTCCGTGAGTTCGAGCCCCGCGTCGGGCTCTGGGCTGATGGCTCAGAGCCTGGAGCCTGCTTCAGATTCTGTGTTTCCCTCTCTCTCTTCTCTGCCCCTCCCCCGTTCATGCTCTGTCTCTCCCTGTCTCAAAAATAAATAACCGTTAAAAAAAAAATGAATCTTGGAAGTAGAGGACAGATTGTCCATAAAAAGTGGCATTTAAAAAATAAAAAAAAATTTTTTTTCAATGTTTATTCTTGAGAGAGACAGCATGAGTGAGGGAGGGGCAGAGAGAGAAGGAGACACAGAATCTGAAGCAGGCTCCAGACGCTGAGCTGTCAGCACGGAGCCTGATGCTGGGCTCGAACTCACGGACCGCAAGATCATGACCTGAATGACCTGAGCCAAAGTTGAAAGCTTAACGGACAAAGCCACACAGATGTCCCCAATTTTTTTTAAGTTTATTGAGAGAGATAGAGGCAGCATGAGCAGGAGAGGGGCAGAGATGAAGAGAGAGAGAATCCCAAGCAGGTTCTACCTTACACAGGGCTCAAATCCACAAAACTGAGATCATGACCTGAGCTGAAACCGATAGTCAGATGCTCAGCTGACTGAGCCATCCAGGAGTGTCAAAAGTGGCATTTTTAATGTTTATTTTTGGGGCTCCTGGGTGGCTCATTCAGCTGAGCATCTGACTTTGGCTCAGGTCATGATTTTGCAATTTGTGAGTTTGAGCCCCACATCTGCTCTGCACTGACAGCTCAAAGCCTGGAGCCTGCTTTGGATATTGTCTCCCTTTCTCTCTGCCCCTCCCCTGCTTGCATTCTGTCCCTCTCTCAAAAATAATAAACATTAAAAAGTTTTTTTGAAGTTTATTTTTGAGAGAGAGCGTGCCTGTGCTCACGAGTGGGGGAGGGGCAGAGAGAGAGAGGGAGACAGGATCTGAAGCAAGCTCTGCACTGTGTATGACCTGAGCTGAAGTCGGACACTTAACCAACTGAACCAACCAGGCGCCCAATAAAAGTACCAAGAGGATGCCTTGATTTCAACTTCAGGTCATGATCTCATGGTTCATTAGTTCCAGCCCTGGGTGAGGCTCTGTGCTGAGGATGTGTAGCCTGCTTAGGATGCTGTCTCCCTCAAAATAACATTAAAAAAAGATAATGAATAGAACTATGAGCATTATATTTAGAAGCAAGGAGACCCAAGAAACTGTTTCAGTAATTCACTAATCCAAGAGAATGATGATGCCTGAATTAAGGCAGTGGTAGAGAAACAGAAGGGATGGAACAGACTTAAAAGAAATTAACAGATTGGAACCAAAAGTATTGGTATCATTAGTATGTCATTTACGCTGCCTTTCCACATCCTTTCCATATATCAAGGTTAATTCTAAGGAATTACCTCTTCTCTGAAGCCTTGCTTTACTATTCTAGCTTTAATTGGTCTTTTTCACTTCTGAATCAATACAGAAACCATGTTTTACACACCTAGTACTTGGTACTAGCAGCAGTAGCAGCTGTCATTGGATGCCAGACACCAAAACTCTAACACTTGACTTGCATTACCTATATATATCAAATCTGTGATCTAGTTGGAAGCATATGAGGAAACTGAGGTACTTGCTCACATAGCCAGTAGCCTAATTCACCCTGTCTCTAAAGCTTATTCATGTTCAGTACAGTGTACTCACTGTTGAGTGTGCACTTGTTCTTGTGGTTGAAAACCATGTCTTAACGATTTTGTACCTTAATAGCATTAAGCATATAGCAGGTATTTAATACTTACAGATATTTTTCTATTTGGTGTTGCATAAGAAACAATACCAAGAAGGGAGTGGTGTTTTGATGATGGCTATGGTATGGTTGTAAATAACCGATTAAAATATCTCCTTTTCAGACCTGGATGGTGCTCTACTCTCAGGGCCAGATTGTGATAGGAATGTGAATACAAATTTATTGGCTGAAGCCAGCTCCAATCAGGATGGAGGTGATGCTGGTAGGTGCAGTAGGATTTTATTAGTAAGAGTATGTTTAAGAGGATTTAAAGATTTGGCATTGTTTGTGTATATGTTTAAGGACCTACTGCAGTTTCTTTACTGTCTGTCTGTCTAATCAGTTTATCTATTTATTTTTAAGTAGGCTCCACACCCAGCCAGGCGCCCCTCAGTTTCTTCCCTTAAGGAGAGTAGCTATGTTTCTGATAATGCTTTGGAAGCCTGGTAAACACAAATAGATGGGTGTTTCTTATTCTTTGTGGGAGGCATTTATTTAGAGATTTTAGAATTCTTAAATATCAGAATAATTAAGTTAATAGAGATGGTGGTTTCCTGCTAGTATATACATGGAATGAGAATGGTAATTATCCAAATGGCTAGTTAATGTATTTTAATTAGCTTTGATATAAAATAATAGTATGATTAGTGATGGCAATACAAAATGTTAATTCTGAATAGTAATATTTCTATCATTTGAACTTTGGGAGAAGTAAAGGCAAAGAATCCATGAATATTCCAGAGAATAACGTGAGTCTAAGTAAATTAGGAGAGGGAAAAGCTTTCATAACAGAATGCCAAGCTAATAAATACAGAATGATAGAATTGAAAAATAACCCACAGGAAACAATTCAAGATCATCCATGGATGTTAAGCCACTGTTGATGGGCTTATCCCATAATGACTGGGCAAAAGACTGTTGTAATAGCATATTCACATGGTCTCCGTGTTATCCCATAGATTATTTCAGTTACAAAAAAGAAAAGATTTCTTTACAATAAAAAAAACAGAAATAACCTGCCTCTTGCCATAATGCAGTAGCAGGTGCACAACATCACCTATGCCAAAATGTTTAACTCAAATCTGATCATGAGGGAGATATCAGACAAGCCTACAGAAATCTAGCTACTCTGGGTTTTTTAAATGTTAATGCCATGAAAGACCAGCAGAAGAACCACTAGACTCCAGGAGACCAACCAAAAGGCATCAGTCTTGATAACATTAGGGTTCTAAATTGAGTAAAGGGGCATTTGGGGAACAGTTGGAAATTTGAATATGTAGTATGGGTTAAATGGTAGTTGGGCAATTTTAAATTTCTTGGATGTGATAAAGGTACTGTGGTTATGTTTGAAAAAGCTCTAGAAGATACATGCTATATTGAGGGGTGAAGTGAATTTCTACACATAAACATTTTCAATGGAGGATGGTCCATATAATCTTTTCAAAAAAAGTAAACCCTTGATTTAAAGCCGTTTCTCTTAGGGGTCATTTTGATCCATGTGCTTTTTATGACTGAGATCAGCCTTTGTCTTAGGATTTGAGTTCAGAAAAACGCTGCTTTCTTCTTAGTTATGGAAAAATGTACCCTGAAGGATATTAATAAACAGTGAGCACAGTTTTGAAGTAGATCTTTAATTACCTTAATGATCTTCCAGTGTATTGAATTATAAAGGCAATACCTTTGTCAAACTGCTCATATACTTCCTATAAATAGTAATTTCTACTGTTATAAGAATTGGGACAGGTGAAAGAAGTTTGGGTTGAGGTTTTCTTAATTTGAATTTTGTATTCTAGATATGGTGTCTCTTGTCTGTTATCCTGGATGTTTATCAGATCTTTAGATTACCTAGAGAAATACAGAATTTCAAGTATTAAAAAGTTTTAATTTTTTTATGTTAAGTATTTTGAGGAAGTAAAAAATAGTACGTGTGTGTTAGCATTCACTAGATACATTTATTCAATAAATAGTTGAAGGGTATATGCTTTGGACATTAGCAATACAAAGGTGAGTAAAACAGGCAAGTTCTTGCTCTCAGCTTTTTTGTACTGATTTCATCAAGAACTACAAGTCAAAGCTCAGGCTTTATGTAGAAGTGTAAAACTGAAAATTGATAGATTTGTGTTCCCAGGCTACCACCCCCATCCCAGTCTCCACCCCCCCCCACACACATGTACACGCATGATGTCTCACTTAGGATTCTGAAAACTTACCCTTGAACAGAAGTACATCATAGTTTAATTATCTAATTGTCAATTCAGAAGTCTTTCCTGACATTAAAAAGGTATAAAGGTATTCCAAGTATAAAACAATTTACATTAATAGAAATGAATTTTTTTTTTAAGTTTATTTATTTTGAGAGAGAGGGGCAGAGAATCCCAAGCAGGCTTTTGCTGTCATTGTACGGCCTGATAATGGGGCTCAAACCCAAGAAAGGAGAGATCGTGACCTGAGCTGAAATCAAGAGTTGGATGGCTCAACCAACTCAGCCTCCCCTGTGCCCCAATAATAGTGAAATTTTAAACACCTTAGAGACCTTTTGCATTGTTGGTTAGTGATACTTCCACTGAAGAAGAAATATTAAGTTATTTTAATTTTTTTAAATGTTTATTTTTGAGAGAGAGAGAAGGAGAGCATGAATGGGGGACAGGCAGAGAGAGAGAGAGGGAGACCACAGAATCCAAAGCAGGTTCCAGGCTCTGAGCTGTCAGCACAGGGCCTGATGCAGGCCTCAAACTCCTGAACCATGAGATCATGACCTGAGCTGAGGTCGGATGCTTAACCGACTGAGCCACCCGGGCACCCCAAGTTATTTTAATTTTTAAGAGAAGTAGTATATCTGGCAGGTAGATACAGGAAAATAAATTTTTACAAAGTCCTTTTTAACAAGCATTGTTTTGTATAAATCCATGGTTTTTGTGGGAGGAAAATTAATTACTGCACAAGTGAGTGAGTATATAGCCTGGAAAGGAGTGTTCAGGCAGAGGAAAGAAGAGTTTAAGTGCAAAGGTCTTGCAGAGAGGGACCCATTTTCCCATGGAGGAACAGTACAAAGGCCAGTATGGCTGAAACAGATTGACCAGGGGGAGTCGTTAGAAGCAAGGGCTAGAGTAGGTAAGGCTATGTAAGATTTTGGAAGTCTTTGGTTTTTACTATGAATGAGATATGGGTAGTCCTTGCAGGCTTTTGAGCAGAGCAGTGCCAGGCTCTGAATTAAAGTTCTGAAAGAATCTCTAATTGCTGTGTTGAGAGCAGACTGTAAGAGGGCAACATTGTGAGCCTGGATACAAACTCTGATGGCTACTGAAAATAATCCAGAGGCAAGAGTTGATGATTGATTGGATCACTGTGGCAATAGCTATGGAGAATTCTGGATATGTTTACATTGCCACAGGATTCCTGGATTTAGGGAAATACATACAATATTCAAGAAGGAATCTTGTCCAGGGGTGACTGGCTGGCTCAGTCGGTGGAGCATGCAACTCTTGATCTCAGGGTTGTAAGTTCATTCAAGCAAGCACATTGGGTTTAGAGATTACTTAAAAAATAAAATCTTAAGAAGTAAAAAGGAATCCTATCCAAAGGAGGTAATTTTTCTCTTAGCTAGTCTAAAGGTCCTCTGGCACAAATTCCTTAAGGGATATTGACTATTCTAATTCTACTTTCTGGATTTAAGAATGGAGTTAGAGAGGTTTTGATGAACTCCCCAAGAAGGCATTCAGTTACCTTGCCCAGTGTGTCTGAAACAACAAACGGGTGTAATAATGTGAGAACCTTGAATTTGTAATTTCCTTGTATTTATTCTTCATTCTTCATCTGTTTTTCTATACTGATTAGTCTTAAAAACAAGATTGTGATTATTTGGGGCACAATAAGGACACTATTCCATTCCACAGCTGGGCTTCAGGGCGATAGTCTCAAATGATATAATAATTAGGAGTAACAATTAAGAGTGCTGTTTTGAATGTTTGAAATACAGTATAAAAGAGCACTTTTCTTGTGGCCTCCATGCAGTATTAAATAGTATTTAGATTTATTTCCCTAAATTTTTCTCTACCTGTGGTTGAATTGTGTTTTAAATTTTAGTTTTTCTATTTCAGATGCCTGCCAATCAGGGTTTTATGATTAGGATAATAAATTATGGAAAAAAGTGCAATAAAGTATGCAGACATGTCATTTTAGACTAAAATGTAGACATTTTTATTTAGCTATTTATATTAAGCTTCTCTATCATAGTGCTCATAAAATATAAATAAATATTTTTTTCTTTTAATTCTAATAAGAGGTGTTTATTACCACCATTATATCAGAATGACTTTTCAATTGTATTAGGTACTTCACATGATTTCAAGTATGGCCTGATGCCTGGCCCTTCAAGTGATTTCAAGTATGGATTGCTACCAGGTACTTCAAATGATTTCAAGTATGGATTGATACCAGGTGCTTCAAATGATTTCAAGTATGGATTATTGCCTGAATCTTGGCCAAAACAAGAAACTTGGGAAAATGGCAAGTATTAGTCATCTAAACATCTACAGATTTTTAAAATTATTTTTAACAATTAAAAGCTTCCATATTCTGGGTTTTAAAAAAATTGAATAGTATGGTAGCCCTATAATAATCCCTGTTCTCAGGGATAGAGACAAGGTTTTGATAGCAAATTTTCTGTTTAACATATAATTGCTTTTTGTGTGTGTGTGTGTGTTTGTTTCGTTTTGTTTTGTTTTTATTCTCAAAGGTGAATCATCTCTAATCATGAACAAGTTAAAATGCCCTCATTGTAGCTATGTAGCCAAATACAGACGAACACTAAAAAGGCATTTGCTCATTCATACGGGAGTCAGATCATTTAGCTGTGACATTTGTGGAAAACTGTTTACTCGCAGAGAACATGTGAAAAGACATTCCCTGGTAAGTAACTTTAAATATAAATGATCTTTGAGATAAACTATATTCATGTCAGGGAAATTTAAGATATTTTAACACTATTACCTGAAATTTAGGGAAGGTTGATATTAAATAAATTGCCTTAAACGGAGAATGTGATTTATGAACTGAACTTCATACAGAAAAACAAGGTATATATTCACTCATTGTTGAATGGGTGGTTTGAGTGGTTCAAATGCATTATTGTCTGTACTATCCTTATATTGGATTTTTCCCCCCTTCAATTAGGTGCATAAAAAGGATAAAAAATACAAATGTATGGTGTGTAAGAAGATCTTCATGTTAGCAGCCAGTGTTGGAATAAGACATGGATCTCGACGCTATGGCGTTTGTGTAGACTGTGCAGATAAATCACAACCAGGAGGGCAAGAAGGTGTAGATCAGGGACAGGATACAGATTTCCCTCGGGATGAAGAATATGAGGAAAATGAAGTAGGAGAAGCTGACGAAGAGCTGGTTGATGATGGAGAAGATCAGAATGATCCATCTCGATGGGATGAATCAGGAGATGTTTGTATGTCTCTAGATGATTAACTGACCTATACTCCTCAAGGATGCTGCATTTGGACATAATATGAATCGACAATTTGAATTGTTGAACTGAAGGCTTGCAAAATATGGTACATGCTGGATGGTAGTTATGTTGCTGTGAAAACTGTAGGGTCAAAAAGCCTTATAGCAAAAAAAAATTTTTTTTTTATATTTGCACAGGACTGTACAGCAAACAACCTTGTGGTTGGATTACATGGAGTCCCATCTTCAGTCAGTTATCAAAAATATTTTTTATTTATAGGATATACAGTAACTATTTGGGTCCTATGAATATATAGTACGTGTCCTTAAAGAGCTTACATTCATGTGCCACTTTAACATGAATGAAGAAAACCCATTTATGAGACTACAGTGACAGCTGACCCAATTCTCTGTCCATCAAACCACTCAGGCTAGTTTGTACTAGTAGAGTTTTGTTTCTATTTTTATTTTTATTAATTTTATTTTTTTTAATACAGATTTTCAGTGAGGGGCCTTTTCAGCCCCATGGGTTCTACCTTTCTGTATTTTTCCATTTTAATTTGCTTCATAACTTAAACCAAGTCTCTTCTAGTCTTAGGTATTATTTCTCAATTTTGTGCTGATGGGCATGTTTATAAGAACTGGAGAGGTAATTTATTGGAATGAACTAACTGACTTCCTCCATTCCCCCTTTCCTTTTTGACATGAATTTTACTACTTTACAAATGAAGAAATGATGTTGCAAAGTTAACATGGCGAAGTTGACAAATACCACTAAAATGATTATGATCTAGAAGTAACTTTCTCCTGCTGCTGTAATCGATAAATGGTTACTATATGACGTTTTCTGACATGGTATTCGGTTTTGGGTATCTGTTACTTTGGCACTATTCTGGTTTGCCTCTTTTTATTTTTGCCAGTGTACTATACCTCAGTCCTATATGAAAAGACAGAAATCTAATCGAAAGAAAAGTCATCATAGAAACAATAAGGAAAATGATTTGTTTCCTAATTTGACCTCCATGTCCAGTTTGGTTAGCTTGTTATGCAATATAAGTGAAATATCAGGTTTTTATTCCTGTGCCCTTTTTATCATTAAAAATAACACAAAAAGTGCATTCTCTTTTGTTTGATACTTACTGGGATATTGAACGTTTTGAAATTATGATAGATCATTATTTTTTCAATTCCTCAAAGTTACTACATCTTCACATATAGTCTTTCTGGTAGTCACCATGATTCAACAATCTGCAAAAATCTTACAAATAAGATATTGAGAGGCTTTACAATTATTCTGTTAACTAAATTCTTCAGGGTACAAGGGGTGATGTATTAAGTTGAAATTGTCAGATTTATTTAGCCTAATGACAGATGAATTAGCTGATTGTTAAACTCACAGCAGCATTTCACATAATTAATATTAACATGCATGACATTTATCAGGAACATATTGTATATTATATAAGATTGAGGGATATCATATTTTCAGCTTTCTTTTAAATAGAAATTGAGTATATTTTCCTATTTTATATCAGGTCACTAAATTATGCTATTTGTGTGGAAAAAATTGCAAAGTATACTTTGACAGACATAATCCTTTTGGTGCTCCATCTGATCAAAGTTGAAAAGCTGATAGGTTTTTTAAGAGACAAGCTTTCTCATTGTCTCCGACTTCAGTACTATAATGGTTTAATGTTAGACATTGATGTTTTTGCTTGGATAAATCAAAGATATAAAATACAGTTACATGGTTAGATACATCTTTTGTCATCTAAACTTTATTGTAGTTTCTACATAATTGTAAAACTGACATGAATAGTTTGGTTTGATTTTTGTTTAAGACTGAAGAGTACATCTTATTCTCAGTGTTCTAGACAAATGAGTATAATGTAATTCTGGTGGGGTCCAAAGTAGACGTTAGTTGGGCAAAGATACTATGAATGAAAAAGTATTTTAAACGTAAAATGTTCTGCTTTGTGAATATGTAAGTATAGTATAAAGATTTCTTTCATCCCATTATCCCCCTCCTTTAAAATAAACCATAGTTTACAATTGGTAGATCTGTCTATATATAAATATATATTAAAGAGAAAAGATATATATCTGAAAATCACCTAAATCTGCTTTATTAGACTACAGTTCACTTATTGCATAGAAACTGGACTTGGCTTTACATTCTTAATGTACTTTTACTTTTCCTCAAGATATGAACTTACTCTCTTTAAACTGAATTTTCTTTTACTACTTAAATCATTTATGTATATCTGGTAAATTATGACCAAATTTTTGTTAGATTGCATACAGTAAATTGAAATACACACTTGGTACACTACGGGATTGTTGTGCTTTTGTTTTGGTTTTAGTTGGAAACAAGGTTTGATGTAGATGGCTTGTTACTGTTAATTTAAAATATTCTATAATTGTCCATTACTTTTTATGTTGTGTTGTGACAGATTTGGCTATATTTTTAGTCAACTGAAATATGATACTTTAAAAGTTTGTTTTTAGAAAGGTAATCCAAAGGAATAATGTTTATACTCTTGAATATATTAGCCTCAGCCTATATAAAAATTTCTTCTTTAAAGTAAACATTTTACCAGAAACAGAACTGACAGATTTTTCTACTTGCTGACTGCCTAACTTATTTTGTTTCATGATCTCGAGGGACTGCCTTTTCCCTTCTAGGTCTTTTTTTAAAAATAGTTTTAGTACTAAGGTATACTACTGGACTTTTTTTTTTTTTTTTAAAGTATATTCTTTTTCTGACTTACAGTACAATTTCAGGAAGTTGATAGATAATAAGAACTTATGATTGGTCTCAAGGTGACAATGAAATACTCATAATTTTGTCTGTGGAGCCCTGGCAGAATTATGTGTTATACATTTGCTGAATTTTTCTCTTGTAACTTATATTTTAAATGAGAAGCATATTTTAGAGCTTGTAATTTTAATGAAGAGGAAGAATATAAACTTTCTTTCCTATTTGCTCTAGTAACAGACCCTCTCATATAAGTCAAGATCATGTATTATTTCTTAGAATTCTCAGAGACAGTTACTTCCATATGGTCCCTGCATTGTTGTTATTGGCCCTCATTATTCATATTCACTAGATGTTTTGCTAAATTTTAGCACCCTAGCAATTAAGAGCTTAAAAAAAACTGTAGGAAGGGGAAGCTGAACACTAATGAATAGCTTTGAAATTTGAGGGGGGAAGGGAAACACTAGCTGGTTTTGGTAGAGCCATCCTGCTGGAGAAGAGAGAAATGAATGAGTTAATTCATGTAAAGCGCTTAGAACAATGTCTGGTGCATAATAGGAGCCTAATACATCTTAGTTTAATAATAGATGTGAACCAAGAGGAAAGGGGGAGAAAATAGAAAATGAAAGGATCAGGGTTGGGAAATTTATATTCATACAGTACAGTTGTAAAAGGCCTGAAGATGACTGGAGGAGTATAATACGGGGCAAAGTGTGATGGAAGAGGAGTTTTAAAAAATAAATTTAAAAACTTCGGTAAGCTTTATGTATATTTTAAAGATTTTGTCAACATAGAAGAGTTTATTTTTCTGGATAATGATTCAAAAGCTACCATTGTTTTAGTGCCTACATGTGCCCTTGCGCTTTACATTATTTTGTCTAATTCCCTAAGGTGGGTGCTATTGTCTCCATTTTATGGAAGAGAAAAGGCTCCAAGAAATTTGCATAACATAACTTGCCCGATGTGACACAGCTACTAAGTGGTAGAGCTGGGTTTTGACCAGATCTGATTCTGAAGCCCATGTTCTTTTTAGGGGGCTCTATTAACTGCCTCATTAAACTTTTGTAGAATTTCAGTGCTTTAAAAGCAGTTTGTGTATGGAGACATGTTCTCCCCATAAAACATCATACGTTAGGAATTTGAGTGTCTAATCTTTCCTCCCCCTCAAATATCCTTATCAGTCTTTTCCTCCTAATACAGCAGTTTTGTCACCTGACTATAAATAAGACACCTGACCTCAGTGTAGCACATGCTATTAATTGGCTGTGGCATTTTTATTTTTAAAAGGATGGTCTTAAAGTGAAGAACTAGATGCGAACCCCAGTTTTTGTGCCGTTCAGTCACCCAGATCCTTAAACTTAACTATGGTACATAATATATGTGCTTAGAACTAACAGGTGTTTTTTCTTAGTCACTTTAGGATTTAAAATGGAAAGTTTTTTCCTGCTGTATCCCTGCTTTCAAATGAAGTTGAACAGTTCTTAGATAGTTTAAAATGTGTTAGGGATAAGCACACTTTAAAAGATGTTTTCTGGCCCTGAATTTTATGACATTGGGTACTTAATTTGGAGTACACTGGCTATTGAGAACAAAATTTTGGGTTGAGGAGAGGGATGGTTGAGGCCATTATGAAATGGGAGAATCAGCATTTTAAACACTGTAAACATAAAAGAACGCTTTCTTCTGCCTGCTGTTTGTAAAAGCTCTTGGGGAAGATCTTTTACGAAGACCAATTTTTTTAAATGTAATTTACCTACCTAGTATAAGTGTCCTAAGACATGTATGTAAACTTCCAAAACTGTTTTGTCTGTGTATTTAGAAAATACACAAGAATCTTTATCAAACCTAAAAATATAAACTTGTGAGCACTAAACTTCCTTCTGGCTTTGTGAATTTTGTTGACTCTGACATTTAATTCAGATTTCTTTGAAAGTGTATTAATTTGGACTATTTGGGGTAGGGGAGCACCTTTGTAAACTTTGATTTATGTATAATTCAGATATCTTTGTACTTAAGGTTTACAAGTTTGAATTACATAATAGGGTTTTTTGGTTTGTATGTTTTTATATGAAGTGCATAAATGACTCAAACTACCTCCTTGTAATGCTTGGAGAGCTGCTTTAATTCATAGATAGCAGTGATTTGTAATCAGCATTTCATCTATCTTTTAATCTTTATTACTTTTGGGATTCTTTACAGGTTTTAGAAAACATTAAAATATTTCCCCTCTAATTTACACGTGTGCATAATTTTGGAAGTGGATTGAAAAGCAAAGGTAAACTACATCCCATATTTACTGCGTATTAGTAGGCTAATGAATTACAAGTAAATCTATGTTTTGGGTGTCTGTAACTTTAATAATATAGAGAAAACATACTTGTTTTATTATTACTTTTTTAGGTATTTGTGTTTGTGGTGTTAGTAATAGAACAAAGGAAATCATAGAGTGACCAGATACAGACTTCACTAAAGAAATGAAGAAGGGTGGCCATGTAATGTGTAAAAGCCTAGTGTCTTAAAATTACAAAAGCCATCATGTGGCAGAATAATTACATATATTCTGTATGGTTCCAAGAGGTTAAGACTGGGACTATTTGACTCCAGATTAAAAACCAGCTTTTAGTAATTATCCAAAGATGAAATGTAATTGCTTCAGAAAGAAACCAGATGTCCTATTGCTGGAGATATTCTAGAGAAAGTGGAAGATTACCTGATAAGCCTTTTGGCTAAGGTAATAATTGACCAAACATTTCTATCCAAAGGTGTTTTGTTTTTCGCTTAAAAATTTTTGGACCATTGTAGTTAACCAGTTTTTTTATCTGGTTTAGCAAGAACATTGATAAGATTATGCGTAAGTATCTCATGACACCAAAAAGGATACAGTGGAAATTAAGAACGATTGGTTTAGCTTTATGGAAAAAATTGCTATTTGAGCTTTTTTCTTTCACTTTGCACATCACCACAGACCAATGTTTGGAAGGTAGTATAGGAAATTAAATTACTGGGTCCTTGGTAGGATGAGAAAATTAAAGGTCCTTCAGGTCTTCGTCTGTGTTGTAACTTTTTCTCAATTTTGAACTAAAGGAAATAAAAAATGAACCACAAGAAATCTATTCAGTTAATTATAGGAATTAAAAAATAGGTTGTATTACTGCATGGTGCCTTTACATGCTATTGATACTTTCTGATTGCCAGCCAGATATTTCTTTTTTCCAACCCAACCAAAGTTTGGCAATAAGTAATCATTAATCTTCCAGGCATAATTTGGTATGTTTTAGAATATTAGTGAAAGATACACAGGAGACAATCATTTCTTAGCACATGTCTGAACACTCAGCGACACAAAATGTTTCAAGATAATTGTAGAATTTTTTAAAAAATTTGTTTGTTTTGAGAGTGAAACACTGTGAGCTGGGAAGGGCAGAGGGAGAGGGAGAGAATCCCAAGCAGGCTCTGCATGATCAGTGTGCAAAGCTCAATGCAAGGCTCAAACCGACAAACTGAGATTATGACCTGAGCTGAAATCAAGAGTCGGACACTTAACCAACTGAGCCACCCAGGTACCCCAATTGTATAATTTTTTAGGTTGAAGGAAATTTTTTTAATGTTTATTTTTTAGAGAGAGCACACAAGCAGGGGAGGGGCAAAGAGAGAGGGGGACAGAGGGTCTGAAGCAGGAGGTTCTGTGCTCACAGCAGCAGTTCGAACTCCACACCGTGAGATCGTGACCTGAGCCAAAGTTGGGCACTCAGCCGATTGAGCCACCAGGATCCCCTAGGTTGAAAGAAATTTTGATTGACAGACTGATAACTGATTCCCAGAGAGGTTACAACAATGACTTTGCAGTCAGTTTTGGGATCTAGGATTTGGGAAAACTGAAATTAGAGACTACAAAGTGAACTTAAATGTAATTTCTGGCACGCATTCTGAGCTCAAAATTATTTACTAAGTGATTAAAAGACCGTCAGCAAATTTTTTAGGAATTTGCTTGCTACTATCTAATGGCATATAGTTAATAAGCTAATTTTGTTTACAAGTAGTTTGTGTTGCCAAGCACAGGATGTGTGGGATTCCTTTGGACCCTTTCCCACAATACCCCCATAGGTGACCACTATCTGAAGACATAATAACCAAACCCAACTTATAGCAGGTATCATGATAGAAATCTCAGTGCACATAGCCTTTTGATTTTTTTTTAACCTACACCATCCATATAACTTGGAATAGTTAGTGACAAGATTAAGTATTAGCCATTTGCTGTAAAATATTTGTTTTAAAATGACTGGCATAGCCCCCACTAACATCTTAAAGTATCTAATATTCTGTGTATGTGAGGAAGATGTGAAAAACCCTATTAGAGTTTATACTTTGATGTAGAGTGCAGCAATGCATCAACAAAGATCATTTAGATCTGATGCTTTTGTTGCTGATGATGAGTTTTATATTTGTAAAGAGACGTGTTGTGTAGGCATTTATATTTTACCATATGAAAGATTGTGTTCATGTGGAAGATGGAGATTAGTAGTTTTGTCACCCTCTCCCCTGTTGATGAGCCATCCACTTGGATTATGGTAAGACCTAGATTCCTAAACTGGGATGTTGGCATTTTCATGGACACATGGGTAATTCTCCAAAGTAGGTTTTACTATGTTAATTTTTAAAGTAATTGCCACCTAAAGGATTAGATCAAATAATTAACTCATTCCAAAGAATCGCAGTTCTAGGAACGGAATCCATGTCCAAGAGCTCTAGTCCAAGGAATTATCCTCACCTGTGGCAAGGGAGATTTGAACAACAGCTTTATATATGTTGATGTGGATTTTCTTTTATTGGTAGTCTTAAATTTACCTTCTTTTAGGATTTTGTTACTTCATAGGTCTAAAGCTGTTTATTAGAATCCTACATTAGATTTCCGGCAGTTTTTTGGAGTCTTTCATTCTAAACTTCTGCCCTTATGTGACTTACTGGCATCCAGTCTGTTTTCTGGCCCTTCTTTCTTTGTTGCTACTGGTGACTTATACTATATTCAAAAATGTGAGCTCCCATTTTAGCCTATGGACGCTTCTTTAGTTATATAGATATATATTGAATACCCATTTGTGAGAAAATGGTTACCTGTGATGGATGAGATCACACTATATTCTGTTCTCAATTATTCTTTTTTTTCTTAAAAAAAAATTTTTTTTACGTTTATTTATTTTTGAGACAGAGACAGAGCATGAATGGGTGAGGGTCAGAGAGGGAGACACAGAATCTGAAACAGGCTCCAGGCTCTGAGCTGTCAGCACAGAGCTTGACGCGGTACTTGAACTCATGGACCGCAAGATCATGACCTGAGCTGAAGTCGGCTGCCTAACCGACTGAGCCACCCAGGCGCCCCTGTTCTCAATTACTCTACTACAAGCCATTTGCAAAGGGAAAAGATTCAAAATTAAGCAGGGAACAAAAAGTCCCTTCACATCAGTGGTTTTAAAAAGCAGGAACGATTGGGAGTTGTGAATAGGTAGGATAACTAAATATGTAAAATGGAGCAGATTAAGTTAAGAAAATGCATACATGGCACTTTTTTAAAAAATGTTTATTATTTTTGAGAGAGAGACAGAGTGAGCGGGAGAGCAGAGAGAGAGGGAGACACAGAATCCGAAGCAGGCCCCAGGCTCTGAGCTGTCAGCACAGAGCTCGACGCAAGGCTCAAACTCTTGAACCGTGAAATCATGACCTGAGCTGAAGTTAGACGTTTAACCCACTGAGCCACCCAGGCACCCCAGAAAATGCATACATGGCACTTTCTATTGTCTCCTTTCATAATAAGGAGAAAGAAAACTTTCTCCTTGAAAATATTTCTTAAGGTTACTGCAGAAAAAAAAGATGTTTCCTGTATAATTTTTGAATGAACTTTAATATTTTTGTCTTAAGTGGCAAACAAAAATGTTTATGTCCGCTATTTATGTTTTTCTGGGATAGGAATGGTTACTCTTTAGGTGTCTCCTAGTTCTATAGGACAAGAAGTATACTGGACAAGTCTATAGGATTAGACAAGCTCTTCTTCAGAAGGTCCATTTATGTACTCCGGGAAACTGAGACCTTAACAGTCTACCTCCTATTTGGGGAAAGGAGGGGATGATGAAGTCTTTGACCTAGAGGAGTTTTCCCTTCTAGTAAAGCAGTTCAGTACACTTGCACACACTTAGGGTTAATGTTCAGTCCACTTACTTTTGGCATAGGGAAAGAACATCACCTTTTCTCAAAGGATGAAACTGCAAGCTTCTATACTTCTTTCCACTCCAAGTTATTCTTAAGGAAAGTATCCTTATTCAATTTTGATGTGCTCTGTTTTTAGCATAGTATATTTAAACGTCACTAAAATTAATCTCAATATCAAATATCTGATCAGTGTTCAAAATTCCAAGCTTCTGTCACGTGTGCGCTTATGTATTTTACAGTTTGTTTTTTGGCCAGGATTCTAAATTGTAGGAGCCCGCAAGCTTTTTCTGTATATGGCCAGATAGTAAGTATTTTTGACCTTGTGGGCCATAAGGTGTTCAGTCCAACTAGTCAGCTTTGCTGTTGTACCATGAAAGCAGCCATAGACCACATGTAAATGAATAGTGTGGCTGTGTTCTGATAAAGCTTTACTTAACAAAATTAGGGTGCAGTTTGCTGACCCCTGATCTATAAATTCTCCACACCCATCTTCTCTCTCTCTTCTTTGTCCTTGCAGTACATACACTGAAGAATCATGTGCCTTCTAAATAGCAATGAATTATTTTCTTTTCAGAATTGCAGACCTGGAGCAGCAACAAGATTTAATGTCCTGGTGGCACCATTTTAGCTGAGAAGGATAAAAACCTTACCATCTTAGTTCTGATTAGACAGTAAGACCTTAATAGGAACAAGAATACATCCAACTCAGAAATACATTCAGAGTCTTAAGAGAGGAGACTTACTGGCTGATTAAGGTATATACTTTTTATTTTTTTTTTAAATTATTTTTCATTTATTTATTTTTGAGAGACAGAGCACAAGTAGGGAGGGGCAGAGAGAGACACACAGAATCCGAAGCAGGCTCCCGGCTCTGAGCTGTCAGCACAGAGCCCGACACTGGGCTCAAACCCACAAATTGAGATCATGACCTGAGCCGAAGTCGGATGCTTAACTGACTTAGCCACCCAGGCGCCCCAAAATATATACTTATTAATCTAGGCCCTTTCATTGCCACTTTATCCCATATTAAAAGATTGTTTTTACATCAGCCTCAGCCTTAATCAAGTTATGTACTTGAACATACTATGTACAAAGTACTATGACGTTTATTTTCCACGGCCTTGAGAATGTAAACTATTTGGGAGTCTTTCATTAACATCTGCATTCATAAAAGATTATGATTAAATTAGACTTGTCAGTCATCTTGGATATAGGTTGAAAATGCTAAGCTTGTGAGTAAATGAGCCAAAGTATCTGAACTGAAAAATACTTTCCATCAAATCCCTTAGGAAATATTCCCAAGACTAAAGACTCACACTGAATCAGAAGACTAAAGACTACCAAATTGAACCAGAAATCTGCCATTGTTTCAAACCTACGAATTCCCCATTGTAAGCCCTACTGAGGCCCTTGTGGTCTTGTGTTTCTCAGTCTCTTGCAATAGTAGGCTATTACTAAATACATGTTAGATGAACCAAGTACTGAATATAATTCTTCATAGTCAGAACTTCCATTTAATTTTTTTTTTCAACGTTTTTTATTTATTTTTGGGACAGAGAGAGACAGAGCATGAACGGGTGAGGGGCAGAGAGAGAGGGAGACACAGAATCGGAAACAGGCTCCAGGCTCCGAGCCATCAGCCCAGAGCCTGACGCGGGGCTCGAACTCACAGACCGCGAGATCGTGACCTGGCTGAAGTCGGACGCTTAACCGACTGCGCCACCCAGGCGCCCCAGAACTTCCATTTAAAACGCAGTTTCAACATCTAAAATATAGTTCTACGAGTTTTTTCTTATTAAGGCTAAAATTAATTAGAACAGAGGTTTGATTCTAACGAATTTAGAAAAAGTTCTGTTGCTCTTCTAATAAGATACACTCCCCCTTCAGGGGGCACCTGGGTGGCTCAGTCAATTGAGTGTCCGGCTTCAGCTCAGGTCACAATCTCAGTTTGTGGGCTTGAGCCCCATATCGGGGTCTGCTATAGCTCAGAGCCTGGAACCTGCTTAAGATTCTGTGTCTCCCTCTTTCTGTGCCCCTCCCCCACTCGTGTTCTGTCTCTCTAAAAAATAAACATTAAAAAAATTTAAAAATACTGTGCCTTCAGGAACATGAAATCTATTCAGAAAGGACATATGTAGAAAGTCTGAGAAGAACATAGCCACAGAATTCAGGAGGGGTTGCACTATTCAGTGCACTGCAATCTGGATTGCAAGTTAAATATTTGAACGAAACTATTTTCATAAAGGCCGCTAATGACTAGTTGCTAGATCCTTACCTCTGCAGCATTTGATTCTGTTAATGACTAATTTCCTTCATACAGCTCTCCTCTTACTTGACCCCATAAGTATTGGTATTCCCTTAATTCTGTGCCGGGCACTCTCCCCATCTTCTTTCACTTGGCGTTCTTCAGTCCCAGATGATCACAATGACAAGCCTGGGTGACTCTCCTCACTGACCTCTCTTTCGAGTTTACAAATAATTAGTTTAAATGACACCACGCATTGTTGTTGGAAACCAAGGATTTTCAATCACGATCCTAATTTGGGTCACAGTTCTTTCATTTCTCTTGAAAGTCTTTACGCTGACATTTCACTGTATGGGGTCTCACCATGAGCTGATAGTACATAGCAAAGTCACCATTAGAAAAACTGTAATCTTGGTTTTCCAGAGACATTTAATGCATCCAACCATGTTAACGCTATTTGATGAGGTGGTGTCTAGCTGGCTATCCTATCAACATGTATATACCTCTGTTAACTAGACAGACCAATAGAATCTTTGAACTGAAAGAACCTTAGACACAATTACACTTGTTTACCCAGCCTCTGATTGATTTCATTCCATAAATACTCCTCTCCAGCTCCTTACCTCATATTGCAGTTCATATTAGCTTGAGATGCTTTTCTATTCTCTGAACTGAGCCGAATTGAAATCCACTTCTTCCATCTCTTAATGCCGCACAGAAACTCATCCTTCCATGTAACAGTCTATGTAACAGTGGAAATTGGAAGTGGGGGAGTATACTATATTTTAAGAGTGCTTAGGAACTTAGATTTTTCCATTGCTAGAAAACAGAACTGTATGGTTTCATTCCTGTATAACATCAGAAACCCATGTTGTTCATCCTTTTCCCATTTAATGTTTCCCTCTTAAGGCTAAGAATTAAATATTTAATATAAAAAACCAATGCCCAAAAAGATGTTTTAAAGAAAAGCATCCAGAAATATTTCTTAGAAAGTAGAATATTAATTTACTGGCACTTGTGTAGAACACTTAACATAAGATTAAACATGATTCTCCCAAGATAAGATTAAGTTTGCAGCTTGATATAAAAATTTAAATGTTGCTTAATCCTAGGCACTCAAGAATTTCACAATCAACTGATTTTTAAATGCAGTATAATTTTAACATGTATAAATTTAATGATTCAACTCCCTTAAAATGTATTACAAGGAAGATGAGAGTTATTTCCTTGGATTGCATTTTAGATCATATTCTTAAGTGAGAAATATTTCATTTTTATTAAATTCTTATAAATCTTTAGGTCCTGCAGGCCCAAACTATTCCTCTCCTTAAGCAGCAGGGCAGATTTATAATTATGGCTGCTTTTATTTTTATACTTAATTTGAAAAAGACTATGGTTACTGTCCTAGTGCATTTATGTCACTAAGATGGAAAAATGGGAATATTGTCCTTATTGGGTAGCCATTAAGTCTTGAAAATTACCAAATGCTCCTTAGCATAATGTTTTCTCAATGCTTGAACGTTAAAAATAGGAATCAGGAAATTCCATAAAAATAGTTACCAAAAACACATTTTGTAAATTTTATCACATGCTGTTGAGAGTTACCATCCTATCCTTCATCTTTGTCTCAGCAAAAATCCAGGAATAGGAGATATCTAAGAATCCTAGGACATTTTGCCTGTGTAGGTGATGAATGTCACTGCCATTTTCAGCCATTTATGGATATGAGAGAAAAAGGGGATGTTTTTACTCTTCTAAGCATTTATCACTCACATGCCAATTTGTTAAAACTTTGGTTTAACGTAAGCAGTTTCTCTATAATATTGTGATTCTAGACCTCAGAACTGCCATTTTTGGGAAACCAGGCATAAATGATGCAGATGTAATATTTTCTGCAAGCAGAAAATAAATTTGAATTAGCTTGCTTGCCACTGTAAAAGTGTTTTCAGCATATTATAAAGGAATTGACTTGAAAAATCTGACTTGAGAATTTTCCCGATATATCATACTGTCATTAATGTCCTTTTTAATAGAATCTTTTTTCTTATATTAGCACCTTTATTAACAGTCATTGTTGGGGATGATTAATGAGACAATTGCATTTTGTATATCTTTTTTTTTGAGAGAGAGAGAGAGACAGACAGACAGACAGGATCCAAAGCAGGTTCTGCATTGACAGCACAGAGTCTGATGCAAGGCTCGAACTCCCAAACCATGAGATCATGACCTGAGCTAAAGTTGGACACTTAACTGTGTCACCCCTGTATTTTGTATATCTTAAAAAAACAAACTGTTAGTATTTTTTTTTTTTTTTAGCCACAGGTACACAGAAGCCAAACTTAAGCATGACAGTAAAATAAAATCTTAAGCAACTGAAACTGAAGATTAATGTACTATATAATTGAATTCCATTGTAATAATTTAAGAATGTTTAGAATATTTTCATTGTGGGATTAGTAATCAGAATATGGTATATATTTAATCCCTTTAGTTTCAGAGTTGAAAGTTTTCCAATGCTTGTAAAAAGTAAAGCTATAACTCATTTATGTGGCTCTCATTCATGGACATTGGAGAAAGGATTTCCATAAGCCTCATGAGGTACACTCCATTGCAAAGAGGATTCCTCGAGAAAAAGTTTTCATGATTTGTAGATGTGATTTAGAAAGCTTTCAGAATAAATTATGGAGTGTTATGAATTTTACATGTTTGAACAGGTAAATTTGGTAATTAAAGAATGTTTTTCTTTAATGTGTTCATTTGGTATATGGGATCATTATTATTATTCAGATCATGTATATTTCTTTAGCTCTATTAGAGACCCTTTGTTTTTTCTTTAGTAAACAGTAATCAAAATTACCATACATGCTGTTGTATTCTACAGTGACTAATTAGCAGAAACTCCTCAAACACACCAAGGCATTTCTATTTTAAAATCCAACCTTGGGGCACTTGGGTTAAGCGTCTGACTTCAGCTCAGGTCATGATCTCATGGTTGGTAATTTGGGGCCCCGCATAGGGCTCTGTGCTGACAGCTCGGAGCCTGGAACCTGCTTCGGATTCCATCTCCCTCTCTCTCTGCCCCTCTCCTGCTTGCACTGTCTCTTTAAAAAGCAAATAAACATTTAAAAAAATTTTTTAAATAAATAAATCCATCCTTAAACAGAAAATATACTTTGTAGGATAATTGCTAGTAACAATATTCATTTTTAAATAATCTAGTAAAATTATGTGAAATTGTAAAGGAGTGCATTGTTTAAACATTTTATTTTCCCTTTCTGCATTCATGCTTGACAGGTATTCACACATTGTTTACCTTCATCTCTTTGAGTTCCCTACTTTAGCAGCTCCTTGTTTACTTTTATCTGATCTTTGGCTAATTCTTTCAACTACATCCATCTTTGTTTTAGATATAAATACAAAGCTAAGGATCCACTTCATGCCCAAGCTAACCTGAAGGGAATTTTAATCCTATTTTATTTGCAAAAATAATGTCAATTAAAATTTTTTTTATTATAATGGTAACCATCTAAATTTACTGCCTGATTTCCAGTACCTAACTTCCAGGAAAAGTTTCTTCATAATGTATTTCTCTGTACCATAAATTTGACCATTTTGCCCTATGACCTTTCTTATTTAAGCCTAACTGGCTAACAAATGCAGCACAAACCTCAAAAGAGGAGCATTGTTTTCACTTCTAAATAACCTTCTTCAGGGATTTTTCAAACTGTGCTGTAGGATTGTAGGGGTTCTTTGAAGATGCCTCTCTGGGTATGGGGTTAGCTGGTGCAGAGTAGGTGGGGCCCTGGGCCTTCAGCCAAACCTCTACAACAGCTTCACTTTTGTCTTATTCCTTAGGCTTTCATGGCCTAGTGTTTTTTAAAAAATTTTTAACTGCCAACTTAATCTTAAAGTATTAATGGACGATCATAGTTAATAGTAGCTTTTATTTATAGAGTGCTTATATGCCAGACCCTGCTTTAAATATTTTCTTTCATGCATTAATCCTTTAAAAACTTGTAAGATGAAGCATTTTTATTATCCTTATTTTACAAATGAGGAAACTGAGGCTTAAGGGAATTAGCCCAAGGGGTTATGGCTACTGGGTGACAGACTTTGGAGTCAATCTTGGTGTGCTGATTAATGCCTTAGTTTAAGTCAGGAATGGTAGATACAAGGTCAGTGTCCCACCACCCCACTCTCCCACATTTGAGGGAGACAGAGCCAATAGCTAAAAACTATTTCTCACAGATCACCAACATAGCCTTAGAATCCTCCATGAGGTGCTATGGGGCAGTCATTCCTGATCCTTTGGTGTTGGCATTCAAGATAAGACTTATTTACTTCTCCCCGCTTTAAGGTGAGATATCTGTGACCTCACACTTGTGATTAGGAGGTCTCCTCCAAGTCTAAAAGTGTTGCCAATTGCAGTTTGAATATTGGTAGTCAAAAAACAAATTATCTTTGATCCAGATGTAATTTTTCATGATGAAGCTGTTCTATGAATAAATCCCTCACTATATCATCCTCATTCTCACCAGCTTCTAAAAGAGGATTTTTGTTTCTGTATTTATATATTTGTAATCTAAGTTGATCATTATAAACACTATACAATCCTCATAATTACAATAGTTGGGATTTTTAAGCTTCCCTTTGCCTACTAGAATAAAGACCTAACGTAATTAATATTCTGAGACCTAATGTTTTAGATGTGGGGTGGAGGTGGACGGAGAGGGTGGAGAACTTATGCTTGGGGGGTGGGTCTGCCAGTTTCCATATTGTAGAGAATTTAGTGGTTTGAATGACCTTCACTATTTCCACTACCAGCATGCCCTGCCCAGGAATGCCACAGCCACAGGACTGGGCGAATGCCCAAACATTTAAAAAAGGAGCGTGCACACACATACACACCCAACCCCTCGTGGATTTTCCCTTGCTCAAGCCAGGAGGTAACCAGAGTTCCTGTGCTGTGCCCATTCTTACCAGGGAAAGCTGGGTGCAATTAAAGTTTTTCCTGTTATGTGCAAGACTTTTTAAATGACTCATAGTAGTTCCTGTGCTCAAGACAGGGTCAAAAAGGCCCAAGCCTATATTTAGGAACTTTCTGAAATTCCCTGTCGGCTTCAACCAATTTTTTCAATACAGTATGTATGGAGACTTAGTGGCAAGTGATTTATTACTTTCAATACATGAAGAAATCTTAAGTCACTTTTTTGTTGTTGTAAACAGGCATTGAAATCCAGATTTTCTTAAATGGATGGAAATTCCTTTTTGTGAAATTATTTAACATTCATTCAGCAAACACATTAGTATATTGGAATGATCTTCATATGACCAATATCATGGAACCCATTAAATCCTTGTTCATAAAAATGTTTGAATATACGTCTTAAATGTTCTCTATACAAATAAAAAGTTTCTAAGAGCTATTTCTTACGCATTCTCTTTCCAATTGTTTGTAAAATTAGAAATCGCTGACCAGTGTTAAGGGTAACGAATCGTACTAAGTCCAATGACACTTAGTGCTATCTAGTGAATTTCTTTGAAGAGAGTTGAAAGAACCACCTTCTACTGGTGAAGGTGTTGCGAAGTTCTGTGGTTGCAGTGTATGGTCCACATGCCTCTTTTCTCCAGGTTTTTGCTTTTGTCAAATGAGAAAATAGAACAGCCAATTGTAAGTTGTCCTGTTGGTAGCTGATCAGGACCTCCCAAAAAAGTCAACCAAAGCCAGTGATTCAGTTATATGAAAGAATACTAATTAGGATTGGTAGCACACATGAAGTAGAGATAGAAATGCCCACTAAAGAACTATGTGATGCTAGATAAGATTCTAGAAATGTAATATAAGTTAAGATGAGATGGTATCGGGATTATATTAAATGGTGTTTGGTAGCACTTAAGGTTTGGTGAGAAAGGTTTAGTTATCTGTTTCAAAAGCTTGCTCCACTTGATAGTTCTAAGTCATTTTATTAAAGCATCTAAGCCTAAACATTAAGTTTTGGTATTTACTTTTTAAGTAAACAACCATGCCACTGCAGGTTTCTGATGCTACCACATACTAAGTGCATGAAAAATACTCCACAGAACTAAAAAAGTCCTTTTGAATGTTAATTTACAAACATACATATAAATGGCAAATATCATGCTATAAATAGAACATAGGTTTTTGGTTTTTTTTTTTTCCCTTGATGGTTTAGTAGAATGATTATGATCTAGGTCTAATATAAATGCTAAAAGTTCTTTATCACTAACAATTGAAATTAAAATACTGTAAGATCAGAGTAGTCCCATGTGGTGGATTAAGAGAAGGCCATCACTTTTTTGGAAAAGAAAAATCTACAGAAATAAGAGTTACAGATAAAGTTCTTCCTTAAAAACCTATTGTTAAAATTTTTTTTTAAACCTTTCAATAAAATTTCAGGTCCATGATTTATTGTACAACCGTCATCAGGATAGTGCTACCATAATAGCACTTGCCATCAAAATACCATTTACCTGGCAAATATACAAAAGTAATTCAACTAGTTTTCAATGTTTTTTCTAGAAAACGGATGCCATTATTTTGAAAAACTGTAATGTTCTAAATTGGCAAGTATGAGGTTAATTGAAATTTTCGGGACTCCTAGAAGAGGCTCTCTGGAAAGCAATTTGGTAATAATTTTGGTTTCAAGAGTTATTAAAAAATGTGTATCCCCCCCAAATGCACTTCTAGAAAACTGTACCACAGGAGAGGTGATTTTTATACAAGGATATTTTTCAAAGTGTTATTTATAAGAAAGAAAATAGGGGCGCCTGGCTGGCTCAGTCAGTAGAGCATGCAATTCTTGATCTTGGGATTGTGAGTTTGAGCCCCACATTGGGTTTAGAAATTGCTGAAAAATAAAATCATAAAAAGAAAAATAACATTTCCAGTCATGTAGGGATAAATAAACTATGGTAGGTTATCATTATATTAGGTACCCGTTAATATTTTCAAAGAACGTTTGATAATTTAGTGTATTATCTTGTCTCAATATTAAGACGAGATGGTATTGGGATATAAATTAATATAAAAATTAAGATAAAAAATGAAACCTAAATAAATACACAAAAATGTTAACTTTTAGGATAATTTATTATTTTTTTACTCTGTACTGTATTTTCCAAATTTTCTTCAATGAACATTTATTTTAATCAGAATATTAAATGAGGGTTGCCTAGGTGGCTCAGTAAGTTAAGCGTCCAACTCTTGATTTTGGCTCAGGTCATGATCTCATGATTTGTGGGATCAAGCCCTGCATGGGGCTCTACATTGACAGCAGGGAGTCTGCTTGGGATTCTCTTCCTCTCTCTCTGCCCCTCCTCACCCTCAAAGTAAGTAAACATTAAAAAGAAACAAAACTATATGATAAATATAAATCAAGGCATTTCTTATTATTTTAGGAAACATCATTTCCATTTCACGGTTTTTGGAAATTATGCTATTTGATAAGTTGGTTGCTTTATTGCATTTTCCAAACAGACATAGCTTTTCTTCCCCCGACTGTAAGGATAATGGTGCTATTAGTTAAAAAAAAAAAAAAAAAAAAGACATGAAATACAGAAAAGCATGAATAAATTAAAGACATGAAAAATTACCCATAATCTCACCACCCAGAAACAGTCATTGTTAGCATTTATTGTATATTCTTCCAAATAATATTTATGCATATATATCTATTTCCAGGACTGGTTTTCAGGGATATACAGTGATAAATAAGCATATCAGTTATTTACAAACAGCAGCTGTTCTGGTGGTTTGGTGTCCATGCCAACTGGTGGTAAAATACATTATCACCCTTTCACATCTATCAATTCGTCGATCGAGCAATTGTTTGATCTATTTTTATATTTTAATTTTTTTTTTAACATTTGTTTATTTTTGAGACAGAGAGAGCATGAACAGGGGAGGGTCAGAGAAAGAGGGAGACACAGAATCTGAAACAGGCTCCAGGCTCTGAACTGTCAGCACAGAGCCCGACACGGGGCTCGAACCCACAGACCGCGAGATCATGACCTGAGCCGAAGTCGGACGCTTAACCGACTGAGCCACCCAGGCGCTCCTATTTTTATATCTTAAACAATGTAATCGTATTATATGCTCTGTTCTATAATCTGTACTTTTTTTTCCCATTGAATCACATCGTAACATCTTTTTACGTTAATGAACAGTATGGGTCTACTTCATCATTTTAACAACTGCACTATATTTGTGTGTTTAGAAAGAACTTCTCCAGTTCAAAATTATTAAAATAGCCATCTATATTACTATCCAGCTAAGCTTATGTCAAGCCCAGCAGTCAGCAAACTTTTTCTAGAAAAGGGTCAGGTAGTAAATATTTTTGGCGTTGCGGGCCATATGGTGTCTATCAGAACTGGTCAACTCTGCCACGGTACTGGGAATACAGACACTACTTAAGCAAGTGGATGTGGCTGTGTTCCTTTAAAATTTTACTTAGGCACACCGAAATTTGATTTCATGTAATTTTCACATGCCATGAAAAATTTTTTCCCACCATTTAAAAATGTAAAACAATTCTCCCTCTTCTTAGTTTGCCAGTCATTCAAAAATGACTGGCAGGTCGGATTTGGGCCGGAGCTTGCTGACTCCTTCTCTAGCTGAATGCTTCCCTTCAAATATTTCATCTTCTGCCATGAAGTATATCAGTGTCACATGTAAGTTTCCTTCAGTTAGATGCAAACCTTATAGGAAAATGTTCTTTTGATGGTACAGAGGATCCCTAAAGATGTCCCACATTTCCATCCAAATCCTAAAACCGTAAAATTTAGAGGCAGGGTGAACACCTTCATTTCAGGTCTAGAATCACAATGACTTCACTTTTTCAGAAACCAAACATGTTCATGGAATGCACTGGTAGATTTTATAAATTCCATTTCTTTCTTTACTTGTAAATTTTTCCCATTGCTTTTATAACTTTACTGAGACAAAATTGACTTATTGAAGACCTTACCTTAGTGTTGTCCTGTGGAAACTCCTCAAACTTCATTATACATGCTTCTTTTTTATAATCTGTCCTGCTTAAGTATTGCTGTTTTTTTTCTTAAATGACTGCCACAAAGGAATATTGAGCATTAATAGTGGCCACGTATTCAGAAATGTTTTGCTTGCCAAGTACTCTCTCAAAGGCCTAATATACATTATGTCATTTAATCATCATCATTTAAACTTTGTATGGTAGGTATTTAGGTCCATGTCATATATTAAAAAACTGGGTCATAAAGGTAATAAACTGCCAGCTAGCAAGTATAGGATTGGAATTTAAACCTAGATTTGAGAGTCTTTCAAAAGCTCTGAGTGCTCTTGAGCAGTGCTAACCTGCATCCTTGTAATTTACCTGCCACCCCAATTAAGTATAATTCTTGGTATTCAATAAAAACTTTGTTAGAAGTTATTTTGATGTAATTACAAAAGCCTGTTTCTGCAAGATCCATATCCCACCCAAAACAGATTACAAATTGGCCAGCATAGACAGAGGCATAGAATGAATTAAGCCCAACAAATTAATTACATTAAAAAAAAAAATCCCACAGGGGCACCTGGGTGGTTCAGTCTGTTGAGCATCTGATTTAGGCTCAGGTCATGATCTTGCAGTTCTGCAGTTCTTGAGTTGGAGCCCCATGTCAGGCTCTGTCCTGACAGCTCAGAGCCTGGAGCCTGCTTCAGATTCTGTGTCTCCCTCTCTCTGCCTCTCCCCTGCTTGCACTCTGTCCCTCTCTGTCTCAATAAATAAACATAGAAAAAAAAAAAACCCTTTTAAACATTGTTTTATTTATCTGTTATCTTACCTTTTTGCTGTATAGATTTTTAATATAAAGGCATAGACCAGTTTTTTAACATTTTCACATTTTTATTCTCTTTATGGTGTCTGCCTTTGGTGTCTTATATAGAAAGCCCTTCCCCAACTCAAAATGATTAAAATAGCCATGTATTTTCCTTTCAATATTTCTCTTAAAGTAAGCATATCCCCAAACTGTAAGATTGCTTGGTGATTTATTTAGAAGAATTCCATGTCAGAGGATCCAAGTTTAGTACGCTTTCACCTTGTTTTCAGTCCCAACGAGTTAAATAATGATTTTACTATCACATTCTCTTCTCCATTACAAGGCTTGATATCTGAATTTATCATGTTCAAATTTAACTTTCCTTTTCAACAGATTCAGTTACCATTGAGACTGTGCTTCATGTTTATGAACTGCAGAGGAACCCATGAACTGTGGGAAAGACAGTTCCTAGAGATTAATCTCATATTACTCTAAGTAATCTTAAATGATTTCTTAGTCTCTTATTAACTTCCCATGAGAGATAAAATGTAATTCATAAAGTGCCTATTGTATAGCTTATGTGTGTACTTGTGACACTTTGTGGAGAAACTAGCTAAAATGTCAATCTCCTTAAAGCTCCAGTGGGTTCTTTATCTGGTTTTATAATTGAGACTTACAGTCCCCTAAATGAGATCTATGGGTTTGCAGGTAGGAGTTGGCCATTATAAAATTTTGTTTTGTTTTGTGTTGTTTTCTGATTCCACAGACATGCTCTAGTTCTACAGCCCTCCTCTTCTGCTCAAGGTGAAACCAAAAGGTTTCTGTATTTATGATTTAGAAGACTGTATTAACTCTTTGAATACAAGCACTGTGATTATATTTCCAAATATAATCCAAATTACCATTTGGAGATATTTATGTATTGAGTGAGCATATTTAGAAAACTGGCCTAAAAGGATCTCGAATGAAGCCAGTCAAGACCTAAGAAAACTTTTTAAAAATTCAAATGTTATGTTTCATTTCTTGATCTTGGTGATAGTTATATGGGTGTTTTCACTTTGTAAACATTCATCAAGCTCTATACTTAAAATGTGTGTACTTTTCTGTATGCATTACATTTTAATTAAAAAAAAAAAAACTTTACTTGAAAAAAATCTCACCACAGCTCTGCTTCTTTCTGCAATGCATCATGGTAACTCTGGTGTTTGGTTCCCCAGAATATTACTTTTTATCCCTCCAACTCAGGACTTGGCCCATCAGTGTCCTTCCTTGGTCCCTTCTCTGCGTGTTATGAGGGAGGGTGGAGAGCAGAAATCTAGGTGGTTGAATTGGTGTTAGTGTGCTAATCCTGTATGTAATTAAGAAATATAGTCCATGTGAATATAATATCTGGTCTGTTTGCTCTCATGGGCTTCATCCTGCCTCTAACTTGGAACAAAGCTAGATAGTTCTTAAAGTTTGGTGATAGGGTTTGTGTATTTTAGTATTTCTCTAGTTTTTTGTTTGTCAGACCACCTGTTTTCATGTTCTCAGGTTTCCAAAAGCTGCCTCCTTTTTTATTATTCATAAGTTTCACTCTTTTTTGTTTCATCTGGATTTTTAACTAGTTTCCCTCTGCATAATAGGTTGAGCTGCAGTTTTTCCAGTTTCCTCAGCCTTGTCACATCTTCCATGGAGAGCATTTTCTCTTTTGTGTTGGAAATCTAACACAGTGTTAGCTAACATTACTGAACCCTTACTTTTTTTTTCACTTTTTCTCTAAAAGTTACTTTAAAAAAATTTTTTTAAACATATTTTATAGTTTATTTACTTAGAGAAAGAGAGAGAGAGAGAGAGAGAGAGAGAGAGAGAGAGAATCCCAAGCACACTCCACACTGGCAGAGCAGTACCCTATGTGGGACTCGAACTCACAAACTGTGAGATCATGACCCAAGCCAAAATCTAGAGTTGGATGCTTAACTGACTGAGCCACCCAATGTTTTAGTTGAAGTATAGCTGACATATATTACTATATTTTAGGTTTCAGGTGTACAGCCAAGTGATTTGACAATTATATGTAATACAAAATGCTCACCATAAAAACTGCAGTTACCATTTGTCACCAAAGTTATTACAGTATTATTGACTTTATTCCCTATGCTTTACTTTTCATCCCTGTGATTTTTATAAGTTTGTACCTCTTAATCCTCTTCTAAATTTCATGCATTCCCAACCTCTTCTCTCGTCTGGCAACCACCAGTTTGTTCTTTGTATTTATAGTCTGTTTCTGTTTTGCTGTTTTTTTTGTTTTTGGGTTTTATTTTTTTTTTTTTTAGATTCCACATATAAGTGAAATCATATGGTATCTGTTTTTCTCTGCCTGACTTATTTCAGTTAGCATAACACTCTCTAGGTCCATCATGTTATTGTGAATGGTAAGATTTCATTCTTTTAAAAAAAATTGTTTATGTTTATTCATTTTTGAGAGACAGAGTGCGAGCAGGAGAGGGGCAGAGAGAGAGGGAGACACAGAATCTGCATCAGGCTCCAGGTTCTGAGCTGTCAGTACAAAGGCCGATGTGGGGCTCCAACCCACAAACCATGAGATCATGACCTGAGCCAAAGTCAGACACTTAAACTGACTGAGCCACCCAGACGCCCCTAGATTTCATTGCTTTTTATGGCTGAGTAATATTCCATTGTGTATCTACACCACATCTTTATCCACTCATCTACTGATGGACACTTGGGCTGCTTCCATGTCTTGGTTACTGCAAATAATGCTGTAATGAACGTAGGGGTGCATATATCTTTTCAAATTAGTGTCTTCATTTTCTTTGAATAAATATCCAGAAATAAAAATATCTATTTTTAATTTTTTGAGGAACCTCCATACTATTTTCCATAGTGGCTGCACTAATTTACATTCCCATTATCCACTTATTTAATAAATATGTATTGAGTATCTACGATATGCCAAACACTGTTCCGGGTAATTACAAAATAGAAGAGACAAAAACTTCTGCTATGTGTCTGGCTCTGGACTGGATGTTTTCTACGTATATCATCTTATCAAGTCACATGTTGTGACACTTCCCAAGTGTCATGGTGCACGTTAACCTAGAGAACTGGGAAAAGGTCCTAATTTACATTAATCTCCTTTAATTTACTCTGAGTGACACAAGAGACCATGAAATTATCACTAACTGTGCCACATCCCTTTACATATAAAATTTACCAAGTTCCTTTCCTGGCTCATAGCTCTTCATTATTTACCATTGAGTAGGCACTCATGAAAATTATATCCTAGCCCATGGGCTACATCCAGCTTTGAGTGTTTACTGGGTTAGGTGACTAATAATATTTTGCACCCAGGCAGCAGCTTGGATAAGACCATGAAAGCTCATGTGGGCCCAGTTCTTATAACTATTATTTTTTGGATGATAACCACATGGCATATAACTTTGAAATACCTGACTTGATTTGTAATCCCTTGTTGAGTCTAGGGCTACTGCAGAATAATGAAGAGATCATTTATCTAATTTTCCTACTTAAATAGTATTTTAAGAAACACACATGATGAGGGGCACTTGTGTGGCTCAGTCAGTTAAATGTCTGACTCCTGATTTCGACTCAGGTCATGATCCCAGAGTCATGAGATTGAGCCCCATGTCAGGCTCCATGCTGGGCGTAGAACCTGCTTAAGATTCTCCCTCTCCCTCTACTGCTCAAGCTCTCTCAAGCTCTCTATCTCTCTCACACTAAAAAAAAAAAAAAAAAAGAGGAAAAAAAGAAAAGAAACACACATGATGAAGCATTGGTTTATTATGGTAAAAAAGACAACATAAAATTTACCATCTTAATCATTCTTAAGTATTTAGTTCAGTAGTGTTAAATATACTCCTATTGTTGTGAAACAGATATCCAGAACTTTCTTATCTTGCAAATCTGAAACTCTGTGCCTATTAAACTCCCCTTTTCCCCCTCCCTGAAGTATATTTATAGGGCTTTCACATACAAAGCTTATAGTGTTCAATCTTTTTCTTGTATAGGTCTCTAAAAGCACAATAGAAAATAGTAAAGGCAAAAAAAATTGCTGTCTGGTTCCCTGTCATTTTATCCATCTGTAAAAATCAGTGGCTGTCAGAGAACTCCCTGAGTGGCTTCAGGCCTTCACAGATGACTCAGGCCCTGGATGATGCCAGGGAGTTGGAACACCTTTTGCTTGTTTGTGTGATTTGGGAGAACTTCTAGAGACATGTTCGAGGAGATAAAATGGCCTCAGAGCTGTGGGTTCACCAACCCCCTCCACCCCCAGTACTGGCGTTCCTTCCCTCACATCTCAGACAATAATCACATGGCCTATATCAAATAATTCCAATGACAGAAATCTCACCACACCTGAAGTCAATGTTCCTTCACTGTCTTCGCTTTACGATTACAATAGGTTTTGAGAAAACAGCAAAAAACTGCTCTCTTATGTACCTGAAAGGAAAGTGTTTGGAGTTACCAGTCTGGTCTGGTTCTGTGTCTGACTGCTTCAGGTTTTCTTTCTTCCTAAATGCAATCTGGATGTAGGAGATCTCAAAAGAAAATGTTTTTAATAAACAGAACATCTGAGCACTGAGCCTTCCACCTCAGTACAGTTAGTTCATTCATGCATTCGACACTCAGCAGCCTAGAGAGCCGCTTGGTGTGCGATGGAGCCTGGAAGCTGGGAGACCTCCTAGGGGGATACATTTGTTTGTTTTGTTCAGTCTTTTGTCTTTCAAGATCTCTGATGTCATCCTTCCTCCGATTCTCAGTCCATGTGATGCAGGTAGCGCTAACCCAGCCCTGTCTCTGCGGGCAAGCATGCCATCCCGACCTGCTTTCTCAACACCACATTCCATGTGATGATGGAAGCCTCCGCATGACCCCTTATCTCTGTCTTGGGCTCTGAGAATTGCCTCCTGTCAGACACGGGTGTCCAGAGCAACTACAGAGTAACATGGTCAGAGAGAGTCAAAGTGAACAGGCCACAGTGAAGGTCACCAGCTCAATCTGATTGGAAGGATAGCAAAGAAATTAGATATATTAAATGAAAGGAAAATGAGATTTCATTAAGAAACTGCTGATGAATTAAAACGTAAAGGCAGACCTGATCCTGAGAACATTTTTAGAGAATTGAGAATCAAGGAAAAATATTCCTAAACTATGTTAAATGACATAAGTATCTGAAAGACACTGAAACTATTTTCTTGGCAAAGAAAATAAGTCGTGCATGCTATCTTCACTCTGAGCCCTGTAGAGTGTGTTGTTTGTACCACTGGTACATTAATATATTCTATACAGATAGTTGATTTCTCTATCTCCTGTTTCAAGAAGTTTTTCTGGACATTTCGAAGTGAACTGTGCCTTTGAGTTGAAGATTAACTTGTTTAAAAGACTGTGCTGCCAAAAATACCAAAAGATAACACAAAATAATAAAGAAATAAGCAGCTCAAACTTTGCTGATCTTTATGATAACCTAATTTCTCTCATGGCTGTCCACCTTTTGAAGTTCCATTAACTCTATCTTGCACGAACTACTAAGGCAGTATCTTTCCGGTTTTTGACCCTGACATTCATAAAAAATATTTTAAATTGAAATCTACAACAGGCATTTACATGCATATGTACAACTGAGAAATATGAAATATTTCCTTCCTTCACCACTTGCAATTTACTGATATTTTATTTTGTATTCCATTCCATCTTATTCTGTTCCTCTATTAGTTCTATTAGTTCCTCTATTTGTTCTATCCTATTCTAATTAATTTTAAAATGTCAATTGTGACTCACAAAGTTGATTTCACAACTTACTAATTGATCTTAATGAGTAGTTTGAAAAATATTGCTCTGGTTTAGGGTGCAGCAAAGAATGAAAACTGGAAATGTCTTATCTATGTACCAGCTCCAAAAATGTTGCCAATCCACTTCAGATTCACCTTCCACACTTCTTTTTCATTCATTCACTTATTCCTTCATTTCATTTATTAGTGGAAGACCTATGAAGCCTCTGCCATGAGTTAGGCACTTGGCCATTTATTGAGAATATGGTGGTGGGCAGGATAGACCCCAGAGCTTACAGGAGTAACCAACTCTAAGAGAGCCTGAGTCAAAAGAGATCTAGATCCCAAAGGAGGGGCAATGGTGGAGTGAGGAAGGAGGTGGAATGTGCTCTTATGTCATGGCACTAGGGGGGTCATTTATTCAAGAGTTTCCTGGTGGTAACAACGAATGCAGTGTTCAGAAAGGAAGATATTGTATTTGGTTCTGCTAATATGGTGATGAACAAGTAGGATGGTCTCTTCACTGCTGTTAGTGTGATAGTGTGGGGGTGGGCAATACATAATTATAGTATAATATATTAATGCATCAGACCAACATAACAACATTTAGTTGCATGGAGTTAACAGTTAAAAACAGAGGAAATGAAGACGGCAAGCAGGGGAGGTATGCCAAGGGACGAGAGCAAACAATGGGAAAGAAGCCTGGTTGTTGGGAGATCTTCTCCAGGATTGGAAGAGATTTGAATATTTTTACAGGTTGAAGGTAAGGCACTAGTGCAAAGGCCAAGACCAAGCATGATTAATTGATGTAGTTAAGGTGTTGGTGGGTTTGGGAGGCGGGGAATCAAGTCCAGAGGTGGAGGGATTCACCTGGGAAAGATTAACTAGCACAGTGACCACTTTAGGAGTAAGACAAACAAGTAATAGCCAAGGCCTGCAATATTGTTAAATTTTCTATGAAAAGCAAAAATATTATTGATATGGTGGAAATTTTGTCATTGGCTACCTTTACTTATTATCGTAAATGATATACAGATAACATTTTATCCTGAAACTACTCAAATTACAAGTCCTCTTGCCTCATCCCTTTATTTCATTGATTTCTTTGATTTCATCATCTTTCACTCCAGGGCCCTTTATTTTTTAAACTTGGACTTAAAGAATAACATAATATAGAAAAGCGAAGGCAAGAATGGTATAGAGCTTCACGAATTTTCACAAAGTAAGCACACCTGTGTGAAACTTGCACCCCTTTTAAGAAACAACATTACCAGCACCCAGAAGCCTGTCATCCCCAGGGACTCCTAACAATTATTCTGTCTCCATCCCAGGGTAATCACTGTCCTAAGTTCTAACAAGGAGTACACTTTGAAATAAGAAAACAATCCAAGCTCTTCAACAGAGAAATCCACATGCAAGAAGGTTATTTCTTTAAAAGTCCAAATATGGGGCACCTGGGTAGCTCAGTCAGTTGGGCATCCAACTTTGGCTCAAGTCAGGATCTCATGGTTGTGAGTCCGAGCCCTGTGTCGAGCTCTGTGCTGACAGCTCAGAGCCTGGAGCCTGCTTTGAATTCTGTGTCTCCCTCTCTCTCTGCCCTTCCCCCACTCGTGCTCTGTCTCTCTCTCTCTCTCAAAATTAAACATTAAAAAAAAAATTTTTTTTAAGTTGTCCAAATAAGGATCCTATTTCCAACCTGTTCTCAACTGTTTACCCAAAATGTTTCCCTCACTCCTATACTGTTTGCCTAGCTGGAGTAAAAGTAGGGTGAATAAAAAGCCAATCAGAAGGCTTTTTTCTGGAAGACTCCCCTTAGAAACAAACAATTTTGAAATGAAATGGGGAGCAGAATTAAAACCAAGTGTGAACAACCTACTTACATAATACGCAACCCATCCCTGGCTATCTTATTCATCCGATGCATTGGTATCTTTTTAAAAACCAAATTATATTTTTCATGTTACTTACAAATGAAATTTTAGAAAATACAGCAAAGTCAAAACAATCCACAGTCCATCATCCAGAGATACCATTGTTTGTAGTGAAACACTAGAAACATTTTAATGTCCATAAGCAGGGAATGGTTAGATTATGGCACATACATCCTAAAACACCTTATTAGGTAGGTTAAAAAGAATGAGGTAGAACTATATGAACGGACATGGGAAATATCCCCATCAATTTATAAGTGAAAATGTCTCAGAATTACATGCATAAAATGACTTCATTTATGCTAAAAATGCATAGATGAAAAATGATTTGGTATTATTTTTTATACAAAAACATCTTCTTTGATCTCACATAGACATGACTTAAGTTTGTTTTAAGAGTAATTAAGGAACACAGTGGGACGCCTGGATGGCTCAGTCAATTAAGCATCTGGCTTAGGCTCAGGTCACTATCTCACAACTCGTGGGTTTGAGCCCCGAGTTGGGCTCTGTGCTGACAGCTTGGAGCCTGGAGACTGCTTCAGATTCTGTCTTCCTCTCTCTCTCTGCCTCTCCCCCCTTGCGCTCTTCTCTCTCTCTCAAAAAAATAAACATTAAAAAAAAAGGAACATATTATACTTGAGAGTGCTATTTGAGAACAATGAAAAATGGCTATTTACTCATTGATTCAATGCATATTTGTTGGTAAATAATGGTTTGGAAACCAATACTCTAGTGTCTTGTGGAAATGTGAGGTATTTAGAGGTATTACATTCATAACATTTCCTATTATGTACTAATTCCTGATTTGTAGTGTGTCATTCTCTTTTGTGAAATATTAAAGTGTCACTAAGTCAATTATGACCTATTCAGATATATTACATGAGAAATTAAACTTAAGATGCAACCAGAATAAACTGAGTACAAGATCATCTATTTCCAATAGGCTTAAATTTGGTGTCCTCATTAGAAATATAGCTTATGAAGTATCCTGTTTTCACTACTATAAATAATCCCTTCCCCTCCTTTTTTATGACCACACTTTTTAGGAGCCAGCATAAAAAGGTCCTCCTGTGTGAAGGCATCTATGTTTCACTAGGGGTTAGAGGCAGTTTTCCTTTCATATACATATTAATATACATGTTGTTGCATTTATCACATATAATTGCAAATGTTTAAGAGATTATACAATCCTTAAAGGCAAGGATAATGCCTTATTCCTCTTTAGAACCCTAGTCCCTAGTACAGTGCTAACATATACCAATACTCTCCCTGAGACAGTGCCAATGTTTAGACAATTGTACTTAGATATCAATGGTAATACCTAAATATTTTCAAAAACAGGTCTGTTTAAACAATGAGTATTTCCATCTGACTGATTCATTTAACAACTCTGGAAGATTTTATTGTCCAGAGATGGCCACCACAATATACCCTACCCCACATGCTTATGCAGTGAGACCTGACACTCCTCCCATCAAGTAGGGTGGCCTAGATCTCCTCCTTTTGAACCTGGCTGGACCTCTGTGACTCGTGGTCCGTGAGTTCGAGCCCCGCGTCAGGCTCTGTGCTGACAGCTCAGAGCCTGGAGCCTGTTTCAGATTCTGTGTCTCCCTCTCTCTCTGACCTTCCCTCCGTTCATGCTGTCTCTCTCTGTCTCAAAAATAAATAAACGTTAAAAAAAAAATGCCATGGAATTTTCTTCATCCTTTCAGGACACTTGCTCTTAGAACCCAACCAGTATGTGAAGAAGCCAAGCAGGCTTATGGAGAGGCCACATGCAGGTATTCCAGCCAGCAGCCCAGCTAAAGTCCCAGATTCTAGCCGGCATCAATTGCTAGATGTGTGGGTCTTGGATGATGGTTCCAGCCCATAGCTGTTGTCACCAGCTGATGCTGTGCAAAGAAAAAGGCTGTTCCTGCTGAAGCCCCTCAAAATTGCAGATTCATGAGCAAAATAAATGATTGTTGTTTTAAGCCACTAAGCACAGGTAGCTTGTTATGCAGTAGTAGATGACCAGAACAGTTACCACTAGTTCACATGACAATGGAAATGGAGGGAAGGCCTGGGGCCCCAGAGCTCTGTCTTCTATTTCTGTGCTTAATCCAGGTATAGTGAGAAGCAGCATGGTCAAATGCAGGTAGGATCAGAACCAAGAAGATGACCCAAACTTGGACAAACAGTCCTAGGAAATGAACTAGAGCCATGAAAGTTCAAACAGACACACTAAAAATGCATTTGTGATGTCTGGATTTTTTTTTTTTTTTTGAGGAGACAGAACAGAATATTTTAAGCAATTATGAACAACAACTCTACTATTACCTTACTGAATTGTTAAGAATCATGTTATAGGTGTGGGAAATTTAATTATCTAATGCTGGTGTTTTGTGATGTTAGGATGAAGGACCTGTTACTTGCTGCAGGATGCTTCAAGATTTGCCTACAGTTACTGAATAGTCAGTTTGAGCAAAATGTGATTCCTGACCTCATCAATGCTTTTGTCACAGTAAATCATATCGTGGTGAAAAAATTACACAGGACTTAAATGCTTGATGCAAGTGCAGATGAGTTAACTGGCTGGTTCATGGACATAGGCTGCTTTCTTTCCTGGGAAATTATGTGTGACAGTTAAATTAACCTGAAGGGACTTGGAGGTTGGCAAAGATTTGCATACTTTTTCCCCTATTCTTTTATTTATGAACTGCCAAGTTCTTTTGAGAGTACAACAGTGCACTTTTATATTAACAATGAAATACACTATTTGGGAGGAAGCAATGAAGAATGAGACTGAAGAAACCAACTTGGAGCTTATCAACCATTTCAATCTATGAAAGTACTGCAGCATGTAATCTTGAGTAGCACTGCCTTCATTTTTTAATAAAGATAAAATGTAAACTATTTTTTCAAAGGTTTGTTTTGTTTTATTTATTTACTTATTAATTTATTTATTTATTCATTTTTAAGTAATCTCTGCACCCAACATGGGGCTCAAACTCATGATCCCAAGATCAAGAGTCTCATGCCCTACCAGATAAACCAGCCGGGCACCCCATGAAAACTATTTGTTATTAAGAACAAAAGGTTATTAGATTCTAATTTTCCTTTTGTTCCCATTTAAGTCAAAGTACCTATTTTCGACCTTGGAAGTAGCAGATGTCAAGTCCACAGGAGTCTGATATTAGCTAACAAAGGTGCATTCCTTTGGATATCTCATTGAACAATGTGAACATTTCTACTTGCTCTCTGGTCGTAGGATACCCTCCCTGATAAACTTGGAAGAAATGAATTTCAAGGCCCTCTGCTCCTCCCTTTGATGTTTTTTTTTTCATCTTTTCTCTTTTGTATGTAATTCTGAGTGGTTGCTGACTTAAACAAACTACAAATCTGATTCCTTAAAATTTTTTTTTTTTTTTAATTTGAGAGATTGAGAGATAGAGAGAGAGCTCGCAAGCAGGGGAGAGAGGCAGAGGGAGAGAGAGAAAGAATCTCAAGCAGGCTCCACATTCAGTGTGGAGCCTGACACGGGGCTTGATCCCATGACCCTGGGATGATGACCTGAGCCGAAATCAAGAGTTGGATGCTCCACCAACCGAGCCACCCAAGCACCCCCAAATCTGATTCTTAATCCCATTAAAAATTTTTTCTTAAATCAGCGCAAATTTCTAGGAGAAAGTTGGCATCCATCGTCACTATGGACTTCCTCCTGGAGTCCCATTCTGCTGTACTACTTGAGTCTTGGAGGGCTTGAGTCTTTAAGATTCATTAAAGATAATTATTAAACCCCAAATATTGATAGAGTATATGCAGAAAAATGCTCATCACAGTATTGTCTGTGATTTTTTAAATGTCAAAAAATCCAAGATCATCAAGTATATTGTATTATGCAGAGCACTAGGATTATGAAGAACATTTAGTAACCAGAATCTTATTCTATAGAACAGAACCCCAAACTTTAAGTAGATTGTGATTATAACTCTGCAAAAAAGAGCCGATAGAAAAAGGAAGGAAACACATTAAAATGCTAACAGAGGTTGCATTAGGGTAGTAGAACAAAGCATGATTACTTTTCTCATTTTTCTCTACATTCTGTGAAGGTGATTACATAATTGTTACTAAAATTATTTAAAACAATTGTTAAGTAGTTAACAATGCTTGGATCCAGCAGGTGAGAATAAAGATCGCTTTAAGCTAATGAAGTGACACATAAATATGGACAAAGTCTTGACAGGGGTCCTGCTTTTGTCATAGTACCCAGATTCAAGAGGCACATAGAGGTGACTTCTATCAGGGGGCAGAGTGCCCTTACAAATAAGTTCTATTCCATCCTTCAAAGGAAAAAGTGTTTGCCGGACTTCTCCATCTAGCTCTGTCACATCCTCAACTCTTCACACAACCTGGAGTTAACTTAAGGCATTCTGTTTATAAGTAGGAGTGAAAAATATTTTACTCTTTAATTCAGAAAACAGCAAACGCACATCAGAAATTGCAAAACTGTTTTTGAGAAAACAAGATGCAGTCAACATAAAGAGGTATGAGGAATATATGACGATGTGATACCATCAGAGGAAAGCCTGGTTTTGAGGGGAAAGCCTTAAAACTAGCATTAAAAAAGCCAGTAAGGCGTGGAAGTAGAGGGGCGCCTGGGTAGCTCAGTCGGTTAAGCGTCCGACTTCAGCTCAGGTCACGATCTCGCGGTCCGTGAGTCCGAGCCCCGAGTCGGGCTCTGGGCTGACGGCTCAGAGCCTGGAGCCTGCTTCCGATTCTGTGTCTCCCTCTCTCTCTCTGCCCCTCCCCCATTCATGCTCTGTCTCTCTCTGTCTCAAAAATAAATAAACGTTAAAAAAAAATTTAAAAAAAGAAGTGGAAGTAGAATTTGCAACATAGAGTTGAAACCCAAACTTTATAGACAAGTGTTGGTATCAACAAAAGTGAAATTACAGACAAAAATTAGATTGACCTGGATGGGGATGGATGGGAGAAAGGGGGTATTTTGGCTTTCCAAAGTGGACTGGGGTTCCTACCTGCAGGCTTTTTGGCTTGTTCTTCTGTCATAAGCATGTTATTTAGCTGTAGTTTACATGTGTACTTGGAACACAAATTCAGATTTCAGAGATCATCAAAAAGTTCTTGCCTTCTCCCCTTGTGTTAACAAGGGGAGTTTTCTCCTCTTGCTTAAACAAGTTTAATCTTGGATGACTTTCGTTTTCTAGTTCAATACAAACTTTGGTTTAAAAGAATATTCTAGTTACAAGTGACTATGAATAGATTAATGCAAAATTTATATAAAATGGTGTTTAAAAATGTTTTTTTTTTTTTGGCCTTCTAGCTGGCATGCCCCTAAAATAATTCCATCAAAAGTTTATATTCACTTTCCAAAAGTGAAAACCAACACTTCTGAAATTCCAGCTGGTATCTTTTGGGCTCATTAATATTATCTGCATATATTTGGAACAAAGACAAAGGACAAATAACATTCCCTGTTCCATTTCATAATCCAACGGTGTTCCATATAGATATATGGTTGTAGTAGTTCTTTGTTAATATGGTTATAAGAAATTCTTCACAAAGTAGCCAACTGGATATAATAAATCCTTTATCCATTTCTCATTCCCACAATCATTTCTCTCTTTGACAAAAAGTACCAAATACTTATTTGCAGAGTATATCTTGTTAATGCTTCTTTTAAAAACTCCTCTTCTCCTTCCTTATATAAACAATTCTAACCAAATTTTCATCACCTCAAAAGTATCCCTTGTTCTCATTTGTCATTACTTTGAATTCCCACCTCCAGCCCTAGGCAACCACTAATTTATTTTCTGTCTTTATAGATTTGCCTCTTCTGGAAATTGTACATAAATGGACTCGTACAATATTTGTTTTTTGTGTCTAGCTTCTTTCACTAAGCATAATGTTTTTGAGGCTCATCCATTTTGCAGCATATGCTAGTACTTCATTTCTTTTTATTGACAAGTAGTGTTTCATATGGATATACCTCAATTTTTTTTATCCATTCATAAGTTTATGGGCATTTGGATTGTTTCCATTATGAATTTTGGCTACTGTGAATAATGCTACTGACCATTCATGTACAAGACTTGGTGTGGACATATATTTTTATATGTTTACTTACTGGGTGTATACTTAGGGTTGAAGTTGTGAATGACATGGTAAGTTTAACTTTTTAAGAACCCCCCAAACTGTTTTTGCAAAGTGGCTGTACTATTTTGCATTCCCGCCTGCAGTGCATGAGTTCCAATTTCCCCACATCTTCACCAACTAGTCATCGTAGTGGTACATGGTGGTATCTCAGCCGTAGTTTTGATTTGATTTCCTGATGGTGAATAATACTGAGTAGCTTTTCATGTGTTTATTGGCCATTCATATATCTTCTTTGCTTAAGTGTTTATTGGAATGTTTTGCCCATTTTAAAAATGGGTTATTTCCTTTTATTATTGTGTTGCAAGGATTCCTTATAGTCTGGATACAAGACCTTAATCCAATATGGTTTGCAAATATCTTCTCCTTCTGTGGCATATCTTTTCACTTTCTTAATGGTGTCTTTGTAAGCACAAATATCTTTCATTTAAAAAACTTTTTAGTGTTTATTTTTGAAAGAGAGAGACAGAGTGCAAGCAGGGGAGGGACAGAGACAGAGGGAGACACAGAATCCAAAGCCGGCTCCAGGCTCTGAGCTGTCAGCACAGAGCCTAACACTGGGCTCGAACTCAGGAACAGCGAGATCACGATCTGAGTTGAAGTCGGACGCTCAACCCAGATGCCCCAAATATTCTTAATTTTGATAAAGTTCAATTTGTCCATTTTTTTCTTTTATTGCTGTGCTTTTTTGTCATATTTATTCAAGTCATGACGATTTTGTCCTATGTTTCTTCTAAGAGTTTTATGATTTATCTCTTACATTTAGATGAATGATTAATTTTGGGTTAAATTTTGAGTGTGATGGGAGGTAGGAGTTTAAATATATCTTTCTGCATGTGGATATCCAATTGTCCCAGCACCATTTGTTGAAATCACTATCCTTTCCCTATTGAATTGCCTTGGCACCTTTGTTGAAAATCAATTGAGCATAAATGTAAGAGTCTTTAATATGTTAATGTATGTTGTGAATCTCCAACAGGGAGGATATAAAATGTTTCCCAAATGTTTTTAACAAGGAATCCTACCTCCTCCCCCTACTCTTTGAAACAGGCTTCACACAGGTCTCACTGCTGTCCACAGAAGGAACTTTAAGGAATGCTTCTCTAAGGGGCTCAGGGCTCTAACTGTTACTTGCAATTTTACTGCTCGTTGTTAGAGGCTGCGAGGCCAAGAGTTGTATTTGAAGCTGCAAACCAAGACATAATTTCTAGTAATATGCATAATTTCTAGTTATAGTAAGTACATTAAGACATCTCATTATGCAAAAATGTATGTAAAGGCTGCAGAAAATACTTGTTACTGAATTAGCTCTGTATTTTACACATACACAGTAATAAAGGGGAGTTTTCTTATAGGCATAATAGATGGAAGTATCAGAATTTTGCAACTGTGTGTTCAAATTTTTAGGGCAATGCATCTTGCTTGACCATGGTATCTGATAGGAATAAACATAAGTATTAAGGTGTTAAAGTAAAGACCAATTTGTATACACTTTAGCATATATATACACATACACACATATATTATGCACACGCATATATACATACACACACACATATGTTGGAGGTATATCTTTTCCTTTATACAACCAGTAGGTTTTGTCTTAATGTTCTGTTTTAACCAAATATAATGCAAAATGTTGGATAATTGCTTAAGTAATCTTCTTAAAATGACAATACAATCACTTTGGCATGGTATCACTACAACAAACAAAAAACCTTAGTACAAAAATAAAAGGTGAAATTAAAATTAGTATCTTTTAACCACTTTGTATTTATCTGCAGAACAAGAAAAATACAGATAAAGGTCAATCAATGATGAGAGGGAAAAATGTACAAGCACTTTAATAGGGGAGGAGGTGTCATCAAATCTAGAAAAGCAGATCAAAAAAGCTTCCTCAGTGCTTTGCTCACAGAACTTGGAGAATGTTGCATACCTACTAATAGGCAGCTGATTCCAGTGAATGCTCAGGGTTCTAGAATCCTCAGAAAACGACAGCATAAGCCAAACATATAGGTATTCTACCAATGCACACTAAACTGCATTCAATTACCTTAAACTGACATGTTGACTTTCTAATCATGCCTCCTTCTGCTAGAGCTTTATTGGTTCTTTTTTTTTTTTTAATGTTTATTTACTATTTCTGAAAGATAGAGTGTGAGCAGGGGAGGGGCAGAGAGAGAGATATACACACACAGAATCCGAAGCAGGCTCCAGGCTCTGAGCTGTCAGCACAGAGCCCAATGCAGGGCTCAAACCCACAAACCAGGAGATCATGACCCAAGTCGGATGCTTAACGGACTGAGCCACCCAGGGATGCCTATCAGTTCTTTTTAAAAGCATAAATCTGTTTCTGAATATTTAAGATGGCTTTATCGTGCCTTATACATTAAGAAGTGATTGTATACAGAAGTTTCCAAATATGTAACAATAATATGTTGGGTTTTTTTAAATATTCTATTATGCCAAACAAAATTTACAGAAAAGAATATTTTCTTGGAAAACTTTAGCCATGTTTAGGGCAGAATTTAGAATGTAAAGCACCTCCTCCCTCCATTGGTCAGTGTTTGCGACCATCTAGTTTTGCTTGTTTTTAACGTTTATTCATTTTTGAGAGACAGAGACAGAGCGTGAGCGGGGGAGGGGCAGCGAGAGGAGGAGACACAGAGTCTGAAGCAGGCTCCAAGCTCCGAGCTGTCAGCACAGAGCCTGCTTGACACAGAGCTTGAACTCATGAACCTCGAGATCATGACCTGAGCCAAAGTGGGAGGCTTAACCGACTGGGCCACCCAGACGCCCCTGGACCATCTAGTTTTGAGGCTTAACAGCCCTAGTCCACTTTTATTCTCACTTTATTCTTTAAGTAACTTGAGTGTTCATCTTAGTTTAAATCTCAGAATTTTTTTCACAAGTGGATTTCAGTAATTTAGCAACTAATTTAGGAAAATTTACTAGTATTTTATTCTTTGATTTGTCACTTGAAACCATGCTGGATGTTTGCTCCGTATTTTAAGCTTTTTTTTTCTACGATATTTGGAAACTTCCAGGCTACTTCTCTCTAAGGAGGCGATTTACAGATTTTGTGTTTAACTGTTTTCGCTTTGGCCTGTGTGTGTCATTTTTTTCTCCTAGGATATGTTATGCTTACCTGTGAAGCCCTGTCGTCGAAGGAGAAGTGCTGTGCGAGGACTGTACCAAGTTAAACACTTACAGCTCTGCCCCCATGACCTTGTCAACCTCCAGCGCGCGGTGGGCGGATGTTGATGACGTCACGGCCCATTTGCTCTTGCCTGTCTGGTGGTTAAATCCTTACCTCCAGGCTTTGCGGCTCTGGGTGGATCGCGGATGGAGAAAGTAAGGGTTTCAAACAAATATCCCGCATCCTCTTTCTGCTCGTGGAGGAAATCTCTTTTCAGCCCGGCCCCCAATTGTGCTACAGGAGAAAAATAAAACTTCCCTCTCATCTGTGCAGCTGGACAGTTTCAGAACGAGTGGGGGAAGAAGGCTGATTAGAGCTTGGTGCAAACAGGAAGCCAATTCCCCTGGAGCTAGAAATGAGGGGCAGGAATTCACATCTTTTCCCATGAGTATCAAAGTCTTGGACATTTTCCTCCCCAAAATAAGCTTCCCTAAATTGAATTCCTAAAGCTGCTTCCCAAGAACTACCCTGGAGGCAGCTCCCCTGTAGAGGACAGGAGAATTTGGATAATATGGGAAGACGAATCCACCCACTGATGGGATTATTCCGTTGTATAATTGGATAAGATTTTTATGAGAGTGAAGTAATTTTACTGAAAAGTAATATCTTTGTAGTCACATGTAAGCCAGGTATTGTAAAATGCATGTACTTCTTATTCTGCCCTGTCTGTTCAATCATTACCACACAGTTACTCTTTTTGTTATCTTCATAAAGCTCTGAGGTAAAGAACTCCTACTGTGTTGTTATAGATAAATGTCTGGGCTGGTGAAACTCCCACATCCCTGTAAGTAACCAGTAGGCTGTTTTCCGTCTGTTTACTTCAGTACAACATTTTGCACATGCAATAACAAATACAGTCAATGAGTGATGACATGGGTAGAAAATGACCACCAAGTCTGTAAAGTAAATTCCAGTAAATTGACAATATATTCCTACTTAATTACTTGCACTCTTCACATCTCCACTCCTTCTATTTGCTTTTCAAAGAGAAAAGCCCTTTGAACCCAAACATTTGTCAAGCCCAGTCCTAGACAAGTCACAGAAGAGGCCAAAGGGAAAGGCAATTCTCTCAGCATCTACTTCTATCATCAGTAGAATTGCAGGGAGTAACCACTCAGGAGCAGTTGAGCAAAATTGGCAGTTTTCCCCATACAGCTAAAAGATTTGACTCGAAAAACATCTTCATACAGCCATTCAAAATATAAGTACAGTCTATTTACCAAATTGAATGTGAGCGATTTTTAAATTGTTCACACAACTGCTTCCCTCTTGTAGATTCTCTTTAATTACCTTAAATAAATGCATACATTTTGATTAAATAAAAAGGAGAAAAGAAGAAGGAGATTGTGAAATAAACAGAAATAGAGGCACCTATTCTGAAAGTGTCTTAATACTCTGGGAAAATGTTTCAGAGGTACAGGAGATTAAATTAAAGGAGGAAAGGTTCCCAGGTAGGTTAATTTAAATTTTTTTTAATGTTTATTTTTGACAGAGAGAGAGAGAGAGAGAGAGAGAGAAAGAGACTGTACGAGCGGGGGAGGGGCAGAGAGAGAGGGAGACACAGAATCCGAAGCAGGTTTCAGGCTCTGAGCTGTCAGCACAGAGCCCAATGTGGGGCTCGAACTCACAGACCACGAGACCATGACCTGAACTGAAGTCTGACACTCAACTGACTGAGCCACCCAGACGACCCTCCCATGGTAGGTTAATTTAAACTGTGCTCTTTATTTGCTTAGATGCATTTGGGATGGGAAAAAAAAAATCTCATTTGTAACCAATTTATTGATACTTCTTATAAATTATAGCTTGTTTTTTAAATTTTTTAAATGTTTTATTTATTTTTTTGAGACAGAGAGAGACGAGGAGAGAGAGACAGAGAGACAGAGCACAAGTGGGGTAGGGACAGAGAGAGAGGGAGACATAGAATCTGAAGCAGGCTCCAGGCTCCGAGCTGTCAGCATAGAGCCCAACAAGGGGCTTGAACTCACAAACCCTGAGATCATGACCTGAGCGGAAGTCAGACACTTAACCAACTGAGCCACCCAGGCACCCAATTATAGTCTGTTTTTTAACTTAAAAGTGTGGACAGAAATGTCTTTACTCACCAGAAAATGAATTTTAATATCTAAGAAAGTAGAGAATGTGAGCACATCTATGTGCTCTATGGTTTATGATTGTTAAACTTGATTTCAGAGTGTTGTTTGAAAGGCAAGTAGTGTATGTTATGTGTATATCACTTTATAATCACTTACTGTCTGTCTGAACCAGCTCTTAACCTCAGTGTTTCCCTGCTTTGGGGAAATAGCCTACTTTTTATACCCAAGGAATTAAAGTTTATTCCAAAGGATAGTGAATAGGTTTTGAAACCTCAAAGCACTTGTTCTACATAGAAACTAAAAGGAACTCTCTTGTTTGAGAAATTGTTGCGAATTAAAGATGTCTGCAAATTCTTTGTCACCACCTCCCCTACCTCAGAGGTGGAATTTATTTCCCCTCACTTTGATTATGGGCTGGTTCTGGGACTACTTAAGTAATAGAAGATGGAACAGGGATGGTATGCCAGCTCTCAGATTAAGCCTTAAGAAGGCCCGGAGGTTTCCATTTTCTGTCTCTTTTGGGAGCCCCAAACTATGTACATGTGCCCTGCATGGAGAGGAAGGATGCTCAGCCTGCTGGCCTCCTGGGGGGAGGGAGGGGCCCAGATGCCTCCAGCTACAGCCATCCTTTGGAAGATGCCAAGGGAGACCAACAGAACTGCTGGTTGAGCTGTCAACCCACAGAAGCTAGAAGGCAAACAGAATGGTTGTCATTTTAAGCCACTAAGTTTGGGGTAATTTGTTCTATAGCAAAAAATAACCGAAATAGAAAGCAAGCCCTTTACTGTCACCTTTAACTCTTGGTTAACAGGGAATGGCTTTGCTTTATGAGACAGACAGCTAGACTTGCTTCTCTAGATTGGGTTTGGATGATTTACTGTGAGTTGCAGAGGGCTCAGGTGAGGGTTCCTGCAGTTAGGGAGGACGGGGAGATGGGGTCAGAAAAGACAATGCAGAGCTGAGTGGGGAAAAGGAGGACGACCTTCCGAGCCTGGGATGCTGGTGGCAAACATGAGGAGCCAAATAAATTCTTTTTTTTCTTTTTTTCTTTAATTTTTAAAAATATTTATTTATGTTTGAGTAAAAACAGAGTACAAGTGCGGGAGGGGCAGAGAGAGAAAGGGAGACACAGAATCTGAAGCAGGCTCCAGACTTCGAGTTGTCAGCACAGAGCCTGATGCGGGGCTCAAACCCACAAACCACGAGATCATGACCTGAGCTGAAATCAGCTGCTCAACTGACTGAGCCACCCAGGTGCCCCTAGGAGCCAAATAAATTCTGTGAGTAAAACGAGTGATCCCAAGGCAGAGTGTTTGGGGGGTGAGGCAGTAAAAAATGCATAGTTATTCAAATACAAATGTTTATTCATATGCACTACGAAATTATCTACCATACTACACTTTTGGAAATGCTGCCTGAAGTAACACACTTTTTATGTCTCATGGCTCCTTCAGAAGTCCTTCAGGAGGAAGTAAGTACATAGGGATATTCCCATTTTTTAAAACTGACCGGACCATGTTTTCTTATATAAGAATGCCAAATCTTTCTTCATTGCTTTCTGTGGCAGTTACACTTAGCCCCATCAAGACAATTAGACGGACACACACACAGAGAAACACGACACACACACAAGCACACATTCTTAAATAGAATTTTTTTAATTGCCAAATATGAAGAAAAATTTTCAGCTTTTAAAATTAGGTGAGTCTCTGGGGTACCTGGGTGGCCCAGTCGGTTAAGCGTCTTGACTTTGGCTCAGGTCATGATCTCACAGTTCGTGGGTTCGAGTGCCGTGTCAGGCGCTGTGTTGACAGCTCGGAGCCTGGGGCGGGCTTCAGATTCTGTCTCCCTCTCTCTCTGCCCCTCCCCCACTCATACTGTCTCTCAAAAATAAATAAATGTTAAAAAAATTTTTTTAATAAAAAATAAAATTAGGTGAGTCTATTTGATATCAGTTTTGGTGGGAAATAAATTTATTCATATTTTTAAATATGTAAGCATAAAACTGCATAATTTAATAGTTGTATATCATTTTTGATTTGCAAAATTATTTTAGCATTTAAATTTTTTTTTAATTTAAATTTTTTAAAAGTAATCTCCACATTCAATGGGGGGCTTGAACTCACAACCCCAAGATCATGAGTCACATGTTATACTAACTGAGCCAGTCAGGATCCCCTTTTAAAAAAAAAAAAAAAAGATTTTTATTTTTAAGCAATCTCTACACCCGACATGGGGCTTGAACTTACAACCCAGAGATCAAGAATCACATGCTCCACTGACTGAGCTAGCCAAACACTCCTGTCTTATCATTGGTTAAATGGAGATTAGCCTTTTTAAAAAGAATAAAAATGAGGGTATGGTCATTAGACAAAATAAAGCTTCTCTTGATATCAGAAAATTCCATTTCTATCCACCTATTGAAGCCTTGGATTATAATCTCATGAGCATGCTATTATTATTTTTTTAATCCAAGTTAGTTAACATGTAGTATAATATTGGTTTCAGGAGTAGAATTTAGTGATTTGTCACTTACATGTAACACCCAGTGCTCATGCCAACAAGTGACCTCCTTAATGCCATCACCCATTTAGCCCATTCCTCCCAACCTATACCCCACCAGCAATCTTGTTTGTTCTCTGTATTTAAGAGCCTCTTATGCTTTGCCTCCCTCTCTGTTTTTATCTTATGTTTCCTTCCTTTCCGCTATGTTCATCTGTTTTGTTTCTTAAATTCCACACGAGTTAAATCATATGATATTTCCTTCTTTGACTGACTTAGTTTGCTTAGCATAATACATTCTAGTTCTATCCGTGTTGTTGCAAGTGGCAAGATTTCATTCTTTTTGATCGCCGAGTAATATTCCATTGTATATGTACCACATCTTCTTTATCCTTTCATCAGTTGATGGACATTTGGGTAAGCATGTTATTTTGCCTGAGTCCCATTCCTTTGAATTCCAGTGTCCTCATTTATAAAATGGTTATAAATATTTTATCGTTGCCATGAGGTAATCTATGTTTAAGAGCTTCATAAGCTGCAGAGAAGAACAGCTTGCCTATGTTTTAAAGATTTAAAATGTAGAATTTTATTTCACAATTTTAAAAACAATTTATTGTTGAGACTGTTTCTTCCCTTCCACAGTGATTACAAGAGCATTTCCTCAAACTTCTTAAACAGTTGATTATTTGGGCTATTTTTAAAAATGCCCAGATTTTTAAAAAATTACATTTAGTCTGAGGGCTTCCTATCGATCCCTTTTGTGTTTTGATATCCGATGAATTTCTCCTGTTCTTCTTATATATTTGTCCTAGAATCTTAGAGCATCAAGCAGTCATGGAAGTCACTTAGTTCTTATCCAACCATTTAATTTGGTAATGGTGGCCCAGAGAGAGTTATTTGTGCATGTGATTTCTCTAGAAGATCCCATTTCTCTAAAAGAGCTGATGTAGCAGCTCTTTCAGCCTACGAGGTTTCATTGTGCAATAAAGGTGGGCAGTATCCCAAACAGGATCACTAGCCTTTCTTGTGAGTAAAACCTCTC